>NC_081415.1:481266623-482466623 GCF_030272615.1 Cryptomeria japonica | reverse complement strand
ACTGGTGCTTTCTTCTTTTCCTTTTCTGGATGGTACAACAAAAGCTCTAAAAGATGATTCAATATTTTGAACACTGCCATCAAAATTATTTAGCTCATAGGCTATCAACTTTGCAATGATGGAGTCTAGGGATACCTTAGTCTTGTCTATTGATCTCAACTCCTGAATGGTAGCAACCCTTATTGCATAGACCGGTAATAAGGATCTCAGAACTTTGCTTACCACAGTGGAATCTTCCATTTTACCACCTACACTCTTGATATCTCCAACAACAATTTTGATTCTTATTCCATATTTTTGAATGGTCTCACCTTCAACCATCCGCATGTCTTCAAACTTCCCTCTAAGGATTTCTTCCTTAGCTTGTTTTACATGCTCATCACTACCATAGATATTCTCAAGAGTGTCCCATACTTCTTTGGGATTATCTTTATCCTGGACATCAATAAACTCAATGTCAGATAAGTTGTTGATTAGGGCTTCCATGACTTGCCCATTCTCCTGTATTTCTCTCTTTTGGTCATCGGTGAGAGTACTGGTAGGAATAACAAAAGCATTCTCAACATAGCTCCAGTGTTGAGCACCCATGCTTCTGATGTAAATATTCATTATGTCCTTCCATATTTTGAAGTTATCTTTGTTGAACTTTGGACCTTCCCTCTTCATCATTACAATAGGATCTTTTCCTCAAGCGGTTAAGCTTACAACACAAAGGACTTGGAGGATGCTCTGATACCAATTGATAACTCAATGATGAACAATAAGTACCAAACTGGTACTGAGAGGGGGGGTGAATCAGTACAGTCACAAAAAATTTTCCCAAACCGGTTTGACTGCAAACACTGCAAATGTTTGAGAAACAGTAACACTAGTCTGAAATAGAGCGCAATCGGTAAAGCTAAGAATGACTGTGACAAGCATTAACCAGTTAATCACTTAGCTTTCCACTCAACTTAATACTACACTTCCATTTCACCCTTATGCATGAATAGGTAATCTATCATCAGAAATATAATAACAACTAGCTCAACATGATTTACCTTCAGACACAAATCACTTAAATCATCACATGAAAAATACTACACATGACACACAGATTTTTCATGTGGAAACCCAACTAGGAAAAACCACAGTGGGGATGAATACCCACAAGCTATTTTTGAGCTCTTTAGAAGTCCACTCTGTTAGGAGCCTAGTCTGGTTAAAGACTGTTACAATAGGTTCTGCTACGAACCGATCCTGTTAGAGATCACCCAGTTAAGGGATGGCTAAATACCTGGTTAAGGGTTAAACCATGTTAGAGGTTACCTTGTTAGATGATTTCAAGAGCTCAATGAGTTTGAGTCACCCTGTTAAAGGATTTACAGCAAGCTGGTTAAACCTACCTGGTTAAGGGATTTCCAATTGTTGAAGTGGTTAAAGATCAAGAGGTATTACAATGATCTGATAATAACACTCAATGTCTAATGCAAATACGCTTAAGTTCCTTCCTTCTGCACACACACTATGTAGGAATCAATCCTCTTATCTCATCTAGTCTGGCAAGAATCACATATCTCTACACTTAGATACACACACACCATTTGCAACAGCCTCAGTATGAAACACAACATTGACCTTATAGGAAATAGATAGGTCAGCAGTATAAACCCTAAACCCTAAACATTTAGGTTTACCAATACAGTTGGTTCAATCTTGACTGTTAATCACATTGCATTTGACAACAACGGTCTTGAATAGATCTCAATACATTCTCCATCATTCGTTCTTCACCGCTTCATGGATGCGATAACCCATCACGCATTCTCCATCGTTTACTGAGACTTCGCACATTCCCGAGGTAGATAGGATCGATCTCCTTCATGCAAGATCCTTCACGTGCTCAAGCTGATGTGGCAACATGATCTGATCTTCATTATAGTGCTAACTCATCACACAACCTTTGAACACTTCAACCGGAGACCCTGAAGTTGAGAATACGAACCGGTAGTCATGCAAAACCTTCATATACTAGCTCTCATACCAACGTACTGGTTTACCTCGAACAAACATACCGCTTCACCTTTTCACATATACCAGTTCACAATGTTATATCGGTTCTCATATACCGGTTCTCTTTACCTGTTGCAAACTTCAATATACTGGTTCATACTTCAGCATATTGACATCAATGACAACATACAATATCATCATGTCAACATATTCTACACAAATTCCAACAATATATTGGTTGGAAAGCTTGTTGTATTTGAACTAAGTGAGTTTGGAGAATCACATGGAAAGTCTAAGACAACATTTAGACAATTTGTGTCTGTTTCCAATAAGCAGAAGTATGATCCTAATGAGTGCAAAATATCTAGATATGAGAGAGGTACAAGAGATTTAAGAGCAAGAAAGGGAGCCTGATGAACTTGAAGCACTGATTGCCTGGATATTGTCTAAAGATGCCAGTAAGTATGATGGAAAGTTTCCTTTTAAATGTTTCTCTTGTAATAAGATAAGACATTTTGCTTCTAGATGCCTGGAGAGAATGGCTAAGTATGACAGGCATGATAAGTTTAATAAGCATGATAGGAATGAGAGATATGAGAAGCATGATAAGTATGCTAAGTCTTATAAGTATAACTAGAAATTTAGGAACCAAAAGAACTGTTATTATGTTGCAGATGAAGGTGTTACATATGATGAATTAGGAGATGAAGTTGTGTTTATTGTCATTAAAGAAAAATAGACTTGTACCTATTGAGTCCACTAATTGTTCTTTTGAGGAGAAAGCTTTGGTTGCTAAGGTAGAAGAAAAGTATGAATGGGTGATTGACAGTGGTTGTTCACATCATATGACCAGTGATAAAAAAAAAATTGTAAGCATGGAAAGATATGATGGTGGAATAGTTAGATTTGGAGATGACAAAGCCTGAGTAATCCATGGGAGAGGTTCTATTTATTTTGATGGTAAGTATAAAAATTGATAATGTCTTGTATGTTGAAAGTTTGAAGCATAATATTTTGAGTGATGGATAGATGGTTGATAAGGGTTATGATCTACAATTCAAGGATAGTAAATGCAAGATCTTAAATGCCTCTGGTATAGACATTGCATCTAGGACTAAGACTGAAGGTAACATTATTCATTTGAATGCTAGTGAGAAAAGTTGCTTGATTGCTAAGATAGATGAGAGTTGGTTGTGGCATAGGAGGATGTGTCATGTAAACTTTAATTCAATGATTAAAATCTGTTCTACACAAGTTGTTATAGATCTACCTAAGATTGTTAATCCTGGTAATCTAGTATGTCAGGAATGTCAGTTGGGTAAGCAAATGAGAATTTCTTTCAAGAGCAAATAATATAATTTGATGGACTGCTAGATCCTGTGCATAATGACCTTTGTGGACCTACCAATGTTAGAAGTGTCCAGGGTGATAGATATTTTATGGTGTTAATTGATTTTTATTTCAGGATGATGTGGGTTGTATTTTTGAAAGAGAAATTAGAAGAATTGGACAAATTCAAGATATTCAAATCAAAGGTGGAAACTGAATCTGGATTGAAGGTGAAATGTCTAAGATTTGATAGAGGTGGAGAATTTTATTCCGGTGAGTTCAACTCATTTTGTGAGATGCATGGAATTAGAAGACAATTATTTACTCCTAGAACCCCTCAAAAAAATGGAGTTGTTGAGAGGAAAAACCAAACTATTTTGGATGCTGCAAGGACTATGCTGATGGAAGGAAATGTTCCAAAGATCTACTAGAGAGAAACCATTAGCACTGTTGTTTACACATTCAACAAAGTTTATATTAAAGGTGATACCAGTAAGACCCCTTATGAGCTTTGGTTTGGTCATGTCCCTACTGTGAGATATTTCAGAGTATTTGGTAGCAAATGTTATATCAAGAGAGATGAGGATATAGGAAATTTTGATGCTAGAAGTGATGAAGGTATCTTCTTGGGATATTCAACTAAGAGAAAGTCCTACCAATGCTATAATAAGATATTGAAAAATATAGTTGAAAGTAAAAATGTGAAGGTGGATGAGAACCTTGGGAAGGAGATCAGAGCATATAGTTATGATGATGGTCAACATGTTGTTTTGATCCCTATTTCAATTGAAGAACCAAAATAGAATGATCTAGTAGAGACTGTTAATCTAGATGTTGCTACTCTCGATGAAGGTGTTCATGAACCTAAGAATCAAAATAGACAGAAGAATCCGAGGTATGTAAGATTGAATCATTCTAAAAATTAGATTATTGGTGATAAGAATAAAGGTGTGATGACTAGAAGAAGGTTAGTTGCCGAAGAAGTATGTTTGATTTCTAAAGTTGAACCTAAAGATGTTGTTGGAGCTTGTAAAGATGAAAGTTGGATGAGAGCTATGGAAGAAGAACTAGATCAGATTGAAAAGAATAATACTTGGGAACTTGTGTGATGGTATGATGAATTAATAAGGATCCAGTCAACTAATGAGAGGGGGGTGAATCAGTAGATAGAAAAGTGACTAAACTTTCACCAAACAAAAAAACCTCTCAAGTCAAACTTAGAACTGATTGGTTCAAACATTGATAAAACCCATTCCCATTCCCAAGATAAAACCGTTATCTCTACGCACCAAAAACCATTTGAAACTCTTCTCATACAACATGCATACGTGGCATAATCATTATTTTTCATCATTTGATCATAAACCAATACAACTGATTCACCAAGCTCCATCGGTTAGGATTTGGCACATCAACAGGTAGGGTTACCGATTGATCTCACTTCTTTTCAAGTAATACCAGTTTATTTCACTAGCTCACCTACCAGTTGCAAAACAACATTATTACAACATCATTTCTAGTTACAATTGACATCAATGACAATATAATAGTTCATCAATGCAATCTTCATGCAAATGCCAACATTGTGCCTAGACCTAAGGACAAGAATGTTATTGGTACTAAATGGGCATTCAGAAATAAGCTGAATGAAGTCGGTGAAGTTGTCAAAAATAAAGCTAGACTGGCCTACAAAAGATATTCACAACAAGAAGGAATTGATTATGAGGAGACTATTTCTCTGGTTGCTAGACTTGAAGTTGTTAGACTGTTGCTTGCTTATGATGCTTATAAAGATTTCAAGGTATATCAGATGGATGTCAAATTTACCTGTTTAAATGGTGATCTTGAGGAAGAAGTTTACATTGAACAACGTGATGTATTTTCATTGTCAGATGATGGAGACATGGTGTGTAAGTTGAAGAAATATCTGTATGGATTGAAACAAGCTCCTAGAGCCTAGTATGCTAGATTAGATAAATACATGTCAAAATTGGGATTTACTAAAGGTGTCACTGACAACAATTTATACTTTAAGATAGAAAATGATAACATCCTAATTGTTGATGTATTTGTTGATGATATTATCTTTGGTGGTGATGATAACTTGAGCATGAAATTTTCAAGTGATATGCAAAAAGAATTTGAGATGTCTATGATTGGCAAAATGAAATTTTTCTTAGGTTTGTAGATTGCACAAACTAGAAAAGGTATATTTATATCTCAAACTAAGTATGTGAAAGAATTGCTGAAGAAGTTTGGATTAGATAACTCGAAACCAGTAGGAACTCTTATGGTGACTGGTTGTAAATTGTCTAAAAATGATGAATATTCAAAAGCTAATAAGAGTTTGTACAGATCTATGGTTGGTGAACTGCTATATCTTACTTAGACTAGGCTTGAAATTATGCATGCCATGTGTATGGGTGCTAGATATCAAGCTGATCCAAAAGAGAGTCATATTACTTCTATTAAGAGGATATTTAGATACTTGAAAGGAACCATGGACTATGGATTATGGTATCCTAGGAATGATGATTTTATTCTTTGTGCCTATACTGATGTAGATTGGGCTGGTGATGTTGATGACGGGAAGAGCACTACTGGTGGAGCATTCTTTTTGGGTAAGAAGTTGGTGTCATGGGCTAGCAAGAAACAAGATTCAGTGTCCTTATCTACTGCTAAAGCTGAGTACATTGTTGTTGCTAGTAATTGTACTCAAGTGGCATGGATGAAGCAAATGTTGAAAGATATTAGAGTTATTCGTGAAGAGCCTACTACTATATACTGTGATAATTCCAATGCTATCAACAAGTCAAAGAATCTGGTACAAAATTCAAAGACTAGGCATATATCAATCAAATATCATTACTTAAGAGAGAAAGTCAGTGAGGAGAAGGTGAAGCTAGAGTATGTATCTATAAAGGAACATATAGCTTCTATTTTCACTAATTCTTTGACTATAGATGCAAGTGTCTATTTGAGAGACAAGTTAGGGGTATCCACCCCTCCTGATGAGATCTAGATGTATTGAGTTGCATCAATCTGGTGGATTTCAAAGCCGTATTCTTTTATCCAGATTGGTTTATTGGTGCTACTCCTCTGCTGGAGTAGTCTATGTTTTGGGGAGAGAGATTTGTGCTTCATATTCAAAGGGGGAGAATAAGTTTGGTTATTTGATTTGTGCTCTTTGGCATTGTTGTCAAAGGGGAAGAAAGGTCATGTGAAAACCTGCTTTATCTATCTTGACCTTAGGAGGAGTTTGTTGGTGATATCTTATTTCTTTGCATTGATTGTTTTTCACATTCATATGTTTCCATCAATGCCAAAGGGGGAAATTGTTGGAGATTGTTGGACATGGTTGGTCATTTTTTCTACTAGGATATGTTGTTGTCATTGATGTCGACATATACTTGTGATTTGTTCTGATGTGTTTGGGAAGATTTTCTGAACCAATTTTGTAGTATTGGTTTTGCCGATCACTGTTTTGCAGAGGTTGATATTTCCTCCGGTATATTCCAATGTGATCAGATCTAGTGTTGAGACTTTGGGATATTGTTTTGGTTGATCTTGTGTATCTTAATTTTAGATGGTTCATGATTTGGTACTCCACAAGTTATCTTTCTTCATGATAATTGCTAATTGGTTGTGTTCTTGAGCTTCTAGATGTTGACAGATGAAGATTTGAAAAGTGGTGTTGATGCAGTTGTTTTGGATGATTCTAACGTACTTGCTAGTGTTTCCTAGTCATGTCCTATTTGTTTTGGAAATCTTCATTGATCGTTGTGCAAGTTCTTGGTGGTTTTCATCAACTGGTATTGAGTTTTGTGTTATGCGGCATTTCTGGCGGTGTAGCGTGTTGCGGTTGATCTTGGCATGATTTTTGGTGGAGTTGATCATTTGGGAATTTGAATTAAGTCCATGTTATGTCATGAAAATCATTATATTGGTCTGGTGGTTGATCTTTGTATTGTCTGATGTAATTTTGTAATTAACAGTTGAGGGTTTAGCTGACCTTGTTATCAAGGTTGATGATTTGTATATATAGGTGAGTTATTCATGTAGTTTGGGTGTCAATGTTGTTTTTGCATTATCAAAGAGAGATTTGTGTGCAAACAAGTTATTTATCATTCAGTGTTGAGTTTGAAGTGAGATTGGTATTGCAGGGCAGACATCTGTGCTTAACTAGAACTATATTCAGGCATTTGGAGATGTTATTATTTCAGTTCAATTCTTTCGGATTGTAGTCTAAATCTTATTGTAAGTAGTGAGACTTTCCTGAGGGTTGAAGCCTTCCGAAGAAATTATCTTTTGAAAAGTAAGCTCTAGGTAGTGTGCCTGAATGCATGTGCATTCCCCATTGGAATATTTTCACATACTACTATAGAGTATCATCTTACTATGGGTAGGTTTCAACCGTGGTTTTTCCCTTAACCGAGTTTTCCACATCAAAATCTTGGTGTTGTGTGTTGTGTTGTTAATTTTCTTATATGTTTATTACTCCAGTTTGTAAGATCTGTTATTGTTCTTAAAGTTTTATATTCTAGTGAAGACTAATTCAACCCCCCTCTTAGTCTTCCTTCTTGGCTGCTACTAAAAGATGTGTGACTTTGCTGATGAAAGACCCATAATAAAGACGTGTTTCAAATGACATTCAACTATTTGAAAATTTTCCTCTGTAAGGAGTTGGCAACTTTGAGTAAAGAACCTGATATTTGAAGAGGATTTTCAAATATTTCAATCAACAAAGAAGATAAATAGTAGCTGCAATGTTCCAGGTATTCTCCAAAATTTTATATGAAGATGTCAAATGTTACCTTCAAGTGAGTTGAGCACAATAGTAGGGAAAAGATAGAGGTTGTCTCAACATACTTCTCAATTTTCATTTATTCTATTGTGTTGTTATGAAAGAAGTATGTGTATTGCTTCACATTTATGCTCATAGAAAGAGACTTTATCCTTTGTTGTAATAGGTTATAAGTTATGTATTTCCCAAGGTCTCTTGTAGTAGAAGAGTGTCTGTAAAAGAATAAATGTCTCAATCTATGCATCCATATATGGTTCCAAGTGTAACCATGGTTTGTAATCATCCTCCATTATGTAATGTGAAAAGAGATTTCAAAACCGAAAGGTATAGAGCCATAAATTTTGGTGGCATATATGGTTACCCAAATCCTATTCCACCTGAGATCAAAAAAGGACTACCCAAATTTAGTGGAGATAAAAGTGACTCAGCTAAAAAGCATCTACAAATATTTAAAGACTTGAAGGATGATTATGAAGTTGATCATGAGGATGTTATCATGAGGCTATTTGTGCAATCTTTGACAGATGAAGTAAGGGAATGGCTCTCAAATTTATTCCCACAATCCATTAATTCTTGGTCAGAATTTTGATCAACATTTAATGATCAATTTGTTGAATGGATTAGTGAGTTTTATTTTCTCACTAATTTCTTTGACATTCACATTGAGAAAGAGGAATTGGTATCAAATTTTAATCTAATATTTATGAAGACTTTGATGAGGATTCTTGAAGGTCCAAGAACAAATGATGCTCAAGCATTATGTATTTACTTAGGAGCATTTAATCCTAATATGAGCTATACACTAAGGATGGAAGAACTACAGAGTTTGCACCAGACATTAGAGATTGCCATGAACATAGAGAAAGTTGCAAGGTTCGAGATGATAAGAAGGTTCAAACTAGAAGTTATGAGATGTCATGAGGAATCCTACCCAAATGAGCAACATAGTTTAGAGGATGTTATTGTTGATTCAAGTGGTTAGCAACCTGTTGCTCAAGTTAAATGCCTTGATAATTTACCTCCCTTTAATGCTAGTTATGTTTCTCATGAGGTAAAAGTTGAGCCAATAAAGTTCATAGTGTATTCTAATGAAGTAAACATGGTTCAGTCTATGCAAATTCTATTGCCATTTTTTCTGCCAACCTTAGCAGAGCTCAGATCTAGGATTTCAGTGTAGCTAACACTTCGTGTTAGTCAATACTGATAACATGTCATGTTATCGGTCTCAACAGAGTTAGTTGCTTCTTTGTTATTTTGTAGAGTTATATAACACAAGGGTTATATGGTGTGTCAATAACACAAGTGTTATTGACCCCATGCCTAATATGCTATATCAACAGATCATGTCAATAACATGTCATGTTATTGACCGGGTCATGTTATGACTGCCTCAATTTGCAACATGTTATTGACCACCGAGGCAGGCCGCAATCGGCTAAGTGTTTGATGGTCTTCTCTCAACAAGAGAAAAGGCTTTGACCTTATCCCACAAGGTTGAAAGAGATATCAAATGAGGCTGCGGGATAAGAAACCACAAAGCTACAAGGGTTTCCCCTTATCTTGTAAGTTGAAAGGAACAGTGCAAAAGTGTTGTGGGATAAGGAGGTCAAGGGAGAAAAAAAGTAAAGTGAAGGCCTTATCCTAAGAGGTAAAGTGAAGACACAAATGATGTCGTAGGATAATAAAAGTCAAAGGCAAGTGGTTTCATTGCTTATCCTGTGCGGGAACAAAGGAAACAACGCATTCCCGCATGATAAAAAAAGCATGGTAAACCAAAGGGACCCTTATCCCATGGAAGAAAACAAAGATAGGAGGGAGCCCACGAGATAAGGAAATAAAAGAAAATAGGAGAGGCCTTATCCCACGAAGTGGAAGAAAGGCTCAACAAAGCTCGTAGGATAACAAAGCGAGACAAAAATAAAAGAAACCCTTATCCACAAGAAAAGATAAACCCATAGTGATGTTGCAGGATAAGAATTTAGTGTAGTCAATGATCAAACATAATGAAGAAAGCGTGGACCCAGGTGCCACGTCAGCTATCCACGACTGCTGGATCTTCATAAAGCCCGATCCAATAGTGATGTTTTAATCTTATTGGGCATGATGGGTGCACATAGGGAGAGATCTCATGTGAGATCTCTTGATCAATGACTGAATTTCAAATTTCTCTAAGCCATAGAGTTTTGAATGCTCTGTATAGGGTGGTTATTGACCCACTAGTCGGGGTCTTCATTTTTGGTTGGACGAGGCCCAATTTTGGACCCGATTTCTATACAACCACTAGATTTAAACGCCATTACTCTAGAGGTGAATATTGCAGTCTGATTTCACACAGCACCATGCCTTTTTTAATATAGAACAAAGACTTTTGTCCCTACAAGTGTGCCTGACCATGCTTGTTGACAGGGGTTACTTCACCGAGGGTTGGATTTCGCTCTTCCAAAGGTGGAGGACGCCTTCGAAGGACAATTCAACACACTATCAGATCTATTGATCTAATCATTTTGTCCTCTCTCTTATTTTTGTAAACTAACTTGGGTAGGGTTAGGGTTTTCTCAATTCTAACCATCTGAGTTATGCCTTATCTACAAAGGCAAATCTGTAACATTTGTACATGATCTTCTCCCTTCTTTTCTCCTGCATAACTCTTCATGTTTCTCTGCACTTGTAAAGTTTTTCCTTGCCCTTGTATGAATGAAATACACCTATTTTTCCCTTATTCAATTCTTTCAATCTGTGTAAGGTTTTACCTTATTGTCTAAATGCATCTCTTTTAGTTTTCTCAGTCTTGGCTGATTGTGTTGAACCCATCTTTGAATATAAATCGTGAGCCAATTATTAACTCCCTTTGTATCTCATAAGTGCCCAACCTTCATCCTTTCTCAGGTAACTAGTTTAGATTAAATCTTGTGTATGCTTTGGGTGCTTCCATTTATGTTCTGTGCAGTCATAAGCAGGGAAGATCATCATTTCAGTCTGGGTGAAAACCCTTTTCCCCTTCTTTCATGCAACCCTTCTCTCTCTCTCTCTCTCTCTCTCTCTCTCTCTCTCTCTCTCTCTCTCTCTCTCTCTCTCTCTCTCTCTCTCTCTCTCTCTCTCTCTCTCTCTCTCTCTCTCTCTCTCTCTCTTCCCTATTAGATCATAGATTAGTTTCAATGATGTCGGGTTGGTCCAACACCCTACATTTCAGATTGAAGAGGAAGCCAACCTTCTTTAGAGACTCAACCTCACATTTAGCAAGGTCCCACACTTGAGAGGTTGTTTCCATGTTTCACAAGATTGGTGGTCAAGTCTGATCACCAAGGGTGCAAAATTTTGTGATGAAAAATGCCTCATGTACCTATCCAAGATGATGCATATGAAAAAAAACTTAAGGTGCGTACACTTGAAATAGTACCATTACACATAGTGGATCAAATTCTTTTTCAGTATTCTTGTCAGCAAAGTGTTCCTGATATGGCATGCATAGTTGATAATGTTGAAGTTGAACATGGCTTGAATAGTCATGTTATTTCTAGTGAAGTGGATAGTGACTTTTCCTGTATGGAGTACAATCAGGATTGTTTATCTCAGGAAGCCAATGTGGATGGTGAGTGTTCTGATTTTATAAATTATGATACTGGTTCTGACTATTCTTTTCTTGAGGATGACATTGAAGATAATGTTAAAAATAATTTTAGTGAAGTCTCTAATCCTTTGTTTGATGAAGAGGTAGACTTGGATCAGGTGATTCTTAACCATAATTATTTTAGAGGTGAATTCAATGAGTTTTATAAACCACTATATGAAGAAATAATTGAGTCTCCAAATGATTTGAATGATGTACCAGTTTGTAAGATGGATGGGTATGATGACTAGGATGTAATATCCGATGCAATGTCACATTATGATGCTGAATATTTTTGTAGTGTTGATTGTGATGATGTTGCTGAAAATGGTTCAAGTATTTGTGAGCATGGTTTGTTTGATGAAGAAAGAGTTCATGAAACTGATCAAGAGTTGAATTGTGTCCCTACTAAGAATAACATGTGTCAATCAGAATTAGGGACTTTGGTTTCATGTGCGATACAACCAAATGGTTAGGTGAATAATACTTGTCAGTTAAATGGTTGCTTGATTGCATATGACAGTTGCTAAATTGTGTATATCGATGTATTAATTAATAAATGTGGCACTTATTTATCCATGGATGATAGAATAAAACTTATGACACAAAGTTCACTACCTAGTATTGAACATCAATATGGTACATTTGACGGTGGTGGTGAAATATTCAAGGATATGGTTGGATGTGCCAGGGATTGTGTATGTGGTCAGCTTGTTCCTAATGGTATTTTCAGATTAGTGATCATATATTTAAATGAGAATCAGATTTTTGACAAAGGTAAACTTTGGTTCTGTATTTTTGGTGGCCCAGGGCCACCAAACAGAGTTTGGGTCTGATTCTTGGAAGTAGTTTACACAGTGACTCTGTAGCCCAATGTATAAACCATGGCCTTCTTCTACCAGAGATATAAATTCTTTCCATGCCCATAGGGGGTATGCATCCCCAACTAGAGCCATAGTTAACCCTGAAATTTAGTCTCATTAAAACTCATCAAACTCCAATAGAATCTTTTTTAAAATCAGATTGACGGGAAAATAAATTCTTGACAACTCGTGCCAGAGGTGGGTCCTGAGTCTTATGATCCCATTCAACATACTTGACTTTTCTAGGGTGTCCCTTAGGAATAAACTCAACACTCGATAGAATATGTTTTCCATTATGGCCGAGTCCCGAGTCGTATGGTAGAAAGTTGAATATTCCACCTTCATTGGGTCCTGCTTTGCTGATTGAGAAAACTCCATGTTCAAAAACTATGGATGTGTGGGACCACTCAGGACTCAATGTGATGGGAGAATGTGTGCTATGTGATGCCTGAGTTGGCAACTCGGTACTTAGAGAAGTGAACTAATTAATTTCACCGAGCCCCCGAGTAGAAGGAAGAAGTTGGCTGTGTATAAAAAGGAATGTGAGCTATCAACTCGACACTCAGGAAGATGCCAAAGTCAACTTCAGTGAGCCCCAAGTTTATGAATATGGTGTACGATGATATGAAGAGAATATTGAGGAGATGATATGTGTCATTCTGAAATGCCAAGGTAGGCTATATGAATGGTCACAAGCAGTGATAAAGTCAATAACAAAGACCGTAGTTGGTATGAGTGAAGTAGAAACGCACTCCATTCCTGGGTGTGAAATATATGAGTAGGAAGCATGAAGATCATGATAGAATCATCCGTTCATAATGAGTCTCAGATGGATAAGTCATAAGTTGTTTGCATATGATGGAATATGGAGATCAAGGTGATGATGATTAAATATTTACATGCATAAATGTAGTGATCAGTTTTGAAAGGTAAAAAGGATGACTAAATTGGTGGTAGAGATAAAACAGGGACAATTTTAAAAGCATATAGTAGGAAAGATACGATGCATGAGTAATTACATGAGAATGAGCTATTTTTGATAATCCCAAATCTCTATAAAGAGAGGCATTAAGCTGGAGCTTAAGCAACTAGTTGTCACAATAGTCATGCATGTTTAATGCAAATGGTTGCATAAGAAGGATTCTTGTTTCCAAGGAAATATTGCACATTCATGAGTTTTAAGTTTTATGATACAGAATAGAGAACATTGAGACTGACTATTTTACAATCGAAGGGGCCTTGAAAATGCACTAGACAATCGAAGGGGACTTGAAAATCCCTTTCAGTCGCAAGGAACCTTTCAAGGATTGTCAATATTTTCCCCTGCACCACCAAATGTCTCAAATGCAATGAAAGATGACTGATTAAATGCAGATAGGGGAGGTGGATAGTTCAGATGCAGCTTTGGCATAACGCTGCTTGGTTATGGAAACTGCAGCCCCTCCCCTATTTACAATATTCATATTTAAGCTTCTCCTTCCACTTTCATTGTTTCTAGTCTAGGATTGTGACTTCTTCCTCTAGTTTTGAGGGTGCTCTGATATTTTTGTTGTCTAGCTTCTCTGCTAGTTTGGAGTCCTCTTTTTTAGTCGAAGTGGTGCTCATTTTGCTTGCATGGAAGTAGCGACCATGTAATGGTGGCACGACTCAATAGAATTATGTGACAATAGTCTTTCACTTTCCATCAGGCGGTTAGGATGCGCATGTCAAGTTTTTGTCTCTTCTAAAACCAACATGGTGGTCTCTTTTGACACATAGGGATGACGTGTCAATTTTAGAATTGTAAGTAGCTTGTAGCTTGTCCATTCCTTATGTTATAAAAGGAATATCAAGGTTGTATTGTGGGTTTTGAGTTTTTTTAGTTTTCTAGGCAGTTAGATTAGGGTTGTGTATAATCTTTCGCTAGATGAAAATTCCTAAGGGAATGAATGTACAAAAATTTTAGTAATTTCAATTAGTATATGAGTAGACTGTTGAATTATTACAAAATTGTCTCCATTTGTATTTTTGGTTTTCATATGACTCAAAATATTATGGATGTTTTGATTTATCTTGATATAATTTTATGTCAATGTGTGACTGTGTATATGGGTTTCCTTCAAGGAAGGAACTAAAGTCTGTATGCAAATCACTGTGAATCTAGGAAATAGTTTATGGATTAACAAGAATGGTTTATGTAATAGTAGAAGGAGCTACATTAATGTAAGGCATTGATGTTTGAAGATCTCACTAATTCAAAGCCAATTACTGTTAGGATTTACATTTGTGACCTAAGATTTGACTCTATGCCCTAGATAGACACTAGCCTATTATGGTCCAAGATTTGTTTCAGAAATGTCTCTTTAAGAAATCTTCCCTCTAACACTTTCTTTTTGTCTTAAAGTTTTCTATTCTATGTGTTCTCAAATATTCTCAAAGGTAGAGAAAATGGGATTTAAGCTCAAGTCCAGAGAAATGCATGTAATGTCCTTATGTATTTGAGAACATTCCATCTTTCATAGGCCTCTAGGTAGAAGTGTTACAAGTTCATTATTTAAGCAGGCTCAAAGTAGGAACACCCTCTTAAGCATGATGGAGCTCAAAGTGAAGAAGGCATTAAGAGCCTTGTTATAGTTGAAATTCCTTGTCTTTAATCTACTGATAGTATACAGACCACATTGAAAATTTTATTATTGACTCGAGATGTGATGAAATTTTTAGGATTGAGGGTTGCAAGAAAAAAACACCAACAAATTCTATGACTTAGAGTGGTTTGTGCAAGGACTTCGGAAGGCAAAGGCCCATCAAAATGAATGGGATGATAAGGAAGACCTTATATGAAATGCCTCTTATTATAATGAGGTCTTGAAGAAAAAGGAGAGATGGTATAAAACACAATATGAAGAGAACATGAAGGGAAGAGCTGATAACTCATATTCTCACTCATGGAACCAACTCTTGATACCAAAAGCCAAGATGAAGGATATTTTTCAATTCATATATTGATGTGGACTAGATGACATTACCCCATCTAAGGCATGAAGTTGTGGAGCCCCAAGTGCAACAAGTTGAAGAGGAGGAGCTTCATTCACCTAAGTCTATTGGTTCTTTATTTGGACCACCGTCCCCTCCACCATCACCTCCACCTAGATTTAAGGAGTCATCATCTACTCCCCCCAGTGCTAGACATCACGATCCCCATCTCAAGAGCCCCTTCCACCACCTAGATTACTTGTTAAGGCTTATATGAAAAATCCATTGGTTGTTTCTTCCTCTTCAAGTGGATAACCTCTCCTTGTTCTATAGAGCCCTAGAGCTATAACACCCTTCCATACTTTGTCTCCTAGTAGAGACATCCCTTTTAAGTCTTATGAAGATTTTGATTATCAAGGAGAAGCACCTCTGCTTCCACATATATTTGACACCAGACTTGGTGTTAGAATTGAGGAACCCTCTCAAGAATGATCCCTTGATGCATTCAAATTGGGAGGAGACCTTACTAATGATGTGATGCTCAATACTTGTGAAGAATTAATGAGTGATGATTATTTCATCGACACAAAAGAGTTCCAAAAATTTATGATAAGGAATATGGTGGATGAGATGCATAGAAGGAAGGGTATTCAACTTGACCTCTTTGAGGAAGGGGAGAGGGTTAGAGTAAAAGACGAGCTTTTGAAAAGTGCAAAGGAACAATTGGCTATCATGACCACTGAGATGGGGAGACAAGTGGAAAAGAAATGTGGTATACTTCTTCTAGAGGGATGGGATATATCCTCTACCATTGCATTTGATATTTGGAGAAGAAGACATGATATTTATCTAGAAAGCATGGATCCAAAGAAAAGGAAATAGTTGCTTTCTAGAACAATATTTGATGATCATTTGGATTAAATTGATATTTGGTGTCTACATCCAGTTACACAAAGGCCTACATTGAATCAAGAAATGGACACTCTTTGGTAGTCTAATTATTAAAAGAGTGGTAGACACTTTTTCCATAGAGGCTACTGATATGACAATGAATGTGGCTAAGTTTGACCATAAGGTGGCACTCAAGACTTATGAGAAGCTTCAAATATTGAGAGAAAGTGAAGTATCTTGTAGGTTAATTGCATTTAGAACCTACATACAAACCTCTAGCTTTGCAAGAATATCATCCTGAGGAGAGTATGGGATTGAGACATGATCTAACTCAAGCTAGATTGGAAATTTCAAGAATGAGGAATGAGATTGACCAACTGATATTTGATGCTATAAGGATGAAAAAGAATGTTGGCAATTGACACTCATTTGATTGGTTTCATATGTTGTCATTGATGGCAACATGTTCCAACTTCATTCCTTGGTTTGACACTTCACTGACACCGGCAGGTATCTTCACCAATATGAAGGATTCTATGGGTACCGACATTAAAGGCTGACATGACTTACAAACAGGGTACCGATATAGGAGGCCGACATCATTGGGAGATTCGACAATCGGAAAGTCATTTCATTATTTATGTAATGAGCCCACATGTATAATCATTTTGTAATATCTATGTAAGCCGACATGAGTCATGAAGGATTGTAAGGGTATATGTATAGGTCAATTATTAGATCATTGTGTGTAGTGAGAGATATGATTGTAATAAGGATGTTGTGTGATTAGATCAGTAATGTGAATGTTATTCCGGTAAGGGTTTAAGGTTTCAGAACCGGAACAGTCAGAACTTGAACCAGAACTCAGTTAGGCATAACAGATGCATTAAATGAGTTCAGTCTTATGTTTTCTTATTCAAAGTGATTGTAGTCAGTGAGACTTCTTTGTGTTGAGCAGTGTGCTCTAGGCAGTAAGCCTTCCTGCATGTGTAGGTCCCCATATTATGTAATATCTTTTCATATGGCCAGTGGATTGATATTGTGGGTCACAAATCCCACCGTGGTTTTTCCTCTTTGAGGTTTTCCACATATAAATTCTCTATGTTATGGTGTAAATTTGTGTGATTGGTTCATTGATTGCTTTACTTATTTCAAATATATATGTACTGTTTTACCGGTTGGTGAATGCATGTTATAATAAGGTTAAAATTAAACATTTTGGTTGAAAACTGATTCACCCCCCCCCCCCTCTCAGTGTTCTTGGATTACAACAAAGAAGGTTGTCATTGAAATGACTGGGGCCTTATTAGAGTCTAAATTTAATGTTATTATTGACCATGCAGATGCAGCATGGGATGAGCACATGGAGCTTTTAGGATTTTATCAAGAGCATCTAAGGTAGCCGAGATTACTTTCTTGCTTTCTATCCTTCTTGATAAAATGATTAATGTGCCAGAGATTGCTTTGGTTAGGCCCCTTTTTCCTCATCTACATGATTTTATGATGGACTTAAGATTAGGATAGAGTGTGATGGAATGTGTTTTCATCACTCATAGGATGTACACTATGATGATCAAGTCAGAGCTATCAAGTTTCCAATTTTTGGTGACCTGTCATATGATAGTCTTATTTGACAGAGATAGGAGGGATCCTGAGGAAGAATGGTCTTGAGATGAAAATCAGAATGGAAGACAAAAATAAGGACTATCTTGGATCCAATGTTAGCTGATATCTCTGTTGATGACACCTAGATAATAAGAAAGTTGGCGACCTATTTTGATGCATTGTCAAAATTTGACCATGGGATGACAAGAATTGAGGTAGCAAGGACTTCAATTGATGATGAGGACTACCATTTGTACATCAGGATACTTCAACAACTCAAGAAAGATGGATTGGGAGCTTTCTAGTTCTTCTATCTCTTTGTTTTTATATTTTTGAATTAAGCGACTAGTTGTTGTTTCTCGCCATTTTGAATTTTTTCTTTGTATTGTTTCCTCAATATGTATAGATGAAAATGGAGATTTTTTTTGGTTATGTGGCCAATTTATGACACTCTTAGAGATATTTTTGACTTTTGACCTCTTTGTTTAATATAAATATTTTAATAGATATGGTAAGTTTCTCTCTATCCATGTGCATTCAATAGGTCTATAGGGTTATATAATTCTCTAGCTTGATAAGAGAGCTTGTGAAATAAAAAAAGGATTCCAGATCATCTACAACAACTACCAGGTGTAGAGAAAAGAAGGAGAATGTCTGTCACTATTGGAAAACCCAAAAATGTGTTTGTCTTAATTTGTCAAGTTGTCACCTACTGCCTTTTTTGATATTGTAAAAGGCCTAGAAAGCTTGTTGCATCCTTATTCTATAAAAGGATATTCAACACCTCATGTTGAGTCTCTAGAGACAAGTTTAAAGTATATTTAGAACTCTTGTAGAGTTTTTAGAAAATGCATTTTTCACCAAGGGTGAACTTGGATATAGAAAGTCTAGAGGTTTTGTAATATAGTACCATTTTCAGTATCATCTCCTATTTGCAGTCTTTTTGCAATGGATGTTTGAAGTACTATGCAATTCCACAAACATCTTAAAATCTAGTCCAATGATTTACAAGTTGTTCCCATTATATATGCTTCAAAGTCTTGTTTAATCAATGATCAAGGATTTTTTATTTTACCTCTGCATTGCGTTGCTGATTGTTTATGGATTTTTGCTTCTTCTAAAGTAGGAGATTAAAATGTTTAAATCATTCATACAGATTTTGTAGAGATCATATTTGATTATGGTACAACTTTCTAATTCATTCTTATGCTATGACTAATAGCAAGTATTATACAAGGCTAAAGAAGTTGTAGTATTCTCATATTTCATATTGTAATAATGGTTCATCTAGCCTAAGTGAAAAGCACTTGTCATATTTTATGTATTAGTAACCTTGACATCCAAAAATAAAGGAAAGATTGTTACCATTTTCAATCATTTTTATTTTGAGTTTTAATTTTCAATAGTAGGATAGATTGCTTCTCATAATAATTCAAAGTACAAAAATCACAGATAAAAGCCATATCCAACTAAGTTAAATATTTCTCTGATTATTGTATGAAATTGAGAGAATATTTGTTGCAGTACTCAAGAGAAAGAATTAGGATTATAAAAGTGTTGCTAAAAATTCCACCCATCAAGGTTTAATAGAGCTTAAAGTGTAGAGGATGTAACTAGCTCCTTATCCCTAGTTATTATCCTGTCAATTGGCCACTAATCCAAACCCTTGAACATTGAAATTGGCTACTCATAGAGATGATTTGGAGACATCAACACCAAAAAAATGGTGACTCTACTAGGGATTTGAGCAAGTACATATTGGTTTTGTGAAGATTCAACACAATGGTGTTACTACATAATAACGATTTCCCAATTGTTTGACCTGCTGCTAATTAGGGGTAAGCAGAGCTCATAGATTTGGTTTCCCATCTCAATACTACTTCTTGGGACAATAGGAGAATTATTGAGGATTATATGAGAGTTAATGTTGGTTTTAGTTGAGGAAAATAAAAAGGCACAAGAAATTGATGATGCAATTCAAAGGATGCTTCATCCCCAACCTATGTGATTAACCACAAAATTTGTATTGATTTATTAAAGATTTTAGAAATAAGGATTAAGTGTTATAGCCTCTTTACCACCCCAACTGAATTTCACATTATTTTTATCCCTAATTCTAAGGGTGGTGGCTCACTACATCTCTAAATTGATTAGTTTGAGATCCATAAGAATTTATTTCTCTCTCAATAAGGGAATAGTAAAGACTAGAGACCAAATACAATCAGAAAGGAGTATGAGTTGGGAAACCCCCAAAAAAGCTTAGGTGCCAAGACATCCAAACATGTCTATACCTTCAAATACTCCTATTCCTACAAGTCAGGAACCAATCTCTACCCCAAATATAGAACAAAGACTAGTTAGTAATATGTATGAAAGGATGCTACAAAAGTATCCTATGGGGATAATCGCAGAGGGGATTGAGGTTACTTCAAGTATGCAAGAGAGTATGAATGTGTATTTTATGATAACAGATAGTGCAGTTCCTAATATCACAGAATCGTTTGAGCTGATTAGGTGGTTGAAGCAATCTAATGATCCTCTCTCCATAGCTCAGAGGCAACATCAAAACATGAGCACCCAGTTAATTGTTCCCCAACTTGATTCAAATCTAATAACTCAATAGTTACCCCAAGTCCAAAGGATAATTAAAAATCAATTTCCAATAACCAACTCTCCCATGATCCCTCAATATACCTATGATAATACTTTCTCCACTTCAGCCCCTAGGTTGACAGATGATGAACTTAGAATGCAAATTCAAGGTTTAAAAGCTTGGGTGGAAAGAGTTATATTGGAGAAGGAGAGGGAAGCCCTTTCTCAACAATTACTTGTTTTAAATCCTAGAGAAAGTTTTAAAACAAATATGCAGTCCCATACTAGTACAACTAATCCTCTGATTCAAAATATTGCTTGTATGGGAACCACACAAGTTGGTCCATCAAGCGTACCAGCCTTTTCTTCATCAGTTGTGTCTAACCTAGCTAGAGCTACTACCCAAAAGTGGTCAATATTTAATAATTTTACCTATTCTAATCAAGGTTCCACATCAACACAAGCCCTTTGAATGACTTCCACTATGCCACTCAATACTCAAGCCTTTTACATGACCTTTCATTCCACAACTCTTCCCTTCACTCAAGCATCTCAAAGTATGGGTATGACCACTCTAAGTTATTTGAATATCATCTATAATCCATTTTCTGGTCAATAGAATCTAAAAAAATCAGAATTGGTAACAAGTTCCTTCTTCACAACCCCAAATACAACAACATATACCCCAAGTACAAGATGGACATCAGTTTCAACAATAAGGTCAACAACAAAACTTACTAAATCAAGCTCCTCGTCATGGTCATCAAAGAATAAATCCATTTACAAGATCCCCTATGCAAGTAGATAGGTATAGGCAATTGGATTTTAATGGAATCCAAAGATTTCCCAATTAGTTTAGCAATGAAGTCAGATTGTAGGTTCCTAAGTTTTCAGTAAATAATTCTTTGTTAGGAGAGGATCATTTAAGGACATTTGAATTTTTTATTGATAACTATGAGTTAGGAAATGAAGATGTCATAATGAAGCTATTTATGCAATCTCTTGTAGATGATTCTAGGGATTGGTATAAAAAATTTCTTGATGGTTCTATAAGTTCATGGGGAGAATTCAAGTACATGTTAAAGGAAAAATATGGGGATCATTCTGACCCTAGTTTTTCTTTAAATGAATTCACAAGTATTCAAAAGGGCAGCAATGAATCAATGATATGTGTTAGCAAAAGGTTCCTTAAGGTATTTAATAGGATTCCACATCATTTGAAACCTTATGATCATATATGTTTGAATCTATATATAAATTAATATGACCCTAAAAATGGATACAAGTTAAGGAATAAAAACCCCTTGACTTGAGGGAGGCTTTTAAGGCTTCCCTAAACATTGAGAACACTAGGAAGGCCTTAGGAATAATTGGGAAAAGAGATGGAGTTAAGATTTTGCAAATTCCTAAACATTCTCAAGTAAAATAGAAGAAGGATGATGATAGGTTTGACAAGGTGATGAAGAAATTAAGGAATATAGACCACAACATTGCAAGAAATGGGAAAGCTATCATACAAGATAGGGCTAATACTTATAGGAATGAAAGGCCAACCTTGGATAGTGTGCCTTATAATACTAATTGGAATGATGGTAGTGTTGGCATTGTGTTGTTATTGATGTCAACTAGTATGGGATGATAACCCACAAGTAAATGTTGGAAACCGGTATGAAATGTCAATCGATAGGTATGTTTCTGGTATGCAGATGTAAGCAGGATAATGTCTACTGGCATGGAACATCTATTGGAATGTTGGAGTCATGAAGATTACTAGTCTACAAACAATAAGTAGATCCACTGGTGAGCATGTATGAACATGGAGAAGAAAAACCAACAGAGTGAATGGTTGTTGGATCACGTGAAGTATGGACACAAAACAAGAAGAAATCCAATTCAATATAATCTACCAGTAGGGTATATGAACTGGTAAGGTCCTTAACACCAGTTGTGAGTTGGATGGTGTCTGAGGATGACACGTAGATTCCACGTGGAAGGCATGCAATGGTAGGAAAACCGTCCTTCAACGTGATAGGTGATGAGCAGGTCGACTTTAAATAAGGAACCCGTAAATCACAGGTCAATGACAGAAGAAGCGCGGCTCAAGGTGGATCAAGATGCAAAATATTTTTGGTGAGATAAATCAAGTAGGACAATCTGACCTTTGTGCTCATTAGTCAAAGGAAACAACTGAGGCTATAATGGTGAATGACAGAGCAAGGCTGGAAAATAAGTTGCAAGTTGTTAAATATAGAAAGCACATACAGATGTCATCAAAAATGGTGGTGATGTTTGATCTACTGCAGATCATCAATCAAGGAGAAGAGATCCGATTACTCAATGGAGAAAAACCCTAATGTGCCCCGTTTGAATGTAGGTTTTGGCAAGAACATTCAAATATAAATATGCAGACTGAAGACTTAAGTTGATGATGCTAGATGTCAAAAAGATAGAGTAACTGAGAGAGAAGAGAGTGATCAAAGAGAAGATAAAAATAATCTAAGTGTTGGAGCTAATTGACAGAGTTGAACCAGTTGAAGGTTTATCAAAGGTTTTAATAGTAAGGTTAGAGCAAACGACAAGTCTCCAAATAGGATAACTATTGTGTGAACCGACAAGAGAGATTGAGGAAGAAAGCTGTTGAAGGTGAAGGATAAAAGAGAGTCTATCAGTAAAGGTTATGCAAGACATAATCATGGGAGAAAGGGTATAAACAGAGGACAGTGAACCAATAGAGAACTGAGCAGAGGAGAATTGATAAAGAAGAGTAAACCGGTGAAGTATTTAGATTGCAAGTGTTACAAAACTCATTTGTAACAAGGCTACAATTATTTTATTGATTTTATCTATTGTATCTCACTAAGTTGTAGCTCAGTGCAGGGGTTGGTTCTCCTTGGGCTGGTGCCCTAAACTTTGTAACCATGTTTATTGTGAGGCTGGATTGGAGTAGTAGTCTCCAACAACATTTCTCACTGAGGTTTTTCCTACATTGGGTTTTCCTCATATAACCAATGTTATGTGTTGTGTGTCCTTGTGTGTTTGCATTTGATCACTTACCTTATCTCACCAGTATATCCTCATTGTGTCTGATTTGCTAATCGGTACCAAGAGTTTGGTTTACAAGGTTTAGAATATTGGGAACCACTGATTCACCTCCACTCTCAGTGGTACATTTTGTTCAACAATTGGTATTAGAGCCTAGGTTCCTGATCAGTTAAAGCTTTCTCTATCTTGGGTAGATTCTGGTCTAAGAACACAATGGCAAGAAATGAGTCCTCCTCCTCCAAAGCTCCCATGTTTGATGGAATAAATTATACATTTTGGTGCAGAAGAATGGATACCTATCTGTCCTCTCTAGGATTTGATATTTGGATGTCTATTAAGAATGGGTATATTGTCCCTAATGCTCCTCCCATAGACCCATATTCTAAGTATGAGAACAATGCAAAGGCTAAACATGCTATTTTCAGTGGGCTGTCAGATAATGAGTTTGTTAAAGTTATGCACTGCTCATCTGCCAAGGAGACTTGGGATAAATTGCGGAGATTATTTGAAGGAGATGCCATAGTTAAAGAGGCCAAACTGAAGTATCTAAGAAGTCATCTTGAAAGCTTGAAGATGAAAGATAAAGAAAAGATTGTAGACTACCTTCACAGAGTAGATGAAACTATGAACACCATCAAAGGACTTGGAGAGGAAATAGTTGATGAAGTTATTGTAAAAAAGGTACTTAGATCACTCACATCTAAGTATGATACTAAGTTATCTGCTATAGAGGAAGCCAAGGATCTAAAAACCTTCACAATGGATGAGTTATTTGGCTCCTTAACTGCTGATGAGATGAGGACAATGGGAGAAGGATCTTCAAGGAAAGAGGTTTCTTTCAATTCCTTCAAAAAGGGCAAGGAAGAGGTTGCTCATAAAGGGTCTAGTGAAGACTCTGATGCAGAGGTAGTAAAATTTGTTAGAAAGCTAAAAAGAGGATCCGATAAGTATAAAGGAAAGCTGCCACTTAAATGTTTCAACTATGGTAAAATAGGACATTTTGCTACAAAATGTCCCTACAATGAATCTGGTGGAGATGAGCAAAGGAGCTCTAGGAGATCTTCCGATAAAGACAAGGAGAATAATTTTAGCGGCAAGGAAGAAGAATCTACCGAAAGCAGAATAGCCTATATACCATTGAGGATGATTCCAGAGATGAAGAGAGTGCATCAGAAGATGACTGCCATGAGAATGAAAGAGAATTTAATCTCTTTATGGCACTAGGTGAACCAGTTGTTGAAGATGAGGAAGATAAATATAATGAAGTTGAAGTGGATCTACAAGGTGAGCTCATAAGTGCTCTTGAGGAGTTAAGTAAGACAAGAAGAGAACTCAAAAGAGTTAAGCATGTTGTTGTAGACGAAAAAGAACAACTTGAGAAATATCTAGAAGAATCCAAGAAAGTAATCTCTGATTTGAAACTCCAACTAGAAGAAGCCAAAAGGATTTGTGAGGTGACAAGTTCTAATGCATTAGAAAAGGAGGAACATCAAAAGTTGGAAGAAGAAATTGTAAAGCTCATAAAGGAACTTAAGAAGAGCAAGGATGAACTGAAAATGAGGAGTAAGTACGAGGGAAACAATAAAGCTTTGGACAAGATGCTGAACCATCAAAAGCATTCAAAATATATCGATGGATTAGGATTTGAAGAAGGATAAAGTTCCAACAACAAAGACACATTGGGTAAAGAGATACAATTCACTTCCTCAAGTGAAAGTAAAGAGAAGCAAACATTTACTGTCAACAAAGATATCAGTAAGAAGGCCTATGCTTAGGTTACAAGAAACCAACCTGTGAACTAGTATGCTCAAAACCGGAAGCCACACCCAATGTACTTGAATGCAAATTATAAAGGAAGGTTCAA
Organism: Cryptomeria japonica; assembly: GCF_030272615.1. Classification (NCBI taxonomy): domain Eukaryota; kingdom Viridiplantae; phylum Streptophyta; class Pinopsida; order Cupressales; family Cupressaceae; genus Cryptomeria; species Cryptomeria japonica. The sequence continues at coordinate 482,441,082 of NC_081415.1, read as the reverse complement.
GACTAATGATGAAGGGTTCACTAAAGTCAACAACATGAAAGGAAGACATCTAGGGAAACAAAGGTTTGCTGGTCCAAAGCAACAAGACTGGTATGTACCCAAATTTCATGGTTATTGTTATTGGTGTAATAAATTTGGACATAGAATTGGTGATTGTAGATTGATGATCAAGTCCCCTATTAGTTTTGCAAGTAGAAATCCATTTAATACACTCTGGGATATGGATGTTGTTTGTTATCAGTGCAATGAATTTGGTCATAGGAGTTTTGAATGTAGGAAAAGTAAACCAGTGTCCTACAATAGTTTTAAAGATTCGTCTTTTAATCTAAACGTGAAATGCTATAACTGTCAAGAGTTTGGAGATATCGAAAAGCACTACAAGCACAGGAAAATCAAGTAGGAAAAGACAGCTCCTAATCAAAAACTGATAGCTAAACTAGAACAAGAAGTTGCAACTGACAAAAAGAAAGAAGACAAACTGGTTTGGGTTGAGAAAGACAAGAATAAAGCATAATCAAGTCCAATTGTGCAGACTGACCTGCATGCAGAAATAAGAAATCTATGGGTTGTTGATAGTGGCTGTTCCAACCACATGACCGATGATAAAAAGAAATTTATCAAGCTTGAAGATTGGAATGGAGGCTTCGTAAGATTTGGAGATAACTCCTCCATCAAGATAAAAGGCAGAGGTACTCTGAATTTAGATGGAAAATTGAAGGCACATGATGTGTACTATGTAGAAGATCTAAAAAAAAATTTGTTGATCATGAGTTAGATGTGTGATAAAGGATATAAGTTCACTTTTGACTCAACCGGTTGCCAAATAAGAAAAGAGAGTACCAGTCAGATTGTAGCAGAAGGTAAAATAACTAATGGAAATGTGTACAATCTGAAGGAATGCTTTGAGTCCCAATGCATGATGGGACAAGTGGATGAGATCTAGCTATGGCACAAGATATTAGGCCACATATATTTTGATAATCTAGTTGTAGTAAGCAAAAAGGGTTCTGTGAGAAATATACCACCAATTATCAAACCGGTAAGCACATTTTGTGATGAATGTGTAAGAGAAAAGCAGACTAAGGTGAGCCTCAAGACTAAGGAACGTAATACTTCAAGGCCAATTGAAATTGTACATACAAATCTATGTGGTCCAACTAGGATAAGAGCTCTTGTTGGTGAGAGATACTTTATGCTCTTTAATGATGACTACTCAAGAATGACATGGGTCACTTTCCTTCATGATAAATCACAAGCTTTTGATAGATTCAAGATCTTTTGGAAGATGGTAGAAAAGGAAAGCGGGTGCAAGATAAAATGCCTAAGATCCAACCAGGGTGGATAGTTCACATCAAATGAGTTTAAAGATTACTATTAGAGACATGGAATGAAAAGACAATACTCAGCCCCTAGGACACGACAACAATATGGTGTGGTAGAAAGGAAGAACATGACACTCAAGGAGATGGACATAACCATGTTGAATAAGGAAAGCTTACTGGATATGATGCAGAGGAAGGGTATGATAAATGAACCTTTGATATTTATAAGGGAAATACAAGGTTCAAACCCCTGGGCCTACAAGCACCCAAATGACTCAAATAGGTCAAATGTAAACCAACACTCCTCCAAATGATTCCAAAGGTATGGAATGTTTTTAATACCTCCAAATAAGTTGTTTCAACTAGTTTTGTGGTTCCAAGAACTTGTTTGAGTGCAAAACCCTCTTTTTAGCCTTCTAGGCCTAGTTGCCCAATTAGCCCTCCAGCGAGGAAAATGACTTTTTTTCTCCTAACTTTTCTTAAAAAATAAACCAATAAATTAGATATTCAGACACCCATTTGGATTCAATTTAACATATCAAAAGATTGCATATGGTTGTTTTGGATAATATATGTTGTCCTACAACTATGCATTGTTTTTAGACCAAAAAAGTGGCAAATTAACAAAGGAAGTATATTATGTTTTAACTCCCTGAATCCCAAACTCTCAAAAGTCATCCAATATGGTTCAAAACTAAGTAAAATGAAATTATTTTAAGGTTTAACCTTCTTAGATGCAAAATCCCAAATTTAGCCTTCTACAAACCCTTAAAAGTAGGTTTTCTCACATACCCCACTTCCAAAAACTATACCATACAAATGATTATGGATTAAAATTTCATATGAAATTTATAAATGCTATCAATCATAAAAAGTACCCCTCCTTAAGGCAGATTTGCTACTGCTGCTCCTTAGCAAGCATTTTCAATGCATTTTTACTCATTTGCTCATGGTCATCACCCTCTTCTTCAACTTATCTGCACAGACCTTGTTAGATGTCTATAATACATGTTATAAACATTTCATCCCATGAATTTCAGGCCTGGAGAATTCATGCAATGACTTCATTCATTGAAAACTATCAACTACTAAGAAAATGCAAGCAAAACTGTGAGGACAGTTAGCCCAAACGTGTAAAACTAAAACTGAGAATGAATTTTCAGTGCATAAAACAATGTATCAATGGTTCCTAAAAGTCCTCAAAGAATTGGAGATCAGCACCACCAATAAAAACCAAAATTACAATGCACCAAACATAAAAAATGGCAGAAATTAAAGTGTTTTACTGAATTTCTTGGTTCCCAGTCCGTGCACCAGCATGATCTGTTGTACAAAGCATTACATAAACTATTTATAACTTCTCCCTAACTATATCAACCACCGTTTATTGGTTACATTTCATGTTTAAGGCATTTTAACTCTTAAAAGCTAATTTCCCCCCAAAACTACCTAACCATTGCATTTTAAATATTCAAATTTGTCAACTTTGGGAAAATGACAATTTGATTAAAACTCATAACTATTGACTCTCTGAGTCATGAAATTTTTTATTAAACTTGACTAAACCTTCCTAGACTCTCTAAGCCATAAATCCCTATTACATCTTTTTGTTGGTCCTAAGGTCCTTACCAGGCCCTTTAGGACAAATTACAAACTTATTACATTTTTCATCATTAAAGGCCATAATGGAACTTAAAACATCATAATTAATTGGCTCTTCACTCCTAAGACCTTCAAAAGTCTTTAATGGCTTCATTGAGTCCTTTGGCCTTCCAAATGCACATGCACCAGGATATGCATTGGAAGGAAGCAGTCCATATTGCAACATATACTTTGAATTGGGGTCAACTGAGAACAAACAATAGGATGACACCTTATGAGTTGTGGCATGACCAGAAACCATCAGTCAAGTACTTCAAGGTGTTTGGGAGAAAATACTTCATTGAAAGAGATCAGGATGGCTTGGGCAAATTTGATTCCAGGAGTGATGAAGGTATTTTCCTTGGTTAGTCAACTCATAGTAAAGCCTACAAATGCTACAACAAAAGACTAAGAAGAGTCATTGAAAGCATGAATGTGAGAGTAGATGGAGCTATGCTTAAAGGAAGAAATACTCAAGTCAACCATTATAATGATTCCAGTGATGAAGGTGAAGAAGCTCGGTCAGAAAATGAATTGGAAGAAACTTCCAATAAGGTCCCTAACCGGTATGTGTAGAAAAAACACCCGGAAGAGAAGATTTTAGGTAATAAGTGTGATGGTGTGCAAACTAGAAGAAGACTTGCTCGGAATGATGAACAAGTCAATTTATGCCTCATGACTGAAATGGAACCTAAGACATTCAATGAGGCTAACAAAAGTCAAAAATGGATGGATGCAATGGAAGAAGAGCTGCATCAAATTGAGAAGAATAAAACTTGGGAGTTAGTTCCTAGACTGGTTGGTAAAAATGTCATTGGCACCAAGTGGGTCTACCGGAACAAGATGAATGAAGAAGGAAAGATTGTGAGGCACAAAGCAAGGTTAGCATGCAAAGGATATTCTCAAGTAGAAGGTATTGATTTTGAAGAAACATTTGCACTAGTGGCTAGGATAGAAACTATTAAAATGTTTCCTTCTTTCTTGGCCTACAAGGGTTATAAAGTGTATCAAATGAATGCAAAATCTACTTTCCTAAATGGAAATTTAGAAGAGGAAGTATACATGGAACAACTGGAAGGTTTTCTGCTACATGATGGTGAAACCTTTGTGTGCAAGTTGAAGAAAGAATTGTATGGGTTGAAGCAAACTCCTAGAGCATGGTACTCAAGGCTAGATATGTATCTAAAGGAGCAAGGGTTCAAAAAAGGAAGTGCAGACAACAATTTGTATGTTAAAGTAGAAGGAAACCACATGATTATTGTGGTTGTGTATGTGGATGACATCATTTTTAGAGGTAACAAGGACACCCTATGCAAGGACTTTGTTTATCAGATGAAATTATAATTTGAGATCTCCATGCTTGGAGAGTTGTCATTTTTTCTTGGTTTGTAGGTTTCACAATGAGACAAGGGAATATTTGTCTCTCAAACCAAGTATACCTGAGACATGTTGAAGAAATTCCAAATGGAAGAAAACAAATTGGTAAGTACCCCCATGGTGACTAGATGCAAGTTGAGTAGGGATGATGAATCACCGGTAGTGGATCAGACATTGTATAGATCCATGATTGGCAGTTTGTTATATCTTATAGCTTCTAGACCAGATATAGTGCAGGCAGTATGCATGGTGGCTAGATTCCAAGCTGCACCCAAACAGTAACATGTGAATGTAGTCAGGGGGATATTTTGATATCTACAAGGGACACTTGATTATGGATTATGGTATCCCAAGCAAGGGGATTTTACCTTACATTCCTACACTGATGTTGATTTGGTAGGCTGCATTGATGATCGAAAGAGAACAACTGGTGATGCATTCTTCCTAGGTGACCAGTTGGTCTTATGGCACAACAAGAAGCGAGATTTAGTTTCTCTGTCTACTGTTGAGGCATAATATATTTTTGCTCCCACATGTTGTTCTTAGGTGCTATGGATGAAGTAGACTATCAAGGATATTCAAGTAGAGATGTCTGACCCCATTTCCATCCAATGTGAAAATTCACGTGCAATTAACATATCAAAGAACCCGATTATCCACTCAAAGACAAAGCACATTGCCATCAAGTACCATTTTATCAAGGTGAAGGTTGAAGAGCAGGAAATAAAGGTAGAATATGTTCCTTTAGGTGAGAAAGTAGCTGACATCTTCACCAAACCTTTACCGGTAAGCACATTTGAGTATCTACGAAACAAGTTAGGAGTGGTGTCACCTACTTCATGCACTTAAATGTGTATGGAGATCTATGGTTCAGGGGGAGTTCATTGCAAAATATCTTATCTCTTGGACCATATACTGGACACAGGGGAAGATCAAGTGATTATGCTGCAGTACTAGTATGCTTCAGCTTTTGGGTAGTATTAATTGGTCCTTATTTGAAAGTTCTTTCAATGCCTATTCATTTTGTACTTTAATGAAAATCACAATTGGACCACCGGGTGAATGGAACACTAGACAGGTGTACCAGAAGAACAAACTGCAAAAGAAGGAAAATGTTCTCACTCAACCGGGTGTGAGCAGACAGAGGGAAAATGCACCAATTGGTATCATATTCCGTTCAATCAGGAATAGCCAAGAGAATTTCATGTTACAGGAATTTACTTTCTCAATTGGTAACACTCATAGTACAATCACATTTGATTCTTGTGAACAATTGATGTCATTTGGTGTCTATGTCCTCCATCTTATATGTTGTTGGTTTCAAGGATAGTGGTCAAAGGGGGACAATACACTATATAACCAGTGGAGAATGAATTAGATGGAGGGATGCCCCGACCCTTTGTCATTGTTGTCAAAGGGGGAGAAGGGTTATGGGAGAAGGTTGGACCAAATGAGCCAGGTGAAGGAATAGAGTGTGTTGACATCAATGCCAAAGTGGGAGATTGTTGGCATTGTGTTGTCATTGATGTCAACTGGTATGGGATGATAACTTAAAAGTAAGTGTTGGAAAATGATATGAAATGTCAATTGGTGGGTATGTTCCTGATATGCTGATGCGAGCAGGAGAATGTCTACTGGCATGGAACATTTGTTGGAATTTTGGAGTCATGAAGATTAACAGTGTGCAAACAATAAGGAGATCCACTGGTGAGCATGTATGAACATGGAGAAGACAAACCAACAAAGTGAATTGTTGTTGGATCACATGAAGTATGGACATAGAACCGGAAGCAATCCAAGTCAATATAATTTACCAGTAGGGTATATGAACCAGTAAGGTCCTTAACACCAGTCATGTGTCTTGGTTGGTGAATGAACTCAAACCAACATAGCAAACTGGGTTGAGTTGGATGGTGTCTGAGGATGACATGTAGATTCCATGTGGTAGGCAAACCATCCTTCGACGTGATAGGTGATGAGCAGGTCGACTTTAAATAAGGAACCCGTAAATCACGAGTCAATGACACAAGAAGTGTGACTTGAGGCAGATCAAGATGTAGAATATTTTAGGTCAGATAAATCAAGAAGGACAATCCAACCTTTGTACTTGTTGATCAAAGGAAACAACTAAGGCATTAATGGTGAATGACAAAGAAAGGCTGAAATATAAGTTGCAAGTCGCTAAATATAGAAAGCATGTACATATGTCATTAGAAATGATGATGATGTTTGATCTACTGCATATCATCAGTCGAGGAGATGAGATCCAATTAGATTTGATATGGATTTACGTAATGGAGAAAAACCCTAACATACCTAGTTTGAATGTAGGTTTTGGCAGGAACATTCAAATATAAATATGTAGACTGAATACTTAAGTTGATGATGCTAGATGCCAAAAAGATAGAGTAACTAAGAGAGTAGAGAGTGATCAGAGAGAAGATCAAAATAATCTAAGTGTTGGAGATGACTAATAGAGTTGAACCGATTGAAGGTTTATTAGAGGTTTTATCGGTAAGGTTAGAGAAACTGGCAAGTTGCCAAATAGGATAACTATTGTGTGAATCAACAAGAGAGATTGAGGAAAAAAGTTGTTGAAGGTGAAGGAGAAAAGAGAGTGTACCGGTGAATGTTATGCAAGATAGAATCATGGCAGAAAGGGTATAAATAGAGGATAGTGAACCGATAGAGAACTGAGCAGAGGAGAACCGGTAGAGAAGAGTTAAACCGGTGAATTATTTAGATTGCAAGTGTTATAAAACTCATTTGTAACAAGGATACAATTATTGTATTGATTTTATCTATTGTATCTCACTGAGTTGTAGCTCGATGCAGGGGTTGGTGCTCCTTGGGTTGGTGTCCTAAAATTTGTAACCATGTTTATTGTGAAGCTGGATTGGAGAAGTAGTCTCCAGCAATATTTCTCACTGAGGTTTTTCCCACATTGGATTTTCCTCATATAACCAATGTTATGTGTTGTGTGTCCTTGTGTGTTTGCATTTGATCACTTAACTTATCTCATTGATATATTCTCCTTGTGCCTGATTTGCTAACCGGTACCAAGAGTTTGGTTTAAAAGGTTTAGAATATTGGGAACAACTGATTCACCCCCACTCTCAATGGTACATTGTGTTTGGCCCTTGCCTAATAATCCAAGGGAATCAAAAAATAAGGAAAATTCGAACCCATGGAACCATTCAAATGTTCACTATACTGATGACACTCCTTGTTGTCTTTCTTGTCAATTACCTCATTATTCAGATAGCTATACAATAGCCCAATCATCGCAAGGAGTTGATTTGATGGAGGAAGATACAAATGATGAATATCTCTAGGATGAGCATACTTTAAACATTTTGTCTTCAGTACACTTTGGCAAGGATGTCAATCCATACTTTGAGGAAGATGGGGATGGAGTTGATATAGATATACAAAGGCATAGGAATTATGCCTATCACCAACAAGTTTTCTTTGATGATGATGGCTCGTTTGAAATTAGTCATCAAGATTTTTCCCCTTTATATGAAGATACAAGTGTAAGGCCAAGAAGACCTACAAATGATGAGATTGGGTCCCTCATTGTTGGTACAATTCAATAGGCAAGAAGTAACTATTATTTGAGGAACATAACGATAGGTGTAGACTAAGGAAAACTAGGAAACCCATTTATCAAGACAACACATCAACTTGATCAGATGACCCAAACTACTGAAAGGAATGATGCTCAAAATCAGAAGAAGGTCCAATTCAACATCCCAAATGATTCTCAAAAGGAGGAAAATTTACATATGAAAAATTCTGCCTCTGATACTATAACTCCACCACCCTCTAAAGAAAAGGAAAAAATATCAAAATCAGAGGTATGTAGGTCTTCTTCATCCTCTAACATGATCCATGTACCAAGTTTTGATATGGATCAAGCATTGAATCAAGTAAAAAATTTAGTACCTTTTCTTGAATTAATGAAGGTCCAAGATCATAGAAATGTTTCTTTATCAATGATAGCCAGAAATTTGAGATAATCAAGTATGGGTGATAGTGATAGTGGGGGAAACATAGCTATGCAAAAAGTAAATCAAACTCATGGAACCTGACATAGAAGTATGAAAACTCCCGAGGTTTACTTAGGGACAATGGTTGATAGATCCCCATCTCAAGTAGACCCTTTTTATATTACACTTCTCAACAATAATAAGCTAATAAGTAATTTTATGTTTGATTTAGGAGCTTCTATTAACATAATGCCTTTGGTTATAATGAAACAATTAGGATTGTGGGTTTACACTTCTTATGGGAAGTGTTATGCTATGGACGATAGGGAAATCCCAATTTTGGGGTTTATCAAAGACTTAGAGCTAAGTTTTTCTGCACACCTTGAGGCAACCTATAAGGTGGATGTGACTATTGTTGATATTCCTCCTCAATATGGTATGTTGTTATCAAGGCAATGGGGTGCAGTTGTGGCTGGAAATATGGAATTGGATCCTTTCATTTACTATAATTCTAGTGAATAGAAAGGATGTTAAGATTTACAAAGAAGCTAGGTCTTGAATGGTCATAGAGGGAGTACCTCCAAATGAAATTGTGTGTTTTTGTGATGTAGGCATTGATAATTTCAAGGTTGATCAGCCACATGTATTGCTAAAAAATATAGAGGCGATTGGCATTGAGCTGTAGTCTGATAAAAAGGTTTATGTAAAATTTATTTGGATGGAGCATGTTCTAAGGAAGTATCAGGTGTAGGAATATTATTTATATCTCCAAGTGGTAAAAACTTTAAGTATTTCTTTTCATTGAGTTTTGAATGTACTAACAATATTGTAGAATATGAGGCCTTGCTTATAGGGCTTAATATAGCTGAGAAACATGGGATAAAAATGTTAAAAGAAATTGGAGATTCAAAGTTTATTGTATCCTAGGTAAGATATATGTACTCTTCAAAAAATTAGAGGTTAAAACAATATAGGAATGCTATTTGGGATACTCTTGAGTACTTTGATGCATTTTCCATTGAATGGGTGGAAAGAAGAAAGAACACAATGGTAGATTTTCTTGCCAATTTTACTTTGAGACAATTTGATATAACACTTGCTGCTATATTAGAGATGGAAATAAAGACCAGACCCAACAATCTCACTAACTAGAAAGTCTTTCAAGATGATAACGATTTGTTAAATTTTCTAGAATGTCTAGATAGTTATGAATCTCAAGAGATTGACTATAACACACTAGTCCAAGTTGTAAATGATAAGCAAACTATTTTTGGTAATGAGGTCATCCAACTAAGAACCAATAAAATCCCTAAGGGGTTGGTTGCATTGGAAATAAAATTTGATGGAAACGACAAAAACATCATGAAAAGTGCCCCACCCAAGGATGAGGATATAGAGGAGGTCAAATTAGGTACAAACATTTATCCCTAGGGAAGGTTTTTATTGGAAAGAAATTGAACCTTGACATTAGGTCTAAACTTGTGACCTTATTGAGAAAATATAAGCATGTTTTCGCCCAGTCTTATGATGATTTGAAGGCCTATAGGGAGGACCTTTTTCAACATGAGATACCTTTGAAACTAGATGCCAAACCTTTTAGGTAAAAACAAAGACCAATAAACCCCACTCTAGCTCCTAAAATGTAGGATGGACTAACAAAACTCAAGGATGTGAGAATTATAAAACCTATAAGGCATTCAACTTGGTTATCCAATTTGGTTCGAGTTAGGAAGAAGAATGGGGATATTAGACTATGTGTGGAATTTAGAAATCTAAACATCTCCTCTTTGAAGGACAATTATCCCTTGCCTACTATGGAAGCCATGTTGCGAAAGGTCACTAGTTGTCAATTGTTATCCATGACGGATGGATTTTTGAGAGTATACCAGATTAAGGTTAAATAATTAGAGCAATACAAGACAACATTCACTAAGTTCAATGGGGGACTTATGTATATGTCAGAATACCTTTTAGACTATCAAATGTGGGGTTCACTTTTTAGAGGGCTATGGATGTAGTATTTGTAGGACTAATTGATGCCATTATGGTTGCATATCAGGATGATTTGACTGCTTATTCTAAAAAGGAAGAAGATAATTGTGTCCACCTACAAAATATCTTTGACAGAGCCCTGTATTATGGTATTTCCTTGAACCCCAAGAAGTGCGCCTTTAGAGTAGTGGAAGAAAAATAATTTGGACACATTGTATCTAAGGAAGGAGTAAGAATTGATCCTGAAAGGGTGAAAGCAATAGATAGGATTCCTATTCCAAAAAAAGTGAAGGAAATACAATCCTTGTTTGGACAAATAAATTTTGTGAGGAGATTTATTATCAACTTTGCAAAAATAGTTAAACCAATCTCCAAAATATTGAATAAGAATGCAACTGTATCATGGGATGACCAAGAATTTCAGGCATTTCAAGCAAGTAAAATAGCTATCAAGGAGGCACCTATTTTGTTTTCTCCCGATTTTAGTAACCTTTTCTAACTATTCTCCTTTGCTTCTTATCACACAATTGTAACAATATTGCTTCAAAATAACCCATAGGGTGATGAACAACCCATTGCATTTTTTAGTAAATCTTTGCAGGCTGTAGAGATGAAGTATGATTTAGTTGAGAAGCAGACTTATGCACTTCTGAAGCCATTAATACCTTTAGGCCTTACCTAGTTGGATCTCTAGTTATTGCTAATGTCCCTAATGCTGAAGCGAAGGACGTTTTTGTTCAGAATAAATAAATAGGGAGAAGATGTAGATGGATTAACAAAATCCAAGAGTTTAACATGGATATCCAAATTACTAAACTTGTGAGAGGTCAGGGCCTGGAGAAGTTGATGGCAGAGACCAACCAAGAGGTAGTCCAATTCAATGGTGTCCATATGAAGGATACCAAGGTATGCAGTCAAGAGACCTTTCATTGGTACACAATCATATTTGAATACCATGATGTGCCCTGATCACCTAACAAATAAGCAAAAGGGGACTCTAAAGTTGCAATCTCAAAGATATATCTTTATTCAAGGATATTTGTATTGGAAAAATAGAGATGGTGTCTTGTTTCTTTGTTTAGATGAGTACCAAGATGAGAAGGTTTTGAAATAAATGCATGAAGGTGTATGTGGTGGTCATTATATTGCTAAAACCATTGCTCATAAGATTTTGAGGGCAGGATATTATTGGCCTACCTTATTTGTAGATACATATAAATTAGTTCAGAAATTTGAAGCATGTCAAAATTTTTTTAGGAAAGTTGAAATTTTCAGGTGCCTTTCCATTAAGAGGCTTGTTCCATCAAAGGCCCCATTTCACAAAAGGGGGATTGATTTTATAGGAGAAATAAGACAAACTTATAGTGGAAGACATTAGTGGATTATAGTGGCTATAGATTACTTTACTAAGTGGATTGAAGCAATCCCAACAAGAAAGGCTACTAGTAAGGTTGTCATAGACTTGATTCATGAAAACATTATTATCAGGTTTGGTATTCCAGTGAAGTTAGTAATGAAAAATGCTATGTGTCTCATATCTAAGGAATTTGTTTGGTTTGTGAATCATATGGCATACAACTATCATATTCTACAACTTATCATCCTTAAGGTAATGGATAAGTTGAATCAAGCAATAAGAGATTGATGAAGATCATCAGAAGGGTTTTGGATACAAACAAAAAGGCATGGGATTCAATGATAAAAGTTTCTTTGTGGGATGATAGGGTAACCATTAAGAAATCTATTGGAAAATCGCCATTTGAAGTAGTCTATGGGATAGATGCAAGGCTTCCAATTAATAATTTGCTGCCCATTTACAAGTTTATCCAAGAATGTGATGACGATATACTTGAACCTATGCAAGGTTACAGATCTTGATGAGAGCAAGAGAGATGCTCACAAAAGGAACCTGAAAGTACAACAACAAGCTAAATATATGTTTGACACTAGGACAACTCATAGGTCATTTGCACTAGGTGACAGGATCCTCATGTGAAATGTAAAAGCTCAAGATAAGGGCATGCATGGAAAATTTGAGGCACTTTGGCTTGGACAATATGAAGTAATTGAAAATCATGGACAAGACTCATACATACTACAAAGTGCTAACAAAGACTGTTTGGAGTTGTCCGTGCATGGGCAATTTCTAAAAATATTCTTCAGTTGATCAAGTTTCCTCTTGTTTTGTACATATTATAAATGTTGTAAAATTTTGTTTCCCTTCTGTTTAGGTTTTTTTCTAGTTTGCACTCCTAGAGGTTAGGCTTCTCATGCCAACCTTGTATGTTGTTTGTCCCCACCTAGAGCCATTGTTGGGATGCGAAATTTTTACCTTTTTGTCAACTGTTGTTTGGATTTAAGGCCTAAGAGACAATACTTTACCGCTAAAACACCTTAAACCCTAAACCCTAATGTTGAAACCTAAATATTTTCTTTGTTTTGTTATATTTTTATGTTGATCTGTTGCAGACCATTCCTAGTCATCTTAGTTACAACTTATTCCTTTCAAGTCATTGCATTGACTGGCCCTATGCATTTGCCATCACATAATTGTGGCCTATACCTTGTTATCTTTGTTGTGCAGATTCTCTAGGATCAATGGTTAGGATTCTATCACAATTGCACGATTAAAGAAATATACTCAACCAAGCTAACTCTGCAACCCCACTCGTGGATGTGGCATGAGGGTCCCATCATGGATGATTCGTGTGGACCAATCAAGCTATGATAAATCTTTGTCATATGAAACGAAAAAATTGTCGACCCTGCATGTCCACCGTGTAGCCAAGATAATGTGCATCTTCATTTGGAGAGATTAATGATCGAGATTGAGTGTGTAATTGCGCAGTTAGGGAGAGTTGGTCATAAATCCTAAGTTCACAACTCCAAAGGTCTTTAAAGAAGTGGCCTTTTTATAAATTAAAAGAGGAAATTACGTGTCTGTTTCTCATTCATTGCTGCCTGACAAAGGGAATTAGCTATTGAAACTGCAACGTTCAAATATGAAAATTAATGGCTACTTCGCACCAACCAAACACATACATGCCTACAATAAATGATCCAATTTCACCATTAAAGCATGGAATTTTGATCCAATTTGTTCCACTTTGATTTTAGTGTGTTGTCATATTATTCCCTTGCACTTTGCGTATCTTCTATAATTTGAATTTTTGAGTGTTAGGATTTTACCCTAAGTTTTATGCAGTGACAATCATACTTATCTCATTATGTGATCTCTATGTGTCACTTTGAGCTTTATCTCTTTGAATTGTTGCATTGTCAAAGGATTATAAAGGGTTCTTGTCTACAGTGTGTCAATTTTGAAACCCTATAGGTAGTCTCTATCTATTTTCTTAAAACTCTAATTACAGAAGATGGTCAAATCCTCTAGCCAAGGAAAGAGGAAATTCTTAGAGGAGATCATTGCACAAATTCCAAGATCAACCAAAACTTAGAAAATATCCAAGATTTGTGCTAGGCCAAAACAATTCTTGATTGATTATACAAGTGTGTGCAGGGACCCCATAATTTAGCCTTGGGTTTTCAATCTTTGGAGAAGATGCTACAATAAGAAGAAGGATAGGGTGCCTATATGCAACATTTGGCGTTTCAATTTGGGAAGCTTGGTGGTCCCAAATGTATTTGTGAATATTGATTTGGTTGCTTCAATTGCTTGCAACTATAGGCCAAATGTGAGGGAAATTATGGCCAAGGATGAAGGGAGACCACTTGCTATAACCAAGTAGGTGATTGAAGAGGTTTTCATGTTTAATGTCAACACTAATTGGCCTATAAAAGAAGAAGAACTGGATAAGGAATACAAGACACATGAAAGCTTGTATAGAAGCAAAAAAATTGCCTTTAGGCTCACACATTTGAAGAGAGATGAGAGGGCCCTAACTTCAAAGGACGTCACATCCTACAATATTAACATGTTTGTTGGATACATCAAGGACACATACCATGCTTTGTGAAACGTTTGTGGTGTTGATGCTCAGAATGTGATTTCTAATTGGATGCTTGTATTATGCATGGATATTAGAGTACGAACATAAATAGGCCCTTTGATTATGCAAGTCTATTGGCCAAGAGACTTCACAAGGTCCTATGCGATTTGAAGAAGGGACCATCTCTAAGTTTTAGGTATTACTCTATCCAAATGCATATATTGTTGTATAAAGGCCTTAATGTTTGGCACCTATTGGGAGCTCCAAAATTTGGCAAAATTTTGAGGGCCCATGTTAAAAAATTGCTTGTAACACTAAGAAACACCCCTACAAATTTTTTCTGAGTAGCCCAATTTGAGGGTCAGTATCTTATCACCCAATGATTTTCATGAGAAACCACTTGGGGATACTATTAAATTCCTATCGGAGATGGCTCATGTCTGTTTGAAACTTCCCATGATCAAATTTGATGAATATTTGAATTCCTTGTTTTGGGGCCTTGAGATAGTTTTTTGATTGCACACTGTCAAACTTTTCTATGTAGCCATTTTCGAAGAGCTACATTTTGTTCCAGGTTGAGTGTCATGTCAGACCAATATTATTTTGCAATTTTTTGCATCATGATGAACTCCCATGTTATTTTTTAGATCCCCATGAGTCCATTTGATATTTTAGCTAGGTCAAATCCGTATGCAATTTGTTAAGATTTGTAGATTGAACAATGTAAAATTTGCTAAAGTAGCCCTACATCTTGATTTTTATTTCATGGCCTATTGACCTTCATGCCAAGGTGAATGTTCCCTAGGAATCCATATATTCATCTACCACTTCACCTATTTGCATCACCCCAACAATTCATTTGATATTTTTTCAAAGCTAAATCAAAATTAACTTTGTAGAGGTTGAAAATCAGCACTTCTAGAAGTTTTCCGAGAAGGTAACTTTGGACATTAATATCTTGAACATGTGATCAATTCAAGATAAATCCATTTTCACACAAGCTCATTGTATTCAAATGAAGTGATCCCCCAGTGGTGGCCCCTAAAACCGAGGTTTAGTGTTTTTTCAAAACAATGATTGAGCAGGTTTTAGAAAGGTTTAGAAGGTGTATTTTTAGAGTATGCTTGAGTAGGTGACTTCAAGTATTAAAATTTCTCGCCTCAAGCATCACCATGAGTATTTATTTAGAATTCTATATTATCTATATAACATTTGGCATGGTATCAGTTTTCGGGACACAGGGAGGTGGTTTGGTAAGTTTTCAGAGATAGTTTCAAAGGCTACTTGAGTGGTTTTGGTCATCATGTAGTGATGTTGAATGCCAAATTGAATGACTCACTGCTGAATTTTTCAAGTCCAGAATGCATTCAAATATGGTTTTAGAGCATTTACAGAGGTCAGCTGTTCAAAAATGAATTTTTTTCTAGTGAGGCCCACTATGGACTTGGCTAATGTTATGGCCTAGTGAAATGTATATTATTTGAATCTCTTCGATTTAACTAATGTTAATTCCAAATTTATTTGGGTGAGGTGATGAGATTTTTTGAATCATTTGACAGAATTTAAAATGGAAATTCATTAAATCATTCCGAATGATTTAATAAGGGCCAAGAGAGATACATTAAAATCATTTTTATAATGATTTCATTTCTAATGCTAATTTCCTCACTATCTTTAAAATTTGCTGGGCCCCGTGAAAATTATAGTGAAGAAATAAAAACCAAAAGACTTTGTAAAATCTTATAAATATCTCTATCCCCGAGAGCATAGAGGGGAGGCAAAAGTATCACCTGGGCTTGCGAGAGAGTGAAATGTCATCCTCCCACCCCGCATGGCACCTTTGGGCACAAAGAAATCTACGTAGGCTTGTGGGAAGGGAATATTATTCCCTCCACTCTACAAGAGAAACTAGGGAAGCTAAAAAATGTTGCAGGATAGCGGGGGAGGGGGTTTAGTTTCCCCTCCACCCCGCAAGGATGTTAAGGAAAAGGAAAAGCTAATGTGGGGCTACGAAACTCTAAGACTTTTGCAACTGCACTATACCAATGCGCTGTTCTTGGGAGTGTTCTCATGATGACTGCAGATAAAGAATGCAATAGTGAGAGTAACTCATGCAAGGAAGATTGCATTCCTATTGGCATGTATGAATTGTTTGGTAGTGTCCCTCAAACGACCTATGAATTTAGAGAACGGAATTTCTTCAGCCATACTCTATGCTAACATTATTGATCTATTTCTTGGAGGATTCCTGTTTAAGTTCTAATATGCTTTCCCTAAATGATGTGAGCTTAAATATTATAGTGCAATTTAGATGTTTCAATGGTTGTGTGGATGGGATTTATTGATAGTGTTTGTTGAATAGGGTTCAAAATGTACAAAGAAGGTCCGTATCCATGTTTTTTGACTTGAAGGTGTCACCATATGGTTGCGATGTTAAATATGAAGAGCAGATACATGTAGTGGGTGTAGCTGACCAAAGGATGCTACTGTGGGAAAAAGTTCAAATTTCTAGATTAAAGATATATTCTTGAGATGCATTTGGAAACTGCAAGCGATGTGAGCCTCTGCTATTTTGCCTGTGTTGGCTGCGTAGGGCATTGAGTGGACCTTGTGTGAAAGGAGTTGATGATCACTTCTAGACCCTCCTTTATGTCTGGTAAATGTTGCATATTGGTTGGAATGGTGTATTTGCAGATTGAAGTTTCGTATTTACATGGCTATAGGGTGCATCCACGCACTTGTCAGACTGGAGCATCACCCTCAGTTCATTTTATCAGATAGTGCCTTTGTTGCAGTGGTGTATGTTTTGGAAGGCGGGATGAGCCAATACTAGTAGCATGTGTGAGGAAACTTATTGAACACATGATTGGTACGGGTTCTTCAAGGCTTTTGTTTATTTTTGTAGGTCTCAAGGATCATTCAGTTGAAAACCTTAAAAGGGATAATTGAAGTAATTAAAGTTTGGTGAAAGGATACACGACTAGTTTCATTAGAGAGTTTATCATCGACACTGTTCTTGACTGAAATTTGTGATGGGATTTTGGAGAGGAATGGTAATGTTGCAATCACAAGGGGGGCTTTCAGTTTGTTAGCTTCATCTTTTCCTGCATAGCAATGAATATAGGCCATTGCCCTCTGAAATAGGTTTAAATTTGATATAACTGAATCTAGGCGCCTGCATTCTATGATGTGCAACATGAACATTGTGATATATTATTTGGAGCGTTTTTTATGGATAAGAAAAGCTAGGTATTGTGGCAGTGTAAGGTGTTATTCTTGATAAATTTGACAATGAGTTGCAAGCATCCCAGAGAATAATTATCTCGTTTGATTGAGCAATATTGTTGTGAGAAATATTTTCACATATACATCAAATATAGCCAGAGCACTTACAAAAGGAATGAAATTAGTTGTGAGTAAAGTATCACATATAGGCTTGCCTTCACCATGGGGAATAAACAAAGGTAAGAATTCCTATTGTACACAAGTGCCATGTATAAGGCATATTTATAGAAGTAGAAATGTTCAATTTCAGCAAGACATAGTGAATGTTTTTATACTCAGGAAGCAGGGTATTAAGATGAAATATTACACTAGAGTAGAAACACATTTTGATAGGAAATATGTAAGAAGATTATTTGGGAAATGGATAATGGGCCAATTTTTTTGAAAGTGTAGTGAATTTCTATTTCTAGTAAGGTGGAATTTATTTCATAAGAAGTGCTAAGAAAAAATCAGAAGGTGAATAAGTATCATAGTTTTAGGTATGAAAATATATTTCTACAAAAAGGCAAGTGAAAATCACTTGGAAATGGTTATTTTTCATTCAAGGGGTAAAATGCAACCATGAGACACTTTCAATAAACTAGAAGATTACTTATATAAATAGGGATATATGTAGCAAATGGAATATTTTCTGTCAAGGGTGAAATAATTTTCATGAGAGAGAATGTAAATAAAAAGAGACAGGGCAACCATCATTATAGAGAGAATTTATAAATTTGGTCAAAGAGAAAATGTAAGCTACATGCAAGGCAAAAAAAATAATACAAAAGAGGAAAATTTAATTGAAAAGATAGAATGTATGATACAGAAAAGGACAAATCTATTTGTCACGACAAGGGTGTGAGAATGAATAAAACAAATTTTTAGTTACAAGAATGGGAGAAAAGAAGTGTGAGGAATTGCCAAGTGTCACAAGAATATTCCAGAAGCAAATGAAAGATGCAGATCAAAGGTAGATATGGGGAGATAAAATTCAAATGAAAAATTGATATTCAACAAGAAAGAAGGATGCCATATGTCATTTTTAGATGATTTCTAGGGTTTCTCTTCTATATTTTTATTCTTCTATTCTCTTCATTTTGAAGGGCTCCAATTATAATTTCCATAGAGGCAAATAAAAACTTGTAATTTTTTTGAAAAAGTGTCATGAGTTAGGGTAAAATATATAAAAGATAGTCATTAGTTTGTGATGTTTTGTGTTCTGAAATATATTTCATGGGTTTATCTTATCAAGCAATTGTGTCCAGATTGAACTATAAACTTCTTTGAATAGAAATAATCAAGGATTGCTCAAATTCTTCAAACACATTTGCTGCTTTGAGTTGCATGTTATGATTGGGATAGAGTTAATTCTTTCATAAATGTAATGGGAATTTTATGTTTTTCAAGTGGATTGTTAAGAAGAATTGTTTGATATGTTTTAATGATCTTGTTATTACTAGGTAATAACATTTAGGAGATCTTTAGAGCATGTTTCAACATAGCAACATAAAATACTTTCCATTTGACTTTGTTGCCCTCTCTTTGGCACTGGTCAATGTTATGCAAGTTTTGCTTCAGATTGGTCCCAAGTTTTCAAAATCATTATATCATTTCCTTTCTATTTCTAGGAGTAGTTTTAGTGTAGAAACAAGTCCTAATAGCTAAGTGAATGTTGAAAAGCCAACATTATAGCTAGATTCAAGGTTTTTAGACCTTCCTTGCAATCTTTGTATTGGGAAATATTTGTTGTAATTTGCAATGCCATGGGTATAGAATATAGTGAGTCATTTGGGCATTGCTAAGGGATGTTGTTATATGGAGCCTAATCAAACTTGGAGGTTAAATTTTCCCTACTTCTATCGGTGCAATTTCCCCCCATATTTTTCGATGAGGGTTTGGGGGTAGCACCCCTTGCGCACTCCCTATCGTGATACAAGGTGGGGTCGAGGGGCAGTGCCCCATGAGGCAAAAAAGACTTATGATTTTATAAAGGTGTCGGGAGTTATATTTCTATTGGCTGACATGTTGTAACCCTAATTTTGTAACCGACACAAGTCTTGATAAAAGGCTAAGGGTTAGAGGGGTTTCTGTAGAGAATTTTATAGCATCTTTGCAGTGGTATTGAGTTGCAAGGGATTGCTGGCTGTAATCGGTTTTGATTTACTAGATAATAATATTGGACTCTGCATTTGGTGGATGTAGCCCGAGATTGGGTGAACCACGTTAAATATTGTCTTTTCGTTGTTATAATTTTTACTAACAAGTGGTATCAAAGTCGGTTGTGTTCAATTATTTGTCTACAGGAAAAATCTCACGATTGATTGGGATTATCATGGTTAAGTGGGAGCAATGGAGGATGAGGGTAAATTGATGGTAGAAAAATTCAATGGGTAGAACTATAAGTTATGGAAGATGCAGATGGAGGATTATCTCTATCAAAAGGATTTATGGAGGTCGTTGGAAGGAACAACCAAGAAAGGCACAATGAGTGATGAGGATTGGAATATTTTGGATAGAAAGGCACTAGGAACCATTTGGTTGTGTTTGACACCATCTGTATAATTCAATATAACAAAAGCAATGACGACTGCATAACTAATGTTGGCATTGAGTAAATTGTATGAAAAATTCTTAGCCTCAAATAAGGTATTTCTCATGAAGCAACTATTTAATCTAAAGATGGTTGAAGGTGGATTTGTGATAGATCATTTAAATGAATTTAATACGATTACCAATTAGTTGTCTTCTCTAAAGGTAAATTTTGATGAAGAAGTTAGGGCTCTCCTGATATTATCTTCTTTGCCTGAAAGCTGGAATGGTTTGGTAATGGCGGTTAGTAACTCTGTTTCTGGTACAAATACCTTAAAATTTGATGATATTGTTTGTGTTCTTGTGAGTGAGGAAATTCATAGGAAAAGATCAAGTGGATCCACATCAGGTAGTGTTTTGAATGCAAAAAGCAGGGGTAGACCAAAGGAGAGAAGAAAAGGTTCTGGAGGTCATGGGAAGTCACGAGGAAAATCAAAGGACCAAAATATTGCTGGTATTATGGGAAACCAGGTCATCTGAAGAAAGATTGTTGGTCTTAGAATAATAAAGAAGGATACAAACAAGAGGGTAATAAGGAGGTATGTGATAAGTAATAAATCCGAAGAATATGTTTTGATTATTTCCCTAGATAATGTTGATGATTCATGGGTGTTATATTCAGGGGCTTCATTTCATGCTACCCCCCATAGAACTTTATTTTATTGATTATGTCCAAGGGGATTTTGGGATGGTTTATTTGGGAGATAATAAACCCTGTCAAATTGTTGGAAAGGGAAGAATTAAGATTAAGTTGCAGAATGGGAATCATTGGCTACTACAAGAGGTAAGGACCAAAGTTGAGTAAGAATTTAATTTCAGCTGGTTAGCTAGGTGATGAAGATTGCACAGTTACTTTTAATGATAAAAATTGGAAGGTTTCAAAGGGTGCCTTGATAGTAGAAAAATGTGTGAAAGTAGGCACCTTATATCTTTGTATAGGTCATACTATTCCTTATGCTTTAGTTGTTGTAGAGAAAACCCAAACACATTTAGGAACAATTATTGCAAATTTGCAGGAAGAAACTAAAACAGTTGTTGCAGGTTCTGAGACAACACTATGGCACAACAGACTTGGGAATATGAGTGAAAAAGTTATGAAGGTATTTCATTCTAGAAAGGTTTTACCAGGTCTGAAATGAATTAATATGGCTTTCTATGAAATTTGTGTGTATGGCAAATAAAAGAGAGTTAGTTTTTTCAAGGATGGGAAGCAAAAGAAAGATGAAAACTTGGAGCTTGTGCATATAGATGTATGGGGAATGACTCAGGTATCTTCCCTCGGTGACTCTCGGTATTATGTTACATTCATAGATGATGCAACTAGGAAGGTTTGGGTTTACTTCCTTAGGCAAAAATCTGATGTATTTGAAACATTTCAGAAATGAAGAAACTTGGTTGAAAATGAGACAGGTAAAAGATTAAAATATCTCAGATCTGATAATGGTGGTGAGTATTGCAACAAAGAATTTGAATATTATTTCCCCATTAATAGAATTCGTAGGCAGAAAACGGTTCCAAGAACTCCACAAGAAAATGGAGTGGCTGAGCACATGAATATGACAATAATGGAGCATGCAAGGAGCACGGCATTGCATGTTGGTCTGCCTTTAAACATGTGGGAAGAGGTTGTCAATACTGTTGTATATTTAATTAATAGAGGTCCTTCAACTCCTTTGGGTTGTGGTATTATAAAGGAAGCATGGACAGGTAAGAAGGTGAGTTATTCTTTTCTCAAAACCTTCAGATGTGAAGCATTTGCACATGTAGATTCTGAAAATAGAACCATGCAGGAAGAAAAATAAAAAAATGAATTTTTGTTGGATATGGCATTGATGAATTTGGTTATAGGCTTTCAGATGTTGAAAATCTGAAAATTGTGAGAAGCAGGGATGTTGTATTCAATGAGAAGGTATTGCACAAAGATCAGTTGCAGCAACATGAGAAGAAAGAAAAGGATTTTGTTGTGTTGGATGATATTCTAGATAGTAATGTTCCACTGGTTCCTCATGCTCCACAACAACAACCATAAATACCACAAACTCCAGTGAATGTTAGACGGTCAAGAAGGTTAAGTAGACCTCCTGACAGGTTCTCTCCCTCTTTGTATTCTATTTTGTTAACAGATGTTGGTGAACTAGAAGGATATGATGAAGCTATGCGTGTGGATACAAAGGTTCAGTGGGAGCTTGCCATGAAAGAAGAAATGGACTCCTTACACAAAAATCAGACTTGGAAATTATGTAAGTTGCCTGCAGGTAAAAAGGATTTACAAAACAAATGGGTTTATAGGCTGAAAGAGGAAGATGGAGGTAAGCATAGATTTAAATCCAGGCTAGTCGTTAAAATTTTGCACAGAAAAAAGGGAATTTATTTTGCTGAGATTTTTTCTCTAGTTGTTAAAATGACTTCTATTCGTATTGTTTTAAGTATTGTGGTTGTTGAAGATTTGCATTTGGAGTAGATACATGTGAAAACTGCCTTTCTCCATGGTGATTTGGAGGAGATATATATGGAACAACCCCAAGGATTTGAGGTCAAAGGTAAGGAGAAATTGGTGTGTAGATTGGAGAAGAGTTTATATGGCTTGAAACAAGTACCTCAGCAATCGTACTTGAAATTCGATAGTTTAATGGTTGAGAAAGGCTACAACAGGTGTAATTCTGACCATTGTGTTTATTTTAAGAGGTTGGATAATGACAACTACATTATTTTGTGTTTATATGTTGATGACATGCTTGTAGCGAGGTTTAACATGGATCAAAATAGAGAGTTAAAATCACAGTTAGTAAAATATTTTGCTATGAAGGATTTGGGGGCATCAAAACAAATCCTTGGTATGAAAATTTGTAGAGATAGAAAGAACAAACAATTGACTCTATAGGTTATGTCTTTACTATCAGTGGGACAGCGGTAAGTTGGCTCTCTAAGTTGCAAAAGGTGGTTGCTTTATCCACCATAGAGGCAAGCAAAGAGATGATATGGCTGCAATATTTCATGGAAGAATTGGAAAAATGACAGGCTAACAGTTATTTGTTTACAGATAGCCAAAGTGCCATCCATCTTGCAAAGAATTATGTCTTGCATTCAAAGACAAAACACATACAGTTGAGATATCACTTCATTCAGTCTATGTTGGATGATGGACAATTACAGCTGGAAAAGATACATACAGATGAAAATCTAGTGGATATGTTTACAAAGGCAGTGATAAGGGAGAAGTTGAGCTCCTCTTTAGCTTTGGTTGGTCTTCAAGACTGAAAACAATAAAATATAACAATAGAGTCCAGGGTGTTTCATTCCAGTGGGAGCTACAGGGTCAGCGGTGTTATGATCAGTCTCCAAGTGGGAGATGATATGTTGTGGAGTCTGATCAAGTGGGAGATTGTTGTTATATGGAGTCTAATTTGACTTAGAGGTTAAATTTTCCCTACTTCTATCAATGCAGTTTCCCCCTATATTTTTTTACGGGGGTTTGAGGACAACACCCCTTGCATGCTCCCTATCGCGATGTAGGGCGAGGTCGAGGGGCAGCACCTCACGAGGCCAAAAAGACTTTTATTATTTTATAAAGGCATCAGGTGTTATATTTCTATTGGCTGACATGTTGTAACCCTAATTTTGTAACCGACATAAGTCTTGATAAAAGTCTAAGGGTTAGGGGTTTTCTATAGAGAATTTTATAGCATCTTTGCAGCGGTATTGAGTTGCAAGGGATTGCTGGTTGTAATCGTTTTTGATTTACTAGATAATAATATTGAACTCTTTGTAAGGTGGATGTAGCCCAAGATTAGGTGAGCCACGTTAAATATTGTCTCTTTGCTATTATTATTTATGTGTTTTTTTCATTCCCGTGTTAATATTTATCTGCATATAATTGATATTTTCTGCATGCAATTCCTAACAAGGGAGACCCACCTTGGTTTTGCAAAGCCAAAAGTGCAAGAAATTTTAGTTTGATGACTAAATCTCATTCATCAACCCAAATCCAACCCTGAACCTTAGAATAAGAAGTGGCTATCCTTTTGGTGTTTGGGGAATCTGTTGATTTGGAAACCACCAGATTGGCAACTCTACTTGGGAGACATGCCTTAAGTTTGTTAGGGAAGAGTTAGCAAAGTGAAGCATTTGAAACTTTGTTTTAGATATTAAGAGATTTTCAGCTTGGAAGGTGTTTTGGAGCAGCATATATACAAAGAAGATTTTGATGACTATGTTGCCGAAGGAGACCCAGAATGATAAAGTGCTTTGAATCACTCTTTGTTGTTTAAAGATTAATCCTCTATAAGGAGGTGGTGTCAAAGGCCCTGATGAAGAATGATGCAAGTTTCAGAACTATGAAGATTTTGATCAAAGAAGAAAGTGAGCAGAATTGGCAACATTTCTAGGTATTCTCAAAAATCTCAATGAGAATAAAGTTATATCTGAAATTTTTTTGTTGAAAATTTCAGGACTAAATAGGTTCCCTATTAGAAGAGAATAGTATTTAGATAGGGAAATGTTAGTAAGAAATTTTATATACTTCTGAGTTGTGCAATGTAGTTTTGTATTATGCAGAGAAGTATGTATGTTGTAAGGAGTTGTGCTTATGAGAAGGAGGTCTAGATTGTAGTTACATATATCATGTATCTTTATTTTTAAGATCTCCTACAATGTGGAAAACTTGTGAGAGCACAGGTTTGAATATGTATTGGAATATGTACCCCTACTTGGCCCCAAATGTGACTAGGATAAAAAATCAATCCCAACCATATAGTCAAAGAGATTTCATCATTAAAAGGTATAGGGTTTTGAATTATGATGATGTCCTTGGTTTCCCAAACCCCGTACCACCAAAAATCAGAGATAAGATTCCTAAGTTTGGTGGTTTAAAGGATGAGTCAACGGAGAAACACTTGCAATGTTTTGGTGATCTAATGGAGGACTATGAAGTTGATAATGAGGATGTATTCATTAGGTTGTTTGTTCATTCTTTGAAAGGGGATGAAAGAGAATGGTTCTCAAGTTTATTACCACGCTCAATCAACTCATGGAAGGAATTCAAATCATCTTTTAGGGAGAAGTTTGATGAAAGAATTTCTAGGTATTCAATGCTCATGGATTTCATGGAGATTCATATTGAGGAGGATGAATTGATCTCAAATTTTAACCTCCAATTTGCCAAAGCATTGAAAAGGATCCCTGAAGATATCATACCATTTGATGCAATGGCTTTAATGGTTTATTTGGGTGCATTTGATGGAAAGATGGGCTATAGGTTGAGAAATGAAAGTCTAGAAAATTTAAATGAAGGCTATGAGATTGCTAAGAATATTGAGAAAGTTTCTATATTTGTCATAAGTATGAGAATAAATCCTGAAAGAGGAGCTTTATGTGCAAATAAGCTAGGCAGTTCTGAGGTTAATAATGGCTCTCCAACTAATTACTAGCTTATTGTCCCAACATGTAAGTCACTTCATAATGTTGGCCATGTTTCACATGATATAGTATTTGAGCTCAGAAGTGATGTGGTGTGTGTCAATGAAGTAAGTGTTCTCCAGACAATGGTCATGCCTCACGTATTCAAAATTACACACATGAGAAGTTGAGTCATATGTATACACACACAAATGATTATCCAAATCAATATGAACCTACTGTTCTAAGTCAAGTAACAAATAATAATAAAAATCAGACTAGGCCTCAAATTTTGTATCAACAACACAAAGATGGCATTGACCCTATGGTATACAATCAAGCTTTGATTGATAGTGAGACAAGGAAACTTATGAAAAATGAAGACGTGGCATTGATAGAAGCTTAGTGGCAGCCCTATGGTAATGCCGATTCAAGTAGAATCTTCAAGGATATGGGTATTAATGATATGATGTTTCAATTGGAAAATTTTAAAAAAAAATATAATACCGATTATGTGCATACAAATGCTAGTACCTTTGTTGTCTATGATTCAAATGCTTGTGATTATACTAACATGACCTACTCTCATGATTGGAATCATGTTTCTTGTTGTCTTGATGACCTGGACAATAACTATTTATCAGATTTAAAGTCTCTTCTAGTGTATGAAATTTATGGTGACTTGAATAATGTGGATGATCATGAAGATGTATATAGTGAAAGTGATTAAACTCCACACCCTCTATACACCTATGAAGATGATTGTGTTGATAGTGATTATATCACTAGAAAAATTATGATTTAGTGCAAGTGTATGAAATGAATGGGTTCTAAGAGAAGATTACACCTGAAGTAGATGAAGTAACACATTGTGATCAATAGACATATATAGCATGTTCAACTGAGAAGGAATTTCAAAAGTGCCCAAATCCTTATATGACGACAACATAAAAGTGAATCAGTCTACATTTTGTAATGGTGTGTTTGAGAATGATTCTCATGTGATTTCAAACCCATTATATGAAGAGTTGCTAGCATTTTTAGAAGATTGAGATATTCCATCAGTTTATGAGTACAACTTGTATGAAACAGAGGTACTTGGTTTTGATATGTATGATGCTAGTATTATGTGTTCTTCATGGAATTAATTACCCATGTATCATGATGATGCAAATGAAAAAGAAATGAAGTGAATTTTAGATCAATATACCTCAGAGATAGCTAACATGATAGAAATTTTAGACACTCCTTCTATGAAATCAGATGATGAGATCAACAGTAGTTTGGATTGGCAATATTCTTTGGCTAACACAAATTATGTTCATGGGATTGAAAAAAGAAATGATACATATGAAGATATAGGACTATTTGAACTTCACAATAAAAATTGTGATGAATCTAAAAATGTGATGATTGATGATAATCCAAAGATTTATGCTCATATGATGGAAAATAAAAGTATGTATGAAATTCATTATGTTGATCATGATCAAAAGGACTCTAAAGCTAATTTTAGTGATGGGGATTTTCTAGATATGTATGAGCCTTTTGTTAAATTCTTCTACATGATATGAAAAAGGGTTTGAAGGATAAACCAGATATGTTGTTGGATGATGAAGTTAGGTGTTATAATGTTTTCAATATAGAAATGTATTTATTCTCTAAGTTTTTTAGGCCAACAAGATACTCATTTGATGAACCATGAATTCAAACTGAATAGTAAGATATGTCACAATGAATATGGATGTGTATCATTTAATTAATATGAAAAATGTATGTTAATTCATGAAAAATGCTTTCAGTTATTGCATGGGTATGCATTGCAAAATGACAGAGGTAATTGTAGCAGTTGTATGATCAAAGCATTGGCTAATAACGTAAATGATTATGACCATAGTCAGGCACATTCCAATGATGTTTTTAGGTTGTGAATAATGTAGTTAGATGAGAATCATACCTTTGATAGAGGTAAATATTGGTTCTACATGTTTGGTGGCCTGGGGCCACCCAGTGAATTTTGATATCAGATTTTAAGAATGAAACATACAGTGGTTAAGAGGCCCAACGGAGTAGGCACTTGGTCTTCTCCCCAGAGATATGAATTCTTGCCATGCTCGCAAGGGGCATGCATCCCTAAGAAAGAGACGCTATTGGAACCTCAAAAATTTGGAGGTCCATGTTTAAAAATTACTTGTAAGACCTAGAAACACCCCTGCAAAGTTTTTCTGAGTAGCGCACTTTGAGGGTCAATATCTTCTCACCTAATGATTTTTATGAGAAACCACTTGGGGATACTCTTAAAATCATATCAAAGATGGATCATGTCCGTTTGCAGCTTCCCAGGATCAGGTTCGATGAGTTTTTGAAGTCCTTGTTTTGGGGTCTTGAGATAGTTTGTTGATTGCACTCTGTTAAACTTTTTTTAGTAGCCATTTTCAAAGAGATGCATTTTGTTGCCAGTTGAGTTTCATGTCAGACCACTAATTTTTTGCAATTTTATAGATCCTAATGAACTCCCATGTCAGTTTTTAGAGCCCCATGAGTCCATTTGATATTTTATCTAGGTCAAATCCATATGCAATTCGTTCAGATTTACAGACTAAACAGTGTACAATCTGTTAAAGTAGCCCTACATCCTAATTTTTATTTCATGGCCTATTGAAGTACATGCCAAGGTGAATGTTCCCCATTACTCTTTATATATTTTTCTACCACTTCACCTGTTTGTAGCACCCCAACTCTTCATCTCATATTTTTTCAAACCCAAATCCAAATGAACTTTGTAGAGGTTGAAAATCAACACTTTTAGAAGTTTTTGGAGGTCACTTTAGACATTAGTATATTGTACATATGATCAATTCAAGCCAAACCCATTTGCACACATGGTCATTGTATCCAGATGAAGTGAATCCCCCAGTGGTAGTCCCTAAAACTGAGGTTTGGTATTTTTCAAAACAATGATTGAGCAGGTTTTAGAAAGGTTCAGAAGGTGTACTTTCAAAATATGCCTAAGAAGGCGACTTCAATTATTAAAATTTCTCGCCTCAAGCATAACCATGAGTATCTATTTAGCATTTTGGATTCTCTATATAATATTCTGCATGTGTATTAGTTTTCAGGACACAGGGAGGTGGTTTGGTCAATTTTTAGAGGCAGTTCCAGAGGATACTTGAGTGGTTTTAGTCATCGTCTAGTGATGTTGAATGTCAAATTCAATGAAGAACTGTCGAATTTTTTAAATCCACAATGCATTTAAATATGGTTTCAAATCATTTTCAAAGGTTAGTTTTGGATTAAGGCAAAAACAGGTTTCGAAGGGGCCCTGAAACCCTTTACAAAAAGGATTCTAAAAGATTTAGAATCAAAGCTTTATAAAAAGTATCCAAAACAAGACAGGCTGTGAAGTATAGAACATTACAAATAGCAGCCAAAAAGATAGCAAAAGCCTAGACGGGCAACAAAAAACCAACAGAGAGACCGAACCCACAAACTAACAGAACCAACAACCCAACTACATGAGGCACTTGATGGTTTCAACCACCTTCGCCTCTAGGATACTCATCTTGTCAGTTGTAGCCTTCATTTCCTTATAGTCCACATTCCAAGTGGTCGCTTTCTTCTTCATATTGCTTTGAGTCCTCTTACTGGGTCCTTCATCATCCTGGATCACATCATTATCATCTCCAATGGTAACAATAATTATGTCCTATTGCATACTATCAAGGTTGTTCACCATTGCATTCATGGCATCTACAGTTTGCTTAACAATCTTATGGCTACAAGACATAATAGTCTTAAGGGTAGCCTGGATTTTCTTATAGCCAGCTTCCACATTGGAGATTCTATCTTCAAACCCTTTTTTCATTTGGTCAATTCCTTCTCCAGCCCTTTTAATATATGCCAACACTGATTTCTTCTCATCCTCCGTCAACTGCCCAACCTCTTTCTGATTGCCTTGGATATTACCGACAAGAATGGCCTCCATCTTGCTTTCCAATGCCCTCTGATTAATTCTAACCTCTTTCATCTCATGAAACAATCACTTGAATATATTGAAGGTATCAATGGCATGTTCCCTGGACATACCCAACACATTGTCATAGTCCTCCTTCTTATCATTGAGCTCAACACATTTGGGATGAAGATCCTCATGAGCCACAACACCAATATTAGCAGTAGTAGTGTCGGGGGGCGGTGAAGGGGGAAACTAAAGGTTTTGGTTGCTTGACACCTTGCTAACCTCCTTCTCACTCACAGAAACCTCAGGGTTAGCTTTAGGACCGCTAGAAACAGGGGTATCCTTGCCAACCGAAGTAGAAGAAGAAGAAATCAAAAAAAAAAATTGCCTCTTTCTACCTTTTCCCATAGGAGACCTGGCCATTGGGGTCTTTTCAGACTTATCTTTTTTAAGAGGTGGAGGAGACCCATATTTTCAAAGGTTAGTTGTTTCGAAACAAAAAAAAAATTAGTCGGCCCCACCAGGGACCCAACTAATGTTATGGCCCAGTGAAATCAATTAATCTTTTAACAAGAAATGTATATTATTTAAATTTCTTCGATTTAAATAATGTTAATTCCAAATCTATTTGGGTGAGGTGATGGGATTAATTGAATCATTTAACCAGTTTAAAAAATTTTGGAAATGCAAAAGGGAAATTCATTAAATCATTCTCAATGATTTGATAGAGTGGTTTAAAAAATTTTGGAAATGCAAAAGGGAAATTCATTAAATCATTCTCAATGATTTGATAGAGGGCCAAGAGAGATACATTAAAATCATTTTTACAATGATTTAATTTCTAATGCTAATGTACTCAATATCTTTAAAATTTGGTTGGCCCCGTGAAAAACATAGTGAAGAAATAAAAACCAAAAGACTTTGTAAAGTCTCATAAATTTCTCTATTTCACAAAGCATAGAAGGCATGCACGCTTGTAGGGGAGTGAAATATCATCCCTCTACCCTGTATGGCAGCTTAGGGCACAAAGAAAGATACGTGGGCTTGTGGGAAGGGAATATTATTCCCTCCACCCCACAAGATAAACTATGGAAACTAAAAACTGTTGTTGGATAGCGAGGGAGTGGGTTTAGTTTCCCCTTCATCCGACAAGGATGTTAAGGAAAATAAAACTATACCCACTACCTGTATCTACACTTCACATTTAACATCACAACTATATGGTGACTCTTGCAAGTTAAAACACATGGATACACACCTTCTCTGTACACTGTGAACCCTATTCAACAAATACTATCAAGAAATCCCATCCATACAACCACTACAAGCTCTAACTGGCGCTATAAAATTGAAGCTCACAGCATTTCACAGGTCAAAATCATAACATAGGGAAAGCATATTAGATCTCAAACAGGAATCCTCTGAGCAACAAATCAATAATGGTAGCATAGAGTATGGTTGAAGACATATCGTTCTCTAAATTCACATCCCCTTTGAGGGACACTATCAACCCTAAGTCTTTTGCAACTGCACCATACCAAGGCATTGTCCTTGGATGTATTCTATGATGACTAAGGATTACGAATGCGGTGGTGAGAGTAAATCACGCAGGGAATATTACAGTCCTATTGGCGTGTATGAAGTGTTTGATAGTGTCCCTCAAAAGGGATGCGAATTTAGAGAACGAAATTCCTTCAACCATACTCTATGCTACCATTATTGATCTATTGCTTAGAGGATTCTTGTTTGAGTTCTAATATTATTGCCCTAAGTTTTGATTTTGACCTGGTGAAATGCTATGAGCTTCAATATTATAGCACCAATTAGAGCTTGCAGTGGTTATATGGATGGGATTTCTGGATAGTGTTTGTTGAATAGGGTTCACAGTGTATGGAGAAGGTGCGTATCCATCTATTTTAACTTGCAAGAGTCACCATATGGTTGCGATGTTAAATGTGAAGAGAAGATACATGTAGTGGGTGTAGTTTACCAAAGGATGCCATTGTGGGAAAATTTTCAAATTTATGGATTAATGATATATTCTAGAGATGCATTTAGAAATTACAAGCGATGTGAGCCATTGTTGTTTTGCCTATGTTTGTTGCGTAGGGAATTGAGAGGACCTTGTGTGAAAGGCACTGATGATCACTTCTAGACCATCCTTTACATCTGGTAAATGTTGCATGTTGGTTGGAATGGTCTATTTGTAGATTGAAGTTTCATTTTTACATGGCTATAGGGTTCTCCCACGCACTTGTCAAAATGGAGCATCACCCTCAGTTCATTTTATCATATTGTGCCTTTGTTGTAGCGGTGTATGTTTTGGAAGGTGGGATGATCCAATGCCGGTAGCATGTGCAAGGAAACTTATCGAACACATGAGTGGTATGGGGTCTTCAAGGCTTTTGTTTATTTTTGTAGGTCTCAAGGATCATTTAGCAAACAACTTTAAAAGGGATAACTGAAGTAATTAAAGTTTGGTAAATTGCAACACAACTAGTTTCTTAAGACACTTTATCATCGAAACTATTAATTTTGACTGAAATTTGTGATGGGATTTTGGAGAGGAACGGTAATGTTTCATCACAAGGGGTTTTCATTTTGCTAACTTCATCTTTGCCTACATGGCAATGAATATAGGTCGTTGCCCTCTGAAATAACTTTATATATGATATAGCTGAATCTAGGCACCTAGATCCTATGATGTGTAGCATGAACATTGTAAAATATTATTTGAAGTGTTATTATGGATAAGAAAGCTAACTATTATGATAATATAAGGTGTTATTCTTGATAAATTTGACAATGACTTGCAAGCCTCTCAAAGATAATTATCCCGTCAAATTGAGCATTTTTATTGGGAGAAATATTTTCACATATACATCAAATATGGCCATAGCGCAAATAAAAGGAATGAAATTAGTTGTGAGTAAAGTATCACATATAGGCTTATCTTCACCATGGGAAATGAATAAAGGTAAGAGTTCCTATTGTACACAAGTGCCATGTGGAAGGCATATTCAGAGAAGTAGAAATTCTCAATCTCAACAACAAACATAGTGGATGTTTTTATACTCAGGATGTAGATTATTAAGATGAAATATTACACCAAAGTGGAAATACAGTTTCATAGGAAATATTTAAGAAGATTATTTGGGAAATGGATGATGGGACATCATTTTTTAAAACTGCAGTGAATTTGTATTTCTAGTAAGATGGAATTTATTTCACAAGAAGTGCTAAGAAAAATCAAAAGGTGAATAACTATCATACATTTGGGTATGAAAAGATACTTCTACAAAACAGGAAGTGATTTTCACCTAGAAATGGTTATTTTTCACTCAAGGGGTAAAATGCAACCATGAAACACTTTTAGTAAACTAGAATATTACTTATGCAAAAAGGGATAAATGCAGCAAATAGAATATTTTATTTCAAGGGTGAAATATTTTTCATGAGAGAGAATGTGAAGAAAGAGACAGTGCAAGCACCATTACAGAGGGAATTTCTAAATTTGGTCAAAGAGAAAATGCAAGCTACATCCTGAGGTAAAAAGAATAATGCAAAATAGGAAAATTCATTTGCGAAGACAAAATGCATGATATAGAAAAAGATAAATCTATTTTTCACACCAAGTGTGTTAGACTAAATAAAACAAATTTTCAGTTACAAGCATGGGAGAAAAGAAGTGTGAGATTGTTGGAGTCATTCTCAATTTGCCAAGTGTCACAAGAAGATTCCAGAAGCAGATTAAAGATGCAAATCAAAGGCAGATATGAGGAGAGAAAATTCATATTAAAAAAATGAAAATCAATGAGAAAGAAGGATGTCATGTGTCATTTTTACATTATTTCTGGGGCTTCCCTTGTTTCTTTTTATTCTTCTCTTCTCTTTTTTTTTTGAAGGGTTTCAATTCTGATTTTTGCAGAGGCAGATAGAAAACTTGTAATTTTTTTGTAAAAGTGTCCTGAGTTAGGATGAAGTATATGGAAGTTAGTCATAAGTTTGTGATGCTTTTGTTTCTTAAATATATTTCATGGGTTTATCTTATTAGGCATCTGTCTCCAAGTTGTAATATAAATTTCATTGAATGGAAACAATAAAGAATTGTTCACATTCGTCAACCACATTTGCTACTTTGAGTCACATGTTATGATTGCTTTATATTCAAGGGATAGAATAAATGTTTTCATAAATGTAATGAGAATTTAATGTTTTTTAAGTGGAGAGTTAAGAAGAGTTGTTTGATACATTTTAGTGATTTTGTTATTACTAGGTAATAAGATTTAGGAGATCTTAAGAGCATGTTACAACATAGCAATATCAAATGCTTTCCATTTGAATTAGCTGCCCTATTTGGCACTAGTCAATGTTATGCAAGTTTTGCTTTAGATTGGTCCCATGTTTTCAAAATCATTATATCATTTCCTTTTTGTTTGTAAGAGAAGTTTTCTTATAGAAACTGGTCCCAATGGCTATGTGAATGTTGTAAAGCCAACATTATAGCTAGATTCAAGGTTTTTAGACCTTCATTGATGTTTTTGTGCTGGGAAATATCTGTTGTGACTTTAAATGCCATGAGTATAGAATGTAGTGAGTCATTTGGGAATTGTTAAGTGAGACCCACCTAAAGAACACAAGTAAAGACTAAGAAGGGGGGTGAATCAATGATAATCTTAAAACTTCAATCGAGTGTGTGTGCAAATAAAAACAAAAGTAGAATATTACAACACACAAGGACACATCACATAACACTAGTAATTACTAGGAAAACCCAGTGTGGGAAAAACCTCGATGAGAATCGCTGCTGGAGTCTACTACTCCAATCCAACCTCACAAGTAAATCATAGTTACAATATATTTTAGGGAACTTACCCAAGGAGCACCAACCCCTAAGATTTTGAGCACCTACCCCTACTCTCAGAACCCACTCAAAGATAAACAATGATTCAATTTTAATACAATAATAGAAACCTTGTTACAAATGAGTTTTGTAACACCTATCTGTTATTTTGAGAGATATACCTTAAAGATATTTCATCTCTATCTCTCTGTCTCTGCCTTCTTGTCCTCCCCAAATCAATCTTCTATTCTTGCTCAATTTTTTGCCTATTTATGATTTAGCTCTACTTCCTTTCTAATGTTTACCTCTGCAACACTTTTTCTCTTCCTTGTTCAATAATCTCTTCATCACTCTTGTTCCTATTCTCCACTTCAATTTTGATAACAACTTTGCACTATATCCACAACTGAGTTCATAAAGCACACATCACCTCCAACCAGTCAGTTGGATCATAACTCATCACATGCAGGACAATTGTTGTTCTCCCTTGTTGTCATGTCCCTCGATCTGTACAATTTCCAAAGTAGCTTGTAGGTTGTTCACATAGTCGGTTTGTATTTGGCTAGTAAATAGTTCAAGTTTCTAGACACACCAACCTATGTTCATGAACAACTTTGAATCTAAGCCATAGATCTGCAAGATTCAACCAGGTTGACTTGATTATAATTGCCATCATGGTGGTTCCATGCACCACATCATCCCTGTGATTGTCAACATGCAATGTATCCTTAAATTATCCTCAATCTGCATCCAGGTCACTTGGTCAAACTAGGTCAATCATCCACGTGGACTGTCAAGCTGTCCAGATCGGTTGGTTTCCATGTTGTCGCTAACCTTCATGTTATGTTGTAAGTATCAGGTTGACTATATCGATCGCTTACCTTATCCCTTCATCGACATAACAATCTTTTTCAGACAGACAACTATCACTTACTTCGCCTCCACAACCTATCCCAATGAAATCCTTCACCTTTGATTTCAGTTATCACCATAAGCTATCTCAAAATGCAATCTCCATGTTGACATACCTTATTGGCATAAGTTAGCCCAATCACAAATCATCATACAAAATGACCATCATTAGGATAGTCAACACTATCGGCAAATGAAAAACATGCTAAATTGATTGAACAAGTTATTCTGATGCCACACTGTCTTCCTCCTTTATCATCATAGGTATCTCAAGATGCATACTCCATGGTGATAGACTTCATCGATGTAGGCTATACCGATATGCACACCCATCGGAATAGCTAACACAATCAGACTAACTCTTGGAGGTTATACCATTTGTACAAACTTGTTTTGATGACTCAACTTGAACCTGCATCGACATAGCTACTCCGACACTGAACTCCAAAGACCTCCTCCACATCGATGTATTTTATTTCGATGAACTAAATAATGGGTCTTTTCTACTTTTTCCTCTATCAACATAGCTTGGTCTATCAGCCTAGTAGAAATTCGCTATTCTGCCTTCAAAAGATACACCGATAGGCATCCTCAGTCTTAATGGTCGACATAGCAATTTTGATACGATGATATCAAAGTAGTTTGTTCTATCAGTTTTACATAAAATCGCTACTCCTCTTATGTTATGTTATTCCGATATGTAGCAAATACTTTGTATTTGACATAGCTATTCCAATATGACCATCACACTTGCATAACACATGATCGGTATAGCTATCCCGATCTGATCACTTCTGCAATCCGCAACCTACAAAACACTTGATTCTCTTGTTTGATCTCTTATTCTCTGCATCTTGCAAAACACTTGATTCTCTTGTTCTAATCTCTTCTTATCTGCATCCTCTTGGCATCCCTGCAACACTTGTTGACATAATGACAATAATGCCAACAATCTCCCCCTTTGGCATTGATGTCTACACACAAACCAAACATTTCTTCTCTCCCCCTTTGACAACAATGGAAAAGGGTATTCTCTAGTTGAGCAAGATGAACCCTTATTACAATATAGAAGGAAAGGCCACTACAACTTACACAAATTGAGATCTCCCCTTGAGACCAGACATGAGGTTCAAGGATAGGAATAAGTAAACCAATGAGCTCCCCTTGAACCATAGATTTCTATAAATGCTTAAGTACTAAAAGAAATTGGGACAACCCCCAATTTGAGTCTCATATATTCAAAAGTGTCCTTGGGAAGAGGTTTTGTAAAATATCAGCCACTTTCTCACCCGTGCATACATATTTAACCTTGACTTCCTTGTCAGCTACCTTCTCCCTCAAGAAATGATACTTAATTTCTATATGTTTTGTCCTTGATTGCATGACAGGGTTATTTGAGATGTTGATTACACTTGCATTATCACATTTGTTGGAGATTGGATCTACATACTCTACCTAGATATCCTTGAGTGTTTGCTTCATCTAGAGAACCTATGAACAACATGTAGCAACAACTATGTACTCCGCTTTAGCAGTAGATAAAGAGATGGGTTCTTGTTTCTTGTTGTACCATGAGACTAACTTGTCACCAAGGAATAAATCCCCACCATTGGTTCTCTTTATGTCATCCATGCAACCTGCCCATCAGCATCTGTAAAGGCTTGTAAAGTGAAATCTCATTTCTTTGGATACCATAAGCCATAACTAAGTGTTCCCTATAGATACTTGAAGATTATTCTAACTGCATTCACATGTGATTGCTTTGGAGTAGCTTGAAATCTAGCTACCATGCACACTTCTTGCACAATATCAGGCCTTGAGGTTGTGAGATACAGTAGGCTTCCAATCATGGATCTATACAAGGTTTGATCATCTTTTCTTGACTTGCATCCGATCACCATAGGTGTACTTATTGGCTTGTTGTCCTCCATTTGAAACTTCTTCAACATATCCTTAGCATACTTGGTTTGTGATATAAATATACCCTTTTCTTACTAAGAAATCTGCAAACCAAGAAAATGTGATAGCTCTCCAATCATAGACATCTCAAACTCAGACTACATTTGATCAGCAAAATCCTTTAATAGGGCATCCTTATTTCTTCCAAAGGTGATGTCATCTACATATACAACAAAAATGATCATGTGATTACCATATGCCTTAAAATATAATTTGTTGTCAACATTCCCTTTTCTGAGTCCTTACTGTTGGAGATATTTGTCTAACCTAGAATACCATGCCCTTGGTGCTTGTTTTAAACCATACAATGCTTTTCTCAACATGCACACAAAGTTTTCATTCTCATGCAATTGAAAACCTTTAGGCTGCTCAATGTACACCTCTTTTTCTAGATTGCCATTCAGAAAAGAAGACTTTAAATCAATTTGGTAAACCTTATATCCCTTATATGTTGAGAATGCCAGGAACATTCTAATTGTTTCAAGTCTTGCAATAAGAGCAAAATTTTCTTCAAAATCTATGCCCTCTACTTGAGCATACCCCTTGCAGACTATTCTTTCTTTATTCCTTATCACCTTTCCTTCTTCTTTCATTTTGTTCCTATAAACCCATTTAGTCCAATGACATTCTTATTAGCAGGTCTAGGAACCGGTTCCCATGTTTTATTCTTTTCAATTTGCTGCAACTCTTCTTCCATTGCCTTCATCCACTTCTCACTCTTATTGGCCTCATCATATTTCTTGGGTTCCATCTCAGTCATAAGACAAAAGTTAACTTGTTCATTATTTCTTGCATAACTTCTTCTTGTTCACACACCTTCATTTTTGTCTCCTATAACTTGATCCACAAGATGATTTTTCTGAACATAATTATTTGGTATCTGATTTGATGCCTCTTCTTGTTCACTTTTAGATTTTCCTTCATCTTCAACATAAGGTTCTTCAACCTGATTTACTGTATTTACCTTCCTTTGTGCAAAGTCTCATCTATTCTAACATTCACACTTTCAACCACTCTCCTTAGTCTTTTGTTGAAACACTTGTAAGCTTTGTTGTGAGTAGAGTAGCCCGAGAAGATTCCCTCATTGCATCTTGATTAAAACTACCTAAATCATCTTAATCTTTGTTGATAAAGCATTTACTGCTAAACACCTTGAAGTACTTGACTAAGGGTTTTCTATCATAAAATAGCTCATAGGGTGTCATTATGTTGTTCATTCTTAGTTGCACTTTATTCAGTGTATATACAATAGTATGGACTGCCTCCTTCTAGTATACATTAGGCATATTTTCTTCATTTAACATAGTTCTTGCCATCTCCTTGACTATCTTATTTTTTATTTGTAAAACGCCATTTTGTTGTGGCATCCTACGAGCTGAATATTGTATTATGATTCCATGTCTTTCACAATAGTCTTTGAATTCATTTGATGTGAATTCACCTCCACGGTGTGATCTGAGACATTTCAGTTTATAACCACTTTATTTTTCAACCATCCTTCTAAAAATTTTGAATCTTTCAAATTCATGTGACTTGTCTTGCAAGAAGGTAACCCATGTCATTCTTGAAAAGTCATCAATAAGTAGCATGAAGTATCTTTCACCATTTAGAGCTCTTGTCCTAGTAGGACCACATAGATCAATATGCACAAGTTCTAAGGGCCTTGTAGTTGAATATTCTTTTGTCTTGAAGCTCACTTTAGTTTGTTTTCCTTTTCGACACTCATCACAAAATGTGCTTGTTGGCTTGATGATCTGTGGTATATGCCTTGCATACCCCTTTTTACTGACCTTAACAAGATTGTCAAAATTTATGTGACCCAATCTTTTGTGCCATACCTAGCTCTCATCAACTTGTCCCATCATGAAATTGTGTTTCAAATAATTCTTTTTGGTTGTAGACATTTGCATCAGTCCTTTTTCCTTTTGCAATCAATTTACCATTGCTCTCCTTTATGATTTTACATCCTTTTGGATCGAAAGTAAACTTGTATCCTTTGTCACACATTTGACTAACACTCAACAGGTTGTGTTTTAAACCTTCCACATAATATACATAATGAGATTTTAATTTTCCATCTATGTTGAGAGTACATTAGCCTCTTATTTTGATTGATGAATTATCTCCAAACCTCATAATGCAACCATAACTGGTAAAACCCTCAAAGAGAATCAATCGGCTTATGAAGCAAGAGTAACACAACAAAAGAAGCAAGAAAACATAATAAGATTGCATAAACAGATAATATTATTGCTTTAGAACTTCTGACAATCATTTGGCTATTATCATATAATCATCAAAGAACATTTGACAATTAACCAGTTACATGTAGGCTATCAGCCAGATACAATCCAACCGGGACTCTAAGAATCAACCGGATCATAAATTGTGAATCTCAATCCTTATTCTCAATTATATTTCCTCTGTCCCCACAAATGATTACATAACATCATATTTATACCCACCGGAACATATCTAGGTCGGCCTCATAAGATTACGTTTACCAATGTAGGAAAATGAAATGTGTAACTAGGTTGTCCCTAAGAATTAAATAAATCTTTCTGGAAAATAACAACCACAAAGTGTGGTTCAGTAAGAAGGTCAACCACACACCAAAGAAGATCGAACAAGACGCAAAATAGATCCACATGCCAAGAATCGCGTCGGTAATGAAGGAAAGGTAAGCACAAGAACTATCCCAGAACCTAGAAACAATCAACCGAAAGTGATAACTGACCAGAAAAGAAACCAAATGAATTGAAAATATAGAATTAAGCACACAAACTAGCCAAGAAACCGAAAATAAGATCTGCCACGAAAAGAAAGCAACTACTAGTGCCAACCAGTAAGAACATAGAAAAATGCATAAAGAACTAAACAAGAACAAAACTGAAAGGAAATATTTTTGGTTGATGCAAGATTTATCATTGACCATGGATGCTCTTGCATCAGACAAACCAGGTAGAAAAATATGTTCCATGAGAGGAAACTCATGAACATCTAAAAGGATTAAGAATAAAAACCCCGTGCTCATTTATGATCCAAACATCTTATTTATTTGACAATGTCTACTTTAGCTCCTCTGGTGCCTCAACCGGCTTCTCTAACCTCTGACTCTCTTTGTTTTTCTTCCTTGCTTTAGATCTGTACATTGTCTCTGTTTACTGCCCTCTTTCTTCTGCAACTCTAATTTGTTTCTACCACAAGACTTCATCCAGTTTGTCACCATAAGCTCTCTATCATCTGGTTCCATCTATCCATTAGGCTCAACTGTCACATCCTTCTACAAAATCATGTCACCCTCTGGTATAACCTCTGCAACTAATTCTATCAGATCCTTCTTCAAACCTTTCGATATAACCTCTGCCATCAGTTTCTCAGTACTACAACTTTTCTTAGGACTCAGATTCTTCACCTCCTTCTCTTTCTCCTTCAAAAAAATCAATGTAAACTTATGCCCATCCTTCTCAATAGTGACTTTTTGCAATTCCTTCCACCATAAGGCAACATGCCCTTTGAACTTAGTTTGTGCCAACCAAACTCTCTGTGGGTCCTTGACATCCTCAAACTCAAAGTAATCCTCCAACTCTTCGATCCAATTGATCAGATCCTCTGGGTTCAACATTCTGGAAAGGTTGGAAACTTAAACTTTATGAACTTTTCTCGCTTGTGCCACTGCTCTCAGGAATATTTCCTCTCTTTCATCTTTCGCTCCTTCAACTTCTTCAATCTCTTCACTGGCTTCTTCATATTCATCCTCATAATCAGGGTTTCTTTGCAAACTAGACAAAGCGTTTCAAATTTTGTTCTCCACTTCATTCTTGAAGTCTTCCATCATCTGCTCTACCCTTCACAGGTTTGTCCTTCTAGGTGGCATCTCCCCTTCCACTCCAATGAACTGCCTGAACTCGATGATCTGACTACAGGTTTCAATTACCTCCCCTCAATAATCTATTGAACACATGTGCAACTTGCCTCCAATTGGCAATCTGTCCACCCAAAGGAATACCTCAATGTTTGCAAACAATTCTTCCACCAACTAGTCCATAACCAACTCTGATACAACTTAATGCAGCCATAACTAATCAAACCCTCAAAGAGAATCAACCGGCTTATGCAATAAGATTAACACAATGAAAGCGACAAGAAAACATAACAAGATTGCAGAAATAGATCATATTATTGCTTTAGAACTTTTGAAAATCATCTAACTATCATCATATAATCATCAAAGAACATCCGACAGTTAACCGGCTACATATAGGCTATCAACCATATATAATCCAACTAGGACTCTAAGAATCAATTGGATCACAAAATATGAATATCAATCCTTATTCTCAATTCTACTTCGTCTGCTCTCACAAATGATTACATAACATCATATTTATACCAACCAGAACATATCTAGGTCGGCCCCATAAGATTGCATTTACCAATGTAGGAAAATGAAATGTGTAACTAGGTTAGCCCTAAGAATTAAAAAAATATTTCCAAAAAATAACAACCACGAAGTGCAATTCATTAGGAAGGTTGGTCACATACTAGAGAACATCAGACAATACCTAAAATAGATCCACACACCAAGAATCGTGTCGGTAATGAAGGAAAACCTATTGGTAAGCACAAGAACCATCCTGGAATCCAGAAACAGTTAACTGAAAGTGATAACTGACTAGAAAAGAACCCAAATGAACTGAAAATATGGAATTAAGCATGTGAACAAGCTAGGAAATTGAAAAAAAAGATTTTCCATGAAAAGCAAGCAACAACCGATGCCAACTGGTAAGAACATAGAAAACTGCGCAAAGAACTAAACAAGAACAAAATTGAAAGGAATTTTTTTGGGTTGATGCAAGATTTCTCATCGACTGTGGATGCTCCTACATCACTCACTGAGCCTCCATTCCAATCCTCAATCTTAATAAATTTCTTCTTATCACCTGTCATGTGACTTGAGCAGCCACTATCTACTACCCATAAGTTCTTCCTTTCAGCATGTAGGGTAGTTTGAACAATCAGACTTGACTTAGCCTTGTCCTTATCTTTTTCAACCCAAACATGTTGAATTTCTTTCTTCTTGTCTGTTGTTATTTTCTAATCTGGATTGGCTTTAGGCTCCAAGATTGATATTTTATTCTTTTGCTTAGTTGTTCTAATTTTACAATATTTTTCTATATGTCCAAGATTTTGACAATAATAACATTTGACATTTCTATTGAATGATGAACTTGAGGGACTATCATAGGACTTAAAAATATATCTCCTACATTCATAACTTCTATGACCAATACTATTACAATGGTAATAAATAATATTTGCATCTCTATGAGCAACAAAATAATTTCTACTTTCATATCTAAGAGGAGACCTATTCATTAATCTACAATCAACAATTCTATGACCATATGTATTACATTTGTAGTAATAGCCATGGAATTGGGGTGCATACCAATCATTGTTGAAGTTGTTTCTCCTTTGAGCAGCATAGTCTTGTCTTCTTAAGTTCTTTCTTGTGTCTTTTACTTTTATGAAACCATCATTATCCATCCCGGTCTTTCAAGCAAGTTTGCCTTTTGCAATATCAACATATGTTTTCTTCATCTCTTCAATAGTCGTAGTTAGATCTATTTTATTCCTTGGTGCATCCTTGACTGTGAAGGTTTGCCAACTATCATTATTGCTTGAAGTAACAAAGTATATTTCCTTGCTTGTAGAACACTGACCAGCATCAAATTCAACACCCTTTGTATCTTTGGAGTGCTTTTGTTTCTTCAACATTTTATCCAGTGCATCTGTGTTGCCCTCATATTTGATTCTCATCTTAAGTTCATCTTTGCACTTTTCTAGATCCTTTCTGAGATTCACAAATTTTTCCCCCAATTTTTGGTATTCCTTCTCTTTATTCTCTAGCTCTACTTTAGTTACCTCATACATTCTTTTAGCTTCATCCAATTGTGTTCTCAAATCTAAAATGTCTTGTTCAAACTCCTCAAGACATTTGTTCAACCTGTCTTGTTCTTCAGCAACAACACAATTTTTTTGTATTCCCTCCTTACCTTTCTGAGTTCCTCAAGTGCACTCACAAGTTCACCTTCAAGATCTACCTCAGCTTCAATTTCCTTATCAACAACACATTCATCATGCAGCTCTCCTAGTGCCATAAAGAGATTGACTTCTCTTTCATTTTCACTGCAACACTCATCAGACATACTTTCTTCATCAGTGGCATCTTCTTCAAATGTGTAAAGGTTG
This sequence comes from Cryptomeria japonica, assembly GCF_030272615.1. Lineage (NCBI taxonomy): Eukaryota > Viridiplantae > Streptophyta > Pinopsida > Cupressales > Cupressaceae > Cryptomeria > Cryptomeria japonica. Next base: position 482,397,634 of record NC_081415.1, on the reverse strand, counting down.
TTTATTCTCCTAAAGTTTTTTCTTCTCGGCTTGAAAGAATTCTTCATCTTTTCTTTACCATAGGTCTTCATATTTTGCTTCTCATCTTCATCCTTCTCCCCATAGGGACATTTAGATGCAAAGTGTCGAATCTTACCACATCTAAAAAATTTAAAAGGGAGCTTCCCTTTATATTTACCTGAACCTTTCTTGAGATTTCTTGCAAAGTTGGCTATATCCGCATCAGATTCATCTTCCTCCACATTCATAACTTCTTATTTTCCTTTCTTTGTAGTATTAAAAGTAGCTTCTCTTTTTGAGGTTTCACTACCAATTGTCCACATCTCATAGGCTGATAAGGAACCAAATAACTCATCCACGAAGAAGGTTTTTAGATCTTTAGCTTCTTCTGTAGATAGGAATCTAGAAATCATCAAAGCAATATGGGAATTTGGCCTAGCTCAATCACAAAAACTAAAATGCAATGATAACAATCCTAAAAACATTCAATGAAAACATGAAAACAAGACATTAAATATGAAATCTAAACAAACCAAATGCAGATGTCTCCTTCATGTGGCTCCATTGTCCTTCTTTCTCCTTCAAGTGGCTTTGTTTTGTGGATCTCACCTACAAGTGCATAAGCATAATATGAAAGCAAGATTGACAAGACAAGATGACAGTGTAAGGATACTAGAAGTGTGATTGATTCGGCCAGATCCCTTGATTGAAGAAACTCATCCAATTTATAAACAAATTGGAGAGAGGACAAGATTAGCATGAAATTGATATTAGAGGCAATTGATTTCAAAAATGGCACAATTGAGTGGAAAGAAGAAGGTTATGACACCTTCTATGTCATGAATTATGACATATTGCCAATGCAAAGGTTAGAGGACTAAAAGCTTATGACATCTTACTATGCCAATAGTATGATGCATGAGAAATTCATGCTTCCACCAAAGCACAAAAATAGGGAAAGACTAGAGAGAAATTAATTAGGTAGAAATTGAATTTTGACCAATTAGAAAATTAGGTGGAAATTAGGAATTAGGAAAAATAGAAATTGATGAAAACTAGGAAAATATTTTTCATTCATTAATTAATTCACAAAAAGAGAGGGAATTAATTAGCCAATTAAATAAATTTTTAATTGTGACAAGAAGACTTAGGATAAATAAATAAATTATTTAACCTAAAGGGAAAATGACAAACAAGATTAAATGAATAAATCATAAAACCTTGGAAGATTAGGTCTTGACAAAAGATAATTGATGTAGATTCGATTTAATCATGATACAGACTTGATAAATGATTTGATTGATAAACAATTGAAATTGGTTGACAAATTGACCAATATTGATAAAGAGACCAAATTGATATGCGCCAATTGACATGATTGAAGAGGACAAGGATCGATGACAAATCGATCGCAAAATTGATGAGATTGATAAGGACGAGGATCGATGACAAATCGATCTCAAAATGACAAGATTGATAAGAGGACAAAACCCTTATTCAAAAGCGATAAAAATGAGGAATGCAGAAGAAGGACTCGATGCTTGCAAATGATAAAGACCAAGTACGCAACATAGAAGAAATGTTAATGCGACGCAAAAACCTAAAATAAGGCAATGCGCCAATGTTAAAGTATGACTCCGCAAGCGTTGACCATTTTTAGGTGTCTACATTTTGCCCCTCTTTGAGACAATGCGATTTTAAGCGTTGTTTCAAAGAACAATAATGAAAATGCCCCAGACAATAATAATGACATAAGCATGCCCCCTCGAGAAATTGGCCGGAAAAATCCAGAAAAGAGGCCAAGTGATCGATAAGAATGACAGAAGACGATAGGTTCGAACGGACTGCCAAGAATGATGGAAGAAATGTTAGTAAGAAGAAATTAGATAGAGGATAGTTAGAGATGAAGGAAAACTTGCTTTCACAAATGCACATAAGTAGGTGAGAACCTTTATTTATTGTAGCAAAGTGGATGCAGAGCATCATGGCATTGAAGGCCAGAGCTGGAACGCAACCCCTTTTGCAAAAGACAGACACATTGCACATAATGAATGAGTGAAGCATCCTAGGGTGCATACATCAAGGGTCAAGGTATGTGCGGCGTTCACAAAGTGAATGTACTTATCACAGACACCCAATAATATAGTTGCCCCAGTTTGTGACAAACATTCCACAAACAACAATCACAACAAAAAAGAAAGGGACCATGAACCATCTCGGTCACTCTAAATCACTCAGTGACATCATCGAGCAACATAGGAACATGATTGAAGCCAAAGATAAATCAATAAAAAGATAAGACTCGCTAATTCCAACAAGTCAAACAAACATCTTGATCTTCATTGTCAAAAGTTGAAAGTGTTGATAGGACGATCATGCAATCTGGTTTCAGGGAATGCGGTACCCCGTCTAAGACAGGACACAGTCTGGTTTCGAGTATACCACACCCTATATAAGACCCATGATAGTAGTGATAAGGACAAATGATATTGATGTTAACGTTCGATTGATATGACAATTGTGATCAGTTTGAATGTCTGGTTTGATTGAAAAAGTTCATCGGTTAATGCGTGATTTCATTAAAGCGCAGTGTGTGATTGCGAGTCGTTGGATGTATGCTCAGCGATTTGTCTTATGCACAAAGGGGATATTGGTGTTTTGTTTTTTGAGTTTTTACAATTTTTTTGTTCATATTTTCAGGACTTTATTTGATTTTTTTGGATTATTTCAGGACGTTATTTGATTTTTAGGGATTTTTTCAGGACATTATATGATTTTTAGGGATTTTTTCAGGACATTATTTGATTTTTTTGGATTATTTTAGTATCATTTTTCAATTTTTATGATTTATTTCAGGACATTTTTCAATTTTTATGATTTTTGCAGGACATTTTTCAATTTTTAAGTTCCAATGATTGATCACGATAAGGGGAACGCACCCAATGCACATCGGAGAGACATATATAGAGACCAGGATCGAAACATATGCACAAGAAACCGGAGTATGCAAGACAATGATGTTGACCAATCACAGGCCTGGAATAGAACATTGGGTCAGGACAAAGATAGACCTGATAAACCTGTAGAGAGACAGCATAGCTAGAGGTCGTGACAGATGACAGAGCAATGATCATTTTTACACATGGCGCCTGTTTGCTAGGTTTTCACCATGGTACTTGCCCAAAGTGCCTGTTTGCCAGGTTTTCACTAGAGGGCGAATCATTTTTCTTGACTTTTGTTTGTTCTTTTTCCTTGTTTTTCACTTTTGTCACTTTTTTTTTTTGTATTTTTAATTTTTTAATTTTTTTGTTTTTTTTAATTTTTTGATTTTTTTGTTTTTTTTAGGATCATACTTGAAGAAGTGCTGATAGAAAATTATGCCCAGTACTTGTGAAGCTGCATGCTATTTACAGGATCTGACAAAGGTTCACCTTCTGGGGTGGCAAACTGATATGCCCCCAAGCCATAGGCTGCAGTTACTATGAAAGGCCCAACCCAATTAGGTTCAAACTTGCCTTTGATGACATCAGTAGATTGTGCATTCTTGGGGTTTGCCTTTAAAACCAAATCTCCCACTTCGAAGTGTCGCCCTTTGACCTTCTTATTATAAGAGCTATGGAGACGGTTTTGATATGCTTGCAAATGTGTCAGAGTTGTCTAACGTTTCTCATCTAACATCTCAAGTTGATGCAACCGAGAGAATTTGTGCATTTCATCATCAATCAGATGTTGCAAGGAAACACGCAAAGAAGGAATCTCCACTTCCAAAGGTAAAATGGCTTCTACACCATACACCAAGGAATAAGGTGTTGCGCCAATAGGTGTGCGGATAGAAGTGCGATAAGCCCATAGTGTTGGATTCAACTGTACATGCCAATCTCAACCAACGTCATTGACAACCTTTTTCAGGATCTTGATAATGGTTTTATTTGATGCTTCGGCTTGACCATTACCCTGCGGATAGTATGGACTGGAGAAACGGTGTTGGATATGAAACTTTTCACAGAGTTCCTTGACATCTTTATTCTTGAAGGGACAGCCATTATCTGTGACTATGGCAAGGAGAACCCCATATCAGCATATGATATAATTCAGTAAGAATTTTGAAATTTGCACACCAGTGATATAGGTCATGGGGATAGCCTCGATCCATTTTGTAAAATACTCGGTGGTTGTAATGATGAACTTGTGTCCATTTGCAGATGTCGGGTGAATCTTGCCAATAAGATCCAATCCCCATTGAGAAAAGGGCCACGGAGATATGACAGAATGAAGCTCTTGGGCTGGTGCATGAATGTAGTTCCTATAGCATTTGTAGCACTTCTTAACAAAATCATGAACATCCTTCTCCGGAGTGGGCCAATAATACCCAGCACGAATCAACTTTTTGGCTAAGCTTAGACCATTGAAATGGTCCCCACATATACCATCGTGAACCTCGTGTAAAGCCATTTGTGCTTCGTCAAAATCCAAACACCTAAGGAGGGTATGGTCAAAGGAACGACGGTAAAGAGTATCGGCAATGATGACATATTTGGCTGTCTGTTGGATGAAGGCTCGGCATTGGTTAGCGGAAAGGTTGGGTGGTAAGGTTTGGGATTTCAAGTATTGATATACATCATTGTACCACGGGGAGTTAGGACCAACAAGAACGCACATCACATCTGTTGTCGGAATGTCAAAAGAAGGGACAAGCAACTGTTTGACCAAAAATTCACATTTGTCCATAGTGTGGGGCATATTCAAAATGGAAGCAATCATAGCCATCGCATCTGCCGACTTGTTTTGAATTCTTGGAACTTGACTGAAATGGATAGCCATGAATTTTGTCTTGAAGAAATCTACCATATGCTTGTAGGGAATAAGCTTTTCATCTTTTGTTTCATAGTCATCATTGACTTGACGAATGACTAACTGAGAATCTCCATAGACTTGTAAATGTGTGATGTTCCAGTGGACCACTACTCGGAGTCCTGTGACCAAAGCTTCGTACTCTGCAATGTTATTGGTATAATGAAAATTTATTCTGTAGGACTTGGGAATAGCATCACCTTGAGGGGTGACAAACAATATGCATGCTTCGGATCCAAACTTGGTATGGGATCCATCAAAGTATAACTTCCATTCATTAGAAGTTGTAAGAGAGAAGACTGATTCATCCGGAAAATCTGTCAACATGGGATGATCATCATAAATAGGAGCCTCTGCAAGTTGATCCGCTATGACTTGTCCTTTTATTGCCTTTCGCTCCATGTATTCAATATCAAATTCACTGAGGATCATAACCCACTTTGTTAGACGACCCGTCAAAGCTGCTCTACTAAGTAAGTATTTCAAGGGATCATTTTTTGCAACCAGCAATGTTTGGTGATTTAACATATAGTGTTAGAGTTTATGTATTGCAAAGACCACTGCTAAGCATGCCCGTTCAATAGTTGAATAATTCAACTCATAGCCTACTAGTGTCCAACTGATATAATAAATAGTTTACTCTTTGCCGTTCTCATCCTGTTGGGCCAAGAGAACTCCTAGTGTCGTTTGAGTTGCAGAAATATACAATATAAATGGCTTTCCTTCTATAGGAGGCATTAGAATAGGCGGCGATAGCAAATAGTCCTTAAGAGTTTGAAAGGCTGATTGACATTGCTCAGTCTATTTAAAAGCGACTCCTTTATGCAATAGATGCTGGAATGGATGACATTTGTCTGCCAATTGAGCTATAAACTGGCGGATTGACTGTAGCTTTCCTTGCAGACTTCTTAATTGCTGGAGATTGGAAGGAGGAGGCATATCCATTATTGCTTTAACCTTGGCAGGGTCGACTTCAATGCCTCTGTGAGAAATAATGTACCCTAGTAATTTTCTGGCTGTGACACCAAAGACACACTTCTCTGGATTGAGTCTGAGCTTGTAGGTCTCCATTTGGTCAAAGATTGGGCCCAGGATGGCTAGATGACTATCTCTTGTGACAGATTTGCATAATAAGTCATCAACATAGTCTTCCATCAAAGTATGCATGAAATCATGAAAACTTGTCGTCATCGCTCTTTGATATGTTGTGCCAGCATTTTTAAAACCAAAGGGCATCACATTCCAGCAATAGGTACCCCAAGCATAGGTGAATGCAGTCTTATGTTGATCTTCAGGAGCAATGCGAATTTGGTTATAGCCAGAGAAACCATCCATCAATGAGAGCATCTCATATCCAGCAGTCATGTCAACTATGATGTCTATATTTGGCAGTGGAAAGTCATCTTTAGGGTATGCTTTATTGAGATCCCTAAAATCTGTACAGATTCTGATGCCCCCAGTTACTTTGCTAACTGGTACCAAATTTGAAATCTAGTCTGCATAATCAATGGGTCTGATAAAGCCCATATCTAGTAATTTTTTCAATTCTACCTTGACCAAAAGAGCCACCTGGGGATGCATCTTTCTGAGTTTCTGTTTGACAGGCTTGGCATCTGCTTTTAATGGCAAGTGATGAAGGACTAATTCTGGATCAAGGCCAGGCATATCTGCATAGGACCACACAAAACTGATCTTTTTCTCAATAAAGAAATTGACAAAATCTATTTTTTCCTGTTTTGATAAAGAAGCAGGGAAATAAATGACCTTAGGGTTGTCAGGTGTACCCAAATTGATTTCTTCGGTCATTTCCACAAGAAATGTCGATTTATCCTGACTTGATAGGGGTATGTCCACTCTTCCACCTTTGGGTGCCTCAGAGAGGTTTTCACCCACAGGTACGTCTTTTATTTTTACTTTTGTATGATCAGAGAGTGCCTCACAGTTTTCACTCAAAGACCTATCTTTTTGATTTTGTACTTTTTCTTTTCTTTTTTCATTTTGATGACTGGAAGATGGAGTTGACTCCCCAAAATATGTTGTGGAATCTAGTTCAATAGCAAATCCTGCCTTATGATCACCTTGTGGTATGTCATCCCGTAGTCCCAAGAATTCTACAATTGCTTCGTCATTTTGAAAATAGTCCAAAGTGAGTGGTTCTTGTTGGTCATGTTGGATAAGCTGGGAATAAACGAGGGGCATGTCATCATCAATTTTAAGGAGAGGGAGAACTAAGATGGTAAAGATGTAAACATCCATGATATCACTGTCTGAACTGCTTGTATCCGATTCGGAGCTTGGGTCCCATAATGACTCTATCCAAGCATTAGGACATGTTTTGGGAAGGGGATTTATTTCATGTTTGTCTTCCATAGGCAAATCATCAGGGTCAAGGAAAACATTGTCAATGGCGTAGGAACTAGAGGAAAAGGAACTCCACTCCCATTCATTGGAATCAATTTCGGGTCGGGTATCCTTAGGTGTTGTTTCATCATCAGAGTCATGCCCCTTTCCACACGTGGTCACTTTGGTAGACGAGGATCCAATTTGCAATGGTACAAAACCTAACCCTAAAGTTGGAGGTCACCTCTTGGGTATAATGGGTTCTAGCCTTCCTTTCTTGTCAGGGCCTAAGCCACTGCAGCCATCATATCCTTTCTTCTGCAGCATAGTAAATCCTTTGCCGTACCGCTCTACCGGCAACTTGATAGGTGGTGTCTCAGTTGGATCATTATAAGGCCAATTTATGACATTGTCATCCAAGGTTTCTTTGTCAAGTTTACCCCATCTTGTAAATGTAGTGGGGAGCTGATATTGAATGACTATCTTAGGTTCCATTTGCAACAAATGTGGTTTGCCATGTGATTTTGGAGATATTGGTAAATTCCCAATGAGGAATGTTTGAGCCATTGAATACTCTCCACATCCTTGGTCCTGTATCTTCAATTTACCTTTGACAACTTCTAACAACTCATTAAGATCCACATAACTATGTGAGTGAGCCTCTAACTAGGACTTGCTGCTGCGGGGAATCCTTTAGAGTAGCACAAAATTGAAATGGATTAGGATCTCTTGGAATTGTTATCTCAGTTCCATTATAAGGATATTTTAAACATTGATGATAAGTGGATGGAACTGCTTTCATTGCGTGGATCCACGGACGACCAAGAATCATATTGTAAGGGAGATCGAGGTCTAGGACCTGCAGGAAAGTGTTTTCTATTACTGGACAGACTCTGATAGGCAATGTAATTATCCCTTTGGATGGGCGCTCAACATCATCATATGCTTTGATTGTTATTCTTCTGGAAGAATCAATATCCTTTTCTGTATAACCAAGACCAATGACCACTCTCAAGGTACAAATATTAAGACCCGCTCTGCCATCTATCAAGACTCGTCAGATTTTGCAATTACAGACAAAGACTTCAAGATGTAAAGGATCATTATGAGGGAGCTTATCAGGTGAAATATCATTATCAGAAAATGCAACGTGTTGGGAAACAGCTAGATGTCCTATTCGGGCTTGAAACTGGTCAACATCAATGTCTGTCGGGATAGTGGACTTAGTTAAAGCTTTATCTAGGACTGCACGATGCATAGGGGACATTTTCAACAACTCAAGGATTGATATTTGTGTAGGTGTCTTTCCCAGATGATCTAGGAGATTATACTGACTCGCAGGAGTTGGTTTCAGAGGAACAGCAGGAGCTCCTTTCAGGACTATTTTGGATCGACGAGTGGTGACTGCGCAAGAAGGATCTTGTCCCTTTATTCTTAGGGTGGAAACATACTCATTTGATGCTCGAAAATAGATGATGACATTGTTATACCCAGTATTTGCATAATTTGTTGTTTGGGTAGAGTTTGAAGAAGATGTTTTACCCTTGTCTTGATCAAGCAAAGGATTTTTGAAAATTGTATGATCAGTGTTAGAGGTCGCGTTGGGCGGATCTACTTCAATTACTCCTTGCTCTAACAAGTCTTGAATCATATGTTTCAATTGAAAACATGATGCAGTTTTATACCCTTTTGACCGATGGTATTCACAATAGGCATTATCATTCCACCAATGCGGCTTTACCACTGGTTCTGCCTTGATATCTGGTGACTTGATAAATTTTTCTTGTATTAATTGTTTCATTACTGACTCAATAGGCTCTCCCAATGGCATAAATTGTTGAGGAGGCCCATCCCTTGATCGGAAAGGTCTTCATTGCTGGTTTTGTTGCTGACCTTGTTGTTGATTATATTATTGAGGATGTTGTTGGTATTGTAGCTGTTGAGTAACATTGCTCGCTGGTGTTTGATTTTGTTCCATAGTTGACATATTAGGAGCACTCAATTTCTTGATTGTGAATGGGGGTTGATTTGCATTCACCGCTCTTGCGTCAACAACTCCATCATTAGTGACATTCTTGTTTTTGTACCAAAATCTATTTCGGTCCCCGGAATTGTTTGTGTTGTCACTGTCTTTGTTGAGCTTAATGATTCCTTTAGCTACAAGGGCAGTTTCAATGTTCATCCCTTTCTTAATGAGTTTCTCAATAGTACTGGGACTTTTCAATTTGAGTTCATACATCATTTCTAGGACCAAATTTTGGATAAACAAATTCACTTGTTGTTCTTTAGGTATATCTAGGGAAGAACAACTATACAAGCTTCGCCATTGTTGCAAGAAAGTCACTAATGGTTCACCTTGCTTTTGCTTGGTGTTGCATAAATCTGACATGGTCACGTCACTGTCAATGTTGAATGCGAAGTGAGATATAAACTTTTGAGCCAATTTTGACCAAGTCTTTATATTTCCTAGTAGATGCGAATACCAATCCATGGCTTGTCCCATGAGACTTCATGCAAACAAGCACATTAAATATGTTTCCTCATAACTCACTTCGGTACATGCCACGAAAAATGCTCGAATGTGATCTTTTGGATTGCCATTCCCTTTATATTTCTCAAAATTAGGTGCCTCAAAATGCTTAGGGAAGGGAGGCATGTATAAGCTCTTGTCAAATGGATTAGGACATAAATCTTGATCTGTGTACAACTTCTTTGTTCCTTGGTTTCTAATGCATCGACTTGTCGTTGCAACTTCTCAAGCTGTTGCGCAATTGTGTCAGATTTTGGAGGTCCATCATTAATCCTAGTGGGTACTCTTTGTCGATACATCATATTTCCGATCAGTTGTTGATGCTCTAAAATTGCCATCTTTGGTGTCTCCGGCATATAATGTTCTTGGTACACCTCTTGTTGTTGTGGTTGTGCCATGCCTTGATATTGACCTTGTTGTTGTGCTTCTTGTGGTGGAATCATTGTTTGTAACCTAGGTTGATATTGCAATTGAGGGTGTTGTTGATATTGCACAGACGCCAATTGTGGTTGTGAAGTATGATAGCTTGTTTGTCTTGGCACATATTGAGGCACATGTTGTTGTTGATGCTGATGAATCAGAATTTGCTAACTTTGTGCCAATTGTTGTTGTCACGGTGTAAATCCCATCATTTGCAAAAAACTTTGTTTAGGTGGTTTTTGTTGTTTCTCCTTAAGATGGGGTATGGCACTTGCATTAACTTGCTGTGTTGTTTGTCCAATCCATTGTGGTGGTTGCATATTTTCATTAACTTGTAATGGTGCAGAGGGCGCTGCAACTTGTTGTCGAATGCGATATTCTTGTTGTTGAGCATTGTTTGTTTGCACATTTGATTGTACCTTTTGTGTATTACTCAATTGTTGCAACATTTGTTGTTGGTGCAAACCACTATCTGTAGCTCTTTGTGTCGCCATTATCGAAGGATCTGTCACAATAGTCTGCATAACAGGTACTTGAGTGTTTGGTAAATATATTGAACTTAGTGGGACAAAGGAACTTTGTTGCATTGTAGAATTGTTTTGGACATTTTTGAGATCAGGCATGCCAGTCGTGAAACTTTCTTGCATCTTAGATTTTGAACCAATTTTATGCACGTGAGGAACCACTTCTTGTTGAGGGATAGCTGTCAATATTTGTGTGGTCCTCATTTGATCTTGTGTTACAGGTGTTGTGTTAAATAATGGATTATTTATTGTCCCAAATGGTGACTTTTGAGGAATAGTCACTGTCAATGCCTTTGAAGCACGTTTACTCATCAAGGTAGGTTGAGTTTCTTGTTGCACATGTTCTTCATTTGGATGTGGAGAAAAACTTAACAGCTCACCGCCTTGTTGTTTTTGCACATTGATTTGCTCACTTGAAGAGGTCACATTACTCATCATGTCAAGATATTTTTGTGGGAACATCTTGAAGACCTTGTTCAAGAATTTATCCATCTTTTTCGTCAACTTTGGATCTTGAAGGAACATACCAACATCATCAGAGGCATCGGAATCTGATGAAGAATCTGGTAAAATATTTGGATTTGTTTCTTGTTGAATGCCTTGATCTGAACCAAATCCTTGTGAAAGAGTTTGTTCCTCATATAATGTCTGAATTTCGTGTTGCAGGTTTGGTTGATTCCAATCAAAAGGTGCAGTTCCCCTTGGTGTTGGTGGAACACTCCCATGTCCTAGTTTCATGGGTACAAACACTGGTTCATATAATGGAGGTGGTCCAAGTTGAACCATTCCATATGGTGGTAATGATGTGTTTGATGAACCTTCAATTTGTACTGTTTGACTAGTTTGAAACTGTGAATTTGATATGTTGTCAATGGGTTGATACGTTGGTTCGCCCATCTTTTTAGATTTTGACCTTGTCTCAACAGGCATGTCACTATGCAAATGCAATATTCTTAGAATTTTTCAAGGATAATGTATGATATTCAACTAAATGCAAACTAAATAGATGAAAATGCAATCTATGGCAAAAATGCAACCTATGTTTTTGTTTGTTTTTCAAGATTTTGGCAAACTTTTTGGAATGCAAATCTAAAAGAGACCCTTAGGCAATTAAAATGATTTCTAGACCTCAAAGGACAAAAGGACCAAGTGACAAAAGGACAAATTGACAATGTCTCCCCTATATGCTTGGATACTAAGCTAGGTTTGACAAAATGACATTGATGACAAAAGACAAAAGTTTGATAAGGTCTAGACTTCTTAACAATGACCTAGGGTTTATTCAAAGATTTGGATTACTCAAGTATGACAAAACCTAGTTTTGACACTATATGCTAAGGGACAATTACTATGCAAGTGACCCTAATATGGTATGATAATGACCTAAGCTTAATGAAGAGACCTAGGGTATGCAAATGCAAATGTATGACAATGTCAACCTAAGTTTGAATTATGAAATGGTATTACTCTAACGCAAGAGGACACATGCAAAATGGATGACCCTTATTGATATGCAAAGGAGTATGACCTAGGTGAAACTTAAACTTGGTAATTGACAATGAATTTACAAAATGCAAACCTAGGATGAACCTAAATCTAAGTGACATGAATGTTGAGACAAGATTTTGAAAAATGTTTGACAACCATGTTTGAAGGTGTTTTGAACTTTGTTGAATGAAATACTCTTGTGTTTAACCTTGTTTTGAATCAATTTGTCTTGTTTTTGAAATGAGACACAACTCAACTTTTGACAAGGAAAGAAGACAAGATATTTCAACTTAGACTCAAAACAATCATGCTCATTCACACATTTCTTATGGATGGCAAGGACAGTAGGTACTTGAGAGGTAGACTCGTTATGGGATTCAAGGAGAATACATAGATGCTTGACCCCACGGGCTCCCCTCCATAGCACTCACTTCTCAGGGCAGCCAAGCATCAATCCCCATGGAAATCTCCCCATTGCGAACTTAGTATCTCTTCCAAGTATCCGAACTTGTCCTTCTCAAGCAACTAGAAGGATTTTTGGCCTCTACATACAAGGTGTTTAGTAAGGATTTTTGTTAAGCATTACTCCTTGGTGTCATGCAAGTGTGATTGAGACATTAATCCCACACCAAACAAATGTAGTCGCGCAAGCATGATTTAGACCGTGAGGCCCTACTTAGATGTTGATATGAGAAAGAGTTCAAGGGTCATCACTTCCCAAGTAACTACAATTCCCACGTAACCCTTCCTTCAAAGCTTTCGCCCATCAGGTATTTATTTATAGTGAGTTAGAATGCCAACGTATTCTAGCTTTACTCACTTTGGATCATTCCCTTCTCACGATTATCACTTGCTTGAAAAAGAAAGCAAATGGTCGGGAAGGCAGGCCCTCTAAAGGTAACAAACAATCCTAGCCCTGAGAATGGTATTGAAGATCTGGATTTCTGATCACCCTAAGAAGGATGAGAGCATACTCTCCTACTCCAATGTAAAAATCAACAATCAAAGAAAACACACATTCATTCCATCCTATTTAGCAATCATACTAGGTGCCTAATTATGAATTACAAACATCAAGTTTAGTTGGAGTACAAGGCAACCTGCAAAACCACCAAGTCAGAAGTTTAATTTGCTTAGTCTTTGACTAGCAAACCTGCATAAAATGTGTTAGTAGTTTCATTTGTTGTCTTTGTCATGTGTAATGCCAAGGTGGTGCACAAAGAATTAGTACCAAAGCAAGACCAAAATACAGAAACAGAATGCAAAACAAAGCAATTTGCAAGTAAAAAACACTACTTTTTACCCTTGTTTCTGGCCTTACACAGGCGTAGAATGTCTTACACAGGCGCAGAATGCAGTAACACAGGCATAGATCCCTTTGACACAAGCGCAAAATGCTTGACACAGGCGCAGAATGCTTGACACAGGCGCAGGACTCTCCTACACAGGCACAGAAGTGCCCAGAAAGCCCTGCATTACCCTCTTTCTTGGGTTTTTCACCTGCAAATCAACTCAAAAACACTCAAAAGCATGGTTAGGGGGTTAGTTCACATCGGGTTCACCAATTAATGTAGATAGGAATCTGGAAATCATCAAAGTAATATGGGAATTTGGCCTAGCTCAATCACAAAAACTAAAATGCAATGATAACAATCCTAAAAACATTCAATGAAAACATGAAAACAAGACATTAAATATGAAATCTAAACAAACCAAATGCAGATGTCTCCTTCATGTGGCTCCATTTTCCTTCTTTCTCCTTCAAATGGATTTGTTTTGCGGATCTCACCTACAAGTGCATAAGCATAATATGAAAGCAAGATTGACAAGACAAGATGACAGCGTAAGGATACTAGAAGCATGATTGATTCGGCCAGATCCCTTGATTGAAGAAACTCATCCAATTTATAAACAAATTAGAGAGAGGACAAGATTAGCATGAAATTGATATTAGAGGCAATTGATTTCAAAAATGGCACAATTGAGTGGAAAGAAGAAGGTTATGACACCTTCTATGTCATGAATTATGACATATTGCCAATGCAAAGGTTAGAGGACTAAAAGCTTATGACATCTTACTATGCCAATAGTATGAGGCATGAGAAATTCATGCTTCCACCAAAGCACAAAAATAGGGAAAGACTTGAGAGAAATTAATTAGGTGGAAATTGAATTTTGACCAATTAGAAAATTAGGTGGAAATTAGGAATTAGGAAAATTAGAATGTGAGGCCTCACCTCGACTCAGTCAGACATTCAGTGGATTTTATATTTAGACTATTATGGATACTTTATTTTGATGCATTTTTGAGACTTAGAACTTACATGATTTCAAGATTTGGATAACATTGCTATGATTTGATGATTTTACTTATATGCTTAATGAGATAGAACACTACATGATTGCTAGATAAGATGATATTGCAATGATAGATGTCGTTATTTAATTTGCAAGACTTTACTATGATAATAGAACTATGATGTATGGTTAAGTTTATGTGATTTGGGATGAAATTGTTTATGAGAATTTTGCTTGATAAAAGATGTAATTAATCTGTGCAGATGAAAATTTTATGCAAGTGATGATGTGTATTGTTATACTTTTGAATTACATTATATATGGATATTTGGAAGTACTAATGTGTGAATTGAGATGCGCAGGAAATTTACCATGTGACCATGGAAATTACAGAGAACCAAACCTAGACTTCTGTATGTTCGTAAGCCAGGGGTTTGTCTATGTGGAGAGACAACACCCCATTTGTGTTGTATTTTATTCGTAACAGTATATGTTGCATGAGTGTTAAGTGTTATTTAAATTTAATGTGTAAAAACCACAAGAGACAATTCCATGTTTTGATTTGTAAAAGTGTTTTATTTGTGTCACTTGACACATGCGTGGATTTAAATTTAAATGTTTTATTTTGTCTCTTGGTGGGAAAGTGTTTAATTATAGTTTTTCTTAAATAAAATAATGTGTTGTCATGAATACTTTGGGAATATAATATTTGGGGTGGTCAACATATGTTTGACCCGAAAATAAACTTCAAAGGGGTTTAAAATGGGTTAAATGAACACCTAGGGGTAGCTTAATAGGGTTTCCTAAAGCCCATAAGGTATACCTAGGGGTTAGGGGTAATTTTAGGCAAGTTTCTACTTTTTAATGATCTTTTTAACGCTTTAAAAATTGGTTTTTTTGAGTTGTGCGAAAATTGAAAATTAGAAGTTTAAATCTAATTGAGATTTTTCCTTTTGGGATGACAGTCTTTTTGCATTTTGCTTTTCCTTCCTTTTTGGTTTTTAGAAACTTGTGAGAACTCAGAGAATGAGCTTCTTAAGGAAGATTTTGAGATTTTGAGGGTAATCACCCACTCTCCATTTTTGGAGACAAGAGAAATTTTGAAAAGAAAAAGAATAGATTTGGAATAAAAATTTTAACTAAGGGTAGAAGAAGAAGAATCGTGGATCGGGCAGCTCTTCCTCAAATATCAAACTACCATTGGGCAAATTAAGGTTGGTCTGATTATTCATTAAAATGGTTATTTTCTTGCATGTGTTTGAGTGTTTGATTGGTGAAGAAATCTGAGTTTTCTTGAATGGCTTGTTTTAGATATTCATTGAAATTTTGCATTTTGCTTGATGTGTTTTGGGAGTTTTCTCAAGACCTCTTACTCTTGGGAGAGAAGAGGATCTTGTGGGTGGTAGCAGTGACAACCCTCGAGTGAGAGACTCTCGTTTGAGAGCGATCACAAGGGATCTTTGTGTGACCCTTGCTGCATGGCCTGTTTGTGCAATGGGGGTCATAAGGAGGGATATAAGGCTAGAATGCCTTTGGGGGGGCATAAGGAATAAGGGGTTGAGATTCTTGATATATTCATTGTGCCATGAGGTGGCTACTTTTCTTTCCATACTTGCAGATCTCCTCAAGGTATTGGTCCACTACCACCCTTAAAAAGGTCATCACCAAAGTGTGGTGCTGTGAAGCCAAGTTGGGAGTGTGTCTGAAAATCTGTATGTATTTTGCCTTCTATGTGTTTGCCTGTTTGTTACCCGTCTAGGACTTGATTCTCCGAGCTCGGGGGTGGCTACCAGTTAGCCTAGGCTGGGAGGTGAGCACTCCGTGGTCATATTTGTGTTTTCTATTATGCAGGAATGTCAGGAGAAGAGAATAGGAACCATGAAAAGATACAGAAGATTATTGTTGAAGATACTTAAATCCATTTGCAAATATTTGATTAAATTTGATATAGAAGTATACCCTCATTCATAGAAATGAGAGGCAAGTTGTAATTCTTGAAAATAGACTTGAGGTTTATTGTTGTAGCTAAACAAAGAAACATCCTGTAAAATTTGCAGAATATCTTAGAGTTGTAAAAAGCTTGTTTTATTTCTACTTCTGATTTTTAGAAAAAGAAAAGCCACTTTGAATTGCATGCAAAAGCTTCTTTTGTAATATGGAGAAATTAGTTTTCAAATAAATTTTATCTATATTCTACTTGTTGAAAAATATGAGTTATTTTGCTGAAAGACCTTAAGTATTTTTTTTAAAAAGGAGTGTTTAAGTAATTGTTTTATTAGTTGAAAAAAAAAAAAAATCAATGAATGTTTTATTCAGAATAGTAAGATTTTTTTTTACAAAAAAAAATATGTTTATTTCCGATGTATTATGGTCTAAAGCATAGCTGTAGGTATACTTCATTCTTTATTGGCAACAAAAAAAAAAAAAAATTAAGAGAACCTAAGCTTATTTCCCAATCAAATAATATATATATATATATATATATATATATATATATATATATATATATATATTTATAGATATATGTAATTTTCCTTTGTATTTTGTTTTTTAAAAAAATTTGTATATAATCATATTGAGAAATATATATATATATATATATAAATTTATATATTTATAAAAAAAAAAACTTACAAAAAAAAAAAAAAATTAAATTTAAATTAATTTTTAAAACAAAAAAAAAGAAGGGTTTTATGGGGCTGTGCAGGTATCGACCGCGTCCCACTGTGTGAACACACAGTGGGCGGCGCTGGTATGCCGCCACTGTGTGGGCACACAGTGGGAGGCGCCGAACGCCACCACTGTGTGGCCACACAGTGGTGCGGCGCCCAGCGCCACCACTGTGTGGGTACACAGTGGGCGGCGCCCAGCGCTCCACTGTGTCACCGCACAGTGGGCGGCGCTGAGTTCGCCTCCGCCTCCCTCGCTCGACTCACCTTGCAATGCAAACGCCACCGACCCTGCATAACATTCAATGCGGCCATGGACATTCGGCCCTGTGAGTTTATGGTATCAAACAAAAATTAAACCCTAGCCCGGGTAGGGTTAGGGTAAGTGGATAAAATAATATGTTAAATTTAATTGATTAGATGCCTGTTTATATAAAAAAAAAAAAAAAAAAATCCCTAAATTAGGGTTAGAAGGCATTTTGACTATTATAATGGAAAGTTATTAATATATATATATATATGATATATTTTCTTGGAGTATGTATTTAAAAGAGTTTTTGGACTATTTAAATACTTTTATATGATTTACTAATAGGAAGGAAAAAAAAAATATGTATATAAATTTAAATATAAAGCCTAGTCCTATAATTTTTAAATGTATCAAGGGTAATAAATACTTATTTATGTCCTAGTTAATTTAATTGGGCATTAAATTTTAGAATGGAATATAAAAGGAGAAATTTAAACACCTTCTATTTGAGGTTAGAATGGTTAAATTTTAATTGGCATTCTAAAGTCGAGTAATAGCTACTCATAATTAATTTTACCCTTGTGGATTTAATTATCCAAATTAAATGTCACTGAAAACGATTATTATTATTTTCTAAATAAAAATGGATGTTTAGACTATATAGTCCTATTGGAGAATGAATTAATCTCCCCCCCCTAGATCTTTAACGTGATTGATTTAATAAAATTTAATGGCTAGGTATCTCGTGGAGATAAAATTAAACCAGTTATATTTCCGCAAAAAAAAAAAAATTATCAATAATCGATGCTTGGTTCATTTCAGAATTAGATCGAATATAGATATGACAAATACATTAACGCTTGTCGTGTGAGCGAACTTGTTAATTAAATAGTATTTTTTTAAAAAAAATCGTTCCGTTTTTTGCCCTAAATTTTGGGCATGACATAGAAATTGATGAAAATTAGGAAAATATTTTTCATTCATTAATTAATTCACAAAAAGAGAGGGAATTAATTAGCCAATTAAATAAATATTTAATTGTGACAAGAAGACTTAGGATAAATAAATAAATTATTTAACCTAAAGGGAAAATGACAAACAAGATTAAATGAATAAATCATAAAACCTTGGAAGATTAGGTCTTGACAAAAGATTATTGATGTAGATTCGATTTAATCATGATTCTGAGTTGATAAATGATTTGATTGATAAACAATTGAAATTGGTTGACAAATTGACCAATATTGATAAAGAGACCAAATTGATATGCGCCAATTGACATGATTGAAGAGGACAAGGATCGATGACAAATCGATCGCAAAATTGATGAGATTGACAAGGACGAGGATCGATGACAAATCGATCTCAAAATGACAAGATTGATAAGAGGACAAAACCCTAATTCAAAAGTGATAAAAATGAGGAATGCAGAAGAAGGACTCGATGCTTGCAAATGATAAAGACCAAGTACACAACATAGAAGAAATGTTAATGCGACGCAAAAACCTAAAATAAGGCAATGCACCAATATTAAAGTATGACTCCGCAAGCGTTGACCATTTTTAGGTGTCTACATCTTCTATTGCAGAGAGCTTTGTGTCATACTTTGAAGTGAGTGATCTCAACACCTTATTGAAAGTGAATTCATCTTTGACTCCCTCTCTATGTCCTCTTATATCACTCACAATATCATTCACTCTTTGCAGATAATCTACTATATTTTCCTCTTCTTTCATTTTTAGGCTTTCAAATTGAGCCCTTAGATTCTACAATTTGGCTTCTTTCACTTTGGTATCTCCTTCATATACTTTTTGCAACTTATCCCATGTTTCCTTTGCTAAAGTGTAGTACAATAATTTGACAAACTCTGTATCAAAAAGACCACTTAAGATTGAATTCTTAGCTTTGACATTGTTCTCATATTCCCTCTTTGCATCAGGGTCGGTAGGAGGAACTTGAGTAACAATATAACCATTTTTCACTGACATCCAGACATCAAAGCCTAGAAATGATAAGTAAGTTTCCATTATTATGCTCTAGAAAGCATAATTAGTGTCATCAAACATATGTGCTTTAGAGGAGGATTCATTCCTAGCCATGTTGTTCACAAGACAAGATCTACCCAAACTAGAGAAAGCTTTACTACAAGGGAACCTAGGATCTGATACCAATTGAAGAACACAAGTGAACACTGAGAACGAGGGGTGAATCAATGATAATTATAAAAATTCAATCAAGTGTGTGTGCAAATAAAAACAAAACCAGAATCATACAACACACAAGGACACATCATATAACACCAATAATTATGAGGAAAACCCAATGTGGGAAAAACCTCGGTAACAATAGATGCTAGAGTCTACTGCTCCAATCCAGCCTCATAAGTAAATCACAGTTACAATATGTTTTAGGGCACCGACCCAAGGAGAACTAACCCCTAAGATTTTGAGAACAAACTCAAGGACCACCTACCCCTGCTCTGAGCACCCACTTAGAGATACACATTGATTCAATTTTAATACAATTACAGAATCCTTGTTACAAATGAGTTTTGTAACACCTATCTATTATTTTGAGAGATATACCTTAAAGATATTTTATCTTTATCTCTCTATCTTTGCCTTCTTGTCCTCCCCAAATCAGTCTTTTGTTCCTGCTCAATTTTCTGCCTATTTCTGATTTTAGCTCTTCTTTCTTTCTCAGATTTACCTATGCAACACTTTTTCTCTTCCTTGTTTAGTAATCTCTTTGTCACTCTTGTTCATGTTCTCTACTTAGATTTCAAAAACAACTTTACACTATGTCCACAACTGAGTTCATAAAACACACATCACATCCAACCAGCCGGTTGGATCATAACTCATCACATGTAGGACAACCATTATTCTTCCCTATTGTCATGTCCCTCGATCTGTACAATTTCCAAAGTAGTTTGCAGATCGTTCACAGAGTCGGTTTGCATTTGGCCAATAAACAATTCAAGTTTCCAGATGCGCCAACCTGTGTTCATCAACAACTTTGAATCTAAGTCGTAGATCTGCAAGATTCAACTAGGTTGACTTGATCATAATCGCCATCATGGCGATTCCATGCACCAAATCATCCTTGTGATTGTTGGCATGCAATGTGTCCTCAAATTATCCTCAATCTGCATCCAGATCACCTGGTCAAACCAGGTCAATCATCCATGTGGATTGTCGAGCTGTCCAGATTGACTGTTTTCCACATTGTCGCTAACCTTCATGTTATGCTACAAGTATCAGGTTGACTATACTGATTGCTTACCTTGTCCCCTCATCTACATAACAATCTCTATCGGACAGACAACTATCACTTAATCCACCTTCACAACCTATCCTGATTAACTCCTTCACCTTTGATTTCAATTATCGCCATAAGCTATCCCAAAATGCAATCTCCATGTTGACACACCTTATCAGCATAAGTTACCCCGATCACAAATCATCATGCAAAATGACCATCATCGGAATAGTCAACACTAGCGACATAGGAAGAACCTACTAAATCAATTGAACAAGTTATTCTGATGCCACACTGTCCTCCTCCCTTTATCAACATAGGTATCTCGAAATGCTTGCTCTGTGGTTTTAGACTTCATCAGCATAGGCTACATCGAGATTCACACCCATTGGAATAGCTCACACTTTCAAATTAACTCTTGGAGGTTATACTGTCTGTACAAACTTGTTCTGATGACTCAACTTGAACCTACATCGGCATAGCTACTCCAAAACGAAACTCCAAAGATGTCCTCCACATCGGCGTATGTTATTCCGATGAACTAACTAATGGGTCTTTTCTACTTTTTCGTCTATCGACATATCTTGGTCTATCGGCCTAGTAGAAATTCTCTATTCCGCTTTCAAAAGCTACCTCGATAGGCATCCTTGGTCTCAATGGTCGACATAGAAATTTTGATATGATGATATCAAAGTAGTTTGTTCTATTAGTTTTACACAAAATTGCTACTCCACTTATGTTATGCTATCCCGATATGTAGCACATGCTTTGTATTCAGCATAGCTATTCTGATATAACCACCACACATGCATAACACATGATCGGTGTAGCTATCCCGATCTGATCGCTTGTGTAACCTGCAACCTATAGAACACTTGATTCTCTTGTTTTGATCTCTTCTTCCCTGCATCCTGCATAACACTTGATTCTCTTGTTTTGATCTCTTCTTCTCTGCATCCTCTTGGCATCCCTACAACACTTGTTGACATCAATGACAAAATGCCAACACCACCTTGGCTTTACAGAGCTAAAAGTGCAGGAGATTTCAGTCTTGTGACTAAATCTTGTTTGTTGGCCAAAATCCAACCTTGAATTTGAGAATAAGAAGTGGCTACCCTTTAGGTTTTTGGGAATCTATTGATTTGGAAACTAACAACACCGTGATTTGAAGGTTGTACCAGTTCTTAAGGGTGAACCTCTCTCTGTCCAAGAATGGATATATGTTTGGTATAGACATTCACAACATTCCAATTATCTTACATTTGAGGACCATTTTGTTAGGAAACTGAAGATTATTCTCCAAGGGCATGTACTGTGGGGTCTAAGTAAAGAGGTGAAGGAGTTCTTGAGGCCTAAAGACCTTTTTTCTAAGTTAGGCATTTTCCACAATTGGGGGTCATGGTTTTATTTCAAATACAACACTATTATCCAGATTTTTGGTAGCCCTATGGCTCCAAGGCTCTTTCCCATAACTGTACTTGATAAGATTGTCTTTTTAGAAATTATGCATCAATTGGTTGAAGTAGAGAGGTTCCTTATTTAGGGAGCTCACTAGAAGGGTTCACTTCTTCCCTCTTAGGTTAAGGTAGGAATGTATCACTTCACTAATAGAAAGTCTTATGATATTTTAGATAGTATGTTGAATAGATGCAACCTCCCCTAGGCCAAGTATAGATTATATGGCTTAGAGTGGTTTGTGCAAGGACTAGGAAAGGAAAAGACCCATCAACATGAATGGGATGATGAGGAAGACCTTATAAGAGATTCCTATGATTATAATGAGCTCTTGAAGAAAAAGGACAAATGGTAGTAAATGCAATATGAAGAGAATAGGAAGAGAAGAGTTGATAACTTATATTCTCCCTTAAGGAACCAACTCTTGATATTAGAAGTAGAGATGAAGGCTACCTGTAATGCATATACTAATTTGGACCAAATTCTATTACCCCATACAAGGCATGAACTTGTGGAGCCCCAAGTGCAACAAGTTGAAGATGAGGAGCCTGATTAACCTCACTCTATTGGTTCTCCTATTTGCCCAACCTACCCTCCACCATCACCTCCACCTAGATTTGAGGAGTCATCATCTACTCCCCCCACTATTGATACATCAAAACCCCCATCTGAAGAACCCCTTCCACCACCAAAATTAATTGTTGATGCTTCTATGAAAAGCCCAATGGTTCATTCTTCCTCTTCAAGTGGACAACCTCTCCTTGTCCTAGAGAGCCCTAGAGCTATAACCCCTTTGCATGCTTTGTCTCCTGGTAGAGACATCCCTTTTCAGTCTTATGAAGGTTTTTATTATCAAGGAGAAGTACCTCTACCTCCACATAGGTTTGATACCAGACTTGGTGTGAGAATTGAGGACCCCTCTCAAGAATGAGCCTTTGATGTATTTAAACTAGGAGGATATCTTATTGATAATGTGAGGCTCAATGCTTGTGAATAATTCATGAGTGATGATGATTTTATCCACACAAAATAGTTCCAATGCTTTATGATAAGGAATATGGTGCATGAGATTCAGAGAAGGAAGGGTATTCAACTTGACCGCTTGGAGGAAGGGGAGAGGCTTAGATAAAAGAGGATCTTTTGAAAAGTGCAAAGGAACAACTAGCTATCATGACCCCTAAGACGGGGAGACAAGTGGTTAAGAAAATTGTATACTTGTTCTAGAGGGATGGGATATCTCCTCTACCATTGCATTTGATAGTTTGAGAAGAAGACATGATAATTATCTAGAAAGCATGGAAGCAGAGCAAAGGAAAAAGTTGCTTTCTAGAACAATATTTGATGATCATTTGGATCAACTTGCAATTTGGTGTCTACATCTAGTTACACAAAGGCTTGTATTGAATCAAGAAATGGAAAAACTCTTTGGTAGTCTGATTGTTAAAAGAGTGGTAGACACTTCTTCCACAAAGGATACTTATATGACAATGAATGTGGCTAAGTTTTATCATAAGGAGGCACTCAAGACTGATGAGGATCTTCAAATATCGAGAGATAGAGTGAAGCAACTTGAAGATCAATTGTATATAGGATCTACATACAAACCTCCAGCTTTGCAGGAATATCCTTTTGAGGAGGGTATGAAATTAAGAAATAATCTAGCTCAAGCTAGATTGGACATTTCAAGAATGAGGAATGAGATTGACCAACTGAGATTTGATGCTACAAGGATGGAAAAGAATACTATCATTGAAATGATAGGGACCTTATTAGAGTCCAAATTTGATGTTGTTCT
Organism: Cryptomeria japonica; assembly: GCF_030272615.1. Taxonomy (NCBI): domain Eukaryota; kingdom Viridiplantae; phylum Streptophyta; class Pinopsida; order Cupressales; family Cupressaceae; genus Cryptomeria; species Cryptomeria japonica. The sequence goes on along the minus strand of NC_081415.1, from coordinate 482,373,753 downwards.
TGATCATGTAGATGCAACATGAGATGAGTATAGTGAGCTTTTCGGATTTTATCAGGAGCATCTAAGGTGGCAAAGATTCCTTTCTTACTCTCTGTCATTCTTGGGAAAAAGGATTAATGTGTTGGAGATTGATTTGGTTAGGCCCCTTCCTCCTCATCTACATGAGTTTATAATGGAATTAAGATTAGGACAAATTGTGATGGAACAAGTTTTCATCACTCATGAGATGTACACTTAGATGATCAAGTCAGAGCTATCAAGTTTCCTATTTCTAGTGACCTATCATATGTCAGTCTTGTTTGATAGAGATAGGAGGGATCCTAAGGGAACAAGGGTCTTGAGATCAAAATCATAATGGAAGACAAAAATCAAGACTATCTTGGATCCAATGTTAGTTGATATCTCTATTGATGAGACACTGAAAATAAGAAAGTTGGGGACCTATTTTGATGCATTGTCAAAATTTGATAGTGAGATTAAAAGAATTGAGGTAGCAAGGAGTTCAATTGATGGTGAGGACTACCAGATACACATTAGGAGACTTCAACAACCCAAGCAGAATGGATTGGGAGCTCTCTCTCTCTCTCTCTCTCTCTCTCTCTCTCTCTCTCTCTCTCTCTCTCTCTCTCTCTCTCTCTCTCTCTCTCTCTCTATTTTTATATTTTTGAATTAAGTAGCTAGCCATTGTTTCCTTCCTTTTTGATTTTTTTCTTTTTCTCATTTCCTCAGTATGTATAGATTAAAAAGAACATTTATTTTGATTAGGTGGCCAATTTATGAAACTCTCAAAGAGATGTTTGACTTTTAATCTCTTTGTTTAATATAAATCTTTTAAAAGATATGGTAAGTTGCTTCGTGTCCATGTGTATTCAATAGGTCTATAGGGTTATCTGATTCTCCAGCTTGATAAGAGAGATTGTGCAAGAAAAGGAGGATTCTAAATCACCCACAACAACTACCACCTACCGAGAAAAGAAGGAAAATGTCTGTCTCTATCAAAATATCCAAATAGTTGTTCGTCTTTTTTTGACAGGTGGTTACCTAGTGCCTTTTTCGATATTGTAAAAGGCTTGAAGCTTGATGCATCCTTATTCTATAAAAGGATATTCAAGTCCTTGTGTCAAGTCTATAGAGACAAGTTGAAAGTATATTTAGAAGTCTTGTAGAGTTTATAGAAAATGCTTTTTTCACCAAGGATGAACTTGCATAAAGAAAGTCCAGAGGATTTGTAATACAATACCATTTTCAATATCATGTCCTATTTGCAGTCTTTTTGGAATGGATATGTGAAGTACTATACAATTCCACAAACATCTTGAAGTCTAGTTAAATGATTTCAAAGTTATTCCCATTATATATGCTACAAAATCTTGTTTAATCAATGATCAAGGATTTTTTATTTTACCTTTGCACTGTGTTGTTGATTGTGTATGGATTTTCGCTTCTTCTAAAGTAGGAGATTAAAATGCTTAAATCATTCATAGGGATTTTGTAGAGATCATATCTAGTTATGTTGCAGCTTGCTAATTCATTCTTATGCTATGACTAATATCAGATTTTAGTTATAGGCTAAATGTGTTGCAGTATTCTCATTTTTCATATTGTAATAATGGTTCATCTAGCTTAATGGATAGGCACTGGTCATATTTTTTGTATTGCTAGGTCAACACCAAAAATTAAAGAAAGATTGTTAACAATTTCAATCAGTTTTTGTTTTGAATTTTAAGTTTCAGTAGTAGGATAGGTTGCTTCTCATAGTAATTCGGAGTACACAAATCATCGATAAAAGCCATATCAAGTTAAATATTTATTTGATTATTGTAGGAAATTGATAGCATATTTATTCCAGTACTCAAGAGAAAGAATTAGGATTATGAAAGTGTTGCTAAAAGGTCCACCCAACTAGTTTTAACACAACCTAAAGTGTATAGGATGTAACTAGCTCATTATCCCTAGTTATAATTCTATCAATTAGTCACTGATCCAAACCCTTAAACATTGAAATTGGCTACTCATAGAGGTGATTTACATACATCAATTGTAAACACCATCAAATACACCATATGTGCTAAGGTTAAAATGTTCTTATTTCCTATTGTATTGCTATTTCCTTCACCTGCTCTTGTACACTTTCCAATAGTTTTGTATTCCTATCCTTTTCTAGATTTCTCTAGGTTTGGACCTCTATTTGGTAGGCCATTTGAATCTGTAGACACATAAAAATTTCTATTTAAAAATGTCCTCTTGTTTAATCTCAATTTTCCAATCATTATCAAGTGGATCCAAATTAAATAATATCTTATTATTCCATTATTCTTCATTATCTTATGATATTTATTTTTCATTATTTCATTATTCCTCACTATATCATAATATTCATATTATATAATATATTAAATAAATCCATTTTTCCATCCATTTCCTAAATATCTTTCACATGTATTTCATCTCCTATTTATCATATTCCACTCCTATCAATTACACTCACCTAATGCATGTGGGATAAACATCTCACACTAATATTTTATCCCACATTCATCTTGAAACCTAGATTCCAACTCGAGAAAATTATAAATACCTTGCTCCTCCTCATTTCTAAGCTTGGAAAATCTCTCTATCATTTGCATGCTTACATGTTCAAATCATTTTTCTTGCATTCTAGTTCTTCATCTCTTTGATTTTTAGAGCTTTCATATCATTTATATTAATCTTTCAAATATTCGTTCTTCATAGCATCTTGTGTAGTGCTTCTAAGAGCATCCATTTCAAACACAAGACCTTAATAGATAGGAGTGCAATGGAGACAAACTCATGTTAAATGCATGTACGTGCACATTGTTTGTTTTGCTTTGCATGTATTGTGTTTCTACAGGTACTTCATTGTTTGATGTTGAATCATTTGGATCTTCTCCCATAAGATCTTAGATTCGATTTTCTCCATCTACAATTGGCACGTCTAGTGGGACATCCACGACATATAACTGAGTATACCGTTTTTATTTTTATTTTTATTTTTATTGTTTGGTGTTCTTGTCTTTGATATTTGAAGCTTGCCAATTGTGGCACGTCTAGTGGGACATCCACGACATATAACTGAGTATACCGTTTTTATTTTTATTTTTATTTTTATTGTTTGGTGTTCTTGTCTTTGATATTTGAAGCTTGCCAATTGCATTTGTTTTGAATTTTTTTTTGGAGGCTCTTTAACAAATTTGTTTGTCCACCATGTCTTATGCATGCCTCCACATTTTGGAAGCATAGAAACGGTTCACATGCTTGGATGATTGCCTTCAAAATGTTCTTTTTCTTTTTCTTTGCAGGGCTTAAACAACAACAATACGTGGTCTTTCATATACATTTTCCAACAATCATTTCATATAATGGGGCCATATTTTTTTGAAGAAATCTGTGAGACAACTCACATACCTTCACAAAAATCACACTGGTAGGCCACGTATTTGGACATAAATGGAGGGAGGCTGATTAGTTTTTGGCTATTCCCCAAGCATAGTTAATTTTATTGCTTTGTGAGTTTATGAGATTTATTTAGCTTAAAGTTTGTTTAGTGTTTTAAATTAGTTTATTAGATTTGCTTTTAGTTGAAAAGTTTAGTTTGTAGTTTTCTTTTTCATTTTAGTTTTTAGTTTGTTTTTTAATACTAGCCTTTAATTTGGACTTTATTGGTTTTTGATTTTGGTTTTTAATTTAGATTTTTATTTAGTTTTTAATTTGGTTTTTTATTTTTAGTTTTTAATTTGGTTTTAAAGTTTAGTTTTTTATTTGTTTTTTTTATCTTCATTGTTTTATTTTATTTTATTTTTTGGTTTTTGATTTTTTAGATTTTTTATTTTGGTTTTTTATTTTTAGTTTGGTTTTTAAGTTTAGTTTTGATTTTGGTTCTTAATTTTTTGGTTTTTGATTTTTAGTTTTTAATTTGGTTTTTAATTTAATTTTAATTTGAGTTTAGGTTAGTTTATTTTTTATTTTTTATCTAATTTAGATTGCTTTTTTTGTTTGTTTCTTGTCAGTTGGTTATCTTGGGTGGCTTTTATTGTGATTAGTGTGGTTAGTGTGTCAGTTGGATTTCTAATCCTCATGGTATTGTGCAGGTTTCTCATCGTTTATTAAAGACCATGATTATAAAACTACTAACATGATGTTTGATGCAGGACATATGTCGAAGAATTTGTGATTTGAAACTGATTGTTTGATTTTTAGATTAAATCGCACTTCACTTGATGCTTTAAAATTAGCCAATGTCTTTTGTGTCTTGAGCGATAGGCTCTTTTTGTTTTACCTTTTAGAGGGTCTACCTCCCGAGAAGCCCTTAAGGCTCGGTGAGAGGGAACGACCCAAGTGGTAATGGGCTAAAGCCAAGGTCTTCTAAGCCACTATAAATAAATGTGTTTGTGACGAAAGTTGCAAGCAACAGGTGTTGATTAGTTCATATTGACAACATGTCTCCCCATAAACCCTATAGAACGCAACATCTATGTGTTGGAAGCCTTCCTTAATGAAGCATATGCTGCCACATGTATGGCCACTCGAACGGATGCCCTTACTAGACACCTTTTGTGATAGAAGGAAAAAACCTTTTAGTTGTTGACGTAGGAGGTCAAACCTCTGAGGCGACTCACATTCTTACGGTTCTTAGTAGAGATACAAAGTTCGCCACGAGGTGTTTTTTTGGGGACTGGTGCTAGTCTGCCCCAGAGAAGTGAGTGTCGAGGGTGGAGCCAGTGGGGTCAAGCATCTAAGTATCTACTCTGAATTGTGTAGCTCGGGGTAACCTCCAAAGTGAGATTCAACAACTATTGTCCTGGCCATCCTTAGGATTGTGCTTGAATGTGTTTTTATTTCAAAATCAAACAAACATTATGTATGTCATGTTTTCTGAGTGTGTGCAAAAATAAACAAGAGCATTTCACAATCAACATCGCACTTGAAATTGAAACACTTTAAAAAAAACCTTGGTCTAAATTTTCAGGTATCCATCCATGTTGTAAAACAAAAATATTGCAAAACAATGTTGTCATTGAAACATTAAACCTGTGTTCTCAAAACAATCATTTCAAATCTCTTGAGACATCATTTTTCGAGTTATGATCTTTTAGATCCTCGCATAGTCACATCATTCTAGCTTGCCATACCTTTTAGGTCCTTGCATATCTCATTTAATTATACCTAGTCCTTGCATACCACCCTTAGATCAAACCTTTGCATAGCACTCTTAGATCAAATCTTTGCATAGCACTCTTATATCAAACCTTTGCATACCACCATTAGGTTATACCCTTGCATAATTTTGTTAGATCATACCCATAACACTTGCATATACTTCCACCATCCCTTTAGGACATAAGTTCACCTCTTGCATACTTCAATAAAAATAAAAATAAACCCCAAAATATTGCTTGCACTTAGGATTTCTCATCTTAGGTTTGACATCAACTTTTGATCATCGATCACCCTTATCACTTGAGGTGCATCTTCCTTGAGTTAGGGAAATTATCAGTGTCTTTGTGTTGGTATTATGCTTGGAGTTCATTATCTCCTATCATAGCATGCCCTCTCTTTGATCAGTTATCCTTGTGTCTTTCCATCATAGCACAAGTTAATCAAACCTCACATTGCAAATATTTTTAGACCTAGAGTATCCTTTGTCCTTGCATCATATCACATAGATTGCATTTTTGCATCGATCTTTATCATATCCCAATCTTACTCATATCATATAGTTTACTCTTTGCACTTTAGGGTTTTCATTCCATCTAGAGTCTCATACATTCTTTTAGGTCAAAGATCAAAACTATCATATATGCCCATGGCTACCTTGGCTCAAATTCAAGATCTCAAGAGAACAATATATGACATTCAAGTCCAACAAAAGGAATAAAGGACACCTGTCCAGAGACAAATTCAAGATATCAAGAATGACAAATTGAAAGGAATGCTAAAATGACTATATTATTTGGAACAACGAGTGATTAAAAATCAAAAGCCAAACCTCAAGAAAGATCACATGACTCCTTCACCAAGACCTAAAGACATTTCCTCCAAGTATCCCCTAGATAGACAATTTAGACCTTTGGGGAAATCTATCGATTCAACTTTGAAAGTTCTTCTTGAGCACAATCTTATCATATTGCCTAACAAGACCACATGGGGATGTGAATTTTTTAGTAACTATTGCATATATCATAGACATAACAAACATAAGACTTCAAAGTGCATGGAATTAAAACATAAAATTCAAGACCTCCTTGATAATTGTGTTATTAAAATTGAAGATCCTAATGATTCACCTAAGGAGAAACTAGATGTCATTACCAAGCATGATCAAAATTATGAACCTATATCTAGCAATGGCCCACATGTAGCCTCCATCTCTTCCATGATGCCTTCATCTCGTAAGGCTTCTCTACAACAATCCATACCATATCCCTCAAACAATGAACCTAATGATGAAACTTCTCATGTTGACCCTCAAGGGATATCAGCAATACAAATCCAAGATAATTCATTTTTTTTATACAAATCCTTTATACGATTTAGATATCTTAGATCCTATGACATCATGCACTCCAAATCCAATGATACCCACTCTAGAAGGCCCCTTCCAAAATGCTTCCCCATTATGAAAAAATATGAACACCTTCCAAGAATCCCCCATGCATATCAAAAATAATATGCCTTCCTTAGAAGTGGCTCCATGTCAAGAAGATAATCCAAAAAATCAAGAAATAAGTCCTATCATAAATCAAGATCAAGACACCAAAACTCTCCAATCCCATCCAATGGTTGAAAAAAATCCTACCTCCCTAGAATCCCATGATGATCCCCTTATACCTTTCCATTTCTTCCAAGATGATCCCCTTCCATCTCAAGAGCAAATCATCCTTCCAAAACCCATCCCTAATCCACTTCCTAAACAAGATCATGATGACTCTTCCACTTTTTCAAATTGTCCTATTCAAAATGAAGAGTCAAACACCCTTCCTACTCTATCCAATGGTCCTCTTCAATGTCAAGATCAAAGTATCCCTCCATCTCCTTGTCATAATCCTCCATGTTTACCTCAAGGATCCATCATGCCTACAAATTCCTCTCATGATCCTTTCATTCCTTGCAAGCCACCTCCACCTCAAAATGGACTTGCCTCTGGCATCAAAAGTAAGAAGAAGTCGTTTGTTAAAAAGATCTTCCAAATAATGAATTATCAAAGAAAAGGGTTAGACATTCATGAACAAGGTATATTAGAACCCCCTGATATAAAAGAAAATCCTTATTATAATGGCTACATTGCTCACTCTCAAGATGTTGGTATCCCTCATAAATCCTACATTTCTCTAGTTAAATCCAAATGCACACCTTCTGGATCCTCTAAATCTATTTTGGGTCCCTATATACCAAAATCAAAGCCTTCAAACCTTTCATCCATCTTGGGTACTTATATACCTCCATCTCCTATCCATGTTACCCCTAGCTTTCAATCCACTAACCTTACCACAAGTCAAGATAAACAAAGGCACACATCTTCTAGCACCTTCCATCCATCCAAAATACCTCCATATCGTTCCTATCCATCTACACATTCTTTTCTTTCTCCAAGAAACTTGGATGCTAAGCATAAAATTCCAATATTCAAAAATCCACATGAATCAAAGGATCAACATGTCCCATCTAATCGACATGCAAAAACAAAGAAAAAGAAATGTCCAAAAGGCTGCAAAGGCCCACAAAGAAAGAAGAAAATCCAAAATTTGTATGGCTTCCTAAGTCTTACATCAAGGCAATGCGTTCTAAAGAATCACAAAAAAATAAAAAATCAAGAACCATGTGGATTCCCAGGTCGCTCATACAAGACTTGGACACTAAAGAAAAATCAAAATTGGCATTCAAGTTTTCTACCCTAGTTCCTCCCAAATCAATTATCCTACAAAATTTTTCATCTCCTTCATCCATTTTGGCTCCTTTTGTCCTAAAATCCACATCAACCTTTTCATCAAAATCACAAACTCCAAAATCCACTATTCCTCCCTCATTCCATCACCCTTCAAGGTGTTTGCAAATGTTGACCTTGCCAATATTTCCATCCACTCCTACACAAATCTTCCAATATCCCATCCATTATCCAACATCTATGTTCTATCCTTTCATCCCTCTTATCCAATCCTTTTCATAAATCCTTACCCTAGTTCCATCCAATCATCCATTTCATCTCCTTTTACCATTTACCATCACCATATCGACATATTTGAGCATAACTTCAATAGCCATGGATCATTATAGAACATCTTTTAGGGGTAATATCCATAGAACAACTTGATTCCTAGGTCAAATCTCCTATCATGTATCCATTATCTTCCAAAAGTTCAAAAAAGTCAAAATGAGAAAAAAAAAATTGAAAAAAGTATTAAAAAAAAAAAAAAAAAAAAGAGAGGAAAAAAAATTAAAAAGTAAAGAGAAATAAATTCGTCCATGTGTGAAAACCACTTCTTGTGGTGCCTTGGGCAAGTAACGTGATGAAAACTTGGCAAACAGGCATCATGTGTAATCCAATATCTTCTTGCACTATTCACTTGGGGCAACTTCCATCCATACTATCTTATCCACTGCATCCATCTATTATCTCTCATCCTCCATTGTTCTTCATCCTCCAATATCCCTCATTATCTCTATATCCATACATATCCCTTTTTCTACCTTTGATCTTGTCAAGGTTAAGGATCTTTGCAAGTGTCCTATCTATTGCATCTGATCCACACCCTTCAACTCCTATCCTTTCATTACCACCCTTTGATCTTTCTTATTCTATCCAAACCCATCTCTTGATCTTGATCCAAATTAAGGGCATAAAATGCAAAAAAAACTCTTGACATGTCCATTCCTTTGGATCACATTACATTTGTTACACCTATCCATGCTTTATATTATTATATTTGGTCCCTGTGCTTAGATTAACATGTTATCATATTGTGAGATAGTCCTTGAACATCACATAAGCCTCCACCATCATTCAATTATCCATTTCTATCCCATTTATTCATTCACTCGCTCAAAATCCTTTTTACCTTGCTAGACACTAGGGGCAAACATTCAAAAATCATAAAAAGTCCCGAAAATTTTTCTAAAAATCATAAAATGTCCTAAACAAAATCATAAAAATCATAAAATGTACTAAGAAAAAAAATCCTAAAACGTCCTTAAAAAATCATAAAATCATAAAGTGTCCTAAAAATATATATAAATAATAATCTATCTTGAAAAAATCATAAAAAGTCCAGAAAAAATCCTAAAAAACGTAAAAAGTCCTGAAAAAAAACCCTCAAAAAATTAAAACATTTATAAAACCCTAAAAAACATAAAAATCCAAAAATATATAATAAACATTGCGATGACACAAAATTATGACATGGAAAGACCGATTGAGCAGACATAACAACACCTTATCAACTTATTAAAATGAAACACATTAACTGTGAACACAAATCACTTTGGCATAAAACATACAATTTGTTTGTTTTCTTTTATCTTTTGATTACTTCTTATTTTTCTTTTTGGTGACATGTCTTTTAGCTTTTCTGGGATGTCTCTAACTCGAGATTTTATCTCTAGGACGTCTTTGACTAGAAACGTGAGGATGGGGCATCTTCACCTATTTTCTGCTTGTGGATTGTTCCTTGGTAATATGATGACTCTTCTTAGAACATGATCATTTAAGATCATCGAGGATATAATAGTCTAATGCGAATTGAGGCAATCCTTCATGTCTGATGTGTTCTCTTTCACGCAATTAGTATGATGATTCATTTGGGTCTTATTCGTATCTAGATGCGTTTTTCCATTTTCCAGAATAAGCTCGATGATGACTTTAGAACTTCAAAAGTACAAGAATTTTCATCACCTTTCATATCCTCTTTCTTGTCATTCTTTTGTCTCATCACTTTTCTCCTTTCCTCAACTTTCTTCTCTCTTTCTCATCATTTTTATCTTCATCTTCTTCATTCTTTTCAATGCAGCAAGATAAGTCAAATGCTTTATCCAACTGATGCATGTCTTTGAACCTCCAATTGCTTTATCCAATCAATCATCTTGCTCCTTTAAATATCTTTACCCCCTGATCACATAATCAATATCCCAAATTGTCTTGCACTAGTACTATTCCCTATTATCTTAATCAACTCAATCATCTTAATCAACTTATCAACTTTACTATACTGTTCATTTCCATCAATTGTTCAGTTACGCCTCATCAACTGTGCATTTCTATCAAATGTACATCTCTACACAATCACTTGCACAATATCAATCATCCAATCTTCTCTCCCGCAATCTATCAGGAGATGAATCTCCATCAGTTTGTTCAATCAATCTCTTGAGGGGGCATAACCAATCAATCATCATCCTTACTAGGATATCTTTGGGGTATATATCAGTTGATCATTTTCTTTGACACAACGTGACAAGCTGCATTGTCTCAAAGAGGGGATGGAGGAAATGAATTGAATACAAGATTCAATCTTCCAACATCGAACATCCAACAATGAAGTTTCCTGTAAAACACACACACATGCAAACATTCAAACAAATAATCTAGATAAAGCTCATACACATGTATGCAAACCAAGCTAACTCCATTGCCCTCCTATTCCTCAAGATTTCACATTTAACATTATTTCACTCAGAAGCACTTATGAAAAGTTGTGAGAAAATGGAGATTTGAAATGATGAATGCAAAGAAAGATAAAGAAAGCAAAATGCAAGAGAAGAATGCAAAAAGTAAACTAATTGCTAGATTTTCTAGATTTGCTAGATTTTCTAGATAGCCTCAAATGAGAAAGGGGGCTAGGTTTTTATAGAAGTCCTCAAGGATGAATCCAATATCAGCATAAATATGGAATAAAAGATTAGATTGGATATGTGTGTCCCACATGCATAGGTGAGTGAAATAGATGGATATAAAAAATGATAAATAGGGGATGGATTGGGTATGCAAGAGATTTAGAAAATGGTTTTAATAATATAATATATTAATGGATTAAAATGAATAATAAGAATATTATAATATATTGATGAAAAATGAGATAATATATTAATTTTTGAATATTATAATGTAATGAAGAATAATAATGGATAATAAGAATATTATATAATAAGGATCCACCTGATAATGGGAAAAATTAAGTTTAATTATGAGGACATTTTAATGGAAATTTTTATGTGTCTACAGAATCAAATCTCCATATCTCTAAAAATATCTCCCATCTAATATAGTTCTAATGTTGAAATTCAACCCTGAAATGAGCCATTCTATTTTCTTTTATGTTGATGGATTTTCTAATTTCTAACATACCTCGTTAAATTTTCTATCATATTCCTTAATAGATGTTGTATCCTGACTTAAGTTTCTCATTCTTGTAAAACATTCTATTGTTAGGTCCAACTAGGAAAGCTAATGTACTGAGAGGGGAGGGGTGAATCAGTACTTTAAAACTTTTCTTCAGAAGCAATCTTACTGATAAATATAAATTGTAAACTGTTGATCTCATAATATAAAACTAACACATAATTATAGAAATAACATTCATACACATTTCACTCCATAACACAAATATTTTGGTTACACAGAAACTCTTTGTTAGAGAGAAAAACCGCGGTGGGGATGGCACCCACAACTTCACTACTGCAATAATAAAGGTTGCTCAATTAGAGCTACATGTTTAGCTATTTCTGATAGCTTACCTTGTTAGGAGTATCAAGATCTTTAGATCTACCTTGCTAAAGGATTTCACAACACTTATACAAAAATGTTGCACCTGATTAAAGGCTTTATAATTTATAGACTTTGTCAGAGTCTTTTACCCTGTTAAAGGTTTCTATTACAACTCAAATGATTCAATAAAATCTTTACAAATATCTGCAACTTTACATCTAAAATGTTATAGCAAATTCTATGTGCTCAATATGAAATTACCTTGCTCATAACATACCTCGGTAAACCCTTATGTTTACTCTGTCCCTTAAACTGTTTTCTAAAGACTTTCTCGATGACCTCTGAATATCTCTGCCAGTCGTAGCAGTCACAACTCAATGTGTCCTCTTATGATTTTCCTTTTAACTCTTCTATCACACATGTCTCTCATTTTGATTCTCAAATCACTCCGTATAAATAGATCTCTGGGACGGTGATATGTTCATGCTTCGATCTTACAAACAAGATTCATCGAATGAATAAACATAGAAATTATTTCATTGGATAAACTTCCTCAAAATCATACAAAATATTGAAGTGCAATTTCCTATGTAATAACGGTTCCCTGTTCCTCGATTCTTGTAACACATTTCCACATATGTGTCTAGGTTCATTAAATCTAGTAACACATTTCTACTCGGTTCAGATTACTTGGTATACCTTCTTTGCTGCTCGGTAGACATAGAATGTTACTCAGTAGACAGCTCGGTGTATACTTAACTCTATGACTCCTTTCTTCTGTAACCAGCTGCTTTAATGCTTATCGACTGAATATTTTGGTAGTATTAACCGACTAGAGTATATAGGATGACTTTGCACATAAAACTAATGACAACTTAGTAAATAATAACAATCTCCCCTTTTGACAATAGTTTGGTATGTTTGACAAAACTCCTTTCAAAGTCATAGCTCAAAATCTATATACTTACAAAATTTGACTAAGATGACAATGTATACAATTGTCAATGAATAGTAACATATTCAAATATATACTCCCCTTATCAATATACTATACATATCTTAATTTGTATGCTCTTGTGATCAATGCTCGGTGTTCACTGCTCTTGTGTTCTATGTTCCCCTTGTCAAATTCAACTATACATTCGGATACTCTGTTCTGCTCGGTACACTGTACACTCTTATACTCGATATATACTCGGTATACTCCCCCTTTTTGACAAACATCAAAACTAGTTACCATTAGGTGGAGATAACTGGTCAAAAATAGATTTATACTTTGTACTGGCATTGGTGAGAGCAGTGGAGAGTGCATCTTTGACACTGTCCATTAGGGAAGTCTGAGCTGTAATATCAACTAACAGTGAAATCAAACCATCTAAAGTGCTTCCCTCTTGTTGAGTGGATAAGTGGGTAGCTCAGTTGATCTGCTCTTGGACTGATGATAAGTGGGGAATAAATAAGGTCTGAAGAGTCATGATATCCATCCTTATTTTGTGCTCTTCATTCTAAAGTTCTAACTGTTGAGACATAAGAGTTTGCAGCTTGGTATAGAAATTATGAACAGAATTTGGCTCGGTGGTCAATGTATTGGAGAGATTGGTAATCTCTTGTTCAATAACTTTGGTCTTATGCCTGATATCTTTAATAAATAATGAAAATGTACAGAGCTTCTGAAATAAATAAAGAATATGTTTGAGTTGAGGGGACGACTCAGCAATGAGTCTAACAAGCTTGACTTTACCTATGGCAATTGCTTTCTGCACTTCTTCAATCATTTTGGCAGTTAGCTCTTTGTCCTTCAACTTTCTTAGGTATTTTGATGACTCTACTTCTGATGCTTCTAATTTAGTGAGTAGCTCATCCAGTTGCATATGGATGGCAGCATCTTTATTTACGGTAGCTTCAAGTAGCATGTCTGTCAATAATTCTTTAACCTTTTGAAGTACTTGGTTCTTCTTCTGAATAGCCATTTGTCTTTCTTATTCTGCTTTGGCTTTACATAGTTCTCTGAATTCAATAAGTGCTTGCCCTTTCAATTTTGAAATGTCAACATTTGGCAACACAATAGGTTTTGACAGATCTACCTTGAAACTATGCTTCTTCACCTTCTTTTCTTTGGATGATGAGGCTTTCACCAGTTGAACGAGTACAATGGTTTTGGAGGCTTGTTCACCCTCGGTAGGTTGCTCATTAGAGGCAACACTTTTGTTGGTTTCCTTAGCCTCCGATGTGTCCTTTAGTGATTCCTTGCTCGGGGTCTCAGTGGCAATAGTTTCAATGCATGCAGGTGCTTGAGAAGTCTATTCCCTGGTGGCCTGAGAAGTACATTCTCCTTTTGTAGACTATTGACCCTCTTTGCCTTGATCAGTTTCCTAAGGTTTCTTAGTTGAAACTTGCGGAGTTACTAGAGGATAGGACTTGACTTGTTCCAAAACTAATTCACTAGATACCAGTTTGGCATAGGCATTTCCTTCTATCATCTCTTGTTTTGGTGCCTCAGTGTCTATGACATCCTCATCTTGTTGAATAGTTGAAGCAGGATCTTGCTCGGTAATGTCAACTATTTCAACTTCACCTTGAGTTTCTTCAGTCTGAATTCTGAAGATTTCTTGCCATTTTTCTTTTGTTTCCTTTTCAACTTCAAGATAAAGTCCATTCATCATTTTCATGGCTCTATGCTTCACTTGAAAGTTTGTCTAGTAGTTTTTCAAATGATTTCTAATATCATCTACCGACATGTCTGGAAAGAGATGTACTAAAACTCTTTCTCTTATTTTCTTTTCCGAGTCCATAGCATATTTCCATCTATTGTCAATGTGAGAATATAATGCATTTGGAAGAAAATTACTTACTTCCAATGGAACTACTCGGAATTTAAGAAGTGTACATACAACTGACTCTTCTATTTGTCTCTTTTCTTCTTCTGTTCGGGAGTCATATTTTACATACCTGAATGACCCAAATCCACCATATTGTTTCAATTTGGCACAAAAGTTGTCAACGCTGTGTACATCTTCCTTTGTGCTTTTAACAATCTGAAATTTATTTTTGTCTTCAAATTCTATGTCACTTGACTCCTTATTCAAAATGAGTCTCCTAGTCGACTTTCTATAAGTCTTTGTCACTTTAGGAAATTCAACCTTTTTCTGTTTCTTTCCGAGTGACACTGCAGATGATTTAGTGTTGGGGCGCTTCACTAGAGGAGTCGGTGATACCTTTGGTGTATCATGTTTCTTCCTTTTCAATATTTTGCCCTTTGGCAACTCGGTGCTTAGAGTAATTGCTGCTTCTTGAGCCTCAGATTCTTCCTCAATTGTGAGTCGATCACTCTTTATAGGAGTGGAGGTAGAACCTTCTCCAAATTTTTTAGTTAGCACTTTGATCATTTTTGTGGCTTTCCTTGTAGCCTTCGGTACTACTATGCTCATTTTTACCTTCTCTTTTACTTCTTCATAGGTACCATACCTGATCTCGGTAGCATGCCTTGGAAGTAACAGAAAGGCATCTATCTGTTGTTGAGAAATATCAAGATCCATCTCATAACCCATGGATGGTAGAGATTGAGTTCTCAGATATACTGCATTGACATAATAGTAGTCGGTGTCCACTTCAAAACATATATCATCCTTATATTTTTCCACTAACTGAGGTGGGATTGTGTACCTGTTATGCATCTTTTCTTGAAATTTGCTGAAGTAGTCATCCATTATCTCATTGAAATTATCACCTAATTGATTGATAAAGTCATTTATTTGATGGGTGATTGGTCGGTGTAACTCCCAAACTATGTTACCGACTGATGGGAAGAATTTTTGAAAATAGAAAAAGATGCACACTAAGAGTGACCCAAACTTTAGTGTGTTTTTCAAGTTATCTTGTAGGTCAGATCTACAGCTGCACAAGGTACATTGTTTTCTCTTGCCGATTGGAAGAAACAATAACCAATGACTCTAATTGCAAACTTTAGCTCTACATCTGTAACATTATTCAATTTAAGACCTCTGCAGTCAGACTCAACTCCGGTTAAAGTTATCAATTCCTTCTGTGAAATCATTTTTTGTGCTCGAGCATGGTCGTATATAGGGTACTCGATTATTATGTGAATGATCTCCTTGGTGATTTTGAACGGTTGCTCCTCTAACCACATAAATTCATCATGAACTCTACTCAAAACAAATTTAACCCATTGGGGTTTGAAGACTCAAGGATAGGTTAGGGCTTTGGTTAATCCCTTGACTTTGATATGCTCATACTTGCTATCTAGGATTCCATCGGTGCATAACTCATCATACATGTCTTTGATCTCAGTATGACCTAGCTCTTCAACATGGCACTTAGTGTAGAATCTAACATCTTCAACCAATAGAACCCTATCCGGAATAAGAGAAAATGCAGTTTTCTCATCGGGTTCAGATGCCACTTTGGGAGGTAAGGAATACTACAGTGAGGGCTTCTCAATATTCTCAACTACAACAGGTTTTTGCAACTTAGGAGCCATTTTAAACTTGGATTTCTACTAAAGAAAGAGGTTAGGGTTTTAACTAACCAAAAAATGCTTTCGTCTTAGTAAATATAATGCAGATGCTCACAACTGATATTGATCGTTAACTAGATTGAAAAATGTGTTTGAGATTGTTGTATAAATACCTTGAAATTTGCTTAGGAGATGTCTGATCACCTTTGAATCACTTAGCTCTGCTCTTTTGATAACTGGTAAGTGTAAAATGACCTCGTGAAGAACTTTAAGTACACATTTTACCTTATCAGGCTTTGTGTAGTTAGGTAAGAAAACATTAAATGCACTTGGTTCCACTAAACGGATTAACTTCCTTTTATGCTTTTACCGACTAGACAAGCTTCCTGCACTTACCGACTTATCTAGTTCTCCAAAAGACTAGATAGAATTTCAAACTTGCTAATGCATCTTAGCTATGCAGATTTTGAAATTAAGTACATGATAAAGTAGGAACTGTTAAGATCTAACCTTGAGAGAATGCAGTCCCTTCATACCTTTACTGATTAATTCGAAGTAGATGCATCTAACTCAGTAGGTAAGGTGCTTTCTTCATTTTCTAACTCAATTTTCTTCTTTTTCCAGATTTTCTGTAGTTTGATTTTTATTTCTTCAATATCTCCTCTGGGTTGAGCTCTGTAGTCTTTAGCCAAGTGTCCAACTTTATGACAATGAAAGCATGCCATTCTAGGATTTCTACATGATCTTCGGTTGATCATTCCAAACCTTATCATGCAGTTGGCACTTATATGTCCATATCTTCCACAACATTCACACCATATTCTTGTATTGTAATCCCATGGTATTGCAGTATACTGTCAGTTAAGATCTGTGTGAGTTCGGTAGCTTCTAGTATTTGCTCGGTGTGAAGACCTCATATTGTTTTTCTACTTAAACCAACACTTCTTGATACTGTGACCATATCTATTGCAGTTTTTGCAAAAACCCCTTGAATTTTGCCTTCTGAAAATTGCTAGCATACTTTGTCCTACATTGTTTAGATGTGTGACCATACTTATTGCAATTGTAACAATAACCATTAGACCTAGTGACATTCAGTTGCTTACCTTTTCTGATTTGGCACATGTTGGCAGTATGTCCTTGTT
This sequence comes from Cryptomeria japonica, assembly GCF_030272615.1. Classification (NCBI taxonomy): domain Eukaryota; kingdom Viridiplantae; phylum Streptophyta; class Pinopsida; order Cupressales; family Cupressaceae; genus Cryptomeria; species Cryptomeria japonica. The sequence goes on along the minus strand of NC_081415.1, from coordinate 482,356,418 downwards.
TTCCATAGTAGTTGCAGATATGCTTCTTTCCTTTGATGTTCTCCTTATTTCCAGCTTGCTTTGATGATTCCCCTCTCTCGGTGGTGTTGATTCCTTTTTCGATAGAGTTTTTTCTTTTGTAACCGAGTCCTGCATCTTTGTTGGGTCTTCTTATATTTAGTTGTTCATCCAACATCCTTGATGCTTCATAAATTTTCTTTAGTGTTTCTTTTGATTTCTTCTCTGCTTCAAGTTCATTGGTCAATCTTGATAATTCAAGTTTCAATGCTTGATTCTCATTTTCTTTTAGATTTGCTTCATGATGTGCATAACCCATTTGATCAGAAAGATTATGTTGAATTCCAATCATTCTTGTGATTTCATCATTCTTTTCAGACATCAATGCATCTAGCTGTTGTTTTTCCCTTTCCATGTCTTTTATGTTATCCTTAGTTGTTCTTAATGCATCAATATTTTCATTCATTTGTGTGCTGAAATGTTCATGTTCTCTTTTCATTGCTTTTAGTTGTTCAGTCAGTGCTTTGTTCTTTTCTTTCAGTTCTCCAATCATTTCTTCAGTCTCTTTTGATATACTATTCTCATATGATGTCTCAATTTGTTCCACCAACTCTTGTGAGTCTTGTAAATCATCAGACAACCTTCTTCTGACTTTCAGTGATCTTTGCATTTGTCTCTGCATATCTGCAATCACTTGGTTGGCATGATCCAATTCTTCTTGAAGATTCACAATTCTCCGAGATTGTTTGTAGCCTTCCATTGATAAGATCTTTCTCTTTAGGTTGTTAAACCCTTTTCCAAGATTGAATCTCTGATACTAATTGTTAGGTCCAACTAGGAAAGCTAATGTACTGAGAGGGGAGGGGTGAATCAGTACTTTAAAACTTTTCTTTAGAAACATAAATTGTAAACTGTTGATCTCATAATATAAAACTAACACATAATTATAGAAATAATATTCATACACATTTCACTCCATAACACAAATATTTTGGTTACGCAGAAACTCTTTGTTAGAGAGAAAAACTGCGGTGGGGATGGCACCCACAACTTCACTACTGCAATAATAAAGGTTGCTCAGTTAGAGCTACATGTTTAGCTATTTCTGATAGCTTACCCTATTAGGAGTATCAAGATCTTTAGATCTACCTTGCTAAAGGATTTCACAACACATACAAAAATGTTGCACCTGATTAAAGGCTTTACACTTTATAGACTTTGTTAGAGTCTTTTACCCTGTTATAGGTTTCTATTACAACTCAAATGATTCAATAAAATCTTTACAAATATCTACAACTTTACATCTGAAATGTTAATTATAGCAGATTATATGTGCTCAATATGAAATTACCTTGCTCATAGCATACCTCAGTAAACCCTTCTATTTACTTTGTCCCTTAAACTGTTCTTTGAAGACTTTCTCAGTGACCTCTGAATATCTCTATCAGTCGTAGCAGTCACAACTCAATGTGTCCTCTTATGATTTTCCTTTTAACTCTTCTATCACACATGTCTCTCATTTTGATTCTCAAATCATTCTGTATAAATAGATCTCTAGGATGGTGATCTGTTCATGCTTCGATCTTACAAACAAGATTCATTGAATGAATAAACATAGAAATTATTTCATTGGATAAACTTCCTCAAAATCATAGAAAATCTTGAAGTGCAATTTCCTATGTGATAACGGTTCTCTATTCCTCGATTCTTGTAACACGTTTCCACATATGTGTCCAGGTTCATTGAATCTCGTAACACGTTTCTACTCAATTCAGATTGCTCGGTATACCTTCTTTGCTGCTCAGTAGACATAGAACGTTACTCGGTAGACAGATCGGTGTATACTTAACTCTGTGACTCCTATCTTCTATAACCAACTGATTTAGTGCTTACCGACTGAATATTTGGGTAGTATTAACCGACTAGAGTATATAGGATTGTTAGGCCCAATATGGAAAGCTAATGTACTGAGAGGGGAGCGGTGAATCAGTACTTCAAAACATTTCTTCAACAATATCTTTATTGTTATGCATAAACTGAATAGTGCAGTAACATAATATAAAAGTAAAACAAATAGATAACAATCATACATGATTCACTCCATAACACATATATTTTGGTTACGCAGAAACTCTTGGTTAGAGAGAAAAACTGCGGTGGGGATGGCACCCACAACTTCACTACTGCAATAATAAAGAGTGCTCGATTAGAGCTACATGTTTATCTATTTCTGATAGCTTACCCTGTTAGGAGTAACAAGATCTGTTAGATCTACCTTGCTAAAGGATTTTAAAACACTTCATCTAAATGTTGCACCTAGTTAGAGGCTTTACAATGTATAGACTTGATTAGAGTCTTTTACCCTGTTAAAGGTTTCTCTTTCAACTTCACAATATTACAATAAAATCATTACAAATATCTGCAACTTTACATCTGAAATGTTATAGTAGATTCTATGTGCTCAGAATAGATTACCTTTCTTATAGCATACCTCGGTAACCCATATAGTAACTCGGTAAACCCTTCTATTTACTCTGTTCTTTGGCTATTCTCTAAAAACCTTCTCGGTGACCTTTGTGTCTCTGTAACAGTCTTCTTACACTCATGCACACACCTTTAACTCTTGACTCATGCTGTATAAATAGATCTCTTATGACGGTGATCCAATTCATTGCTCGATCTTACAAACTCGATTTATTGAATGAATAATCATGTAAAATATTTCATTGGTTAGATAACCTCAAAATCATACACAATCTTTAAGTGCAATTTCCAATGTGATAATGGTTAGATGTGCCTCGATCTTGTAACACGTTTTCATATGCATGTCTAGTTTCAATGAATCTGGTAACACGTTTCACTCGGTGTGTCTTCTTTGTTGCTCGGCAAACATGTAAAGATACTCGGTAGACAACTCGGTGTATACTGTGTTTTGTGACTGCTTTCTTCTGTAACCGACTAAACTGTACATACCGATTGAATATTTCGGTAATAGATAACTGACTAGAGTATATAGTATAACTTTGACATAAAACTAATGGCAATATGATAAGTAGTAACAAGGATGACTTTGGACATAAAACTAATGACAACTTAGTAAATAATAACATCTATGGGGAATTTCAGTGTCCAAATTTTTATCAAAAATTTAATCACTACTTTATTCTGAGTGGTTGAATGTTGGGGATAGTGTTTGACATACCACTTTAGGTCTTCTCTTTTTATTGATCCTACAAAATTCAGTAACCTCTCCTTATCAACATATTTACCAAAATTTTTCCATCTATATAATTAGATGATGCGATGTTCTCTGACATCAATGGTATTGGTTATGAAGACTGGGATCTTGATCACTATGTCCATATTGGTAGGGTTTACTCTAGGATTGTTTGATAGTTGTAGGTTAGTTGTTGGTTTTCCTATCAATTTTGACTTGGTGGTTTCTTTTCTTTCTTATTAATATTTTGGGGCTTGTCTTCTCTACCCTTGTCTCTTTCTAGTTTAATAACAAAAAACTCTTCCTTAAGAATCTCATTCCATGGTATCTCTGTTGGCAACAATGCAGCAAACTAAGAGGGGGGGTGAATAAGTTTTCTCACAAACTCTACACAACTCAAACTTAAATTTAGATATGATAATTAACAATGAAAGCACAAGTCAACACCACATCAATAAAACACATAACACCAATATTTTTGACGTGGAAAACCCGGTTAAGGGAAAAACCGTTGGAATCAATGTTCTAGTATTTACAAATTTGTTAATCTAATTCTTTATCAATCAGATGCACAAGTAAGAAACTAAAATGCAGAAACACAAAGAACACAAACACATAACCATAACACCAATATTTTAGGGTGGAAAATCAAAAAGGGAATAACCACGGTGGGATTGAGTAACCACAATATCATTATACTATGGCCAGTAGTAAAACAATATTACATGAGAGGAATGCACTTGCATTCAGGCACACTTCTCAATTATAAAAGGGCTACAACCCGGAGGAATACTCACTACCTTACAGGATAATAGAAAATTACTACAATGATTAATGAACTACATAAAAGAATCTAACTATGCCAGATAACAATTTTGGCTAGGCACATAATGATCCACTGCTACTGTTATGATAAACTGCTCCATTCTACCCTGCTACTGATTACTGGATCAACAAAACAAAAGGTGCACATGTGAAACTATGCTCAACTGCTCTCCAAATCATCTCACAAACCATATCCACCCCCAAATTCATTAACCAAGTCGATCTTATATACTTGCACTAACAAAATTGATCTCTCACAAGTCGGCTTCACAAAATATCAAAATATGAAATGTGTAGCTTCAAGTCGGCTCAAATATTCTCAAAACAATATTCCAGATCCAAAACATATGATCAAACACTTCCCATAAGTCGCTCCAATTACCTCAAACTTTCCAACAACCACTGAAATCACCTCAACCAATTTAGTCCACATGATACACCTTCAATAATGGAGATAACGATGTTTTACTGCTCTACCAAATACCATAACTTCTAACATGCTAAAGAATCAACACCAAAGGATAGTATTACATGATAATCTACTTCTCTTACTCAATCAAATTAACTCAGATCACTAAAACCAATAACATGTCACAAGAAATGAGAACTGTTCAGCAAAGCTATACATAGAGTATCATCGATAGATTTGCACCAAAACTTACTCAAAACATCCTCAGGAAATCCAAATAACCAAAAATCCATACTGAATAATATCAATAGGCCGATTTTCCATCAATGAAAACTCCTAATAAATATCATGCACCAAACATCACCAAATCTTCACCAGAGCACCACCATAATAGTGTCTTATGCCAACAATCTCCCCCTTTGGCATTGATGGCAACATTGTGAAAAATGCTCCAAAAACTGCAAGCAATCCGACAGCCTATAATCTGTACACTCAACTAACTCCCCCTAAGAATAAGCATCCTTTTTCACTACTCTCTCCCAACTCTCTCCCCCTTTCACATCAATGGAAAAGGGTAGGAATCCGCCAAAACTTATGTACAAAAGAATGCAATAATTTACATGAATTTAAAAATGTCTGCATAAGTGACCTTCAAGGATTTCAAGTAGTCCTTCCATCCTTTCAGGAAACAATCTAAAACATTAATCAGAGCACTAAACATGTATGCATGTACTTCAACATCTTTGAGATCAGATGGCACTGGTTTACCCAAAGTGTTGATTGCATCCTACTGAGCTCCAAGTAAGGTGTCCATCCGGGGAGTGATCATACTTCTCAGTTCTCCCACTCTGCTCAATACTTGCTCTTTTTCTTTATTCAATCCCTTTATTTTGTCAGTAAAATTCATTATTTGGGCTTCAAGGGAACTTGGGAAAACTGAATGAGGGGAAAATGAATGACCAATACTTGCAAGCTTCCATTCAAAATCTCTTATTTGCTTATCAATATCAACAAAAATCTTGGCCAAAAATAGACATGATTTAAATATTTTTCCGCCTTCATCTTATGCATCCTTTACACTCTTCACCATAGTCTTCAAAACTTCTCTATCAACTTCAATTGTCTTCAAATAGGTTTGAATCCTCATCTCATTGAATTTATTCAAAACCTTTATATGTACCACTTTCTCCAATCATACAAAATCAAACTCTACTTTATTTAACATATCCTTAAGCTTACTAGATGGCGAGTCATTTGAAATCTGCTTAAGGTTAGGCAAAAATTTCTCCAAAACTGTAGTGGCCAAAGATATCACCTCTTTCTCTTCTGAAGCAGACTTGAGTAAGTCCTCATTGGCCTTGATCTATGAAAGAGTGGTCAACTTTAATGCTTGAAGAGGGTATAGGGTTCTTAGATCTACCAGACCATGAGAAATATCATCTTCAAATGCAATTTGCTTTCCCTTATCAGGGATAGTAACTTTGGTCATGGTTGTCAGAGCTTTATCCGATTTTTCTTCACCCTTCTCCTTCATAGGTTCTGCATTTTTATCCTTTTCACCCTCTTTCCCATCATCTTTGGTCTTTCCCGCTTCACCCAACTCCTCAGCTATCATATCTACAATTATTTATCTCAGGAGGATCCTGAGTAGCGTCACTGGAGTTATCCACTACTTGATTATCAAAGTCATCAATTGGAGTTTCCTCTCCATCTGGATCTACAGATGACTAATCTCATTTTCCATTGAAAACATCTGCAGGAAAAACTGGAATAGATGGAGTATCCCTAGGCTCAGAGACTGCTGCTTGATCTTCTAGAACAAATTTTTCTTGAGAGGGGTCTTCCAGATTTACATCAACTCTCTGTTCAATCAAAAATTGTCTCAAATTTGTTTCAGTTTCCTTTATCACTTTATCTTTCTTTCCTATCATAAGCTTATTTACCTTTCTCTTGCTTTAGAATCTATCCTTGGCAAGTTTTAGTAATCAAGTGATCTCATCTCTAGAAATAATAGAAGATATATTTACTAGCACATATTCTTTTATTTCCTCATCCTCTAGAGAATCTATATGTCTCCTTGCATCCAAAATTTCATACAAGCTCTTGGGAATCATAGATGCTAATTATATCAAGACCTTACTAAATTTATCCATATACTCTATAATTTCCTCTTCAACTGCTCGTTGATCTTTATCCTCAAAATTCTCATAATACACAAATATTTTTCAAATTTCCATCTTTTAAAATCTCATCAATTAACTATTGCAAAGTCAATGGGGGTACGATTTCATATGGGCCTTCTATCTTACTGGATTTAAGAGCTTGATCTATTTCAGATTTCTTCTTCTTTCTAGTTCTAGCCTTTCCGGATGGCTCTCCTTGTGACTTAGCTTTCTTGGCAAGAGGAGCATCACTGGATGTAGGCTTTTGGACTACCCTTGCATAGGTGGAAATCTTCTTAACTTGCCTCGCCTCTTCATCCTATTGTAAGGTATGTGCCCTTGGTCTCCTTGTGTTGTGTAGTGAAATGCTTGAGTTTGTAACATGGCTTAACCGCCTCATGTGGATTCTATAAGTCTAGTGGTTGTATCAGGCATTGAGGTTGATCTTTTGGTGCAACAACAACCACACTTGTAATAAGTGGTATCAAAGCTTGGTCACAGGTTCAAACCCCTCACCTGCACTAGGGGATTGTTGCAAGGTGTGCACCTTTGGTCTCCTTGTGTTGTGCATTGCAACGCTCGAGTTTGTGACATGGCTTAGCCACCTCTTGTGGATTCTATAAGACCAGTGGTTGTATCGAGCATTAACAGGTCAATCTTTTGGTGCAATGACAACCACACTTGTAACACATCTGACTCTTTTTCCTATTCTTCTATATCATATTGTCTTGTAGAATTCCCCTTCTTCCTTTTCTTAGCTCCACTAGTAGATATTGTTGGTTTAGGCTTAGGTGGAGGTACCAAATTCCGCACACCAAAGATAGGTTCAGATTTGCTAGGCTTGGCCTTGGACTACTTGGGAGGAACCGGTTTATCTTGTGGCTTCACCACATCTTCCTCCTTCGGAATGCTTTTATTGGAATCCAAGAACACTGAGAGGGGGGGGGTGAATCAATGTTCTCCGGTATGATTAATTTTAACCTTATTAGCACAACAACTTAGTAATCGGTGCACATAAAAGAAAATAACAAGTAATAATAATGCAACCACAAAGATCAATACCATAACACATAGATTTATACGTGGAAAACCTCAAGGAGGAAAAACCACGGTGGGATTTGTGACCCACAATATCTATCCACTGGGTAGTTGAATAAATATTACATGAGAGGGGCCTACACATGTAGGCACATGCAGGAAGGCACACTTTCTAGAGCGCACTACTCATCACAAATGAGCCTCACTGACTACAAGTACAAAATAAAAAATTAAAATAAAAAATTTGAACTCTGAGTGTGCATCTAATATGCTAGATGAGTTCCAGTTTAAGCACAGACTGTACCAGTGAATACTGAAACCTCCCTTACTAGTATATCAATTCACTTCCCAACCCTCTATTAAAAACTTCAAGAACAATTATAGATCATAACATTCGCATGCCATTGATCAAGATCTTTCTCATTATAATTGTATATCACCTATATCCAAAATGGCCTAATAGACTGACTTATATACCCTTACATACATTAATGACTTATGTTGTCTTACAATCATATTACAAAAGATAAATACATGTTGGCCCAAAATAAAATATAAACTTAAATCTTCATGACCATTGCAACTTTAACCTTTGTTGGATCAATCTCCTATGTCGGCCTCCAAATACTGATTCCATGTTTTTTGATTTACTTCGCCTGTCGAATTCCTTTCCATATGTCGGTTACCTGAATGTCGGATACCACACCTTGATTACCGGATCCACAATGTTGTGTGTTGCCATCAATGAAAACACCATGAACTCAAATGAGTTTCAATAGCCAACAATCTCCCCCTTTGGCATTGATGGCAACACTCATGTGAAAAATGATGCAATGCTCTATTGTTTTGGTTTTTGTCCATAATCTTCCCAAAAACTGATCTGCATGAAACTAGTCCCCCTGAGTTATACATTACTTCTTATGTCAACTCCACTTCCCCTTGGATTAACATTTTTCACACCCAACCTCTCCTCCTTTAATAGCAATGCCAAAGGCCGGGACAAACAAGAGAAAAATAATGAAATTTTGTACAAAAGAATGGAATCAAAACTGAGATTACCAAATCTAAATATGCTTGAATACATCTAGATAAGCATTCTTAAAAAATACTAAGTATGTATCCAAAATAGTTCTTAGTGTACCCAAAACTGATACAAATCCATTTATAATGTGGGCATACACTTCTTGATCTGATAATGAGTCCAGAATGGGTTGACTCATCATATCCATACACTTCCTCTTATGAAGTAATAATGTGTCTAGTCAGGGACTGACTAGACCTCTAAGTTCTTTGGCTCTTCAGATGAGTCTGTCCTTATCATTTTCTTCCAATTAAATCCAATTTGGACTTCAAGTTCCTTCTCTTTTGTTGTCCCAAAAGCCTTTTCTGACATCAATTTATGCATTCAGCAGCATCTGTGCATACATCTTAAGGATATGGGCATCCACCTCATACCCCATCTCTATTACCCAAACTTTTCTAGGTTTAACTTCCTCCATAAGGGTCTCATCCTTCTTTACCATCAAGCATATCTTAGTTGAATACTTTTCGACTATGTGTTTTGGCACCCTTTCTCTTTGTTTCATGGCCTTCTAAAATTATTTAAAGTAACCCCATATGGTGGATTCTCTGCTTTGTCCTAAGCTTCTTAAAGCCTCCTTAATTTATTTTCCTACTGGGATGTCAAAGGTCCATTGCCTTTTCCCACATCCTAGGGTCTCATTGAGAAAGAATAACATTAAACAGACAACAAAATTTCCATACCGAAATACACCCTTCTTTTCACCCTTAATTTTCCCTAGATTTTAGAATCAATTCATCGCACATCCATTGGCAAAGATCATATTTTTCATTTTCTTTTATCGTCTAATATGCACATTATATGCAGGAACGAGAAATAGAGTTTAATTGATTTGATTGAGTTACCTTGTAACCAATAATCATGCTGGGAAATTGCATGTCCGGATCTCTGATAGTGCTAACCCTCATAGACCGGTTGTTAAATGCTGCACCGGTTAGCCTATTCATTTCATTGTTAGATATTTTCTTCTTGTCCAGCTTCTAACCAACCTGGGGCAAACCAGTAATTGCCTGGATGGCATCCTTAGAGATCTTATGAGGCCTGTCAGCCACATAAACTCACCATAAATTTGGCTCAACACGTACCGCATGATTTCATCATCGAATTCTAGCATCTCCAAAATGTTCGTAAACCCTTGATCCTCCAAATGTTTGAATTCTGGCTTGATTACTCCATTTTTGTACAAAAATTTTAAAAAATATATGGTTTTAATTTTAGTTGTGCCCAATTCCTCCAAAATGCAATGATTATATGCTCTAACATCTTCAACATAAAGGACACCATCGGGAACCCTAGAAAAAGCTCTGACTGAATCATCTACCTTTGCAATCTGAGGGTATTTATTGAATATTGGGCATGGAAGATCCTCGATATCAATAATAGTAGGTGTTGCAACATCTGACGAAGTAGGAGAAGATCTAGACATCATTGAAAATTCAAAAAAGATAGCTTGGAAACCGAGAAATACCTTAAAATCTTCGTGGGTTGGAAACCCTTGAAAAATCCTTTTGAATGCACTGAAAATATTTTGGAGTCGCTCAAGGTTTCTCTAAATTCCCTCTGGTTTCCTTGAACTCGCTCTACTCCATTCTAAATGCTTGGTGATAATAAATGACATACCTTTTCTCTTTTATCCCGCGAAACCCTAATTCATTGTTGACATAAATGCTTACCGGTAAACCAAACCAGATCCAAGATTGAATAAATCTTCACCGATTAACCTTCAAACTAAATTCTCCAATGTCTAAAATGGGCTTTTAGATCACTATTGGGAATCATGCAAGATCTACCATCAATTTGCCTCCCCCTAAGGCTAATGCCTTAGTTACCGGATGAGTTTCTTGTTGGTGCAGGAACATTTTGCTCTGCCGGTTGAGTAACCAGGGTATTTGCTTCTGTCGGTTGATCTTTAGACTTATTAACCCACTTCTTTGCATGATCTTATTGGATTTCATCAACCTTCTACTTCCCTTTGTCATTTAGTCTATCATTGCTTCCTGGTACATTCTTGCTTTTGCAGAATTTAGCAATGTGCCCTATCTTATTGCATGCATAGCAAGTGGCATTGTTCTTTCGAATTTCTTTATTGGAACCTTGATCATTCCTTGACCTGCATTGACTAGCCATATGTCCAAACTTTCCATATGCATGACATTTTACATTAATTCTACAATCTGTTGTCTTATGAGCATACTTTTTGCAATTGAAGCACTGACCAGTAAATGAATTATTGTTTTGAATGACTCTATTTCTGCATTGGCGTGCCATATGACCAAACTTATTGCAAATAAAGCATCTACCATTAAATTTATGTGCATTAGGTTGTCTTACCGATGACCTCTGATTCTAGTTGACTAGTGGATTCTTTTGATTCTTCTTCTAATAGAATGCATCATCCTGATTTGCAGTACCAAAGCTTTCTCCATGCTCAAATCCAAGACTTCCAGTGTCTCCATTGTCCCTTTAATTCTTTAATAATTCATCAAGCTTTGCAAAACTAACCTTGAACTTGTCTTTGTACTCATTTGTAGCATCCAGATCACTTCTTAGGACTCTCATCATTCTTTCCAATTGTTGCTCATTGTTTTGAGATTGTATTAATTCAACTCTCAACATATCATTCTCATGTGCCAACCTAATGCATTCTTTAGATTTTTCTTTCAAATATTTGGCAAGATTTTCTTCATTCTTCTTCCGATATTCAATCTCCTTGGACATTCTCATGCTTAGGGCTTGCATTTCATTCTTCATGACATCATTTTCCCGACTCAACTTCTAGCATAATTCCCTAAGGACATTCTTCTCTTCATTATCCTGATTTTGTAACTGATCACAAAGTTCTTTCATTTTAGCTTGTGTAGATGACAACTTCTCTTGTGTAGATGACAACTTCTCTTGCAGATCAGAGCTCATCTTTTGTAGAATTCAACTCATCTTGCAGCTTCATGTTCTTCAATATTTCAGCATCAAAGTCTTCAAGTGCTACTTCAAGTTCTTTCCTCAAATTTATCTCCATGGATTCCAGATTCAGGATCTTCCTCAAGCTATTAGACTTATTTTGAGGCACCAAGCTCTGATACCAATTGTTGGAATCCAAGAACACTAAGAGGGGGGTGAATCAATGTTCTCCGGTGTGATTAATTTTAACCTTATTAGCACAACAACTTAGTAACTGGTATGCATAAAAGAAAATAATAACAAGTAATAATAATGCAACCACAAATATCAACACCATAACATAGAGATTTATATGTGGAAAACCTCAAGGAGGAAAAACCATGGTGGGATTTGTGACCCACAATATCTATCCATTGGCCAGTTGAATAAATATTACATGAGAGGGGCTTGCACATGCAGGAAGGCACACCGCCTAGAGTGCACTACTCATCACAAAGGAGCCTCACTGACTATAGGTACAAAATACTGAATTACAATAAAAAAATATGAACTCTGAGTGTGCATCTAACATGCTAGATGAGTTCTGATTTAAGCACAGACTCTACCAGTGAATACTAAAACTTTCCTTACCGGTATATAAATTCGCTTCCCAACCTTCTATTCAAACATTCAAGACTGATTATAGATCATAACATTCGCATAACATCGATCAAGATCTCACTCATTACAATTGTATATCACCTATATCCAAAATGACCTAATAGACTGACTTATATACCCTTACATACATGAATGCCTTATGTTGGCTTACAATCATATTACAAAAGATAAATACATGTCGGCCCAAAACAAAATATAAAATTAAATCTTCATGATTGTTGCTGCTTTAACCTTTTTCATATTAATCTCTTATGTCAGCCTCCAAATACCAGTTCTATGTCTGTCGGTTTAATTCACTTGCTAGTTTCCTTTCCATATGTCAGTTACCTAAATTCCAGATACCACACCTTCATTACCGAATCCACAATGTTGTGTGGTGCCATCAATGACAACACCATGAACCTAAATGAGTGTCAATTGCCAATAGTTTTACTCCCTCGCCTTTTGCACTACTTCTTTGGTGATATCCATCTGTTCAGCAAGTTCCTCAACCTCTTTTCTCACTTTCCTCATCCTTCCAGCCTCAGTGAACTTCTTATGCAGGTCTAGATCCTTTTCTTGAAAAGTTCCAAATCTCTGCTCCTTTTGATCTATTGATTGACTCAATAAGTGCTCTGCATATACCTCAAGCATGATAGAATTAACCTCATACCCCATGGGCATGATCTAGACTGTTCTCGGCCTGAATGCCTTAATATCGTATTGATCTTTATCAACCATTAAACAAATGGTCTTCTTAGATTTCTCTAATATTTCTTTGGGGATTCTTTCTTGGGCTTTCATAAAGGCTTGGAAGTTCTTCAAATAGCCCCATAAAGTAGATATTCTCATTGTTGTCACCTATACCCAACAACCCTTCCTTAATTTGCATCACCACTAGTTTGTCATAAGCCCGTTGGACTTTTCCAATACCAAGGATCTCATTCAAGAAATAGAGAGCTAAGTATACAATTAAAGATCCAAACTTGAAGGTATGTTTCTTATCTTATTTAATTTTTTTCAAGTTTCTCAATAATTCACTCAGAAGTACAGAACAAAGATACAACCTTCTATTTTCCTTAAGCATCTGATATGCAGTGAATACTGCAGTACCGAAGACTAAGTTCCGCCTACTAGATTGATATACTTTGTATCCCACCACCATTGAGGTGAATCTATTGGCATATGATGAACCAGTATGATAATATGATAATAATATATGTTGTCATTGATGCCAATAAGTATAGGTCAACCGGTATGAAGATTGGAAGAAGTTGTTATTGATGATCAAGTTGGTGAGCCGGTGTCAGGGTTTCACTAAGTGTGACTACCGGTTGGTAGTCTTAGCTCTAGGGTTTTTGGTTTGGCAATCTAGCTTGTGTGAAGCAACCAGTGATATTCTATGATGAGTTAGCTAAGAAATAAGGATGAGATCGAGATGCCACATTATTTTTGTGCATGTGAAGGATTTCCTTGAGGATCTTGCATGTGAAGATCAATTGCATTAAATGTCTACCTTGGGAATGAATATTCTTCTTAGCAGTATGAGAGGAAAGTGTGATGGGTTACTCATTTCTATGTGCGGTGAAGAATGGATGATGCAGAATGACTTGTGATCTATTTAAGATTGTTTCATTCTATTGAATGTGTTTGGACAGTCAGGATTGGACCACTTGTAATTATAAACCTAAATTGATCGGGGTTTAGGGTTTATGCTATCAACCTAATTGTTGTCTATAAGGTCGATGATGTATGTTGGTGTAAGTTGTTGGCAAAATTTGTCTGTGTATCCGAGTGATGAGATACTTTCCAGACCAGTGAGTGAAAACTGCAGAGTGTGATTGCAGAGTAGAGGAACTGAAAAGGATTTGCCTTAGCATGTAGTGCTATTATTAGATTAGAGCTTTATATATTGTCTTCTAACCATTTCAATAGTAGGAAAATCCCTTGACCGGGTAGCTTTAATAGGCTTATTGTAAAACCTCTAACCAGGTGACTCAAGTTCATTGAGCTCTTTAAATCCTCTAGCAAGGTAACATTTAACAGAGTTTCAACTTTTAACAGGGTATATAGCCATCCCTTAACCGAGTGATCTTTAGCAAGATCGGTTCCTAACAGAACCTTATTGTAAAGTCTTTAACCAAACTAGGCTCCTAACAGAGCCGACTTCAGAAGAGTTCAAAACAAGCTTGTGGGTGTTCATCCCCACCATGGTTTTTCCCATTTGGGTTTCCACGTGAAAAATCTGTGTGTCATGAGTTGTGCATTTTTCATGTGATGATTGAGTATTCTTTGTTAAGTGATTATGCATGCAAAGCTAATGGTTATGGTATTACTGATACAACACTTGCACATGTGTATGGGTGAAGTAGTTATCAAGTGTTGAATGATATTTGAAGTATACAGTTTTACTAGTTTAAGTTGTCTGAAGTCTTACTGTGTTTAACCAGTATTGCCATGGTTAAGTTCAGTAATGAAGACAACTGGTTAGCATTTTTTTAACTTGATAAGTTGCAGAGAAGTTTTTGTATGTACCGATTCACCCCCCCCCTCTCAGTACCAGTTAGGATATTTGTTGTTCATCATTATTCATCAATTGGTATCAGAGCAACTCCTGGTCCTCGGTGATATAAGCTTAACCACTTCAGGTAAAAGATCTTGCTTTAATGATGAAGAGGGAAGGTCCTAAGTTCAATAGAGATAACTTCAAAATATGGAAGGATAGAATAAAGATCTATATCAAGAGTTTGGGTGCTCAACACTAGAGCTATGTTGAGAATGCCTACGTAATTCCCACTGGCACTCTAACTGATGATTAGAAAAGAGAGATTCAAGAAAATGGGCAAGTCATGGAAGCCCTTATTAGAATTTTGTCTGTTATTGAGTTAATTGATGTACAAGATAAGGAAAATCCTAAAGATGTATGGGAC
The DNA here is from genome assembly GCF_030272615.1 of Cryptomeria japonica. Lineage (NCBI taxonomy): Eukaryota > Viridiplantae > Streptophyta > Pinopsida > Cupressales > Cupressaceae > Cryptomeria > Cryptomeria japonica. The sequence goes on along the minus strand of NC_081415.1, from coordinate 482,341,222 downwards.
ACATTGGAAACTATTTATAGCGATGATGAGCATGTCAAGCAAGCTAAGGAAGAAAGCCTTAGAGGAAAATTTGAAGACATGAGGATGGTTGAAGATGATACCATTCAGCAATATGGCATAAGGATCAAGACTATTGTTGGTGATATCAAGAGCATTGGTGGAACAATTGATGATGCCACCATTGTCAGTAAAGTTTTGAGATCATTGTTACCAGTCTATGCAATCAGAGTTGCTGCTATTCAGGAACTAAGGTCTATTGACAAAACCAAGGTATCCTCAGACTCTATCATTTCAAAGTTGACTGCATATGAGTTGAATAGCTATGATGGCAGTGTTCAATAGACTGGGTCATCTTTTAGAGCATTTGTTGCACCAACTAGAAAAGGAAAAGAAGTAAGTACCAGTTACGAATCCATGCAAAGCAGAGGTATGGATGATGAAGAGATTATGATGGAGTTTGAAGCTCTTCTTGCCAAGAGACTTCCAAAAGGCACTAGAAAATACAGAGTTAAGATTCCTTTAAAATGTTTTTCCTGCAATAAGATAAGACATATAGCTCTTAACGGTCCTAACAATGACAATAAGGATAACCAAAGAGGTTTAGAAATTATAAAGGAGGAAATAGAAGAAATTTTCTTGTTGCAGTGGATGAAGGTGTTACGGATGAAGAATCTGAGGATGAAGAGAATGAGGATATAGTGTTTGTAGTTGCAAAGGAAGAAGTGTCTGACAAGAAAGCACTTGTCTCTCACATTGACAACTCTAATGAGTGGATTATTGATAGTGGTTGTTCTCACCACATGACTAGTGACCAGAGAAAGTTTCTATCTCTGGAAGAATATGATGATGGTGTTGTCAGATTTGGCAATGATGCACCTTGGTTGGTAAAAGGAAAAGGATCCATCTCACTAAATGGAAAGAGTAGTGCAGATGGTGTCTACTAGGTAGAAGGTCTTAAGCATAACCTTTTGAGTGTTGCTCAGCTAAATGACAAAGGACTCGCTCTGGAGTTCAAAGGTGGAGTCTGCAGTATAATTGGAAAAAGTGGTGAACTTATTGCCACCGGTAAGCAGACCAGATGTAACTTATTTTAGTTGAATGCCAAGATAAGTCGATGTCTGATGGTGAAGTTTGATGACAGTTGGATATGACATACGAGACTTTGTCATATGAATTTTGATAATATTGTAAAAGCTAGTAAGATCAAGGCAGTAAGAGGATTGCCTTTGCTGAACAAACTGGAGAATTCTTTATGCAGAGAATGTCAACTTGGGAAGATGTCTTCCTCAACTTTCAAAGGTAAGTCTTTTTCAGCAAAGAACTTATTTGATCTTGTGCATACCAATCTATGTGGTTCTATGAAAACTAGAAGTATTCAGGGATATAGCTATTTTATGATTCTTACTAATGATTTCTCAAGAATGATGTGGGTCACATTATTGAAAGATAAGTCTGAGGCATTTGGAAAGTTCAAAGCCTTTAGAGAATTAGTAGAGAAGGAAAGTGGTCAAAAGATAAAATGCTTAAGAACTAATCAAGGAGGTGAATTCACTTCTGATGAATTCAACAAGTACTGTGAAGATAGCGGTATCAGGAAATAGTTGTCTGCCCCAAGGACACCACAGTAGAATGGCATAGCAGAAAGGAATAACAAGACTATAGTTGAAGTGGCCAGAACAATGCTAATCCAAGGAAAGGTTGCTCACACCTTTTGGAGAGAAGCGGTGAGCACTGCAGTCTATACTATGAACTGGGTACTCATCAAGAAAGGTAAAGTTAAAACCCCTTATGAGTATTGGATCAGGAAGGCTCCCGGTGTGAGTTATTTTAAAGTATTATGTTGTAAGTGTTACATAAAGAGAGGTGAGCATCTGAGCAAGTTTGATGCTAAATGTGATGGAATATTTCTGGGATATTCCATTAAGAGCAAAGCTCTCAAGTGTTACAACAATAGAACACAGAAAATTGTTGAGAGTATCAATGCAAGGGTTGATGAATCCCCTGAGGAACCTGAAGAAACTTGCAGCAAGAAAGTGGAAGATGAACTGGGTGTAGCCTTCTGGGAACCGGCTAAGAAAGAAAAAAGTAAAGATCTCAGTGTTCATGTACCGGTAGAAGCTATAGTAGGTGAAGAAGAAGAAGTAAGTGAAGAAGAAGAGGAATAGCAAGTCGAACCAGCAAGATTCATTCCTAGATATGTGAAACAATATCATGATCCGAAGCAAATCATAGGAGATAAAGATGCAGGGCTACTCACAAGAAGAAAGGTGAAAGAAAACTCTTGCATGATTTATGAATTGGAGCCCAATACTTCTAGAGAAGCACTTACAGATGAAGACTGGATTAAGGAAATGGAAGAGGAACTAGACCAGATAGAAAAGAATGCAACATGGTGTTTGGTACCCAGACCAGAACATAAGAATTTCATAGGTACCAAATAGGTCTTCAGGAATAAGCTAAATGAAGAAGGCACATTTGTAAGGAACAAGGCAATACTTGTATGCAAGGGATATACTCGGGAAGAGGGAGAAGACTATGGAGAAACCTTTGCTCATGTGGCTAGACTAGAATGTGTCCAAATGCTACTTGCATTTACATTATTTAAGGGATTTAAGGTATATTAGATGGATGTAAAGTCTGTGTTCTTGAATGGAATCCTAGAAGAGGAAGTGTATATTGAGAAACCAGACAGGTTTGCCTTATCAGAAGATAGTAATATGGTGTGTAGATTACACAAATCCCTATATGGATTGAAACAAGCACCTAGGGCATGGTATGAACATTTACACTCTCATCTTGTGAAGATAGGATTTCAGAGAACAAGTGAGGATAGAAACATCTACCTGAAATCTGAAGGTGATCAGATTCTGATCTGTGAAGTGTTTGTAGATGACATAATCTTTGGAGGAGATGATGGAATGAGCCATGCATTTGTAGAGTAAATGAAGAAAGAGTTTGAGATGTCTCTAATTGGAGAGATAAAGTTCTTCATTGGTCTATAGATTCAGCAAATAAAAGAGGGTATCTTTATTACCTAGTCTAAATATGTCAAAGAGGTATTGAAGACCTTTGGCATGGAGGAGAGTAAACTAGTTGGTACACTGATGGTGACCAAATGTAAACTGACTAAGGAAGATGATTTAGCATTGGTGAATGAGAAAGAGTACTGATCAATGATTGGTAAGTTGCATTATGTGGTGCACAATAGACCAAATATTGCTCATGCGGTGGGCATTGCAGCTCGTTTTCTGAAGAGTCTAAGAGAATCCCACTTGGTAGTAGTCAAGAGGATTCTTAGATACCTGAAAGGGACAGTTGATTATTGATTGTGGTATCCTTACAATGGTGATTTTAATCTCAAGGTATTTACTAATGTAGATTGGGGAGGTAATATGGATGACCGGAAAAGGAAAACCAGTGGAGCGTTCTTTCTTGGTGGAAGACTATTCTCATGGATGAGTAAGAAGCAGAGTTGTACATCTCAGTCTACAGTTGAAGTGGAGTATGTGGTAGCATTTATGAACTACACTCAGGCATTTTGGATGAAACATGTATTGGATGGTTTCAAAGTACCTATATCTGAACCAGTGAGTATATTCTGTGACAATACTAGTGCAATCAATATTTCCAAGAATCCGATATTGCATGGTAGAACTAAGCACATTGAGCTCAAGTATCATTTCTTGAGAGAGAAGGTTCAAAATAGATAGGTTGTATTACAACATGTTTCCAGTAAGGAGCAGCTAGCAGACATATTCACTAAGCCCTTACCGAAGACTACATTTACCTATTTGAGAGGTGAATTAGGGGTTTTGCCCCTTCATGAAGTAAACTAAAGATGTGTGCTCCACATCAGTTAGGTATTACAATGAAAAATCTTTGAGGATTGATGTGTTGAAGGATGCTACTCCATAGGGGGAGCAACATAGTGGAGTATGGGATCTTGTGCCTCCACTTTGGCATTGTTGTCAAAGGGGGAGACAATATATGATAGGGGAAATATGAAAGGGGGAAAAGATATCTGATGTATGATATGGGAGAAGATATTTTAGTTGCATTGGTCTATGATGTTTATAATTGCAATGTTATGTTGAGTATTGTCATCAATGACAAAATTTGAACTCTGAGTGTGCATTTAATATGCTAGATGAGTTCCAATTTAAGCATACTCTACCGGTGAATATTGAAACTTTCCTTGCCGATATATAAATTCGCTTCCCAATCTTCTATTCAAACATTCAAGACCGATTACAGATCATAACATTTTCATACCATCGATCAAGATCTCACTCATTACAATTGTATATCGCCTATATCCAAAATGATCTAATAGACTGACTTATATACCCTTACATACATGAATGTCTTATGTCGGCTTACAATCATATTACAAAAGATAAATACATGTCGGCCCAAACAAAATATAAACTTAAATATTCATGACCATTGCCACTTTAACCTTTGTCGGATTAATCTCCTATGTCGGCCTCCTTCTCACTTTCCTCTTCCTTCCAGCCTCAGTGAACTTCTTATGCAGGTCTAGATCATTTTCTTGAAAAGTTCCAAATCTCTGCTCCTTCTGATCTGTCAGTTGACTCAATAAGTGCTCTACATATACCTCAAGCATGATAGCATTAACCTCATACCCCATGGGCATGATCCAGACTGTTCTCAGCCCGAATGCCTTCATAACATATTGATCTTTATCGATCATAAAACAAATGGTTTTCTTAGATTTCTCTACTATTTGTTTGGGGAATCTTTCTTGGACTTTCATAGAGGCTTGGAAGTTCTTGAAATAGCCCCATAAAGTAGATATTCACATTGTTGTCACCTATACCCAACAACCCTTCCTTAATTTGCATCACCACTAGTTTGTCATAAGCCCGTTGGACTTTTCCAATACCGAGGATCTCATTCAAGAAATAGAGAGCTAAGTATACAATTAAAGATCCAAACTTGAAGGTATGTTTCTTATCTTGTTTAATTTTTTTCAAGTTTCTCAATCATTCACTTAGAAGTACAGAACAAAGATACAACCTTTTATTCTCCTTAAGCATCTAATATGCACTGAATACTGTAGTACCAAAGACTGAGTTCGGCCTACTAGATTGATATACTTTGTATCCCACCACCATTGAGGTGAATCTATTGGCATATGATGAACCAGTATGATAATATGATAATAATATATGTTGTCATTGATGTCAATAAGTACAGGTCAACCGGTATGAATATTGGAAGAATTTGTTATTGATGATCAAGTTGGTGAACCGGTGTCAAGGTTTCACTAAGTGTGACTACTGGTTGGTAGTCTCAACTCTAGGGTCTACGGTTTGGCAATCTAGCTTGTGCAATGCAACTGGTGATATTTTGTGATGAGTTAGCTAAGAAATAAGGATGAGATTAATATGCCACATCAATTTTGTGCACCTGAAGGATTTCCTTGAGGATCTTGCATGTGAAGATCGACTGCATTAAATGTCTACCTCGAGAATGAATATTCTTCTTAGCAGTATGAGAAGAAAGCATGATGGGTTACTGATTTCTATGTGTGGTGCAGAATGGATGATGCAGAATGACTTATGATGTGTTTGAGATTGTTTCATTCTATGTAATGTGTTTGGACGGTCAGGATTGGACCACTTGTAATTGTAAACCTAAATTGATTGGGGTTTAGGGTTTATGCTACCGACCTAATTGTTGTCTATAAGGTCGATGATGTATGTTAGTATAAGTTGTTGGAAAAAGTTGTGTGTGTATCCAAGTGATGAGATACTTGCCAAACCAGCGAGTGAAAACTGCAGAGTAGAGGAACTGAAAAGGATCTACCTTAGCATGTAGTGTTGTTATTAGATCAGAGCTTTATCTGTTGTCTTCTAACCATTTCAACAATAGGAAAATCCCTTGACTAGGTCGCTTTAATAGGCTTATTGTAAAACCTCTTACCAGGTGACTCAAGTTCATTGAGTTCTTTAAATCCTCTAGCAAGGTAACATTTAACAGGGTTTCAACCTTTAACAGGGTATATAGCCATCCCTTAACCGGGTGATCTTTAACAGGATCGGTTCCTAACCGAACCTTATTGTAAAGTCTTTAACCGAACTAGGCTCCTAACAGAGCATACTTCAAAAGAGTTCAAAACAAGCTTGTGGGTATTCATCCCCACCGTGGTTTTTCCCATTTGGGTTTCCATGTGAAAAATTTGTGTGTCATGAGTTGTGCATTTTTCATGTGATGATTGAGTATTCTTTGTTAAGTGATTATGCATGCAGAGCTAATGGTTATGGTATTACTGATACAACACTTGCACATGTGTATGGGTGAAGTAGTTATCAAGTGTTGAATGATATTTGAAGTATATAGTTTTACTGGTTTAAGTTGTCTGATGTCTTGTTGTGTTTAACCGGTATTGCCATGGTTATGTTTAGTAATGAAGACAACCGGTTAGCATTGTTTTAACTTGATAAGTTGTGGAGAAGTTTTTATATGTACTAATTCACCCCCCCCCCCCCCAGTACCATTTAGGATATTTGTTGTTCATCATTATTCATCAGAATCCCACATCATGATCAACTATATCATTGATTGTCATTGACCGATTGTCATATTGGGAACTGGTAACAATTACCACAACGGTATTTTGCACCTTCCTCAGGCTCAAAATCTCACCGGTTGCACTCAATCATGTGACTAACTGAATGGCCTAATTTTTAATATTATATAGTCTATCTAGCTAGATAAATTCATCATGAGCCCTTCTGATAATGTACCAGACCCATTTCGGTTTATCAAATACCAAGAAATAAAAAAATTGTGCGGAACCCTTTGTTGGACATTGTTGCTGCTAGGATAAGTTGTTGTCATTGATGTCAACATATTCCTGCTTTGGTGATTGCAAAAATGGTTCATTGTGATTATAGTTTTGTGTATGGAGTATCTTTAGTATCATTATATTCTAGAGTTGGTGATCCGGGAAGCTTAATTGATCATATCATATGATCTAGTTTTGCAGTTTGTTTATCTAATCAGTGCTTTGCACAATTTTATATTTCCTCTGGTATAATTCGGTGTTATTAGATCTTGAAATGAGATTTTATGATATTATTGTGATGGTCTTGTGTTTCTTAATTTCAGATGGTTTGTGATTTGGTTCTCCGCAAGTTATCTTTCTTTGTGGTAGTTGTTGATGTTTGAGTGTTCTTGAGTTTCAGATGTTGATCGATAAGTGGTGTTGGTACAACTGTTGCTGATGATCCTAACGTGCTTGTTGGTGTTTCATAATAGTGTCCTATTTGTCCTAATGATCCACATTGATTGTTGTGTGATTTTTTGGTGATTTTGTTGAACCGGTGATGTTCTTCATCTTATGCGATTTTTCTAGTAGTGTAGAGTGTTGTGGTTGACCTTGGCATGGTTTTCGGCGATGTTGTGTGTTTGGAGATTTGAATTAGGTCCATGATATGTCATGTATATAATTATATTGGTCTGGTGGTCAATCTTTGTATCGTGTGATGTAATTTTGTAATTGTGAGTTGAGGGTTTAGTCGACCTTGTTGTCAAGGTTGATGAATTGTATAAATAAGTGATATTGTCATGTAATTTGGGTATCAAGGTCGTGTCTGCATTATCAAAGAGTAGTGTATGTGAGGACAAGGATTCATCTTTTGGTGTAGTGCATTGAGGAGAGATTGGTGTTACAGAGCAGACAATTGTTCTTAATCAGAACTGTCATCAGACATTTGGAGATGCTATTATTGTAGTTCATTCTTGTCGGATTGTAGCTCGAATCTTATTGTAGGTCAATGAGACTTCCTTGAGGGTTGTAGCCTTTTGGGTCATTATCTTTTGAACAGTGAACTCCACAAAGTGTGCCTGAATGCATGTGCATTCCCCATTGTAATATTTTTACATACTACTACAGAGTATCATCTTATTGTGGGTAGGTTCCCACTGTGGTTTTTCCCTTAATCAGGTTTTCCATGTCAAATATTGGTGTTGTGTAATCATCTTGCTTATCTCTATTATTTCTACAGTTTATCAGATTTATTTATGTGATTAAGTTTGTATATCTAGTGAAAATTGATTCACCCCCCCCCCCTCCCCCCTCTCAGTTTTCCCTCATTATTGTTGTTAACAATTGGTATCAGAGCTAGATCCTCTGGAATAAGCATAACCTCTTGAGGAGATCCGAGATGGTAACTGGGACTGGAGGTGTTATCTTTAAGAAGGAGAGTCTAAGATTTGATGGTAGTAACTATGCTATATGGAAGAATTGGATGGAAGTACACTTGAAATGTCTTGGAGAAGATTACTGGAAGATTACAAAGAATGCCTATTCTGCTCCTCCAAAAGGACCGATTATTGTTGATGAGATCAAGGAAGTTGAACATAACATTAGAGTAAAGGAAGCATTGTTGAGTGCCCTGACTAATTCAAAAATGATAAATGTAATGGGACTTCAGATCGCACATGAGATCTAGGAGAAGCTTGAGACCCTATATGAAGGAGATAAACAAGTTAAAGTTGCTAAGTTGCACAGTTTGAAAGGGAAATATGAGATGCTGAAGATGGGACAAGATGATAACATAAACACTTTTATGGCTAAGGTGAATGACCTTGTCCTAGGTATTAGATGTGCTGGTGGAGCCCTTGAAGAAGATGAAATTGTTGCTAAGGTGTTGAGATCGTTGCCTCCTTATAAAAATAAGGTAGTTGTTATTGATGAGATCTGAAGTGTGACTATTGTGACAAGAGATATGTTGGTTGGAAAGATTCTTGCATTTGAGCTGAGTGAATTTAGAGAAACACATAGAAATTACAAAACAACATTTAGAGCATCTGTATTCGGTAAGAAAAAGTATGAACCTGAAGAATGCAAAATATCTAGATATGAAGAGAAAGGAGAGAGATGGAAGAGAAAGAAAGAGAGTTGGATGAGCTTGAAGTACTGATTGCCCGGAGATTGCCAAAGGGAGCCAGTAAGTATGATGGAAAATTGCCTTTGAAATGTTTCTCTTGCAATAAGGTAGGACATTTTGCTTCTAGGTGCTCAAAGAGAATGGCTAAGTATGATAGGCATGATAAATTTGATAAGCATGACAAAAATAATAGATATGAGAAGCATGAGAAGTATGATAAGCCTTACAAGTCTAACTAGAAGTATAGGAATCAGAAGAACTGTTATTATGTTGTTGATGAAGGTGTTACAAATGAACAACTAGAAGGAGATGAAATTGTATTCTTGCCATTAAGGAAGATGGACTAGTACCTGTTGATCCCACTAGGTGCACTATTGAGGAGAAAGATTTAGCTGCTAAAGTTGATGGGAGAGATGAATGGGTAATAGATAATGGTTGTTCACATCATATGACCAGTGATAAAAGAAAATTTATGAGTATGGAAAGGTATGATGGTGGAATAGTGAGATTTGGAGATGACAAAGCCTATGTGATTTGTGGTAGAGGTTCTAAATCCTTTGATGGTAAGCATAATATTGATGATGTTATGTATGTTGAAGGTTTGAAGTATAATATTTTGAGTGTTGGAAAGATGGTTGACAAAGGTTATGATTTACAATTCAAGAATGGTAAATGCAAGATTCTAAATGCCTCCGGTATGGAGATTGCATCTAGGACTAAGACTGAAGGTAATATTTTTCATTTGAATACTGGTGAGAAAAGTTGTTTGATTGCTCAGATTGATGAAAGTTGGTTGTGGCATAGGGGATGTGTCATGTTAACTTTGATTCAATGATTAAGATCAGTTCTATTCAAGTTGATAGATATCTACATAAAATTGTTGAGTCTGCTAATCCAGTGTATAAATAATGTCAATTGGGTAAGCACATAAGAATTTATTTCAAGAGAAAGAAGTATACATCTAATGGATTTCTAGGTCTTGTGCATACTGGCCTGTGTGGACCTACAAATGTTAGAAGTGTGCAGGGAGATAGATATTTTATGTTGCTAATTGATGATTATTACAGGATGATGTGGGTTGTCTTTTTGAAAGAAAAATACGAAGCATTAGACAAATTCAAGAAATTCAAAGCAAAGGTTGAGACTAAGTCTGGATTGAAGGTGTAATGTATGAGATATGACAGAGGTGGAAAATGTTGTTCCAGTGAGTTTGATTCATTCTATGAGAAGCATGGGATTAGAATACAATTATCTACTCCAAGAACCCCTTAGTAGAATGGAGTTGTTGAAAGGAAGACCAAGATTGTTTTGGATGTTTCAAGAACTATGTTGATCAAAGGGAATGTTTCAAAGATGTATTGGAGAGAAGCTATTAGAATTTTTGTTTACACATTCAATCGAGTTCATATCAAAGGTGATACCAGTAAGATTACTTATGAGTTATGGTTTGGTCATGTTCCTACTGTGAGATATATCAGATTATTTGGTAGCAGATGTTGAAGGATATAAGAGTTATCTATGATGAGCCTATTGTCATATACTATGACAATTCCAGTGCTATCAACATGTCAAAGAATCTGGTGCAACATTCAAAGACTAAACATGTGTCAATCAAATATCATTACTTGAGGGAGAAAGTCAATGAAGAAGAAGTGAAGATGGAGTATGTGTCTACAAAGGAACAAATTGCTGATATTTTCTCTAAGCCTTTACCTATAGATACATTTGTATATTTGAGAGACAAGCTAGGGATATCCACCCCTCCTAATGAGAACTAGATGAATTGAGTTGCATCAATCTGGTGGACTTCACAATCTTATCTCTTTATCCAGATTGATGAATCGGTGCTACTCCTCTGGTGTAGTAGTCTGGTTGTGTATTTTAGGGGTAGAGATTCATGAGGATGAGTTTTTGGGAGAGATGCATAATCTATATTTTGTCTTTGGCATTTTTGTCAAAGGGGGAGAGATGCATAATCTATATTTTGTCTTTGGCATTGTTGTTAAAGGGGGAGAGATACATGTGAAAAACCATTTTATCTGCTTGATCTTAGGGGAAGTTTTTTGGAGATGTTTTTTTCTTTGCATTGATTATTTTTCACATTCATGTTTCCATCAATGCCAAAGGCAGAGATTTTTGGACATTGGGGAGATTGTTGGACATTGTTGCTGCTAGGATATGTTGTTGTCATTTATGTCGACATATTCCTGCTCCAGTGATTGCTGAATTGGCTCATTCTGATTATAGTTTGGTGTATGGAGTATCTTTAATATCATTATATTCTGGTGTTGGTGAACCGGGAAGCTTAATTGATCATATCATATGATCTAGTTTTGCAGTTTGTTATTTTAATCAGTGCTTTGCAGAGTTCAATATTTCCTCTAGTATATTTTAGTGTGGTCAGATCTTGATATGATATTTTTCGATATAGTTTGTGATGGTATTGTGTATCTTCATTTCAATTGGTTCATGATTTGGTGCTCCGCAAGTTATCTTTCTTTGTGATAGTTGTACTTGTTTGAGTGTTCTTGAGTTTCAGATGTTGATCGATAAGTGGTGTTGGTGCAGTTGTTGCTGATGATTCTAATGTGCTTGCTGGTGTTTCCTAATTGTGTCCTATTTGTCCTGATGGTCCACATTGATCATTGTGCAAGTTTTTGGTGATTTTATTGAACCGGTGATGTTCTTCGTGTTATGCAGTTTTTCTAGTGGTGTAGCATGTTGCAGTTGATATTGGCATGATTTTCGGTGGTGTTGCATGTTTGGAAATTTGAATTAGGTCCATGTTATGTCATGTAAATTATTATATTGGTCTGGTGGTCGATCTTTGTATCGTGTGATGTAATTTTGTAATTGTGAGTTGAGGGTTGTAGCCTTCTGGGTCATTATCTTTTGAGCAGTGAGCTCTAGGAAGTGTGCCTAAATGCTTGTGCATTCCCCATTGTAATATTTTCACATACTACTATAGAGTATCATCTTATTGTGGGTAGGTTCCCACTGTGGTTTTTCCCTTAACCGAGTTTTCCATGTCAAAATCTTGGTGTTGTGTGTTATGTTATCATCATTCTTATCTATGTTATTACTGCAGTTTATCAAATTTGTTTCTATTATTAAGTTTGTAGATCCTATGAAAATTGATTCACCTCCCCCCCCTCTCAGTTTTCCTTCATTATTGTTGCCAACACCCTAGTCAAGAAGAATCTTGTATTCTGACTTTAGGTTTCCAAGACTGTCTTCCATATGCTTGGTATAGAGGGTAAGCATGTCTATATTTCCAATTTCTTCAATTTCATAGTGAATGTATGCCCTTATATCTTCATTGTGGAGAACATCGTATGGTACTGAAGAAAACGCTCCTTCCAGATCATCTTCAACCAATTTGAAAGGATGTCTTTTGAAAATGGGCCTTGCCCTCTCATAAATCTCAACTACCAGAGGAGTAGAAATACCAGATGCAGATGCCATGATGATTTTAGGGTTTTAAAAAGGTAGCTTGCAAATGGATAAATACCTCTTGATTCATAATTGGGTGTAGGAGATTGCTGAATGATCGCTTCAAGCTTGGTTTTGCTATCAAATCTCTTTAACTCTACTGCTCTGCACTTTTCTCTTGTTTGCATGTGAGAAATAAGCTTTTGAAATGCCCTTTTAACCTTTGAAAACCTAATTTCCAGTTGTAATAAATGCTCAACCTTAAAGCTTCTAGTTACCTTACTTTTCATCATTTCATTCACCAAATTACTAATATGTCACAAATCTTTTGGATATCATCTGCATGCTCGATCAAAATCTTTTGCAACCTTCCAAAATTAGTTACAGAACTCTGCAAGGGGGTTTAAAGGATCTACATGAGAAAATTCCCCTAAGGCCAAAAATCCCTAGTTATCAGATGAGGTTCCATCACCGGATTCAGGTGTAGAGCCATTCTACATTCGTTAGATATATGTCCAAACATCTCACATGCAAAACATCTCTTGTTCTAAAAATTGATCATCATTCTACATATATTTGACTTATGACCATAATTATTACATTTGAAACATTGATCGGTAAAGGTTGAACCATTATTCATCACATTATTCATCATCCCATTATTCATCCTACTTCTACATTTATTTTCCATATGACTGAATTTATTGCAAGTATAACATCTACCATTGAATTTATAGGTATTAGGTTGTCTTACTGGAGGTTTCTTGGTTTGCTAATGATTAGATTTTGTATTTCTTTGTCCAGATCCAAAGGATTCTCATTTCTCATATCCAAGTCCCCGCATGTCTTTTCCATGTCTCTGACTATCCAACATCTCATCCAATCGGGTTGAACTAGCTTTGAACTTCTCTTTGTACTCATTAGTAGTAGTCAGCTCATCTCTCAGAATTATGATTTGTCTTTCAAGTTCTTGTCCATCATTGTTTGTTTGTACCAATTCAAGCTTCAGTTGATCATTCTCATATATCAATCTGCAACATTCATCCGATTTGTCCTTCAAGGATTGAGTCAAGCTTTCTTCACTCTTCTTCTCATCTTCAATCTCCTTAGTCAAATTCATCACAATAGATTACATATCATTCTTCAAAACTACATTCTCCCTGATAGGCTTCTCACATTGATCAGTCTTGTCTTGATTTTCAATGTTTTTCTCTTTTTTATCCTTGAGCTTGTCCATCAGCTCCTTTCTCTTATCCCAAGAGGTGTTCAATTGATCTTTTAGGGTGTTAATGAAATATTCAGCTGCATTCAGATTTCTTTTCATGCTTCTCTTTTCTTTCATTGTTGCATCAAGATATTCAAGTACCACACTAAGCTATCTCTGCAAACTGAACTCCATTGATTCAATCTTCCGGATCTTCCTCATGTTGTTAGGATTCTTCTTAGGAACAAGGCTCTGATACCAATTGTTGTAATCAATGAACATTGAGAGGCAGGATGAATCAGTGTTCCAGTATTTACAAATTTGTTAATCTGATTCTTTATCAACCGGATGCACAAGTGAGAAACTAAAATGCAGAAACACAAAGCAAACAGGCACATAACCATAACACCAATATTTTTACATGGAAACCCATAAAGGGAAAAACTACAGTGGGATTGAGTACCCATAATATTATTGTACTATGGCTAGTAGTAAAATGATATTACATGAGGGGAATGCACTTGCATTCAGGCACACTGCCTAGAGCTCACTGCTCAATTACAAAAGGGCTACAACTCGGAGGAAGACTAATTGCCTTACAAGCTAATAGAAATGATTACAATGAGTAATGAACTAAATAAAAACATCTATCCCAGATAAGAATTTTGGTTAGGCACAAAGTGATCTACTGCTGATTTTATACACTTCTATGTTCTGCCCTACTACTGATTACCGAATCAACAAAACTAAAGGTGTGCACATGAAATTGCGCTCAACTTCTCTCCAAATCATCAAACACACCATATCCACCCCCAAATTCATTAACCAATTCGATCTTATATATCCAGACTAACAAATTTGATCTCTCACAAGTTGGCTTCTCAAAATATCAAAATATGAAACGTGTAGCTTCAAGTCAGATCAAATCTTCTCAAAACAATATTTTGGATCCAAAACATATGATCAAATTCTTCTCATAAGTCAATTCAATTACCTTGAACTTACCAAAAGCTACCAGAATCACCTCAAACAATCTGGTCCACATGATACACCTTCAATAATAGACATAACCCTGTTTTACTGCTCTACCGGATACCAGACCTTCTAACATGCTAAAGAATCAACACTAAAGGATAGTATTGCATGATAATTTGCTTCTCTTACTCAATCAACTTAACTTAGATGACTGAAACCAAGAACACATCACTGGAAATGAGAGTTGTTCACCAAAGCTTTACACAGAATATCACTGATAGACTTGTACCAAAACTTACTTAAAACATCCTCAGGACATCAAGATAACCAAAAATCCATACCGGATAAGATCAATAGGCTAAGTTTCCATCAATGACAACTCCTAATAAATATCATGCACTAGAAATCACCAATCTTCATTGGAGCATCACCGGAGCATTACTGGAATAGTGTCTTATGCCAACAAAAACCATGGTGGGAACCTACCCACAGTCAAATAATATGCTATTAGGAGTAAATGAAATATTACAATGGAGAATGCAGATGCATTCAAGCACACTGCCTAGAGCTCACTTCTCAAATCATATAACAAGAAGGGCTACAACCATTGGGAAGGCTCACTTCCTTACAAAAAAAAATTGGATTGCATCTGGAGGATCATGAACTAATAGAATAGCATCTCCTCATGCCTAGTTATAGTTCTGGTTAAGCACATAACACAAACTCTGCTTCTTCACACTTCTTCACATTTCTCCTCTACTACTAAAAGATCAAATAATTGTTTGCACGTGTAGATACCTCGCAAATACATATCTCACATGACTATTACATATATTTATATAATTCATCAACCTATATTTCAAGGTTGGCTCAACACTCAACAAAAATCATAAAATAATAACCATACACACTACAACAATACATGTGAACCAAAACAATATTGTCTAAGATATAGTATGGACCTAAATCACCGCATAAAACATACACCACCATCAAGAATTACGCCACGAATATCTGCAACGTGCTACAATCAAGAATGTCACATAAGATGAACATGATGTTGGCATTTTTTATGTTTATGTTGGTATTGAATGATTTAATTGATTATTTTGATGACTTTAATGATGATGAAAAGGAGGCGGTGGAAAAAGAAATAATTCAATATTTATGTATTAATGACCGATCCCCTTCAGAAATTAGATCTGAAATACCAGATTCTTTGTATAAGTCCTTAGACAATAAATGGTGCATTGCCATAGAGCAGGAACAGGAAATGAGAGAAAAAGTTTTTGCTGAACACTTTCCTGATGTATCAAATTCGGAACTGTTCGATGTAATGAACAAATACAAAGGTCTTTTCTTCATGAGAAGACGAAGACTCCTATTACTGGAAGGAAAAGGTAAGGAAGTGCTCAAGAATACACACACTCGTGCTCTAGATGCTCTAAAGATGCATCGAGTGGTTGAAGCCAACTAAAAAGCTGAGAAAGAACCGGTTATATCCAAATTGGGTGAAGTACTTGATGATGAAGGAAATCCGACTGATGAACCGGTCAACACTATTGATGTCGATGCCCTGGACGGAGAAGATGTTACCCAGGAGATACCATCTGAGGCAACAGGTCAAGAGCAACAGGCTGAATAGGAAAAGAAAGCTGAGGACAGACAGGAAGCAGCAAAGGAAGAAGAAGAGAAGCGGAAAAAGGAAGAAGAAGAGAAGAGGAAGAAGGATGAAGAAGAGAAGTAGAAAAAGGAAGAAAAAGAGAAGTGGAAAAAGGAAGAAGAAGAGAAGAGGAAGAAGGATGAAGAAGAGAAGCGGAAAAAGGAAGAAGAAGAGAAGCGGAAAAAGGAAGAAGAAGAGAAGAGGAAGAAGGATGAAGAAGAGAAGCAGAAAAAGGAAGAAGAAGAGAAGCGGAAAAAGGAAGAAGAAGAAAACAAGAAAAAGGATGAAGAGGAGAAGAAGAAGAAGGAGTAAGATGTAATCCAAGCAGTTGTGGATACGCTTACCAGTTTGATACCTGGTACAAATCTTCCAAACACCAATTCATCACTAGCTAGACTAAAGCTCCTATGCACATTAGTAGATGATCAGGTGCAGAGCCTTGAAGAGGCAGCAGAGGCTAATGTCAAGAAAGAGCATCAAAAATCTCTTAATATAGCTCTGGTGAAAAAGTTGAATGAGCTCCGGACTGAACTAAAGAAATCTCAAAAGGATATAAGGGACACTCTAGATGAGGGGAATCTGCTACTCAGCAAAATCTGTCAACCTCATATGTTTTATGATGATGTGTTTTCTCATAAGCAAAAACTTGAACAGGACTTGCAGTCCTACTTGAGCACATTCAAGCTGCCTTATGATTCCTCCACAACTTATGGGAAAACCGTTCACCGGTTTCATATCCAGTTAGCGAAAATGGAGCAAGAGATTAGCACTCGGTCTAGAGATTTGCAGGAGCTTCAACTGGTTCTACTCCCATGATTGCAAATTCTTTAGAAGTGCTATCTGAACCTGGATGCCTTAACTGTTACACAGGAAATGAGCACAATTGATGCCATGGAAGAACAGGTCTCCCAGATGCAGACAGAGCAAGAAGTAGCCACCTCCCTACTTGAGTCCTGGTCTTTGTCGATGAAACAATTCTTGCAGGACTTTAAATCCATTTTTGACAAGTATCATTCCTTGTTGTCCTAAACTTTCATTATTTTTTTAATATCAAATGGAAATAGGATTGTTCAGCTATACTTTGTCATTGTTGGCAAAGGGGGAGAAGAATTCTATTTGGAGAAGTATCTGGTAATCAAATTTTGATTTTATGCTCTGTAGATCTCAATGTTTAACCTCTTTATGCAAAATTGTTATACATTGTATTGTCAAAGGGATAGTGTATATGCTTAGGGGGAGCAATTTTGCTAATGGCATGATTTTGTTGTAAAACACTTAGATGTCAAAATTTTATTTTCCTAAGTGTTGCCATCAATGCCAAAGGGGGAGATTGTTGGCATTTTTTATGTTTATGTTGTGATTGTCATTGATGGACACACACTTGCATTGAGATCCTCTTTGTTTGTATGAGCTAGAGCACAAACCGGTATTTGTTCCAACCGGTATGATGTAGGTATGTTGTATTATAGTCTGTAGACTATTGTTGTTTTGTAGAATGTGTTTCCCAGTCTAAAGCGGCATGCTAACCTCAAGCGCTATGAGGGATTAAAGCGGCATAACACATTTCCACGAGTCTTCACTTTTGTCAAACTGGCAACTGGCATTTTGTATGAACCGGTAGTACTTTGTGATGAGTTACCACCCACTGAATGTTTGATGGTGCCGACACTATAGCGATGCTTTTTGTGACGTACTACCTAGTATGTCAAGGTTCATTGAACCTAGGAAATTGTAATGCAATCCTATTGGACCGACATGAAATCAGTTTCCTTTATAAGGACATCATGTCTAGGGTTTTAGGATGTTGTTGTTATTGTTGTTGTGATAGTCGATATTGCGGCTAGGGTTTAAGGTGGTTGAGGAGTTGGAGAGAATATGAATGTGTAGAAGACTGAAGTAGTGTAGGAATGCATTAGGAACGAGCTATCAAGGATCTAACCGAGCAGTCTATGCCATTAGCTAGATCAAACACTTGTTGATTACTCACATCTTTGACAAGTCTATAGCCCTTAACCGGGTAGGCCCAAAAGCCTCTTGTAAATCCTCTAACAAGGTGGTTCACATCTGTGAGTCTAAAATCCTCTAGCAAGGTAGTCTTTAATCGGACTTGTCTCCTAATAGAGATTGAGATTCCTAACAGGATCTGTTC
This sequence comes from Cryptomeria japonica, assembly GCF_030272615.1. NCBI lineage: Eukaryota > Viridiplantae > Streptophyta > Pinopsida > Cupressales > Cupressaceae > Cryptomeria > Cryptomeria japonica. The sequence continues at coordinate 482,322,878 of NC_081415.1, read as the reverse complement.
TGGTAAAGAATGCTATAAGACCTTAACCGGTCTGACCTTAACCAGTCTGGTTCCCATTCTGTAGATAGTGACTTGTGAGTTCCATCTCACCATGGTTTTTCCCATTTGGGTTTCCACATCTAAATTTCTTGTGTTATGGTGTTTTTGCTTCTGTGGGTAAATGCATTATTAGCTATTTGGTTTGCACGTTTGTTAACTGGTATGTCTATTAAACTGCTTTACCGGTTGACTACTAGTCTTGCAAAGTGTTTAAGTGAAAAGATTTTTGGCATACTAATTCACCCCCCCCCCTCTTAGTATTCATCACATGAACACCACCAGATCAAGAAAATGATCAACAACATGCACAACAATCAATGCAGACCATCAACACAGATAGAAAATAATCAAGAAACATCCACAACCATCATGAATTCCCACAAAAATTGTTGGACATTGCTGCTGCTAGGATACATTGTTGTCATTGATGTCAACATATTCCTGCTCTGATGATTGTTGATTGGTTTTGGTGATCCGATTTTGAGTTTGTTTATCTGATATGTGCTTTGTAGAGTTCAGTATTTCCTCCAGTATTTTCTGGTGTGATCAGATCTTGAGCTGAGTCTTTGGGAGATTGTTTGAGATGGTCTTGTGTATCTGCATTTCAGATGATTCATGATTTGGTGCTCCACAAGTTATCTTTCTTCATGACAATTGTTGTTGTTTGAGTGTTCTTGAAGTTCAAATGTTGATCGATGAAGATTTGATAAGTGGTGTTGGTGCAGTTGTTGCTAATGATTCTAATGTGCTTGATGGTGTTTCCTAATTATGCCCTATTTATTTTGGTGATTTTGTTGATTTCGTGATGTTCTTTGTGTTATGTGGTTTTTCTAGTGGTGTAGCGTGTTGCGGTTGATCTTGGCATGATTTTTGGTGGTGTTGCATTTTTGGAGATTTGATTTAGGTCCATGTTAAGTCATGTATATCATTATATTGGTATGGTAGTCGTCTTTGTATCGTGTGATGTAATTTTGTAATTATGAGTTGAGGGTTTAGCTGACCTTGTTGTCAAGGTTGATGAATTGTATAAATAGGTGATATAGTCATGTAATTTGGATGTAGAGGTTGTGTCTACATTACCAAAGACTAGTGTATGTGTGAACAAGTGATTCATCCTTTGACATTATGGTTGAGAAGAGATTAGTGTTGCAGAGTAGACAATTGTGCTTAACCGGAACTATCATCAAGCATTTGTAGATGCTATTATTGTAGTTCATTCCTTCTAGATCATAGTCTGAATCTTGTTGTTAGTCAATGAGACTTCCCTAAGGGTTGTAGCCTTCTAGATCATTATCTTTTGAGCAGTGAGCTCTAAGCAGTGTTCCTAAATACATGTGCATTCCCCATTGTAATATTTACACATACTACTACAAAGTATCATCTTATTGTGGGTAGGTTCCCACCGTAATTTTTCCCTTAGCCAGGTTTTCCATGTCAAAATCTTGGTGTTGTGTGTTCTGCTATCAAATTGCCTATCTTTGTTGTTGTTGCAGTTTATCAGATCTATATTTGTGGTTAAGTTTGTTGATCTGATGAAAACTGATTCACACCCCTCCCCTCTTAGTGTTCCCTCAGCCTAAAGGAGCTGGTAAGTATGATAGAAAATTTCCCTTGAAATGTTTCTCTTGCAATAAAGTAGGACATTTTTCTTCTAGGTTCCTAGAGAGAATGGCTAAGTATGATAGGCATGATAAATTTGATAAGCATGATATAAATAATAGATATAAGAAGCATGAGAAGTATGATAAGCCTTACAAGTCTAACTGGAAGTATAAGCATTGGAAGAACTACTATTATGTTGCTGATGAAGGTGTTATAGATGAAGAATCAGAAGGAGATGAAGTTGTGTTTCTTTCCATTAAAGAAGATGGACCTATACCTGTTGATTCCACAAGCTACACTATTGAGGAGAAAGCTTTAGCTACTAAAGTTGAGGAAAAAGATGAGTGGGAGATTAACAGCGGTTGTTCACATCATATGACTGGTGATAAAAGCAAATTTATGAGTATGGAAAGATATGATGGTGGAATAGTAAGATTTAGAGATGACAAAGCCTGTGTGATCTGTGGTAGAGGATCTATTTTCCTTTGATGGTAAGCATAATACTAATGATGTCTTGTATATTGAAGGTTTGAAGCATAATGTTTTAAGTGTTGGACAGATGATTGACAAAGGTTATGATTTTGAATTCAAGAAAGGTAAATGTAAGATCCTAAATGCCTCTAGTATAGAGATTGCATCTGGAACTAAGATTGAAGGTATTATTTTTCATTTGAATGCTAGTGATAAAAGCTTTTTGATTGCTCAAATTGATGAAAGTTGGTTTTGGTATAGGAGAATGTGCCATGTTAACTTTGATTCAATGTTTAAGATCAGTTCTACTCAAGCTGTTAGAGATCTGCCTAAGATTGTTAAGCCTACTAATCTGGTATGTAAGGAATGTCAATTGGGTAAACAAACAAGAATTTATTTCAAGAGAAAGAAGTGTACATCTAATGGATTGCTAGATCTTGTGCATATTGACCTGTGAGGACCTACAAATGTTAGAAGTGTGCAAGGTGACAGATATTTTATGTAGCTAATTGATGATTATTCCAGGATGATGCGGGTTGTCTTTTTGAAGGAGAAATCTGAAGCATTAGATGAAGGTGAAATAACTGAGATTTGACAGAGGTGGAGAATTTGTTCTGGTGATTTTGATTCATTCTGTGAGAAGCATAGGATTAGAAGACAATTATCTGCTCCTAGAACCCATCAGTAGAATGGAGTTTTTTAAAGGAAGAACAAGACTGTTTTGGATGCTGCAAGGACTATGTTGATTGAAGGGAATGTTTTGAAGATCTTTTGGAGAGAAGATATTAGCACTATTGTTTACACATTGAACTGAGTTCACATTAAAGGTGATACCGGTAAGACTCTTTATGTGCTATGGTTTGGTCATGTTCCTACTGTGAGATATTTTAGAGTATTTGGTAGTAAATATTATATCAAGAGAGATGACGATATAGGAAAGTTTTATGCAAGAAGTGATGAAGGAATTTTATTGGGGTATTCAACAAAGAGAAAATCCTACCGATGGTACAATAATAGACTGAGAAAGTTAGTGGAAAGTGCAAATGTTAAGGTGGATGAGAACCTTGGAAAATGAATTAGAGCTTGTGGATATGATGATGGTCAGCACATTGTTTTGAATCCTATTCATATTGAAGAGTTGAAGAAGAATGATCTGGTAGAGATGGTTAATATGGATGTTATTGATGTTGGTGGAGAGGTACAAGAAATTGAAAATTAGAACAAACAGAAGACTATGAGGTATGTAAGACTGAATCATTCAGAAAATCAGATTATTAAAGATAAAAATAAAGGTGTGGTGACTAGCTACTAAAGAGGTATGCTTGATTTCTAAAGTTGAACCTAAAGACGTTGTTGAGGCTTGCAAAGATGAAAATTGGATGAGAGCTATGGAAGAAGAATTAGATCAGATTGAAAAGAATAACACATAGGAGCTTGTGCCTAGACCTAAAGATAACAATGTTATTAGTACTAAATGGGTATTAAGAATAAATTGAATGAAGCCAGTGAAGTTATTAGGAATAAAGCAAGACTGGCATGCAAAGGATATTCACAGAAAGAAGGGATTAATTATGAGGAGACTTTTTATCCGGTAGATAGACTTGAAGTTGCTAGACTGTTGTTTGCATATGCTATCTATAAATATTTCAAGGTGTATTAGATCGATGTCAAGTCATCTTTTCTTAATGGTGATCTTGAGGAGGAAGTCTACATTGAGCAGCCTAATGGATTTTCATTATCAGATGATGGTGACATGGTATGTAAATTAAGGAAAGTTTTTTATGGATTGAAACAAGCCCCTAGATCCTGGTATGCTAGAATGGATAAGTACTTACTAAAATTAGGATTTAATAAAGGGACTGCTGATAATAATCTGCATTTTAAGATTGAGAATGATAACATCTTGATTGTTGAAGTCTTTTTTGATGATATTATCTTTGGAGGTGATGATAACTTGAGCATGAAGTTTGTCAGTGATATGCAAAATGAATTTGAGATATCTATGATAGGTGAGATGAAATTTTTCTTAGGTTTGCAGATTTCATAGATTGGAAAAGGTATTTTCATATCTCAAACTAAATATGTGAAGGAATTGCTAAAGAAGTTTGGGTTAGATGACTCCAAACTGGTTGGAACTCCTATGGTGACTAGCTGCAAATTGTCTAAGAATGATGAATCTTTGAAAGATAATCAGAGTTTGTACAAATTTATGGTTGGCGGACTGCTATATCTTACTCAGACAAGGCCATACATTATGCATGTTGTGTGCATGGTTGCTAGATATCAAGTTGATCTAAAAGAGAGTCATGTCACTATTGTAAAGAGAATATTTAGATACTTGAAGGAAATTGTGGATTATGGTTTGTGGTATCCAAGGAATGATGATTTCATTTTATGTGCTTACACTAATGCTGATTGGACTGGTGGTTTTGATGACCAGAAGAGTACCTTTGGTGGTGCTTTCTTTTTGGGTAAGAAATTGCTTTCATGAGCTAGTAAGAAGCAAGATTCAGTATCTTTATCTACTATTGAAACTGAGTACATTGTTGTTACTCGTAGTTGCACTTAGGTGGTTTGGATGAAGAAAATGTTGAAGGAAATCAGAGTTATCTATGATGAGCCTACTATTATATACTATTATAATTCTGGTGCTATTAACATGTCAAAGAATCTGGTGCAACATTCAAAGACTAAACATGTGTCAATCAAATATCATTACTTGAGATAAAGTTTTAGTGAAGAATAAGTAAAGATGGAGTATGTATCTACAAAGGAACAAATTACTGATATTTTCACTAAGACTTTACCTACAGATACATTTTTCTACTTGAGAGACAAGTTAGGGGTATTCGCCCCTCCTGATGAGAACTAGATGCATTGAGTTACATCAATTCGATGGAATTCATAGCTATATCTTTCTATCTAGATTGATGAGTTGATGTTGCTACTCAGGCAGAGTAGTCAGTGAGTGTTTCAGGTGACCAGTTTTGAGTCTATCCTAAGGGGGAGATTATCCTTCATAGAGGGAGAGAAGCATAATCTGTTTTCTATCTTTGGCATTGTTGTCAAAGGGGGAGAGAAGCATGTGAAAAATTGTTTTATCTGCTTGGGGGCTTTTACTGGAGTTATTTTCTTTATTTGCATTGATTGTTTTTCACATTCATATATTGCCATCAATGCCAAAGCAAGAGTTGTTGGACATTGTTGCTCCTAGGATATGGTGTCATCATTGATGTCAACATATTCCTACTCTCGTGATTGCTAATTAGTTTGGGTGATCTGGTTTTGCAGTTTGTTTATCTGATCTATGCTTTACAGAGATTGTTTGAGATGGTCTTGTGTATCTTCATTTCAGATGGTTCATGATTTGGTGCTCCACAAGTTATCTTTCTTTGTGATAGTTGCTACTATTTGAGTGTTCTTGAAGTTCAGATGTTGATTGATGAAGATTTGATAAGTGGTGTTGGTGCAACTATTGCTGATGATTCTAATGTGCTTGTTGGTGTTTCCTAATTGTGTCCTATTTGTTTTGGCGATCCACATTGATAGTTGTGCAAGTATTTGGTGATTTTATTGATTCAGTGATGTTCTTCGTGTTATCGATATTCCTGGTGCGGTAACATGTTGTGGTTGATCTTGGTGTGATTTTTGATGGTGTTGCGTGTTTGGAGATTTTATTTAGGTCCATTTTATGTCATGTATATCATTATATTGGTCTGGTGGTCAATCTTTGTATCATGTTATGTGATTTTGTAATTTTGAGTTGAGGGATTAGTTGACCTTGGTGTCAAGGTTGATGAATTGTATAAATAGGTGATATAGTCATGTAATTTGGATGTAGAGGTTGTGTGTGCATTATTGGAGAGTGGTGTATGTGTGAACAACTGATTCATCCTTCAACATTGTGGTTGAGGACAGATTGGTGTTGCAGAGTAGACAATTATGATTAACCAAAACTGTCATCAGGAATTTGGAGATGCTATTATTGCAGTTCCTTCCTTTTGGATTGTAGTCTAAATCTTGTTGTAATTCAATGAGATTTCTCTGAGGGTTGTATCCTTTCAGGTCATTATATTTTGACCAGTGAGATCTAGGAAGTGTGCCTGAATGCATGTGCAATCCCCATTGTAATATTTACACATACTACTACAAAGTGTCATCTTATTGTGGGTAGGTTCCCATCATGGTTTTTCCCTTAACTGGGTTTTCCATGTCAAAATTTTGGTGTTGTGTGTTGTGTTATCAATTTGCCTATCTTTGTTGTTGTTGTAGTTTATCAAATTTGTGTTTGTAGCTAAGTTTGTTGATCTGGTAAAAACTGATTCACCCCCCCCCCTCTCAGTTTTTCTTCATTGTTGTTGACAACAACAACAACCGCAACATCACCACTTACTAGAATCTTCATCATCATTATACCGAACCTCAAGAACATCAACTATACTAACTATCAAACTGAAAGATTTACTTGCGTACCTCCAAATCATGAACCATCTAAATTGAGGACACATATGAACATCCCAAACACTCTATCCACAAACCAAGATATTGTAATTCTGGAGCAACAGGGCGTAGAATCCAGAACACTAAACAACACAAACAACTGAAAACCAACATCAATACCGGATCTCATAACTTGATCAAGTCACCATGCAGACCATTGAAACTTCTACTAAATCAACTAGAGATACTTATCTCAAAACCCTTTAATCCACAACAGCTCATCTGTAACACACTGGCCAAACCAAATCATCTAATCTGACTACAACACTGGAACACACAGAAGTATGTCGACATTAATGACAACACCTCATTCCAGCAAGCTTCTCAACAATATCCAATAATCTTCCTCTTTGGCATTGATGGAAACATATGAATGTGAAAAAAAATGAATGCAAAGAAACAAATCAACAACAAACAATCTCCCACTAAGATCATGCACATGATATAGCAATTTTTGTAGTTTTTTACATGACTCTCTCCCCCTTTGACATCAATGAAAAAGGTACATAAGAAAAACATTATTCTCTCCCCCTTTGACAAACAACCAAATATGAACAATTTAACCACAACACTATCACAATTTAACCACAACACTAACATTATGGGCGGCCAAATTGGTAGTCTGTCTACTTCTTATTTGGGGCTCCCCTTAGGCCAAGATCCTTCGGATACCTTTTGGGGAGCCTTGGTGGATAAATTCCACAAAAAGTTGTCTAGATGGAAGGGATCTCTTCTTAGTCAAGAAGGTAAGGTTCAACTGCTAAAAACCACTCTTCAAAGTATCCCTCTCTATGCCATCAGTCTGTTTAGGAATCCTACTAAGTATGTTGAGGCCATTGAAAAAAATCAGAGATCTTTTTTATGGACATGGGTTGAGGAGAAGAAGAGAATGAACTTAATTTCTTGGGAGAAGGTCTGTAAGCCTATGAATAAAGGAGGTCAAGGCCTTAGAAGAATAAGAGACATAAATGATTACCTCAAGGCCAAGCAGATTTGGAGAGGATATAGAAATCAAGGAGAGTGGAAAAAAATATGGGACAACAAATATAAAAGCCAATGTCTGAATCTTCAAAGTTTCCTCAAAGCGAAGATTATCCCAATTGGATCCAATATTTGGAAAAATGTCTCTAGGACTAGAGACTTAATTATCAAAGGTGCAAAATGGAAGTTGGGGAAAGGGAATCTTATTTAGTTCTGGGAGGACCCTTGGCTTCTGGAGTCCCCTTTGAATGAAAACCTTGAGTGGAACAGATATCAGAACCAATGCAAGGAAAGATTTGGAACCAAGGTGGAGGATTACTGGAAAGATGGACAGTGGAAAGACTTATCTCAAGTGGATCAATCTTTGGGTAGTTTGAATAAAGTCATGAACTCTATGGTGAGGATTGAAGAAGAATCATCAATAGTTCAACAACATGGAAAGTCCTTGCTAGGCTAAAGCTTGGGTGAAAGGCCTCACCCCCAAGATCAACATTTTCTTTTGGATAGCCCTTCAAGACAAAATTCTTACTACTGAGAATATTAGAAAAAGAGGTATCAGCATACCTAGTTTCTATATTCTTTGTAAGCAGAATGAGGAGACTATAAATCATATGCTCTTTCATTGCCCCTTCTCTGCTGATGTTTGGGGAAGTTGTATGGATCAATTCAATATCAGTTGGAGCTTCCCCAACTCGATTCAGGAGATTTTCAAGTCATGGCATCATCCTTCAAAAAACAAAACCATGACCTTATTATGGAAAATTGATTTACCTCACATGTGTTGGGGTTTATGGAAAGAGAGAAATGATAGAGTTTTCAGAGAAAAGACTACTAAGGCTAAAATTGTGTTTGAAAAAATAAGAAGTATAGTGGAAAATATGAATATTATAGGTGGTATTGATAATCCTAACACTAAGGAGGATCAATTTATCTATAAAAAGTGGACATTAAAAGCTCAAGAGAGCATCCAGAGCAATCCTAGAGAGGGAGTGATATGGATCAGCCTGCCTAGGGGATGGATGAAAATCAATTTTGACGGGGCCTCTAAGGGAAACCCAGGGGTTGTAGGATGTGGAGTGGTCCTAAGGGATGAATGGGGAATATGTAAAATCATAAAATGTATTCCCATAGGAAATCAGACCAACCATGTTGCCGAAGTCATGGCGGCTTATCATGGGATGATCCTTGCCAAGGAAGCCAATTGCACTAAATTTTGGTGTGAAGGAGACTCCTTAAACATTATCAATTATTTAAATATGAAATTCCAGCCATCTTGGTCAATTAGTAATGCTATTAAAGCTACTAGGAAAATCAGCGAAGAGTTTCATGTGTGTTTTCACACATGTTTACAGGGAAGTCAACTCTTCCGCTGATTGGGCAGCTAACCTAGCTTGCCAATCGAGAGACATCATTACTAGTTATGGTGAAATGGAGATTGCAAGTGAAATGAAATCCTTGCTCAATCAGGACTGAAGCTATATAAGGCAACGTGGTACTTTTAATCATTAGTTCTAATGACCTTTCCACCTTTTTTGATGTAGGACTTGCTTGGAGATAATGAGCTTTTAAATAGATGTCTTATCATTATTATTTGGCGCAGATTCTGGGTGCTCTTACAGAATAACCATAGAAACCAGAGGAGAAGTTATCAAAACAAGAGAAGGCATTGCAAGGAAGGTGCTGGAAAAATGGGAGGTAACAAGAAAAGATTTTAACCTGCTTCTTGCTCTGACTGGAGAAAGAACAAAGAAGTCTGGGATATCCTTCAACAGGGGGGTCTAAATATTTTCATGGAATGACTAAGTAGGAAAGACCCCACAATCACTACCTATTTCATCAAGAACTGGAAAAATGGAAAAATTCTAATTGGATCATAGATGATGAATGTCGACGAAGAGGTTATCACTAAGGCCATGAGAATGACTACCGAGGGTATGAAATTTTACAAGGACAAAGGAATATCAGATAAAGTAGCAGACAAGTTTCTTGTTACAGATGGAGAGAGGAGAAAGATGATCAAAATTGACAACTCCTACCACTCCCTGAAGAGAATTTGTAGGCCATGGAGGTTTGTTTTATTCGCTTCTATTGAATACATTACCTTAGATGGTAGGTTTACCAGGGCCTACGGGCATCACTTTGTCCTACTCAACCATTTTCATCATGGTGAAAGGGTTAGCCTTCCCTATTACCTCACCTGTTCTATGGATCATACTATAAAGGAGATCCAAAAGGATCCTAAAGGTGATCATGCCCTCCACCAGGGGCTTATGGTCCTGGTTTATAAAATGCTAAAGGGGAAGTGCATTGAAAAGCCTATTAAAGGCAAAAATGCAAGAGATGAGACTACAGAAAGTAAGGATAGTGGTTTTAACTTTGATTCGGAGACCGAGGGAGAATCAGAAGAAACTAGAAAAAAAGGGAGGAATAGGGCCAAGAAAAGGAGGATTATTGTGGAATCTGAAATGTTGGATTCTAAAACTGAATCCCTTGAGGAAAAATCTGTTAAAAAGAGGAAAGGGAAAGCCACTGGAAAGAAGGCTCAGAAAAAGAATACTAAAAAGGGTAGAAATTCTAATTTCAATTATGTTCTGGTTGAATCTGAGGAGGAGACTGAAGAAAACAAGAGGGTCGATAGTCAGGACAAAGAAGGCGAGGGTAACCCAGTTAAGGATAATTTGGACAAGTCTGCATAAGGAGGAAAAAGGGGATAAAAGTGACAGTGGTGACAAAGATATTGTTAAGGCCTTCTGTGAGACCATCACTACTATGGTGAAGGATATTAGCAGTCTGAAAACCGATACATAGGCCATTGCAAGAATTAGAGTTGGTGACAAGCCCTTGGCAGATCATGTTAAAGAGTTAGTGGTCGTTCTGCATAATGCAGAAGCTATTGAATGTATGGTTGGAAAAATCATAGCAATGGAAAAAAAGGTCAATGAAATGGGAGATAGAAAGGAAATGGAAAACAAAATGAAAGATTTTGGCAGCAGAATTGACAGGTTGGAGCTCAATGTCAAGAAGATTGCTGATCAAAATTTCCAAATCCTCAAATCTTCAATGGACAACATGAACATCCTTATCAATAGGTTCAAGAATAATGCAGAGAAGGATGGTGATAAAGAGCAGTTGAACAAGAAGGGTCATGAAAGGAGGACCAGAGCTAACACAAAGAATAAGGGCGACATCAAAGGTCGTGAGCTGGAGGATCTGAAGACCTCAGTGAACAACATAAAACAAATGGTTGTTCATGCTGAGGAAATTATGAATAGTATTTAGTTTCAGTTGATGTCCTTGGTTCTGTCTCTTTGTTGTCTTTGTGCTTTCCTTTTGCTATCTATTCCGATTTTTTAATGTAATGTTGTGTTAAGTTGATCCCTTTTGGTGGGTTCATTTTGTCTTTTTGAAGTGATCGGGCACTTTTTTAGCAGTTCTGTTTTCCTGGCTTGTAAAAGGTTTGGGTACCTTTCAAATACCTGCTTTTACTCAATCAAAACTAATCCCTCTGAGTAGTAGCCTCACTCATTAATCTAGATCACAAAATATCTTTGCGAAGTCCATCGCACTTGTGCAAATCCATGCATCTTATTTCTCATCAAGAGGGGCAATCACCCCTAGCTTCTCTTTGAGATACTCAAAAGTATCTTTAGAAAAAGGCTTCATGAAGATATCTGGAATTCGTTCCTTTGTAGATACATATTGCAATCTGACTTCCTTTTCATTCACCTTCTCTCTCAAGAAATGAATTGATATATGCTTGGAATTTGAATGCAATACTAGATTCTTAGAAATGTTAATAGCACTTGAATTATCATAGTGTATAGCAGTAGGCTCATCAAAACCAACTCTAATATCCTTCAGCATTTGCTTCATCCATACCACCTGAGTATAATTTCTAGCAGCAACAATGCATTCACCTTCTGCAGTAGATAATCAAATAGAATTCTACTTCTTACTCATCCATGAAACCAATCTTTTACCCAAGAAAAATGCACCACCACTAGTACTCTTTTTGTCATCAACATCTCCTTCCTAATCAACATCAGTAAAAGATCTCAAAGTAAAATCATCATCTTTAGGATATCACAAACCAAAATCAATTGTCCCTTTTAAATATTTGAAAATTCTATTAATAGCAACAACATGAGATTCCTTAGGATCAACTTGAAATATAGCAACAAGACAAAGAACATTCATAATATCTGGTCTAGTCTGAGTCAAATACAACAATCCACCAATCATAGATCTATATTTATTTTAATTTTCTTTTGGAGAATCATCATCCTTTGTCAACTTACATCCAATTACCATAGGTGTACCAACTGGCTTTTCATCATCTAAGCCAAACTTCTTAAACAATTCCTTCACATACTTACACTGTGATATAAAAATACCTTCATCCAACTAAGTAATTTGCAATCCCAAAAATAATTTCATTTCACCAATCATAGACATCACAAACTCATTCTACATATCATCAGCAAATTTCTTGCACAAACTAGCATTTCCACCAAAAATAATGTCATCAACAAAAACTTCAACAATCAAGATGTTATCATGATCAATCTTGAAGTGCATATTACTATCAGCAACACTTTTATTGAATTCAAGCTTCACCAAATACTTATCCAATTTGGCATACCAAGCTCTTGGGGCTTGCTTCAATCCATACAGTGCTTTCTTCAACCTGCAAATCATATCTTTCTAATCTGTCTACTGAAATCCATTTGGTTTTTCAATATAAACTTCTTCTTCCTGTTGGTCCCAACCGGTGCTAAGAGAGGAGGGGTGAATCAACACTTTACCAATTGCATCATATTTAACCTTAATCAAGTATTATATTCAAACTTTACACTTTTCAGGATAAGAAGTGTTAATAAACAACATGCACACATAAAAGCAATCACACAAGAATACCAAGATTTATCTCGTGGAAATCCAAATGGGAGAAAACCACGGTGTGAGTAGAAACTCACAAAATATGCACTCTTCTGAAGTATGCCTGGTGAGGAGCCATCCCTATTAGGAGATTATAAAGACACTGTTAGGTGCCACTCAGTTAAGGGATTTTCTTTAAGGCCTGTTAGAACCTTTACCCTGTTAGATGTAGCCTAGTTAAAGGACTTAGGATCGTCATTTAAGATGTCACCCTGTTAAGGGATTTTACAAAGGGACCTGTTAAAGTCCACTTGGTTAAGGGATTTTACCAATGTAGTTATTAGAAAACAACAGAGAGAATGATCTGTTGTAATAGCTACTCTTAGCTTAATCAAATCCAAATGAAGCTCGTCGGTTTGACCATCAGTTACACTTTCTCTGCACTCGACTGATGCTCTACCTCTACACTCTTTTGGTGCTCTGCATTCTTTCTCTTCTCTTCACACAATCCAAGCTCTACACACTCTCTTCACTAGTCTACTATTCACTTAGCAGTCCTGCCCTCTTCTCATCTTGCTGGATTGCCTCTCCTCAGAATTGCACTTCACGAATTTTATGATCAAACTTTATGGTTTTCGCCAAAAACCTTTATACAAAACTCAATAGATTTAAAATTCAAAAATTTCCAAATCTTCCTGCACTCTCTCTACATGCTCTCCATCAATCTCACCAACGATTCATCCTTAACTACCTCTGCAACTCATAATTTCACCAACCTCTGGGTTGTGTTCTGTCTTTTTAATGCGAAGCAGAAAGTCCGCACAAATCTCACCTTAAATGATTGTTAACTGCAGTAGACTTCACTATCCGTTTGTTTGATGATATCTCACCATGACTAACTCACCTTTGGCCATCGCATCCAACTTACTGATCACTGCTACAAGATTCCTAGAGAACATCATCCTTCAACCTGTATCACCGATGTAACTCTGTTATCTTCTGCCACCAGTCATTGATCACTAAGAAGACTAATCACTTGTTTGTCCAGAGAGCTCCAGTCATGCATAAGACTACTAAACTTTAGTCTGAGTCAACTCCTATAATAGCATCATCATGTCAACTAATTCATATGGTGATTTCTTCTTTATCCAATGGGAGTCCTATTGTTTCTTATCCAAACATCCTTCAGCATACTGGTTGTCGATTGACAATTCTATGACTGCATCATCATGTCAACTACTTCATATTGTGACTGCTTCTTTATTTGGTGGGAGTCCTATTTTTTCTTATCCAAACATCCTTCAGCATACCGGTTGCCAGTTGACACTTCTACACTAACTCACTTGTCAGTTGGAAACAATGCACTGCTAGCATATCACTTACCGGTCTGCAGTCCTTGCACAAGTCAACATTAACTTTTGTACCAGTGACTCCAAAGGTCTTTGTGTTGAAAGACATTTCCTCACTTATCAGTGAATATCAAATACATCTCATTAGGTATGTAACAATAAAAGTACTACACAAATATCTCTTACACTGGTAACCATCCTATACCGATTGACATCAATGACAATCACAATTCCAACAATCTCCCCCTTTGGCATTGATGGCAACACTTTTGACTCCTCTTTAACAATCACTCACTTTTGCTTCTACTGAACTGATCGATCTTTGAGTAATGATCTTACTCCCCTTTTAGCTAGCATCCATTCATATTACTCCTAATTTCATTGTCACATATGTCTTCATCTTCCTTCATGTTACATAATCTATAGTCAAACTTCTCCCCCTTTGACAGTAATGCCAAAGCTGTAGTCTAGACATCCTATTTCACAAACTGCACTGACTGCTCTCCCTAATAGGAGTAGTCCATAATCATCAATCCAAATAAATATATTTTTCAAGAAAATCATATCGAATTGATGTTGTTCCGATCTTTACTCACCTTAGAGTATGCAAGGGAATTACCTCTAGCTTACCTCTCAAATACTCAAAAGTATCCTTAGGTAGCGGCTTGGTGAATATGTCTGCAACTTGTTCCTTGGTGGACACATATTCCAGTCTAACTTATTTGACATGCACTTGTTCCCTAAGATAATGATATTTTATTGCAATATGCTTGGTTTTAGAGTGAATTACCATATTTTTTGATATGTTGATGGCAGTTGTATTGTCACAGCGTATCACCACAGGTTCAGTCACCTTTTTTTGGATACCTTTCAATATTTGCTTGATCCATAATACCTGTGTACAATTGATTGCAGCAGCCACATACTCTGCCTCAGTTGTGGATTGAGAGATGCAATTTTGTTTCTTGCTTGTCCATGACACAATCCTGTCTCAAAGAAAGAACCACTAGTGCTCTTTCTATCATCAATGTTCCTTGCCCAATCTACATCAGTGAAGACACTTAAGTTGAAATCTCCCTTATGTGGATACCAGAGACCATACTCATCAGTCCCCTTAAGGTGTCTAAATATTCTCTTAACTACCATCATATGAGTCTCTTTTGGATTTGCAGCAAATCTAGCAACCAAGCCAACTACTTGTGCTATATCTAGTCTACTGTGTACTTCATACTGCAACTTACCGATCATGGATCGGTAAAGTGTCTCATTCACTTCATTAGCCTCATCATTTTTGAAGAGCTTGCAACCTATAACCATTGGAGTTCCAATAGGTTTGGAATCTTTTATTCCAAAAGTTTTCAATATTTCCATTATATACTTGGTCTGGCTAATAAATATACCTTTCTTTAGCTAAGATACTTGTAGACCGATGAAGAATTTTATTTCACTGATCATGGACATTTCAAATTATCGCTTCATTTCATCTGCAAAACCTTTGTTCATCTCATCATCTCCCCCAAATATGATGTCATCTACAAAAATCTCTACAATAAGATGTTTTTCTTTTTCTCTGGTTTTCAAATACAAGTTTTTGTTGTCACTGGTTCTCACAAACCCTATACTCATCAGATATGAGTGCAACCTCTCATACCAAGCTCTTGGTGCTTGTTTTAGCCCATACAGAGCCTTCTTTAGCTTGCATACAATGTCTCTTCCATCTTCTAATACAAATCCTTATGGTTGCTCAATGTACACTTCTTCTCTAAAATACCATTCAAGAATGTTGATTTGACATCCATTTGGTAAACTTTGAACTTCTTGCAAGTAGCATAAGCAAGTAATATTCTGACCCCTTCTAGCCTAGCCACCGGTGCAAAGGTTTCTCCATAATCCAAACCTTCTTCCTGAGCATACCCTTTGCAGACTAACCTCGCTTTGTTTTTTACTACTTGACCGGTTTCATCCATTTTGTTTCTAAACACCCATTTGGTGCCTATCACATTTTTGTTCTCCGGTCTGGGCACAAGAGTCCAAGTTTCATTTTTCTCAATCTGCTCTAGTTCTTCCTTCATGGCTTTGATCCAGTCTTCATCTTTTAGAGCCCCCTTTGCTATTTTGGGCTCAATTTTGGAGAGAAGACAAGTATTCTCTCTTGCTCTTCCTCTAGTCAATACTCGTGCATCTTTGTCACCAATGATATTGTCAGCAGAGTGATTGTTTCTGACATACCTTGCTAGTACCAGTTCATTTCTTGGAGCTTCTTCTACTGATTGTGCAGGTTCTATTTCACATGCTTCCTCATTTTCTGTTACAATAGGATTCTCTTCAGCAAGTTCGATTGATACAATGTATTTGAATCCTTGATAATCCTTTGGTTCACTCTTGCTATCCTATTCATTTTTCTCAGAGAACTCATCTACTTTGACATCGGCACCCTCCACAATCTTACCAGTCCTTTTGTTCAAACATCGATATGATTTACTCTTTGTGGAGTAACCTAAGAAGGTTCCTTCATCACTCTTGGGATCAAACTTTCCAGAATAATCATCCCTCTTGATATAGCACCTACTTCCAAAGACCTTGAAATAACTCACATTGGGTGAGTATCCACACCATAATTCATAGGGAATCTTATTTGTCCCCTTCTTCACCTATATCCTATTCAAGGTATACACAATAGTACTTACTGCTTCTCTCCAGAAGACATGTGGAATATCCTTTTGTATCATCAGAGTCCTCACAGAATCAATCAGAGTTATTTTTCTTCTTTCAGCATCCCCATTCTACTGAGGTGTTCTAGGTGCAGACATTTATCTCATAATCCCCTATTCTTCATAGTAATTTATGAACTCTTGAGAGGTGAACTCTCCTCCTCTGTCTGATCTCAAACATTTCAGACTCTTACCGGTTCCTCTCTCCACTTGATCCTTGAAGACCTTAAACATGTGGAAGGCTTTAGATTTTTCTTTCAAGAACACATCTCACATCATTCTTGAGAAATCATCTACAAACAACATGAAGTACCGATCCCCATAGAAACTCTTAGTTCTCACAGGACCACACAAATCTGTATGCACTAAGTCTAGCACATTCTCATATGAATAAGATTTTTTGTTGAAGCTAGATCCGATCAACTTTCCTAGTTGACATTCTTTACACATAGCATTCTTAGGTTTCATAATGTCAGACATAATTCTGATAGACTTTATTTTACTAACATTTGCTATACTATCAAAATTTACATGACACAATCTTTTGTACCATAGCCAACTATCTTCTACCTTTGCCATTAGGCAACTTCCTACAGTGGAGTCTAGGTAGAATAGATTTCCTCCAGTTTATTTATCGGTAGCAATCAGACCTCCTGAATTATCACTTATTTTGCATATTCCTTCATCAAATTCTAATTGGTAACCCTTATTGTTAAGTTGTACAACAATTAACATACTATATTTTATCCCTTCTACCCAATAAAAATCTTCACAAGTTGTTTTATCATTTAGGGCTATAGATCCCTTACCTTTTACAGCACAAGGAGCATCATTGTTGAATCTCACCGATCCTCCATTACAATCCTCCATGCTGAGGAATTTGTTTCTATCACCAGTCATGTGGTGAGTGAAACCACTGTCAATTACCCAGTCTCCACACCAGTTTAAACTAGAGATCGGTACCATATCACTTTCCTCTGTGTTATCTTCCTTTACCAATAAAAATGCAATTCCATCTCCATCAAATCCTTCTGATTCTTCATCGGTAACTTATTCTTCTGCAAGATAGCACTCCTTCTTTCTCTTGTCTTTGTAGCTTCTAAAATTATCCTCCATATCATTGTCAGGACATCTGGATGCAATATGACCTATTCTATTGTAAGAGAAACACTTCAAGGGAAGTTTACCTGTATACATTCATTTTCCTCTTGGCAGCCCTCTTGCTAATAGAGCTTCAATCTCATCTTGTTCTTGTTCTTCAGATAACAGGTTGTCACGTTCGTGAGAATGACCGGTTCTTGTAGTAGAACTCTTTCTAGTTTCTTTTCTTCTCCTTGTTGGTGCAGGTATCATGGAAGCTTTGAAGACAACATCAATCTTTGGGATACTATTATCATAGTTGCTTAGTTCAAAGCCAGTTAACTTACCGATCAGTGAGTCAAGTGAAACACTAACTATTCTCAAGGATCTGAGTTCCTAAATTGCAGAAACCCTTATGGCATATTGCGGTAGCAAGGTTCTCAAGATTTTGCTGACCACATCAATTTTCTTCAAGCTTTCCTCCAGCACTTCTGATGGAATTTACCACATCCTTTATTCTTTTTCTATACTATTCTATATTTTCTCCTTCTTGCATCCTCATCTCATCAAATTTACTTCTTAAGTTGTCCACCTTAGCCTTTTGTACATGAGGATCTCCTTCATTAATAGTCTTCAGCTTATTCCACATCTCATAAGCTATTTTCAAATCTTGAACCTCAGCATACTTATTATCAAATAGAGTGCTAGCAATCACATCCATAGTTGGAGTGTTGCCTTGCCTTTCTTTGATCTGATTTGTAGTGAGAACCCCATTAGGTTCATTGCACTCTATGATTACATGATTCCAGTATTGATCTCCTAGGGTTCTTAGGTAGAGATTCATTCTACCACACCATAAATTATAATTCTCCTTAGAGAACTTAGATCCCTCCTTTCACATCATCTTGGATCTTTCCTTAAGATGGTAATCTCTTCTGAATCTAAGGACCAATGCTTTGATACCAATTATTGGTCCCAATCGCTGCTAAGAGGGGAAGGGTGAATCAACACTTTACCGATTGTATCATATTTAACCTTAATCAAGTATTCTATTCAAACTTTACACTTGTCAAAATAAGTAGTATTAATAAACAACATGCACACATAAAACCAATCACCCAAGAATACCAAGATTTATCTCGTGGAAACCTAAATAGGAGAAAACCATGATGTGAGTAGAAACCCACATAATCTGCACTCTTCTGAAGTACGCCCAGTGAGGAGCCATCCCTATTAGGATACTACAAAGACGTTGCACACATTATAGTAACTTGGAAAATAGACTTTAACTCTTTCAATAAAAGATACACATTCCTACTTGAGGAAGACAAATTTGAATGTTTTTAACACAAGAATTCATGCAACATGTTGACACAAAGGATGAAACAACCTCAAAAATGGTTTTTTTTCATTAATATTTAGAAACATATACATACATCATAATAGTGGACATATGTAGAAAGGAAATGTTCACTTTATATATTCCTCTTACTAGTTCCTATTGCATACTACTTGAAAATTTTCTAAAATCATGTCAAAATTGCCTTAAATTCCCTTTTATAATAGCAAGGGATCAAAACAAGCTTTAGGACGTAAGTGACACATGTCAAAATGTCATTGATTATATTTTACAAAATGCTAAAAAGTAGCCTCAAATCATCCTTGCGTGCAAATCATCATAGTTCATTAATTACAAATATCTGCAAGGATTACATCTCGGAATTGAACTTGTATCTTTGTTTGGCTTCGTTAGGTGGTCCCTCCTGTACTTGTACTTGCTACGGTGGGACCCTGGATCCTAGAGTAGGAGCAGGTGTACTTGGGTATGTATGAGATTGTTGGATACTCCAATCAGCTTGCCAAAATCTGAAAGCTACATAGCAAGAAGAAAAAGGAAAATGCTAAAATAGTCACAGCTTTAATTACTCTTCCTCCTCGAGTTGGTCCTCTTCTAAGGAGCAATATTTCTTATGCGAAGCTTCAATTTCATTAGTTAGCCAAACAAAAGATCTTAAGCTCTACAATTTATTCATTACATATTTTGTCCTATGAGTCAGTATAATAGCAGTCTCCAATGTGAAATTATGATACAAAAAGTCTACATCACTGATTTTATCAATGATCAAACGATATATATTTTCCTGATTGAGCTCATTGACCAATGCCTCTAGGATGGCATTAACTGCTTCCTTGAAATCTTCTTTCCACTTAGCAAGTTCCTTTACTTGCCCTTCATTTGTGAGAATTGTGGAAATATCCCACTTTAGTAGGCCCTTAAATGATCTCGTTTTTTCACTCAATGCCTTTCTTTCCTCTTCTACTTGGGGGAGTTCTTAGATTAATAAATTATAATTTTTCCATGTCATCCCCATATTTTGGGGTACTTTAGGGTCATTTTTAATTCCCAAAAGAATTTATTTCAATCAATGTGCCTCGAGAAACCAAGTCACCCTAATTCGTTCAAAAAATGAGATAATTTCATCCAAATGAACACATAACTGTGACATCATAGAATAAGAGGCATGTACCTCATCCAATTTGTCCAGATTTCTATTTGAAATCTGCAAAATTGATGACCTTTTGATTTCAAAATAGTTTGTTTTCTGCATCTTCTTTTACTTTTTGTAATTCTTCCTTCATTTTCTCCAACTCCTCTGGCTTGGGACCCATTGAAGACATAGAGTCTCTTTTTGCCAAGTCAGCTTTTAATTTTCCATTTTCAATGAAAAGCCAACTATGGTCAATATTGAGGGCTACATGTAAGACTTTGAGTCTTTCGTGTCTCTTGTTTTTCTCCTCTACAACCAGCTTAGCAAAATGGGTTGCATGCATTGATATGGTGGCAGCCTCTGATGCAGCTGTATCTGCCAAAGTTCTAATAATTGCATCACCCTCATTTTTTTCTACACCTTGCAACACCATGGGATTTTTTGTGTTAGGGTTCTTGGCCCATATAGAAAATGCTTTTATGTTTGGATTGGCCCTTGACCCATGCTCCCCAAAATCTTGTGCATACATTGGGTCTTCCTGCCTCATGACTTGATCTAGAACAAAAAAAATTCTCCAAGTCCCACCCCAACATTAATAATATGCCACTACATTTTACTAATTCTCTAGCCTCTTGAGGGGTGCACTTGATGTTCTCTTTATCAAAACTTTGTATCTCCTAATCAGATAGATTTTTTTTTTTCCTGGAGCCAAAAGGATTTAAATTCAGGTGTATTGATGAAGTTATCATCAGACATGAATTTTTTAGAGGTTGTTATCCTTTCATCATTTATTTCTTCCTTGGGAATGGTACTAGGGATAATTTCCCTATCCAAATCTATTAACACCTCAATAGCTTCATCCTCTTTGAATGTCTCAAGAGGAGGGGAATGTGGTGGCACACTCATGTCTATCTCCACTTCAATTATATCTGCAAAATCATATATTTTTGCCTTTCCCTTCTCGACTCTCCTTACTGCCTCGAAAGTAGGTTTCCTTTCCTTTTGGATGTCCCATTGTGGGGCATCATGTGAAGATCCTTCTTCCAAAAAAAAAATTCCCTTGGACCTAGGGACAACTAATGGGATGTCTATAGGTCTCTCTTCTAGTACCCTGCCTAGCTCTTTAGCTTGCCTTCGGGCTAGCTCTTTTGCTATTATTTCATCAAAAATTCTCACATTTCATGACATTCTTGCAAATTCATTATAAATTATCTCACAAAATCTTGGGAATTGAGGGTCTTCCTCTCTCCTTTCTCTTTCCAATTTCTTCAAATATTCCCACTTCCTCCTTCTCTGGATGGCTTCAGAGGGTTGGCAATTCCTGATTAAATCTTCTATTGATGGAAGAAACCCTTTATTTTCAATTTGTTAATCCTTACATCATTGATGTATCCCTCATGGTCAAAATGCCTTTTCTGGCCAACTTTCAGTCAGTAAGTATTCACCAAAAATGCTTGCACCTTTTCTAGGTTTCCACACCCTACCCTAAATTCATTATACATTGTTAACCTAGGGAGGTGTTTCCCCTTTTTCTCTATTCTAATTAGCTTCTTCTCCATCCACAACATTTTCTATATGAATTCTATGAAGGCAAGTCTCGGGGAGACTGTGATTGGAAATACATGGGGTGCTTGGTCACACCCATACACTATGATCACCATATAGTCCGAGTAGAAAAAGAAGTCCCCAAAATTGTGAAATAAATCTCCCTTAGGGTAGACAATATTTTTTGCCCTTGCACTCCTAGTTCTCAAAATTTTAATTATGTCCATTGGAAGCCTGGACAATGTAACCTCCATCATCATCAAGACTCTCATAAGAAAACAATAAAATAACATCTTATAATTACCATATCTAGACCCTTTATCCCAGACCTGGGTCCACCTTTGAACTGTGCCACCTGGCCCCTATTCTTGGATCACAGATTTTTTCTTGCAACTGATATTCCCATCCTATTCTATTTTGATAAAGAATCAAGTAACATAATAAAGAATAATGTTTTAAATTTAAATCTACACTAATATTCTTTGCACTAATGAGCCCCTCATGAAGCTTCTCTTGGATGATGGTGGAAAAATCATATAGTTCATTGGTGGATGAGTGTTCAATCTTCAGAGCCATCATCATGTAGTCTATAGGCATTGCAGTCAATCCACAATCCTCACCCAAGATCTGGCACAGTGCATAATATGTTTTATTCAAATAATCTTCAAAATAATTCAAGTTGAAGGGCTCTTTTTTTGGACTATAGAATGTAGCTCTTTCCTCCTTTAAACATTTTTTTCATGAAGAGAGGCATTATTTTATCTCTATATGTATCCCTTTTGGCAGTATATTCTCTCTTCAATCTATTTCTATCAGTGCACTTCAGGGCACTCTTATCCAAACCAAAGCATTCAATGATTGCTTCTTGAGTCACATCAAACAAGATATGGACGCTTGTAGTTCTCATAGTCATTCTCTGTGGGTGGTACATATTGCCAAGCTCTTTGATTAGCATTAGCTTAACAATCACATTGGGGACCCCAATTTACCCAAATTGAGGTTCCAGGGGTTTGACTTTGCGATTGGCGTGTCCCTGTTCCCATAGAATTAATGAAAGATGTCCTAGTCTCTATCATTGGTATAGGCATCCCTACAACCAACATCTTTGTTATTGAATTTGCAGTCCTAAAATTTTCCTACATTATGGAGCCTTGGAACAGCTCAAGGAGGTCCTAGTGGAGACTTCTAGTTTCTCTTGTTTGTCTCTATGCCATCTCATTTAATTGTTGTTCCACTTATTTGGAAACTTCATCTAAGGATTTTGCAAGGGCAAGAGGGGTAGAAGTTTGTCTAGGTTGCTCCTGTTGAGAAAAATATTGTTACTCATTAGCAGAGGTATGCTTGGTTTTCTTTGTAACTCTAGATGTGGTCTTTTTAATAGGAGTTCCTCTTTTCTTTAGTTCTAAAACCCCCTCCTATGGGTTTGACCCTTCATCTTGAGGGTTCTCAATGGTAGGGGGAACCTCAGTGGATGATGCTTCAATAGAGGCTTTAGCGATGGTCTTTCTCCTTTTGGGGGTCAGTTTCCTAGTTTTTGGGGTAGGGTTTGGCTCTTTTGAGGGTTCTTCATCTGAAACTACAACAACAGTCTTATTTGGCACTCTCTTTCTTTTGGCTTGAGGGGGGTTCTCTTTCAATGAAGTACTTGGCTTAGTCTCAGGAGATGTCTGTGAGGTGTTGACAGGAGTGGATGGGCTTAGTTCTGTTATAGGTTTGTCTGCAATTGCATGGACAAGCGGGACAATATTGAGTGGGATCGCATGGGTAATATTGGGCATTGAAAAATCCACTCCTGTTTCAAGAGCCTTCTCAATAGATGAGGATGGGGAATCCATTGAAGGGGAGGCCATTATAAACTTGTAGGGCAATGAAGGATACTAAAACTGATGCAAACACACCCCCACTACGAAGCTGGGGCAAGAATTATGATTCCTACCCACTAAAACCCTTCACACATAATCAAACTACCTTTCTAAAAGTAAAAGGATGGCCTAGGATTCACTTACTGGTTTTTCCAATGAAATTTGTTGGTGTGGGATGCTTGAAGGATGCACTGGTTCGCTTTTACTTACTCTTTAGTCACTCTGTGATTACTCTGGTTACTTCTTCAATGCGGGGTGTGCAAAAATGGCCTTAAATTTTTCTTTTATTGTGCATAGATGAATCGCCATAAATTCATACGTGCATGGTACAGGTGGATGGTGGCTTCGAAATTTGAATTTCATCATTGATTTGCAAATGAACAGTCAAGATTGCATGTTGACGTCCCTTGACTACTAACATGACACATATTAAGCTTTCTTGACCACCTTTGATTTAGCTTTATTTATAAAATCTTTGTTTCCTTTCAGTTTTACCAATACAAGATAATAAGGAACCTATATTCTTCCCCTTTTATTACCCCGCACTGCCCTCTATAGGCCTTCACTACCCATGCAGGGTAAATATTTTTTTGTTCTTCATCAGTCTTTCTTATCCCACATGATACTCTTTTCAAAGGGCTACCACCTTTACTAGTTACACCATGCCTTCACCATTGCAGGATAAGCGACTCACCATATTTTATCCTTTTGCTATCCTGCATCATCATGTATGACTTGCCTTTACCTTAGCGGGATAAGCTTATGCATTCTCTTGAAAGGTTATTCATTATCCCGCATGACATAATCCTTGTTGCTTTATTTTATTTCCTCACATCATGTCGTGAACATGCCTTGGATTCATGTAAGGTAAGCCCTCTTCATTATGTTGTTGTATTTTCTTATGCCGTGAGATACTTTCACACCCTTCCTTAACCACGCGGGATAAGGAAAGTCTTTTTGTTTCCTTCATTTTCTTAGCCTGCATCGCCACTATCTGTTACTAAGAACCCCTGCAGGGCAACCTTTCCTTCTTATTTTTCAAAATATTTCTTTATCCCGCACTATTTTCCTATCACTTAATCCTTTGTTCCCACAACCATATGGTTATCCATTTATATTGTCTTACGATATAAAAAAAATTTATTTGATGATCATCTTCTTATCCCACATAGGTAAACCTTGGGTCTCAGCAACTGCGTGGGTAACTTATTCTCTTGACAACATCACTTTCGATTATCCTACATAACCTTTTATCTTACTATTCTCCACTTACATGATTGTATGATTCTATTGTGTGGGGTAATCCCTTCTGTTTCTTATCTCATATTTTACTTAACTCGCATGAGTGATCCTCTAGGTGCAAAGGTTGTGCAGGGTAAGCACTGCAACCATTATTATGTCTTTTGTTATCCCGCATGACACCAAATGACAAGGTGAGACCGCCACGGGGTAAATCCTGTCGATAACCTACTATTGACCTTGCTATACTGCGTGATGTTGTTGTCCATTTTTCCCCTTTACCTTTGTGATCATGCATCCTTCTTCATTATGTGGAGTAACTTTCTCAATTTTCCATCATGCACTTTATTATCCTGCACAGGAGACCTTTCAAGTGTAAATGTCATGCAGGGCAAAATTTCTTTCAGCAAAGCCTTTTCCTTATCTCGCATGACATAGAACCAGACCCAATGATCGTTGTGGGGCAAAATGAACTAACATCCTATGCTTGATCTTGTTATCTCGCATGATTGAGATGTCGAGGCCAACACTTTAAGTGAAATTATTCTACACATGGAGACTTACGAAGGGGTAAGAGGTTCATGGTATGGGGCATACCTAGAGCATTTTAGACATGATTTTAAACTCATAAGCAAAAAATATAATAATTTGGAAAATTTCAAAGTAATCAATCCAATAGATAAAACTTAACATGCGACGCTGGAAAACACACGACCCAGGACTCTTCCGAGCTCGACTTAAAACACAAATACCAGCCATCAATAGTCAACAGAGAATTAGAACAAAGCTGGAAATTTCTTCTAAGGCAAATCATGGACTCTTAAACCCTACTAAAATCTTACTTCTTATGGCTAACATAAGGCAAGGAAAAGACACAGGCAAGGGCAAAAATTTGCACTCCCAACAGGTATTTTGTGATTAAATAGATCACTTTCATGATTAATTAATGATGGAATAGGTGATATTTAGGGTTGTTGCAATTATGTTTTGTTCTATTTTTTCTAGATGTGATTTCAAACATGTCTAGAAGTTATTGCAAGATATGGAGTTGTGAATTTTGTGTTCAATGACATGGAATGCTTGGTCACTCTTGATCTCTTTAGCTGGATATTATCTTTGTCTTCTCCAAGTCTACTCTCATCAAGTGTTTTATGAAACATCAAGTCTCGAATTGAATAATAAATGCATTGTAAAGTCTTTTGTAGTTTAAGTTAGTAGTTGTTACTCATTTTAGGTGGGTAACATCATTTGAATTTGAATAAGGATATGTATATATATATCCCATGACTTTTGTCAGAAAGAGTCTCATTTTCTGTAATCTCAAAACTCAATTTACTCCCTCCTAGGATCGCATTGAAATGAAAATATGAAGTTCATCTAAAATATCTATGTTCATGGATCCCACCAGAGGAAGAGCAGGGCCTGATCAACCGAAATGAGGTGATCCTAGTTTGATTTCATTTTTAACTCGATAGAATTGCATGTTGATTCGATTACATTTTTCTCTGTAAGTTCATGGTAATTTTAAAGAATCTGAAATCAATTGCAATCTGTAGTATTTATTTATATTTAGTAGTCTTCTCAAATAGATCAATTCATTCATGTAAGTTCATATTCATGCTTTGTTAGTTAAGCTCATATCTGTTAAGTAAATTCATTCTAGTTTCATATTAATCTTGTTAGAGTAAATGTCGATGGTGATTGAAGTTGTGATTAAGACAAAAGCTTTATTAAAGTTATTCATGGAATTTAGTTTGCTTTAAAAGTTATGTCGAATAGAATTTATTGTCCTGCAAGTGTAGAATAGAATTTATTTTCTTGCAAGTGTAAGATAGATTTCATTTTTTAGCAAGTAAAATAGGATTTGAATTTATGATGTAGTTAGATATGTTAGATAATCCCATGAATTAAGTTTTGATAACATCCTTTTTAGATTGCACCTGAGCACCACAATCCTCCTTAGAATATATTTAAAACTCTCAATTTGTTTTAGGCAATTTTTATTAGCATAGGACTCAAATATTTAAGAGTTCATGAGAGCTCCTCATGGAGCTTGACCAAGGAAAAAGTTACTATTCTCAGTGAACCCCCCCTACTTAACCTCATCCTTGTAGCATACAACTTTGAGACACACCCAGTTCAATATTGAAAAGAATTAAATGATGTGAGTTGTGGTACCAACAACCTTGCCCATTATTTTTGGTGTCGTTGTCAGGGAATAAAAGATCTGGCTACCAAATTTTGAAGCATTAGTTTTGGTAAGGAAAGAGTTAAGCGGTTGATGAGGAGAGGTCGAGATCCTTTTGGAAGATTTCTTTCAAGGAATTATAATCTTGATCAATTGTAGGAAGAACAACAAGATGATTTTGAAGAACTGGAAGAATAATTTGAACATCAACAAGATAAGAAATGGGTGATCGAGTAGCAGTTGAGAATACCCCACCCAATAGGAAATTTTCATATCCTATCAATTAGAATGTGGTCCTATGAAAAATATTTCACCCTTGGTATTACCAAATTTTAAAGGAAAATCTTTTGAAAATCCTAACCAATTTCTCTTTGAATTTAAAGTCCTTTGTCAAACTTATGATTATACATCTGATAATTAGAAGTTGAAATTATTTCCTTTTACTTTGAAAGAATCAACATTATGATGATTCAAAGGTTTGCGTGTTTGTTCAATCTCAATATGGCAAAAGTTGGAAATTATATTCTTGGATAAGTACCAAGATTATTGTCGAGTGAGAGATAGGAAGGATGATTTGTTTCGAATGAAGCAAATGGAAGATGAAAGTTTAGAAGATTATGTTGATAGGTTTATGTTTGTATATAAAAAATGTGTCGAAGGACTCAATGATGATATTAGTAGAACAATTTTCTTAAGGGGAATTGATGATGAGTCTAGAGAAGCTTTGAATTTAATGGGAAAAGGAGATATCAATAAGATTCATTTGGAACACATTATTGGTATATGCAAAATTTACTCTAGGACCAAAGTTGGAACTAGGGATTATAGAAGAAACAAAGCTTTAGGACTTGATATATCTCAAGTGATGGAGGAAATAGAAAAATTGAAAACTGATTTACTCCTTCATCTTAATACTCAAGCAGAAAAGAAAAACATTGAGCCCATAGCCATCTATTGTTCAAAGTGTAGGGGAAAACATCTTTTGAGGGAATGTCCATTGAATCAAATAAATCTTTGTGAAATTTTTGAAAATAATCATACAACAAGCTCTTGTAATCTCTTACCAAAGATTAAGAAGCATACTATTATGGAAGAAGAGCTCAATTATGTTGGACAAAGATCTCAAAATTTGGGGTTTAATACCTATTCGGGATAATATGGCCCTAGAAATAATTGGAATTCAAATCAGTTACACAATGTTAATCACTAGACCCCTCCTTATGCAATTCAACCACCTCCTACATCTTGGGGGCCTCCAAAATGGGTTAGTCCTCAATGGAACCAACCACAATGGCAACTAAATCAATCACAGTACTGATAGCCTAATCCACGACTACGGTAGCAGAACCAACCTCAATTTTAACCATGAAAAAATCAAGGCCCAAAAAGACCTTGGGGACAACCCCCCACCTCTTATTACTGGACCAAATACTACTAATGAGAAAGTGAATCAACCTCGGATACTAGCACAACCAGTCCCAAACCTGAAAAATAACCATCCTCAGCAAAAACTTAATGTTGATTCTAATCCTCTCAGTCTAAATGTAATAGAAGTTGATGATATTTGATTAAATAATCATAATATTCCTTCAAAACCTGATGCTCTAGACAAGGAGGGAGAGGAGAATGAGGAAGCTCGGGGAAAATATCAAGATTCTAATAAAATAAAGGAAGTAACTGATGAAGCACCTTATCCAAAACATTTTAAAATAGCACAAGTAGCTCCCAATTCCTCCCAACCTAATCAACTTGACATGGCAGATTCTACACTTCTTCATGAGTTGAAAAAGATTAATATAGAGATGCCTCTATTACAAGCTATTAAGGACATACCACAAATTAATCAACTTGTTAAGTCACTCTACATAAAAATACCTAGAAGAAAAAGGAAATTTCCTTCTACAATCCAAGTAGGGACTAAGCTCACTGATGTATTATTAGGAAGATTGAAGATTGCTTACTTTGAAATATAGTGACCCTGGTAGTCTTGTAATTACTATGAGCATAGGAGGAGTTGAGATACCTAATGTGTTGATTGATTTAGGAGCAGCTATAAACGTTATCATTGTTGATACCACAAAATGCTAGGAATGAAAGGGATTCAACCTACAACAATTGTGCTCTAGTTGGCAGATCAATCTATTGGAATCGAGGAACACTGAGAGGGGGGTGAATTGGTGTTCTGCAATTTTTAGCATTCTTAACTTTTTTTTTCAACCACTTAATGCAAATGAACAAAAAAGAGATGCAGAAACACAAAGCAATAAGCAACAACACCATAACACCAAGATTTATACGTGGAAAACCTAGTTAAGGGAAAAACCATAGTGGGAGTGAGACCCACAATATAAATATACTCTGTTAGAAGTCTAAAAATATTACAATGGGAATGCACATGCATTCAGGCACACTGCCTAGAGCTCGCTGCTCAAAAGAAAGAAGGACAACAACCCTAGAAGGCTCACTACCTTACAAAATCTTTTACAAAAGATGATTGGAATTTTTGAACTAAAAAATAGCATCCGTAAATGCCAAGGTATAGTTTTGGTTAAGAACAAAATACTTGATCTCACACCGGCTCTGGTATACTGCTTTATTTTGTTGTTATTCAATATTATGGAGCAGAAATATTTCACTTGTGCACATGAAACTATGAAAAATCAATCACTAACCCTTTCCACACATCCATCGATACACAAAATGATCATATCCATTGATCTTTTATATCTGCAACATGAAATTTGGTCTTTAATATGTTGGCTTCAAGAACACTATCCAAATAATGAAACGTGCATACATAGTCAATTTAATCTAAACTCCAATGCATATGCGGACCAAAAATAATTGTCTACATGCTTCCTAGATGTTGGATAAACATCCTCAATCACAAAAACAATCACCAAAATTACTCCACCAATTCCGCACAACGATCAACTATCCAAGATGGTCATATCGCATTGTTCATCATGAAAACTTGTACATCAGATCTTCCAACTTACACGACAATCATTACGAAAGGCTAAGATTATGTAATAAGGTACTCCACAACACAAAATATTCAACCGAAATGAAACACAAACCAAAATACTATACTATGTCGGATGTCCTATTCTACCTCACCAGACCTATCCAAAACTCAATCTGAATTTCGATAGAAGAAAATCATGAACTGGAGGTGGAATATCTAACTTTATTTGTTATCAATGACAACACCTGATGACTTGTACAATATCTCTTGCCAACAATCTCCCCCTTTGGCATTGATGGCAACACAGTGAAAACTAACTGTGTCAAAATCAGTACCAGCAAAACTTAAAAAATGCACAATTCTGGAACTCCACTAAGATGAATACAACATTTTTCACTAATCTAAACTCCCCCTTTGACATCAATGGAAAAGGTAGGGATCTGGATACCAAAATTTACACAAAGTTCTATACAAAGGCATATATACATAGAGACCTTACTTCTTTACAAAAAATTGAAGATATATGCAAAAGTGTTCTTCAATGAATCCAAATAGTTGTACCAGCCCTTCTTGAGACTCTCCAAGATAGATATGAGACCACTAAATAGATAGGCTTGCATCTCTGTCGACTTAAGATCTAAAGGTTCACTGGTGGCTTGAGAATCCTTCAATGCACTTAGCATAGTGTCAAACTTGGGAGTGATGTGACTTCATAGTTCACCAACTCTGCCAATTATTCTTTCCTTTTCATGGCTTAGGCTCCTTATCTTGTCAAGTAAAGATATTACTTGATATTCTCTACTGTTCAAAGAAACCGACAAGGGATCAAGTGACTGAGATATTCTAATTAATTGCTCTTCATGCTCTCTGGACTTCTTCTCAATATCCTTAATGAACTTGGACAATGATAAACATGACTTGCAAATATTGCCATCTTTGGATAATCCATCTTTAATACTCTTAATACATGTAATGTAACTCTATCATCTACAATCATTATCTTCAATGTCTAGAGCCTTTTGGCATTAAACTCACTGTGGACCTTTACCTAAGTTGATTTCTCCAATGACTCAAAATGAGTATCCACTGAGTTGATCAAACTCTTCAGTTGTCCAGATGGAGTGTTATATGTGTTCTTTTGAAATGTGGGCATTAACTTTTCCATAACATCGGATTCCAGGGTAAGCAACTCATTGCCTTCCATGTGAGATTTCAACAAATCTTCACTTGCCTTGGCCTGAGCAAATGAAGATAATTGAAGCTTCTGAATAAGGGAAAGAGTGGCAAGGTTGATTGGGCCTTGGACAAATTATAGATAATCAATAATACGCTTTCCTTTCACTGTCCCTATAATGTCTCTTGCTACGGTGCTTTTTCCCTAGTATCAACTTCAACTTTAGCCTCAACCTTCTCCTTATTTACAACCTTCTCTGGATTAGCCTTATGTGGGATTGCATCCTTCTCAAATGTTTCAACAATGTCAACCAAAGGATTCTAAGTATCCTCAACCTCATTTCCTTTTCATGCTTCTCCTTCACCCTTATCCACCACATCCTCATCTCTAGCATCTTCCAGATCATTCACCTCTACCTAATCAACTATTTGTACTTCCAGAATAGGAGTATCAACCTTTGTCTAATCACCTTGGGATGGCATGCTCTAAGTTTTGGACCATATTTAGGAGCATCATTCTAAGATTTCTCAGGGATAACCTCATACTAATTTGGAAGCATAATTTCCTCAAGATTGTCTCGGAGTCTTTTATGACTTCATCTATTTTGCCAATCATTATCTTATTGAGTCTGATTTTTCTCATGAACTCATTGTAGACACCTTTTAATTATTTTTAATTCTTGACATAATTAATTTATTAATTATGCCAATTTTAATTCTCCTCAATATTAATTAATTATAATTAATATTGTCACTATAGTCTGTTATTGATTTATTTAATAAATCAACTCCCTTTTGTTCTTCTAAAAATCTTCAATATTAAATCTTCTCAAAATCCTCCTCTTAACTAATTTATTTAAATTAATTATTTAACCTAAGTGATTCCTACAAATCATCTCTTCTTAATCCATCATTAGCCTAATAAATTCTTCTAGAAACTACCTAAGCTCACTTAGTATTATTCTTCTAATTTTTAATTCCCTCCACTCATTCTCTCTCCTAGTCAAATCCTCCTACAAATCTTATCTATCCTAATCCCACCTAACCTTTCCTCTAATCCCCCTCCTAATGAGTTACTAGTGGCTAATCATCATGGTTAGCCACAAAGTCAACTCCTTGTCCCTTCCATCCAGCCAGTCTCCTTAAATGCCCTTTTCCTAGGTGAATGTGAGATTTTCAAAATCTCACATTCCTCTAGGAATCTCATCTTCAAAGGAATTTTTAATTCCTTCTTATTCCTCCAATCTCCATGATCATCCCTTTTTGAAGAATCTTTAATTCTTCCTCTCCATTTCTCAAGAAATGTCTCATCCCTTGCTCTTCTCGACGCACATTGGGAAGACTTCCCAATGTACCTTGAGGAGTGTGGAGACAAGAAATTCCTTTAAGGCATATCTCTTGGTCTCCACACCTCCTCTTGGGTCTTGTGTAAGCTCACAAGAAATCCTAACCCTCCATCTTGGGTCAATCCTAGCCCTTCATTTTTTCTCTCCTCTTCCTATAAATTGAGGACTCCATCCCCTCACTTATCATCTCCAATTTTAGCAAGTTCATGTTGTTAGTTTGAGCCTATAAAATTATATTTGCATCCTCACCATGCCAAAATTATCCTTCATCCATACTTAGTCATATTATCCATCTCATCCCTCAAAATCCATTTTATCCATTTGTGCACAATGTTGGAGAGCCAACCACAACAAGCAATCTAGGAGAAAATCAACATCACATTAGAGGCATTTGGGCGCACTTCGACTCCATCCAAGCTCCATCTGAAGAAGAAGGTAAAGGTTGTAAGGTATAAGCATTTGTCTTCATGTTTTTTTATGTGATTTGATTTATGCTTTTTGGTTTCAAATGTTTTTATGTTTTGATTTTCATATTAACAATCCAATCCACCTTCCACTCTTTTCCCCTCTTCATTCATTCTTAGCTTCCTTAAGAATTCTTTTAATTTCTTCCTTAGATATCACAAAGCATATATTGACTAGCACATATTCTCTTAATCTTTCATCTTCCTTATTTGCAGTTTGTCTTCTCATTTCTAAAATGTCATAAAAACTTATGGGGATTTCTGACATTATTTCTATTAGAGCCCTATTGTATTCATTCAAATACTTAGTAGTAGCTTCCTCTAAAGTTTTTTTTTCATTATCATCAAAATTGTCATACCATTCTGACATTGGCTTCAAATTTCCATGCTTAACAATCTCATCTATAATTTCATTTAATGACATAGGAGGTTTAATTGTGAATCTTACTTGCTTAATTACCTTGTCTATTTTGGAGGTTTTTGGTTTCTTTCTTGGCTTGTCTCCACCAAATGGCTTCTTCTTACCAACTTCAGTGACCTTAGTTGCTTTGGCCTTCACCTCCTTAACTGTATCATTGGATTTTGTCTCCTCATCATCCTTCACAGTCACAAATCTTACTTTTTTCCTCTTCTCTCCTTTTCTGGATGGAATGGCTGATGATTTGGATGATTTGGCAAGACCGAAAGAGGAATAAGTGCTTCTGGTTTGCTTAGGCTTAGAAGCGAAGACTTCCAGTTCAGCTTCCTTCTCTTCAATAGTCTATTCTTCAAATAGGATATTCCTTTTTCTCACCTCTCGAACTGCCTCTTTGGAGATCCTAATGCTTTTTGCATATGCCTCTACTTCCTTCCTTACTTTTCTCTAAACTTTTGGCTTCTTGAATTGCTTTTATAGCTTCAAGATCTTTTTAGCATAGGTACCAAATCTCTCTTTCATGGGATCCACCGGATTGCTTAATAAGTGTTTAGCATATAGATCCAATATTTTCTCATCAACCTCATACCCCATGGACATGATCCATACAGTTCTAGGTTCAACATCCTCCATCAAGCATTGGTTAGTATCTACCATGAAATAAATTGTATCTTGGTACTTCTCAATCACTGATTTAGAGATTCTATCCCTTTCATGTATTTCACTAATTTTTTTGAAATAACCCCAAAGGGTGGCCTTCCTAACCTTAGTGTCAACAACATTATATAGTAACTCTCTGATTTGTACTCCCACATGTCTATCATAAGCCCATTGGACTTGTCCAACTCCTGGAACTTTGTTCATAAAGTAGAAGAACAAACACAAGATCAGAGTTCTGTACTTAAATGGTTGTTTCTTGTCTTGCTTAATCTTTTCCAAATCCTTCATTAGCTCACTTCAGAGCAATTCACATAGGTCATATTTCTTGTTCTCCCAAGCAATCTCATAAGCAACATATATTGTTTTTTTAGATACAAATTTCTCTCTGCTAGAGTAGTAAATCTTATATCCAATCACCATTGAGGCAAATTTGACATCATACTCCAAAATGTCATCGATAGTCATGGCTCTTTTGTCGAACCTTGAACCGGTTGCATCTATGACAATTTGGTTCTTCACCAACTTCAGCAATGGCAGCTCTTTGGATGAACACAAACCAATAACAGCCCTAATAGCACTCTTTAGTGATTTTGAAAGGCTTGTTTAACCACATAAATTCATCATGCACTTTGCTAAGAACATATCGAACCCATTCAATTTCATCAAACATTAGCAATTTGGCAAGATGAACAAAACCCTTATCCTCCAATAATTGAAATTCCAGTTTTAGACTGAAATTTCCATCGATCAACTATTTGTTGTAGAGATTCAATAGGTGTGAGCTTCTCAATTCCTCAATGTTGCAGTGCATATAAACCCTAATATTTTTTATATGCAAAACACCTTGTGGAACCAATGAAAATGCACTTTTTGGGTCATCTTTCATAGAGATAAATGGATGTTTCTTAAAATCTAGTCGATCTCTCTCAGTGATGCCTGCAACTAAAGGGGTTGCAGTTCTAAAGGTAGACATTTTAAAATTTTAAAACTTCAAAATTTAAAGGTTTCACAGAAAAATACCTTGACCACCGGACTAGGAAATTCAATGGGCAAATCTTCTTCAGGCTTAGATCTTAGAAAATTTTACTTGTCGAACTCTCTTCTCGTCTTCTCTTTGAATGCAAAGTGAGAAATGAAGTTATTAAGTCACTTTTTATCTTCCACACACCTAAATTTCAGGTGTAATAAATGCACTTTTCCCTAATACTTCTAGATACCTTGCATACACAAATAGTTCTTCAAGAAATCTTTTGTGAATCTTCAAATATGCTCACTCTTTCAAAAATCCTTCAAAAAGATCTACACCACCATAATACAACTTCTGACAATCTTCTGATCTTATGGCACCAACATCTGGCAGGGGGAGAAAATATCTACATGAAGACTCCCCTTAGGCCAAAGGCCTCAATCTAATTCCCGGAGGAATTTGCAGCACTGAAATCAGGTGCAGGACCTGTTTCCAATATTTGAATCACTCTTCTTCACCCATGTCTTCTTCATCTGATCTCTAATCTCCTCCACTTTCACTTTCCCTTTTACATATGCTTGCACATTCTTGTTCTTCTATGTCAAACCATTTCTACTCATGTTTCTACTTCTACAAAATCTTGCAATGTGACCGGATTCGTTGCAATTGTAATATACAACATTTCCTTGTCTAGGCCTGAAATTCCATTGATTTCCTCTTGATCTGCACTAGTTAGAAACATGTCCAAATCTACCACATGCATAACATCTGACATTCCTTCTATTTGGAAAGTTATTCATCATACTTTTGCATTCATTTGACTTATGCTTATACTTATTGCATTTGAAACATTGACCGAAGAAGGATGGACCATTCTGATTCATTCTATTTCTACATTGACTAGCCATACGACCAAATTTATTGCAAACAAAATATTTAGCATTGAACTTATGAGAATTAGGTTTCCTTACCGGAGACCATTTAGCTTTGTTCTTCTGATGTTGAGAGTTAGGATTGCTTTGACCAGATCCTAATCTTTCATCTTTCTCAAATCCAACTCCTCTCTTATCATATACACTCTTCTGACTCTCAAGCATCTCATTAAGTTTGGTTGAGCTGATCTTGAACTTTTCCTTGTACTCATTTTCAGCTTCAAGATCATACTTAACAAGAAGGATCTACTTTCCAAGCTCTTCCTCATGTTGTCAGGATTCTTTCAAGTAAAGCTTTAGTTGGCCATTCTCACAATGAATTCTATAGCATTCATCACATTTGTCTTTCAACAACTAAGCAAGATTCTCCTCATTTTTCTTCCTTTTCTCAATCTCCTTTGTCAATTTCATCGCAATAGATTCCATCTCATTCTTCTGAACTGCATTAGCTCTAGCAAGTTTCTCACATTCTTTTGTCTTCTCTTTTAAGGCTTGGTCATCAGTACTTTGGCTTTATTTCTCCTTTAGCTTGTCAACAAGTTCCTTTCTCTTCTCTCTTGACTTGTTCAACGGATCTTTCAATGACTAGATGAAGTTCTCGGCATCCTTAAGATTCACTTTCATCTGTTGGACCTCAACTTGGGATTGATCTAGATCCTCAAATTCCATGATAAGTTGATGTTGAAGACTACTAGAATCTATTGATTCACCTTCTCAGATCCCCCTCAAGATGTTAGGCTTCTTCTAAGAGATTAGGATCTGATATCAATTGTTGAAATCAAGGAACATAGAGAGGGGGGTGAATCAGTGTTCTGCAATTTTTAACATTCTTAACTTGTTCTTTCAACCACTTAATCCAAATGAACAAAAAATAGATGTAGAAACACAAAGCGATAAGCAACAACACCATAACACCAAGATTTATATGTGGAAACCCCGATTAAGGGAAAAACCATGGTGGGAGTGAGACCCACAATATAAATATACTCTGTTAGAAGCATACAAATATTACAATGGGAATGGACATGTATTCAAGCACACTGGCTAGAACACACTTCTCAAAAGAAAGAAGGGAAACAACCCCGGAAGGCTCACTTCCTTACAAAATCTTTTACAAAAGATGATTGGAATGTCTGAACTAAAAAATAGCATCTACAACTGCCAAGGTACAGCTCCAGTTAAGTACAAAATACTTGATCTCACACTGCTCTGCTATACTACTGTGCTATACTGCTCTATTCTACTGTTCTTCAATATTCCAGAGCATAAATCTTTCACTTGAGCATGTGAAACTACATACAATCAATCACTAACCCTTTCCACACATCCACTGATACATAAAATGATCATATACATCAGTCTTTTATATCCACAACATGAAATTTGGTCTTCTATATGTCAGCTTCAAGAACACTATTCAAATAATGAAACATGTGTATATAGTCGGCTCAATCTGAACTCTAATGCATATGCGGACCAAAAATAATTGTCCACATGCTTCCTAGATGTTGGCTAAACATCCTTGATCACAAAAACAATCACCAAAATTACTCCACCAATTCCGCACAACGATCAACTATCAAAGTTGGCCATACCACACTGCTCATCCTGAAAACCTGTACACTGGATCTTCCAACTTACAGGACAGTCATTACTGGAGCCTAAGATTATGGAATAAGGTACTCTAGACATATAAAATCATCCTTTAGCTCCACAACACAAAATATCCAAGTGAAATGAAATGCCAACCAAAATATTGTACTCTACCGGGTGTCCTATTCTATCTCACCAGACCTATCCAAAACTCAATTTGACTTTCGGTAGAAGCAAATCATGAACTATGGATGGAATATCTTACTTCAGTTACCATCAATGACAACACCAGATGACCTATACAGTGTCTCTTGCCAACACAATCTATTGCCAAACTTGAAGGTGTTCTACAAGATGTAACAATCACAATTAACACATGGGATTACCCAATGGACTTTTTGGTACTCAAATCTAGGAATAAAGAATCAAGATACCCAATCATACTTGGAAGACCTTGGCTAGCAACTGTTGCAACATTGATAGATTGTAGATCTAGTAGAATGACTATTTTCAATGGTTAGAAACAAAAAGATTTGACACTTTATCCTCCAACTAAACCAACATTCCATCTTGACACTCAATTCTGGGTTGATGATGAAATGGAGTCAGAAGGAGATGGAGTAGTTGAGTTAGCCATGGTTACTGTGCAATATGAAGAGAAACTTAATAATGATATTGTCAAATTCAATCAAGTGATTGAAGGATGTCCCTTTATTAAAGAAGTTAAAGAGGGAAGTTGCAAGAAGACTTTACATCATGATAATGCACATTCTTTTCCTCTTAACACACTTATCGGAGATCCATCTGAAGGGAAGAGTGAAACTAAAGAGATTACAGTATCTGAAGATAAACCTCTCTTTATTAACTCAACTTTACTTCCAAGATAAGAAGAAGAGTTGAATCTCACTTTAGAGAAACATATAAAAGCATTTTCTTGGGAATATAAAGATATGAGAGGAATACACCCTCCTATTTGTACACATCATATCTATATTGATGATGTTAAACCTGTGAGACAAGGTCAGAGAAGAATCAATCCAGTTCTGAAAGATTTTGTTAAACAAGAAATAGAAAAATTGTTGCAAGCAGGGTTCATTTGTCCAATTTCTAATAGTCAATGGGTTTCCCCATTGGTTATTGTACCTAAGAAAAATTATAAGTGGCGTGTTTGTGTGGATTACATATAATTAAATAAAGCTACTAATAAGGGTTATTTTCCTTTACCATTTATTGATCAAGTGCTTGATAACCTATCTGGTAGTAGTTATTTCTCTTTCCTTGATGGTTTTAGTGGTTCCAACCAGATGCAAGTGGCTCTTGAGGACCAGGAAAAAACAACATGTACATGTCCTTGGGAAAATTTTGCATATAGGGTCTTACCATTTGGACTCTATAACACACCAGCCACTTTCCAATGAGTTGTATTGGCTATTTTTGCAAATTTAACTACTTCATGTGTTGAGGTGTATATGAATGATTTTAGAGTCCATGGAAAGACAATTGAATAAGTATTGGAAATTTTGAATAAAGTGTTGCAAAGATGTAAGGATCGCAGATTATCATTGAACCATGAAAAATGTTCCCTTATGATGACAGAAGGAATTGTCTTGGGACATCATATTTCTAAAGAAGGAATTAAAGTTGATCCAGAGAAGGTGGAAGTTATTCAACAAATTGAAATCCCAAAGACTCAAACTAATGTTAGAAGCTTTTAAGGACATTTAGGGTACTATAGAAGATTCATTGAAGGATTTAGTAAAATTGTTGAACCATTGTTTACATTCCTTAAAAAGGATGTGGAATTCTTATGGACACCTGACTGCCAGAAATCGTTTGAAGCTATAAAGCATGCCTTAACTACTTCTCCTATCATTAAAGGACTTGTTTGGAGAGAACCACTCCACATACATACAGATGCCTCCAACTTAGCCATTGGAGAAATTTTGGGACAGAAAGATCAAAATGGAGCAGTGCATGTTATTTATTATGTCAGCAAAAAATTGAGCCCCACAAAGAGGAATTATACAATAGTTGAGAAGGAATTTTTAGCTATGTTATACATGATTAGAAAGTTTAGACATTATATTATTGGTTATAAAGTGTTTGTCCATAGTGATCATACAACCATTCAGTATTTAATGAATAAAGTCATTGTAGGTGGTTGAATTATAAGGTGGTTGTTACGTTAAAAAGAATTTGACATCACTATTATGGATAAACCTGGCAAGGATAATGTTATTGTTGACTTTCTTTCAATAGTGATTTTGCAAGGTAATAATGAACTAGTAGATGACACATTTCTAGACAAACACTTGTTTTCTATTTCAGTTCAATCACCTTGGTTTGTTGATATTGAGAATTTTCTTGTGACAGGGAAGTGTTCAATTCATTTCAGTGCTAAGCAAAAGAAAAGCCTTGTTCGTGAAAGTTCTAGATTTAAATGGTTAGATGGTTTTTTGTTTAAAATGTGTCCTTATCATAATCTTCATAGATGTGTGCATGAAATAGATGTTTATGACATTTTACATGCATTTCATAATGAACTAGAAGGAGGACACTATTCTATGGTCAAAATAGTTCACAAGATCTTGGGAGCAAGATACTTTTGGCCTTCCATGACCAAAGATGTTTCATTTTATATGAAACATTGTGATGAATGCCAACACGTGGGAAGACCTATGCTAACAATGGAGACTCTGCTACAACCCAAGATAGCTCTTGATCCATTTGACAAATGGGAAATTGATTATGTGGGACATGTGGATCTGTCTTCAAAAGGACATCACTACATTCTGGTTTGTACAAACTATGTCACAAAATGGGCGGAAGTGAAGGCACTACCAGCAACAAAGGAGGATAAGGTAGTTGGTTTTTTGTACAAGCATATTCTTTAGACATGCTAGCCCTTAATTTTGACACCATTAAAGCTCATCGAACTCCAATAAATCTTTTTCAAAATCAGACTTGTGGGAAAATAAATCTTTGTCAACCCATGCCAAAGGTGGGTCTCGAGTCCTAGGATCTCATTCAGCATACTTAACTTTTCCATGGTATCCCTTGGGAAGGAACTCGGTACTCGGCAGAATGTGTTTTCCATTCTTGTCAAGTCCCTAGTCATATGGTAGAAAATCAAATATTTTATCTTCGTTGTGTCTCGCTTTGCTAATTGGGAAAGCTTTGTATTTTGTAGTTGTGAGTGTGTGGGACCACTTGAGACTCGGTGGGAATGTCTTTTCCACTTCAATGAGTCCTGAGCAGATGAGAGGATGTGTGTTGTGTGTTATCTAAGTTGGTAAATCGATACTCAATGAGGTGACCTGATTAATCTCACTGAGCCCCCGAGTAAAAGGAGTAAGTGGGTTGTGTGTAAAAAGGAATGTGAGTTGTCAACTTGGCACTCGGAAAGATGTCAAAGTCAACTTCAACAAGCCCCAAGTTTATGAATATGGTGTGCAAGGATATCAAGAGAATATTAAGGAGATGACACGTGCCATTATCAACTGTCAAGGCAAGTTAAATGAATGGTCGCAGGCAGTAATCAAATCAATAACAAAGACCAAAGTTGGCACGAGTGAAGTAGAAGCACACTGCATTCCTGGGTGTGAAATGTGTGATCAAGAAGCATGAAGATCATGGCAAAATTGTTCATTCATAATGAGTCTCAGATGGATAAGTGATTAGAGATTTGCATGGATAAATGTAGAAGTCATTTTTTAAAGGAAAAGGGATGACTAAATTGGTAGTGGAGATAAAATAGGGATAGTTTTAAAAGCATAAAGCAAGAAAAATAGCATGCATGAGTAATTACATGAGAATGAGCTATTTTCAATAATCCCAAATCCTTATAAAAGAGGCATTGAGTTGTGGTTCAAGCAAGTAGTTGTCACAATAATCCTGCATGTTATCATGAAGATGGTTGCAGGAGAAGAATTCTCATTTGCAAGGAAATATTGTGCTTTCATGAGTTTTAAGTTCTTTGACATAGGATAGAGAATATTAAGACTAACTATTTGACAACCGAAGGGGCCTTGAAATCCGTTGGACAATCGAAGACACCTTGAAAGGCCCTTTCAGTCACAAGGTCATTTCAAGGGTTATCCACATTTTCTCCTTCACCACCAAATAGTAATGAGGCAGTGGAAGAAAGGACAAAAGTTATAAGAGCATGAGATGGTTGGTTCAGGCGCAACATTTTGTTGATCCTGAGAGATTATTGAATCTACAACCACCCCTTTTATTAGAATACTTCTCTTAGAGCTCCTCTTTCCATTTGAATAGATTCCATTCTAGAAGTATGAGCTCCTCCTTTGGTTTAGGGATACTCCACTCCTTTTGTCGTGGGGTTTCTCTTCAAAGTTGTAGAGTTCCTTTGCTAGTAGGAATGGTGCAAAGCATGCCTCCACTGAGTTATCTATCATGCGATGGTGGCATGACTCAAAAAAATTAGGCAACAATAAGTTTTCATTTTCCATCAAATGGTTAGGACATGCATGTTGGTTTTTTGTCTCTTTTGAAACCAGCGAGGTGGTCTCTTTTGGCACATAGGGATGACGTGTCGAATTTAGAATTAGCCAGTTATAAGTAGCATATAGCTTGTGCATTTCTTATGTTATAAAAAGAATACCAAGGTTGTATTAGGGGTTCTGAATTTTTTACATTTTTAGGGAAAATCGAATAGGGTAGGGTATATTCTATCACTGGAGGAAAATTCCTAAGGGAATGAATGTAAAAGAAAATCAGTAATTTCAATTAGTATATGAGCAGACTGTTAAATTGTTGTAAAACTATCTCCAGTTGTATTTATGGATTTCATATGAATCAAAATGTTAAGGATGTTTTGATTTATCTTGATATAATTTTATGTCAATGTGTGACTGTGTATGTGGGTTTCCTTCAAGGAAGGAACTAAAGTCTATATAAAAATCACTATGAA
Source organism: Cryptomeria japonica (assembly GCF_030272615.1). Classification (NCBI taxonomy): domain Eukaryota; kingdom Viridiplantae; phylum Streptophyta; class Pinopsida; order Cupressales; family Cupressaceae; genus Cryptomeria; species Cryptomeria japonica. The sequence continues at coordinate 482,280,493 of NC_081415.1, read as the reverse complement.
TCTAGGAAATAGTTTATGGGTTAACAAGAATGGTTTATGTAACAACAGAAGGAGATGCATTAATGTAAGGCAGTGGTGTTTGAAAAGCTCACTAATTTGAAGCTAGTTACTATTAGGATTTACATTTGTGACCTAAGAACTAACTTTGTGCCATGGATAGACACTGACCTGTTATGGTCCAGGATTTGTTTTAGAAACATCTCTTTAATCAATCTTCCCTTTCCCTTTCCCTTTCTTTAAATTTTTTCTATTTTGTGTGCTCGGATATTGTTAGAGGCAGAGCAAATGGGATTTTAGCTCAAGTCCAGAGCAACGCATGTAATGTCCTTATGTATTTGAGAAAATTCCATCTTTTGTAGGCCTATAGGTAGAGGTGTTGCAAGTTTGTTATTTATGTAGGCCCAAAATAAGAACATCCTCATGAGCACAATGGAGCTCAAAGTGAAGAAGGTTGTAAGAGCCTTGTTATTGTTAGAAATCCATGTCCTTAATCTTTTGATAGTATAGAGACCACATTGAAGGTTTTATCCCTGACTTGAGATGTGATGAAATCCTTAGGATTGAGGGTTTCTAGAAAAACCACCCACAAGATGGTGACTCTATTGGGGATTGCTTAGAATCTCTGGTTAAAAGTGGATTTAGTTCTGATACAGGTGAGACTACATTGGCCCATCTGAGTCACCAACAAGATGGTGACTCTACTAGGGAGTCCTTGCTAAACCCATTGAAAAGGAGTCCAAAATTTGAAGAATCTAAAATTCATTTCAGATCTTGATGTTTCAACTTGGAGAAAGTTTTATTTGCAGCTAATATAAAAAGAATATTGTGACTCTGATGTTGAAAGACCTAGAATGATATTTCAAATAGCTTCATGTCATTTAAAAAATTTCCTCTGCAAGGAGGTGGCGAATCTGAGTGAAGAACCTGAGAATTGAAGAAGAGCTTCAAGTCTCCCATGAAAGAAAGATAAGCAGCAGCTGCAATATTCCAGATATTCTCCAAACTTTGTGTGAAAATGTCAAAAGTTCCCTTCCAGTGATTTGAGCACTAGATTAGGGAAAGGATATAAATTATCCCAGCATACTTCTTGATTTCTTTGATACTCTTTGTTTTCATAAAAGAAGTATGTATGATCTGTGTGGGGGAAAAAGCGAGACTAGGCTAACATGTCCTAATCCTACCTTTTGACACACATTACGGAATATGAAAGAGCCTAGAGGTATCACACAATTGGCTACTTCTTTTTGGTGAAAGAGAGAGCCACGTGCTACCTATTAGGGTTTCTATTCCTTTGTTGTCATTGAAAGGTAAGATTATGCAAGTTCAATTCCTAACCCCAAAATGCAAGTATGAACTAATAACAAGATTGCAGAATTGAACTTAAACAATGGAAAGCTACAAACATAAGGACAAGACAAGAATGCAGATGCATACCCGGAGTCAAAATCTGAGTGAAAATGTTCAGGACGGGGGCGCGGGCGCCACTGTCCTGATTTTGTTCCTGAAACTGCACCTGAAACTACCACTTTGCAACCTGGAAAACTGTCGAAACTGCCAAAACTTGCTATCTGTCAGGAGGACCAGGGCACCCAGCACCCCTGTCCCAGGGACCAGGGCGCCTAGCGCCCCTGTCCTGGCAGGACTAGGGCGCCCCACGCCCTTGTCCTGGTCTTCTGCTCTGAAACTTGGTGTATGGTTCAGTCTCCGTCTGCTTCTTTCGGATCTGCAACTTGCGGCGTCGTCTGAATCCCGAAATCTGCACTTATATCTGAAAAGGTGTTTGGGCGGCTATATAGGGTTTTGCCTTAGTCAAAACCCCGCTTTGGTGATTTCCACCTCCACGAATAGACAAGTTGTATTGTAAAATTAGTGTGTGTGCAGACCTTGTGTGTGTGCAAGATCTAAAATGCAAGTAAGCAAGCTAGAGCAACCTAGAAAGTAAACCCTAATTGCTTGTAAATGACAATGTAAATGCTCCAAATCAAGATGTAGAGTGATCTAAAGCATGAATACAAATGATGTAAGAAAGCTTATGCAAAGACATGAAAACAACATGAAATCATACCCAACCCCAAGGGGGGGGGATACAAGCCAATCTTCAGTCGGTGATCCCTTATTGCTCTTCAATGCCTTCAAAGCCCTAAATGAATGAAATTGATGGATGCTTGATGGACGGATGTTGAGTGTTGCTGAAGTCTTCAAAGATCTACTCTTTCGTTGCATAGAAGGTCCTGAAAACAAAAATCCAATCCTTTCTAATGAAGAAAGAGAGCTCTTATGTATGAAACCCTAGGTCTTAATTCCAACTTTTGGCTGACCTAGAGATTGAATATCCCGCCAATTTCTTGGGGTTAAGCTTTATTTTATGATTGGATCGCGCTCCTAAAATTTCGGAAAAAATGTCCGGGACCGTGTGCACTCCGAGCGCCATGGTCCCGGCAACTTTTCACCAAATTTTCAGGGCCGTTAGATATGATGATTTTAGAGAGAATCCCGAAGTTACAGGTGATTTCGAGATGTTTTGACCCCCAAAATCAAGCCCCCAAGTTCAAAATAGGACCTAATTAGGGTTTTTGATTAAATGATGTATTGGAGGAATAAAATGAAAAGGGGCACACTTTAATGAAAGGGCCCACCTTTATGATGTGGAGGATGATGAAATAGGACCTTAGACCTAATTAATTTGATTAATTAAGTGCTAAAGGGGAAATGCAATGCAAAATGCAAACTGCGCCAAGGCGGGTGCTAAACTAGGTGTGAAATTGTACTGCTTTAGCAAGTGCGTACAATTTACGACGCTACATGATCCTATATACAATGTTTCATAAGAAGATATCTTAGTATTTTTGAAAGAGAGTATGTATTATGCAATTTTAAGATCTCATGTTGTAAAAGAATTTTTGTAAGAGCATAATTCTCAAAATGTATCAATGATACAATTACCCCTATCTGGGTCTTGATGTGACCATGCCATATAATGAGTCATAGTCATGTAATAGAATAAGTTTCTATACTAAAAGATATAAGCCCATAGATTTTAGTCATATCCCTAGTTTTCCAAATGTCCTACCAACTGAAATCAGAGATAAGCTACCCAAATTTACTGGTACAAAGTGTGAATCAATAGACAAGCACCTTCAAAGATTCAGTGACTGAATGAATGATTATAAAATCAATAATTTAGATGTGATCATCAAATTATTTGTGCAATCATTAAAGGATGAAGCCAGAGAGTGGTTTATGATTTTGCTTCCAAAATCAATCAACTCTTGGAGGGAGTTTCATTCAGTTTTCAGTGCACAATTTGGTGAGAAAATTTGTGCGACTACAATGTTGGATGACCTCATGAATTATTCATATTCAGGAGGAAGAGTTAGTTTATGAATTCAATATCAGATTCATGAGAGCATTAAAAAGGATTCGTGAGAACTGTAGACCTCAAGATGCAATGGCATTAGTGATATATCTACATGCACTTGGTAAGAAAATAAGCTACCGGTTAAGAAAAAAAGAGCGTCAAAATTTGTACCCATGCATTCCAAATGGCAGTAGACATAGAAGGTATGATGAAGTTTGGATTGGTAAAGTTTCATGACTCTAAAGTTATGAGCTCTCATAGGATTTCATATGGAGTTGCATGTAGGAGTGCAAAGGCTTCAATGAATTCTTAGAATTGTAACCAACCTATTGTCCAAAATTTTGTTTCACATTCCGACAATTCTTTCCCAAATATATTGAATGAGCCACAATATAATGAAGTAAACATGAATAACTCAAAGGTGATTCAGGATGCAATTATATCTCTTACACATATGTTAAAAGAGAATGATGAGTCAATGAGTAATTTGAAAATGCTTGAAACAATCACCTCCAATGAACACCAGCTTGTTGTCCACAGTCAAGTAGGATCTATTGATGCAAACCAAATTGAGTCTCAAATTTTGAATCAACAGTTAGAAGCTCTTGTTGATTCCATAACACATACACAAGCATTGATTGATGAAAGGACAAAGAGGTATGTAGATAATGAAGAGGTTAAATCGGGAGAAGTCTAAGGACAACCCTGTGATGAAGATGACCCAAGTGAAGAATTTGAAAGTGTTGGTGATAGTGAAGGAATGCATATATTGACAAGTGAACAAATGTTTAAAGATGTTGATCATGTATATACAAGTGTTGAAGTTTCAGTTAATAGTGATTACAATATCTTTGAGTCTACTTGTATACCTTCATATATTGATATGAATCATATTCCTTGTTACTTAGATGTTCAAACTAGCTTGTATGAAATAGATATAGAAACATTTGTAGCCTATGAAGATTATAATAACTTGCATAATGATGATGAGTTTGAAAATGATGAATCTTCTCACATGGCCCTAGATCAAGATGTTGACTTTAATGACTCTCACCCTACTGCCCGAAGTGAATGAATAAGGTTGAAATGGAATCATTTACACTAGTAGAAGATAACATTGTTGTAAAAGTGTATAATAGTTCATTTCCACTAGTGATTGACTCTAATATACATGTTGATAATTTTGATCAGGAATCAATATCAATCTCCATGGAAGACTTCAGTGATCTTGAAAAGTTTTCAAATAATAAAGTCTTAGAGAGTTATATGAATGAGCTAAATGGTGCAGAATATGATTGTTTCTTGGTTAATGTAGATGGTTTCCATGACATGAAAATGGTGGAAAGTAAAAAATCTGAATATATTGATACAAAAGGGAACTTAGAAGGTGAACCTGTGGTAGTGTATATCTAACTAATAGTAATCATGAAGAGGATTGTTTCAGTATTTATAATCTAGAAAGCTCATTTTTAGATTTATTCATGCCAATTTTTGAAGTTGTTTACATGAATTTAGATTGTTCTTTCAAAGTTGAATCAAGATGTATCATTGAACTAGAATTGGAGGCATTCACACACGATGTAAATGACGATGATTAGAATATGATCCACTTGACAAGTATAGAAGTGGAAAGTGAAATGTTTAAATCTAAAGGCTCAGATTTGAATTTTTAAAAATTTGATATGAGTTTGTCAGATGGTTACAAATTTTATCTGTATGGATTTCTTTGCAGGAGCCATTATGGTAAAGATAACTTTAACTGTGATGGGATCATAACCATTATGAGAGATGTCAATGGAAACATCCATGATCAAATTAGGCTTAGTGGCATTCTCAGATGGATCAACTTGTTATGTGATGAAAATCAAATATTTGACAAAGGTAAATATTGGTGTTTCATTTTCTAGTAGCCTAGAGCCGCCACGTGAGGTTTGATTTTGATTTTCAAAACACAGAACACAGTGGTTACGATCCCAATGGATAATGCATGGTTTGCTTCTAATAGAGATATAAATTATTTATATTCCCACAAGGAGTATGCATCCCCAAATAGAACCACTGTTAGCCCTGAATTTTGACCCCATTAAAGCTCATTGAACTCCAATAAATCTTTTTGAAATCAGATTGGTGGGAAAATAAATCCTTGTCAACCCATGTCAAAGGTGGGTCCCAAGTCCTATGATCTCATTTAGTATACTTGACTTTTCTAGGGTATCCCTCGGGAGGGAACTCAGTACTCAAAAAAATGTGTTTTTCATTATGGTCGAGTCTTGAGTCATATGGCAAAAAATAAAATATTTTGTCTTCATTGGGTCCCACTTTGTTGATTGGGCAAGCTCTGTGTTTTGCAGTTGTGGGTGTGTGGGACCACTTGAGACTCAGTGGGAATGTATTTTAAACTTTAGTGAGTCTCGAGAAGATGAGATGACATGCATTATGTGGTATCTGAGTTGGCAACTCGATACTTGGTGAGGTGACCTGATTAATCTCACCAAGCCCCTGAGTAAAAAGGAGGAAGTGGGTTGCATGTAAAAAGGAATGTGAGTTGTCAACTCAGCACGCGAAAAGATGCCAAAGTTGACTTCAGCAAGCCCCAAGTTCATGAATATGGTGTGCAAGGATATAAAGAGAATATTGAGGAGATAACATGTGTTGTTCTCAAGTGCCAAGACAAGTTATACAAATGGTCGCAAGTGGTAATCAAATCAATAACAGAGACCGAAGTTGGCTCGAGTGAAGTAGAAGCGCACTGTATTTCTGGGTGTGAAATGTGTGATAAAGAAGTATGAAGATCATGGTAGAATCATCCATTCATAATGAGTCTCAAATGGATAAGTCATAAGTTGTTCACAAACAATGGCAGAGGGAGAACAAGGTGACAGTGATTAGAAATTTGCATGGATAAATGTAGCGGTGATTTTTTAAAGGAAAAAGGACGACTAAATTAGCAGTGGAGATAAAATAGGGATAGTTTAAAACATAAAGAAAGAAAAATAGAATGCATGAGTAATTACATGAGAATGACCTATTTTCAATAATCCTTATAAAAGAGCATTGAGTTGTGGTTCAAGCAAGTAGTTGTCACAATAATCCTACATGTTATCATGAAGATGGTTGTAGAAGAATAATTCTCATTTGTAAGGCAATAATGCATGTTCATGAGTTTTATGTTCTTTGACACAAGATGAAGAACATTAAGACTAACTATTTTACAACTAAAGGGGCCTTGAAAATGCATTGGACAATCAAAGGGGACTTGAAGGGCCCTTTTAGTCGCAAGGGACCTTTCAAGGGTTGTCCACATTTTCCCCTTCACCATTAAATGGAAATGAGGTAGCAGAAGAGGGGATAGAAGTGATAAGAGCACAAGGTGGTTGGTTCAGGCGCAACATTTTGTTGATTTTGAGAGATTATTAAAGCTTCAACCACCCCTCTGATTAGATTACTTCTCTTTCAGCTCCTCTTTCCATTTGAATGGCTTCCATTCTAGAATTATGAGCTCCTCCTTTGTTTTTAGGGATACTCCACTCCTTTTGCCTTGGGGTTTCTCTTCAAATTTGTAGAGTTCCTCTGCTAGTAGGAATGGTGCAAAGAACACCTTCATTGAGTTATCTACCATGCAATGGTGGCACGACTCAAAATAGCTAGGTGACAACATGTTTTCATTTTCCATCAGATGGTTAGGAAATGCATGTCATTTTTTTGTCTCTTCTGAAATGAGCGAGGTAGTCTCTTTTGGCACATAGGGATGACATGTCAATTTTAGAATCAGCTAGTTGTAAGCAACCTATAGCTTGTCCATTCCTTATGTTATAAAAGGAATACCAAAGTTGTATTGGGGGTTCTGAATTTTTTACATTATTCGGCGAAAATAGAATAGGGTTGGGTATATTCTATCGCTGGAGGAAAATTCCTAAGGGAATGAATGTACAATTTTTTTAGTAATTTCAATTAGTATATGAGCAAATTGTTAAATTGTTGCAAAACTTTCTCCATTTGTATTTATGGATTTCATATGAATCAACATGTTAAGGATGTTTTGATTTATCTTGATATAATTTTATGTTAATGTGTGACTATGTCTATGGGTTTCCTTCAAGGAAGGAACTAAAGTCTGTATGCAAATCACTGTGAATTTAGGAAATAGTTTATGGATTAACAAGAATGGTTTATGTAACAACAGGAGTTGCTTAATGTAAGGCATTGAAGTTTGAAAAGCTCACTAATTCGAAGCTAGTTACTATTAGGATTTACATTTGTGACCTAAGAACTGACTTTGTGCCATGGATAGACACTGGCCTATTATGGTCCAGGATTTGTTTTAGAAACATAACTTTAATCAATCTTCCCTCTAACCCTTTCCCTTTCTCTTAAATTTTTCCATTCTATGTGTTCTCAAATATTCTCAAAGGTAGAGAAAATGGGATTTTAGCTCAAGTCTAGAATAACACATGTAATGTCCTTATGTATTTGAGAATATTCCATCTTTCGTAGGCCTCTAGGTAGAGGTGTTGCAAGTTTGTTATTTATGCAAGCTCAAAATAGGAACACCATCTTGAGCATGATGGAGCTCCAAGTGAAGAAGGTTGTAAGAGCCTTGTTATTGTTGGAATTACCTATCCTTAGTCTGTTGATAGTATAGAGACCACATTGAATGTTTTATCCTCAACTCAAGATGTGATAAAATCCTTAAGATTGAGGGTTGCAGGAAAAAACACCAACAAGAGATTTGATGCACCAAGTGAAGTAGTTTTTGATCAAGAACCTCAATTTATATCTACTATGATGGAAGATTCCATGCACAAGTACAAGATGACACACAAAAAGTCTACATCATACCATCCTCAAGTAAATGGTCAAGTAAAAGTCACCAATATAGAATTGGATAATATTTTAGCAAAGACTATGTCATTAAGGAAAACAAATTGGTCAGAAAGATTAGATGAAGCAGTTTGAGCCTATAACACAACATGGAAGACTACTAGATAGGTTTTTCTCCATATGAATTAGTATATGGAAAGAGTCTTATTATGTTGATTGAATTTGAATTGCAAACATTAAGAATGACATTGGAAGTTGGAATTGATTTATGTGAAGTAGAGAAGACCATAATTATATAGTTGAATAGATTGGATGAAATGAGGATGGAGGCTTTGTAGCACACATAAATGATACAGATTCAAAGAAAAATATGGGATGATAAACATATTATTTTCAGATGGTTGAAAAGAGGAGATTAGGAATTACTATATGACTCTAGATTCCAAGAATTCAAGGGAATATTTCATACAAGATGGTTAGGACCATACGAGATTGATCAATTTTTTTTATTATGGAGTAGTTCAATTAGTACATTTAGATGGAGAAAGAAGAACCATGTTGGTCAATAGACATCGTTTGAAATTGTATCATAAACCAGCATCTAAAAAAGAGTTCCTTTCAAAGTTACAGTCTAGAATTGAACATTTCATCCTGGAAGATGTCACTTCTATGGTGAAATTCAATTCTGATTAAATCTAGCAAGAAGACAGAATAAAGGAAGTAAATTGAAAACCATAAATGACAGTTTATCTTCGAAAAAAAAATCAGGGATGACTGAAAACTAGAAATGGCAGTCTACCTTATGGGTGAATTGAAAACCAAAAATGATGTTTCATACTTGATAGAATAAAGTTGAAAACCAACAATGACAACTTTACCCAAATCAACTTCAATGTTCTCAAATAAGTCTTTTTGCAAGTTTGAATTAATGAATGTTTCCACAAGTTCCTGATCATTTCCATCAAAGAAGGAATCTCTCCTTTTCCAAGAAGACTATCCTAGACCATTTAATACATCATTTAGTTCATGTAGGTTGAGCCCTGAGTAACTCCTGATCATCTCATTGGTTCCTTACCAATTGAGCTGATATAGATGCTCCAAATGGCTCCTGGTCGACATGTCGCTTTGGTCTTTAGCAAAACGATCGATTCTACATGATAGCTCCTAATTGACATAAGTCAATCAATTTTTCATGGAAGCTCCTAAAAGAATATGCATTAAATGATAAAAGGTATACATTTATTGAAATATTATTTTAAATTATTATCTTCTAATTTAGTAAGTACGGTGTATGAGTGATTAATTTTGCTTGTATAGAAATCTCCACCGATTCATTATTTTTAACATGATTATTATAAGTTTTAAGTATTAAATTAAAGATTGATGGAGAAATAAGGATTTAAAATTCAATGATATTACTTGTCATTTCAAATTTAAGTAATGATTATTGTGAAAGATTATACACATGTTACGACTGCCACCAACTTACCAAATTAAAGAATGATTTTTTAGAAGTGACGTGCGGATCATCTGGTAAACTTTCAATTAATGAGGAAACATGTGTAATAAATCATTAATTGTGGCTCTTGGAAGTGGAAAATATTCGTTCTTTTTCTGTAATCAAGTTTGAGGATTCAGTCTAGAAGAAGCATTTCTCAGTTGCAAGATTTGAAATGGGGAACAAGAGAAAAATAGAGCCAGAGAATTTCAATTTAGACCATTAGATGGAAAGGTTGTTAGAATGGGAAGATTGGCTTAATTTTATAAGAATATACGAGGTTTTTGAGATGGATGTGGTGGAGCAATTGTAAGAAATTTTCATGTAAATGTTACCAGAGTCAGTGGAGAAGTTATAGAAGTTACCAATCAAGTTATAAGTGAGTTGGTAGGGATTCCAGCAGAAAGAGAATTGGTAAATAAAGGAAAAAATAATTTTGAAGAATTAATCAATTCATTTCATGAAGGGCATGAATGATGACCTAAGTTGCAGGTTGATGCAAGAGTATCCCCTTTCTATGAGCAATCTTGCATCAACCAAAAATATTTCCTTTTAGTTTAGTTCTTGTTCAATTCAGTGTGCAGTTTTCTGTGTTCCTGTCAGTATGTTCCGGTAGTTGCTTGCTTTTCATTGCAGATCATATTTTCGGTTTCTAGGTTGGTTCTTATGCTTAATTCTAGATTCTCAGTCCATTAGGAATCTTTTCTGGCAAGATATTGCTTCTGGTTTGGTTGTTTCTGGGTTTTAGAGCAATTTTGGGCTTCCCAATTGTAGATTTCTTCTTTTTTGAAGTGGTTTCTTGACGTGTGGATCTATTTGTGCTCTTGCCCGATGTTCCTAAGTCCTTGGCCAACCTTCTTGTTGATCCGCACTTCTTGGTTGTTCTTTTCTAGAGGGATTTCCTTCCTTTCTTGGGGCCAACCTATTTACATGTTTCATTTTCCTGTCTTGGTAAATGTAATCTTTTGTGGCTAACCCAGATATGTTTCAGAGGGTAGATATATGGTTTTTTGTGATCATTTGTAAGCAAGGATCAGTATGAGATTCTAGATTCATGATTAGAGACCTAGAAGACTCTAAGAGTTCCAGATGGATTGTAATCTAGCATGTTAGCCTGTATGTAACCGGTTGATTACCAGATGTTCTATGATGAATGTATGATGATAACTGATTGGTTACTGGAGGTTCTAAGATGATATTATGATCTGATTTTGTAATCTTTCAATATTTTATTCCTACTTTCATTGTGTTACTCTTGTTGCATGACCCGGTTAGTTCTCTTTGAGGACCCACTGAATCATGGCTGCACCAAGTGGTATCAGAGCTAGTTATGAACCTGTTGATGGAGGAATAACTGGTAGCGAACCTTGAGGCATTCCTTTGGGTGGAAAAATTATTGATTAGAGGCAGGCTGCAAGTTGGTCCAACAGATCATCGAGGAGAGGCAACCGGAATCTGTAGTTAGATCATCGAGTTGAGGCACTTCACTGGAGAAGAGGAGGAGATGCTACCTAGAAGGATGAACACCCATAGGGTGGAGTAGATGATGGAGGATTTCAAGATTGAGATGAGGAATGAGATCCGGAATGCATTAGTTGGTTTGTGGAGTAATCCAAAGTCTGAGGGTGAGTATAAAGAGGTTGGAGAAGAGCTTGAGGTCAAGGAAGCTGAAAGATCGAAAGATGAAAGAGAGGAAATAATTCTAAGATCAATGGCACAAGTGAGTAAAATGCATAAATTTAAGGTTTCAAACTTTTTTGGGACGCTGAATCTGGAAGATCTGATTAATTAGATCAGAGGAGGACTACTTTGAGTTTGAGGATATCAAGGACCCATAGAGAGTCTGGTTGGCACAGACTAAATTGAAAGGGCATTCTACCTTATGGTGGAAAGAACTGCAGAGAGACGGAGTGGAGAATGGTGAAATGAAGATCACCCGGTGGAGACAAATGGTTGCAAGATTGAAGTCCAAGTTCATACCGAGTGACTATGAGTTGGAATTGTTCAAGAAGTTGTAGAACCTGAAGCAGAGAAACATGAGTGTGAAATATTTGTAGCGTTGTAAATCGTATGCCCTTACTAGGGTGGCACAATTCTATGCTTAGTTTATCACCCACCTTAGTGTATTTGCATCTTGCATTGTAATTTCCCTTTAAGCATTTAATTAATTAATTTAATTAAATCTAAATTCATATTTCATCACTCCCCACATCATAAAATTGGGCCATTTACCCTAATGTACCCCTTTTTATTTTATTCCTCCAATAAATCATTAAATCATAAACCCTAATTATGTCTTATTTTGACCTTTAAGGCCCGATTTCACATATCAAAACATCTACAAAGTAGCTGTAAATTTGGGATTCACTCTAATATCATCATATCTAATGGACCTAAAAAATTGGTGAAATTTTGGTCAGACCGTGTGTAAGTGCAACATGGTCCCCAACATTTTTCTCAAAATTTTGGGAGCATAATTCTATGATATTATAATGCTTAACCCCAAAAGATTGGCAGGAAATTCAAATCCTAGGTCGGCCTAAAGACAAAATTAAGATCTAGGGTTTCATACATAAGATCTCTCTTTCCTCATTTGAAGGCAACTAAGAGCTACGAAAAAGGAGTTTTTAGCGAAAAGAGCTAGTAAGCATAAAGGAGCCTTCTATGTAGTGAAAGAGAAGCTTATGTGGAGTCTTCAAAAACATTCAACAATATTCATTAAGAATTCATCAAGTATTTTTCAAGCATTCATCATCAATTAGCAGCCTTGAAGACATTGAAGAATAATGGGAGATCACCGACAGACGATCGACTTGTACCCCTCCCTTAGGGGTTGGCTATGATTTCATGTTATTTTCATGTCTTTGCATGGACTTCATTACATCAATTTTCATATTTACATTTATGCTTTAGATCACTTTGCATCATTGATTTATAGCATTTACTTTGTTAATTACAAGCATTTAGGGTTTACTCTTTAAGGTTGCTCTAGATTATTTGCATTCATTTTAGGGTCTTGCACACACACAAGATTCCTACACACACTATTTTACTATACAAATCGGCTATTTGTTGAGGTGCAAATCACCAAAATATGGGTTTGACAAAGGAAAAAACCTATATAGACACCCAAAACCCTATTTTCAATTGCAGGTGAAGGTACAGGATCCGATCACCACTGCAAACATCAAGTCTAACAGAGCACACAAACATAGTTCCAAAGATTAAATTTGAGAAGAAATCATCATGATAGGGGTGTGGCGCCCTAGTCCTTTCTAGGTGCCCTGGTCCTCTCTGGGCGCCTTGGTCCTACACCTTGGTCCACCCAATTTTAGATAAAATTTGGCAGGGTGGAAGCTTGGAACATCAGATTTGCAGGTCTTTAGTTGCAGCTTTCTTTGACTCATTTTTCAACACCAGGTACATGTTGGCCATTTGGTGGAATTGATTATGTGTTGCATTGATGTCAACACTAGCTGTTTGGATACTTTATCGACACCCTTCTGGTCCTGGTAGGTTGAGTGGTTTCTGGTTAACTTGGATCCAGTATGATCCGGTATAATTTAGTGATGGAATTGGCTTATTCATGATATAGATTTAAGTCTAATCCTGGATATTAGAACAAGTATAGATTCAAGAAAAATAGAGACAAATCATGCTACATAGAGGATGAGGGAGGCATTACTAATTCAGATGATGAACCAACAGAAGACTCTGCTAGTGGATCCGGTAATGGGAAGGAATGGGTATTCTTGGCTATCAAGGAAGATGATCCAATAGTGGAAGAGAATGTACATGAGGAGAAGGCACTTGTTGCTAAAATTAAGGACATGGATGAATGGGTAATTGATGGTGGTTGTTCACATCATATGACCGGAGATAAAGGGAAGTTTCTATCTTTGCAAGAATTTGATGGTGGACTAGTTAGATTTGGAGATGACAAGGCATGTATGATCAAATGAAAAGGAACTATATCATTGGATGGTAAGAACAATACTGACAATGTTTATTATGTTGAAGGTTTGAAGCACAATCTTTTAAGTGTAGGAACATTGGTAGATAAGGGATTTCAATTATAGTTCAAGGATGGAAAATGCAAAATCATTAACAGATCTGGTTTGGAGATTGCAACCGATACAAAGACAAAAGGTAACATATTTCATTTGAACTCTGGTGAGAAGACATGTTTGATTACACAGATTGATGAGAGTTGGCTATGGCATAAAAGGTTGTGTCATGTGAATTTTGATTGCATTGTGAAGATCAATTCAACTAAGGTTGTTAGAGATATACCTAAGATTATGAAGCCCTATAATCTGGTATGTAAAGAATGTCAAATGGGTAAACATGTCAGAACCTCTTTTAGGAGTATACAAGATAAATCAAATGATGTTCTTGATCTTATTCATACTAATTTGTGTGGCCCCACTAGAGTTAAAAGTTTTCATGGTGATAGATATTTCATGCTAATCATTGATGATTATTCTAGAATGATGTAGGTTACTTTTTTGAGAGAAAAATCCGAAGCATTAGAAAATTTTAAAATATTTAAGGCTAAAGTGGAAATTGAGACAAGATTGAAGATTAAATGTTTGAGATCAAATCATGGTGGAGAATTCACATCCGGTGAGTTTACTAACTTTTGTGGCAAGCATGGTATAAGAAGACAATTTTCTGCTCCCTGGACACCTCAACAGAATGGAGTTGTGGAAAGGAAAAACATAACTATCTTGGATGTTGCTAGAACAATGATGATGGAAGCTAATATACCTCATATCTACTGGAGAGAAGTAGTGAGTACAACGATTTATACATTCAACATAATACATATCAAAGGAGAAACCAATAAGACACCTTATGATTAATGGTTTGGCAATACACCTACAGTTAAGTATTTTAGAATTTTCAGTAGTAAATGTTATATGAGGAGAGATGACACTATTGGGAATTTTGATCCTATAAGTGATGAAGGCATATTTCTTGGTTATTCTAATGAAAGCAAAGCATATAGACGTTATAACAAGAGATTGCAGATAATTGTGGAGAGTGCTAATGTCAAAGTAGATGAGCTAAACAAAGAGAAGGAACCGGCAGTGGAAATGATTATATCTGAACCGGTAGCACCTTTATCGGAATAGAGAGTTGAACCAGTTACTCCAGCAACATCAGAGAATTCTACAATAACTGAAGAGCAAGGAAGAGGAACAGAGAGTCAGAAGACACCTAGGTATGTGAGACTGAATCATTCTAAAGATCAAATCATTGGGGATAAGAGCAATGGAGTGATGACAAGAAGAAGACTGGAAACTAATGAGGTATGTTTAATTTCACAAGTTGAACCAATATCGGTAATTGAGGAATGTAAAGATGAATTTTGGTTAAAAGCTATGGAAGAAGAATTAGATCAGATTGAGAAAAATAACACATGGACTTTGGTTCCCTAACCTAAAAATAAAAATATTATTGGAACTAAATGGGTTTTTAGGAATAAATTTAATGGGGATGGTCAATTTATAAGGAATAAGACTAGATTGGTTTGTAAAGCATATTCTCATAAGGAAGGAATTGATTATGGAGAGACTTTTGCACCGGTAGCTAGGATTGAAGCTGCAAGATTATTTCTTGCCTATGTTGCTTATAAAAACTACAAGGTTTATCAAATGGATGTTAAATGTGTATTCTTGAATGGGGATCTTGATGAGGAAGTTTATATTGAGCAACCTGGTGGTTTTTAACTATCAGATGATACAGATATGGTTTGTAGGTTAAGGAAAGTTTTATATGGATTGAAACAAGCACCTAGAGCTTGGTATGCAAGGTTGGATAAATATCTTTTGAAGCTTGGTTATACTAAGGGCAGTGTTGATAGTAATTTATATTATAAAATCACTAATGATGATATACTGGTTGTTGAATTATTTGTTGATGACATTATTTTTGGAGGTGAAGATAAATTGTGCATAGAATTTTCTAAGAATATGGAGAAAGAATTTGAGATGTCTATGATTGGTGAGATGAAATTTTAGTTAGGTTTATAGATTACTCAGACTGACAAAGGTATATTTATTTGTCAAACTAAATATTCTAAGGCATTGTTGAAGAAATTTGGTATGGGAGATTCTAAACCGGTAAGTACACCTATGGTTACAAGTGAGAAATTGACAAGAAAAGATGTTTCTGCACCGGTAAATTCTACAAGATACAAGTCTATGGTTGGAGGTCTACTTTATTTGACTCAGACTAGGCCTGACATTATGAATGTTATTTGTATTGTTTCAAAATTTCAGAGTGATCCTAGAGAAAATCATGAGATGGCGGTGAAAAGGATTTTTAGATACTTGCAAGGTACATCAGAATATGGCTTATGGTATCCTAAGGAATATAACTTTCTTTCTTTCTTTCTTGGAAAGAACTTGGTTTCACGAATCAGCAAGAAATAGTCATGTACTTCTTTATCTATTGTTGAAGCTGAGTATGTTGTTGTTGCTACTAATTGTACACAATTTTTTATGGATAAAGCATATGTTGAAGGATATAAAGGTGGATTGTGATGCACCGGTAGTTATTCACTGTGATAACTCTGTTGCTATTAATGTATCAAAGAATCTAGTATTTCATTCTAAAAAAAGTAGATATCTATCAAGTATAACTTTTTGAAGGAGAAGGTGGAAGCAAATGAAGTTAGACTGGTTTATGTGAACACTAAAGAACAAATTGCAAATATTTTCACTAAACCTTTATCCAAGGAATCATTTGAGTACTTGATAGACAGATTGGGGGTTTCTACCCTTCTAGTAGAGACTCGATTGATGTGGTTTTTCATTGGTCCAGCATGCATTATCTAAGATCCTATTAATTCTAGCACTGATGTGGGATGCTACTGCTCAAGGGGAGTAGTCAGCTTTGAGATTCAGAGGCTTATGTTTTTGCTTTGATATTTCTGTCAGATTTTTGGCATTGATGTCAAAGGGGGAGAAATAGTGATGTGAAAAAGATAAAGGAAGAAAATGATAAAATTCAAAGGGGGAGAAATATGAAAAGGGAGAGATATTGATATTCAAAGCTATATGCGAGTGATTGTTGGATGTTTTCCACAAGGGAAGACTTGTTTGGCATTTCTTGGTACTTAGATGTTTTTCATATCTAGTATTGCCATCAATGCCAAAGGGTGATATTGTTGGCCATTTGGTGGAATTGATTATGTGTTGCATTGATGTTAACACTAGTTGTTTGGATGCTTTACCGGCACCCTTCTGGTCCTGGTAGGTTGAGTGGTTTGTGGTTAACTTAGATCTAGTATGATCCGGTAGACTCCGGGATAATCTGGTGATGGAATTGTCTTATTCATGATACTTATACTCATATTTGGTTATTTGGTTTTGGTCTGGTGATTGGATGCTATCCTGCTTGCTTAGAAGATTGGTTTTTGGTTCCGACGAGGGTTTCACCGGTAGAGCTTTTGGTGGAGATCTTTGATGAATCGCATAAGTGGTGTTGGTGCAGCTTCTAATGGAGTTTTAGGATGTTGTTGGTGATCGTGTTTGAGACTTAGTGTTTGGAGATCATTGTTGAAACGTATGGACCTATACTTGGTCCCGGTTGATCTAGGTTATGGACCGACATTAATGTAACATGTGGATAGGACCTATTGATGTATTTCCGAGATGTCTTCTGTGTTGATATTACTTGTTTGGTCTAAAGCTGATGGTTTGTAATTATGTAATTGGTTTATTGTCTGGTGGCCGACCTGATTGTTTATGGTCGAGGATTTGTATAAATAGATGTAAGATCTCATTGTAGATCATGATGGTAAATGTAAGAGGTCATGGTCTGATAGTTCTGATACTTAATGTAAGTACAGATCCAATAGCCAACAAGATGAGAGGGGGGGTGAATCATACAAACTTAATCTTCCAAACAAACATCAGATTCAACCTCGGTAACATATACTTCAGTAATATAACCAAAACTGCTAAACATTAAAACTCAAAAGCATATAAACATCATAAACCTCATAACACCAGATTTAATGTGGAAACCCAAATAGGGAAAAACCACTGTGGTATTTTGGACCCACTAAGAAATATACTCTTCTAAAGTATGCTCGGTTAAAAGCAAATCCTGTTAAAGATTACAAACACATTGCTAGATGTGACCTGGTTAAGGGATTTCCCTCAAATATGTTAGGATCTTCACCTTGTTAGAAGTGACCTTGTTAAAGGATTTCAAACACTCAATCAGAATGTCACCTTGCTAGAGGGTTTTACAAATAAGACTGTTAAGTCTACTCGGTTAAGAGATTTTCTATCACTTTCACAAAATAACAGTAATAAAATCTATTTGCAACTTCACATCTAAAATGCTAAAGCAGATTCTTATTTGCTCAATACAATCTAGACATAGAACTAATCTTGTCCATCTATTGGGCTTCTATACTCTGTTATTCAAACAGGTCTTCAAGCTTTTGTGCTCAGTAATCACTATGTAGCATCCCTGTGCATACACTTGCCCGCATGCATTGTTTATCAACAGTTCCCTATTTATAAGCTTAATCTCCTTGATCACATTTCCCATGATCAATCATAGCCATTAGATCTTCATGCTTGACCAGGTTCAATGCATCTTTCAATTTGAAAAACATTTTACCTCGCCTTGGAACTTGCATATATTTCTTGGAACTTGTGCTAGGGTATTGTGGTTCAATCTGAGCTGTAGATCTTCCTGTCGATCTTCCATTACTATAGATTCTTAACAAACTATATTTATGACATACCAATCATTTAATCAGTTCTAGCTCATCAGCTTCCTTCATTAAATAATGCATGTAAACATTTAATGAATTCAGTTACAGCTCGGTTACAACTTGGTAAATACTAAACTTCACTCGGTAGACATTCCGCCTTCATTAACCGATAGAGATAACCTTAGGGTTTACCGACTAGGTTCCTTAGGGTTTACCGACTAGGTTCCTTAGGGTTTACCGACTAGGTTCTTTTCTTGGTAACATAGTATAGTATTAAACTTACAATTTACAACATATGTATGATGTCAAAACAATCTAAACATCATGATCTCATCATTGTCTGACTCGGTAATAGTTGCCCATTAAATACCTTATTCATCCTCTTATTCATCATAATCTTTCTGTGTCTTTTACCGACATCTTTATACTCTTCAAATCATACTTCTCAAGATATGGCAACATCATACTAAATTAGAAAATCAATTTCTTGACATCAATGACAAAATAATAATATTAAGACAGTAAACATCCTTAATCAATTATATCCATAATCATCAACAACCTTCTCAATATCCTTGTTGAAATGCCAACAATCTTCCATTGTCTGTTATAATGTCAAATGCTAACAATCTCCCCCTTTGGCATTGATGGCAAAACCAATTGACTTGACCTTAAAAGATTCGGATTGCTGTGATTCTGAAATGCTGAAATGCTCTCCCCCATACATTAGACTTCTCCTATTTTCTTTAGTCTTTTCAATCAATCTTCTCTCCCTTATATTAGTCTTCTCCCTCTTACATTAGTCTTTTCCCCATTTGACAACAATGCCAAAAAGTAAAGAACTAAAACATAATTTCTTCCTATATGAAGTGATTTCTTGTTGTTGTGTATCAACTGAGTCTCGGTCAAAGCATTTTGTCTTCAATTCCTGTTCCATGTATGGTATCTTGTATTGTTTCCTGCACACCTTTATAAAACCTTCTAAAGTGTGTAAATCAGCATCAACTCCTAAAAGATATTCGATAGACTCATCGGATTGATGCTTTCACCGAACTCGGTCAGTGAGTAGAAGATAGGGGTAGGACCCCTAACTTACTTTTGAGATATTCAAAAGTGTCCCTCAGTAGTGGTTTGGTGAAGATATCTGCTATTTGTTCCTTTGTGCTAACATAATCCAACACCACTTTATTCTCTTGAGCTTCCTCTCTAAGATAATGATATTTGATAGAGATGTGATTTGTCTTAGAGTGCATAACAAGATTTTTTGAAATGTTAATGGCACTAGTATTGTCACAGAATATCGTTACTGGCTCGATAACTTTCTCATTTATACCTTCCAACAGTTGTTTGATCCATGCAATGTTGGTACAATTCAATGTTGTAGCAACATATTCAGCTTCTGTTGTTGACTGTGAAACACATCCTTGTTTCTTGCTAAGCCAACTCACTAGTCTTTCTCCTAAAAAGAAAGCTCCTCCACTTGTGCTTTTTCTGTCATCAATGTTGCCTGCCCAATCGGCATCAGTATAAACTTTTAAATCAAAATTATTTCCTTTCTAATATACTAAGCCATAATCTTCAGTGCCTTTCAAGTATCTAAAAATTCTTTTGATTGTTGTCATGTGTGTTTCCTTAGGATCTGCAAAGAATCTTGCAACTATACCTACTGCATGTGCTATGTCTGGTCTGCTATGAACAACATATTGTAGCTTTCCAATCATGGATCGGTAAAGTGTCTCATCAACAAATGCAGATTCATCATTTTTTGATAATTTAAATTTGGTAGTCATAGGAGTACTTACTAGTTTTGAATCCTCCATTCCAAATTTCTTCAAGATTTCCTTTATGTACTTGGATTGAGTAATGAAAATCTCATTTTTCATTTGCAGTATCTGTAAACCTATAAAATACTTTATCTCACCGATTAATGACATCTCAAATTCTTTGCTCATTTCATTTCAAAAGTTCTTGCATAGAGAGTCATTTCCACACAATATAATATCATCAACAAATATGGCTGAGATCAATATTCCATTTTCATCATTCTTCATGTATATATTGATGTTCTCACTTGTCCTTATAAAACCAATCTTAATCAAATAAGAGTGCAATCTTTCATACCATGCTCTAGGTGCTTGTTTCAAACCATATAAAGCTTTGTTCAATTTACATACCTGATCTTTATTATTGTCTTCAACAAATCCTTCAAGTTGTTCAATAAAAACTTCTTCTTCTAATATTCCATTCAGAAATGCAGATTTGATATCCATTTGATATACCTTGAAGTTTTTGAAAGTAGCATATGCCAACAATGTTCTTACTCCTTCAAGTCTAGCAACAGGTGCAAAAGTTTCACCATAATTAATTCCTTCTTCTTGAGCATAACCTTTGCAAACTAGTCTTGCTTTGTTTCGAATGACCTCTCCTTTTTCATTTAGCTTGTTTCTGAAAATCCACGTTGTACCGATTACATTTTTGTCCATCGGTCTTGGGATTAGTGTCCATGTGTCATTCTTCTTCATTTGATCAATCTCTTCTGTCATAGCATTTATCCAATCTTCACTGTTAAATGCCTCTTTCACTATTCTCAGTTCAAATTCAGATATCAGACATGTGTTCTATCTCAGTTTGTTCCTTGTCATCACTAGATCATCCTTATCTCCTATAATCTGACTTGGTGCATGATGTCTTCTGACATACTTGGCTAATACAGGCTCGATAGGCTCTATATGATCTTCTTCATCACTCGGTAACTGGATATTCTCTTCATTTTCTTCAACAGTCTTCTCGGTAAGAGTTGTCGGTTGAACATAGACAAATTCATCATAGTCTTCTAGTTCCTTGGAATTTCCTTCATCATTTCTTTCTGTAAATTCATCAATTTTCATATTTGCACTTTCTACTATTTTGTTAGATGATTTGATCAGACATTTAAATGCTTTGCTTCTAGAAGAATAACCTAGAAATGTTCCTTCTTCACTCTTCTTATCAAACTTGCTATTTCTATCATCTTTGTGAACATAGCATCTATTTCCAAAGATTTTAAAATAACTTACATTAGGTTTCTTATCATACCAGATTTCATATGGTGTCTTCAAAGTACCTTTCTTCAATTGTACTCGGTTCAGGGTGTAAACTGTTGTGCTTATTGCTTCTCTCCAAAATGTTTGTGGCACTTTCTTTTCAATCATCAGTGTTCTAGCACAATCCACAATAGATCTGTTTCTTCTCTCAGCTATTCCATTATGTTGTGGAGTTCTCAGTGCAGAGACTTGTCTTTTAATACCATGATCATTGCAGAATAAGTTGAATTCATCAGATGTGAACTCTCCTCCTCTATCTGATCTAAGACATTTCAGTTGTCTTCCTATTTCATTTTCAACTCTTGCCTTGTACCATTTAAACATTTGAAAAGCTTCTGATTTTTCTTTTAAAAACATTACTAACATCATCCTTGAATAGTCATCCACAAATAATATGAAATATTTATCACCATAATAACTTTGAACTTTCATAGGACCACAAAGATCAGTGTGCACAAGATCTAAAATTCCCTTAGAAGTGTAAGACTTACTTGTAAAGCTTGATCTTGTCATCTTGCCCATCTAGCATCCTCGACACATAGCATTCTCAGGTTTTTCAAGACTTGGTAGACCTCTTACTCGGTGCTTCTTGCTTATTTTGATCAGATTATCAAAATTTACATGACAAAACCTTTTATGTCATAACTAGGTATCATCTATCTTTGTATACAAACATTTATTCCGAGTTGAGTCAAGGTGAAATGTGTTACCTTTTGTTTGTGTCTCGGTAGTAGCTAACTTTCCATTCTTGTCATGAACTTTGACAACTCCTTTCTGAAATTCTATTCGGTAACCTGTATTGTTTAGCTGTGCTACACTCAACAAATTGTATTTCAAACCTTCAACCCAATAAACATCATTGCATCTTGCATTGTCAAGAAGTGTTATAGATCCTTTACCTTTCACCGGACATGGTGGATCATTACCAAATCTTACATAGCCTCCATCATAATCTTCTAATATAACAAACTTGTGTTTATCTCCTGTCATATGATGTGAGCATCCACTATCTATGATCCAAGAATCATTAGTATTTATGTGAGATATTAGGGCTTTTTCTTCATACTTTTCTTCATCTAATCCATCTTTGATAGCCACATAAACTACTTCCTCTGTATCAGTTTCATCTGATTTATCATCGTTGGATTCCTCATCGGCTATTAAGCATGTCTTTCTATCTCTTCTTTTGAAGTCTCGGTGTCCTTTGTAATGATTGTCTTTCTATCTATCATCTCAGTAATCTCTCTTTTCAGTAGAATCTTTGTCCGGACGGTTAGAAGCCATATGTCCTATCTTATCACAATTGAAACATTTCAAAGGTAGTTTTCCTTTATACTTACATTTGCCTCTCGGTAACCTTTTGGCTAATAGTGCTTCAAACTCTTCTTGCTTTCTAATTTCCTCATACAGTTTGTGTACTTCCATGTTCTTACGAAATCTTTCACTTGCTCCACTGTGATCTCCTTCAGAGTACTTGTACTTTCTTTCATCGTAATCATTAGATTCGTCAAGATGAAAAGAACTAAATGCATATTCAACTTTATTTACCGAAGATCCACTATTATCAAAGTTACTTAACTCAAATTCATGTAGCTTACCAATAGTAGCATCTAAAGAAACTGGCATATTAGGTACAGACCTCAATTCATTGATTGCAGAGACTCGGATTGCATAAGCCGGTAGAAGGGTTCTTAACAACTTACTTGTTATATCATTTTCTTCAATAGTTCCACCTACTCCTTTAATTTGATTGACAATCTCCTTTAGTCTTGTACTGTACTGAGTTATGTTCTCACCTTCACTCATCCTCATAGATTCAAGTTGTCCTCTTAGACTATCTACTTTTGCTCTTTGAACATGTTCATCTCCTCCATATACTAATATGAGCTTATCCCACATTGCCTTTGCATCATTGCAGCATTCTAGATCATTAAACTCTGAGTCGGTCAATGCAGATGTTATTTCAATCATTGCTTGGATATGTTCTTGCTTTGCCTTTATCTCTTCCATTTTTAATGGATAGGTGCTCGGTGTAACAAAATCATTCTCCAGATAGTATACAACATATTCTCCAACTCCTGATAGATGCAGCTTCATCCTTTCTGCCATGTAGAGAAACTTGACTTGTTCAGCTTCGATGCATCCCTCTTATACATCTTTGGATCTTTAACTCAAGTGCCTTTAAACTTTTCTTCTAGAGTCCAAAGCTCTGATAGCAATTGATAGTTCTGATATTTAATGTAAGTACAGATCCAATAGCCAACAAGATGAGAGGGGGGGGTGAATCATACAAACTTAATCTTCCATAAAAACATCAGATTCAACCTTGGTAACATATACTTCAGTAATATAACCAAAACTGCTAAACATTAAAACTCAAAAGCATATAAACATCATAAACCTCATAACACCAGATTTAACATGGAAACCCAAATAGGGAAAAACCACTGTGGGATTTCGGACCCACTAAGAAATATACTCTTCTAAAGTATGCTCGGTTAAAAGCAAATCCTGTTAAAGATTACAAACACATTGCTAGATGTGACCCGGTTAAGGGATTTCCCTCAGATCTGTTAGGATCTTCACCTTGTTAGAAGTGACCTTGTTAAAGGATTTCAAACACTCAATCAGAATGTCACCTTGCTAGAGGGTTTTACAAATAAGACTGTTAAGTCCACTCGGTTAAGAGATTTTTTGTCACTTTCACAAAACAACAATAATAAAATCTATCTGCAACTTCACATCTAAAATGCTAAAGCAGATTCTTATTTTCTCAATACAATCTAGACATAGAACTAATCGTGTCCATCTGTTGGGCTTCTATACTCTGTTATTCAAATAGGTCTTCAAGCTTCTGTGCTCGGTAATCACTATGTAGCATCCCTATGCATACACTTGCCCGCATGCATTGTTTATCAACAGTTCCCTATTTATAAACAATTAGCTAACCACTTAATCTCCTTGATCACATTTCCCATGATCAATCATAGCCATCAGATCTTCATGCTTGACCAAGTTCAATTCATCTTTCAATCTAAAAAATGTTTTACCTCGCCTTGGAACTTGCATATATTTCTTGGAACTTGTGCTAGGGTATTGCGGTTTAATCTAAGTTGTAGATCTTCCTACCGATCTTCCATTGCCATAGATTCTTAACAAACTATATTTACGGCATACCAATCATTTAATCAGTTCCAGCTCATCAGCTTCCTTCATTAAATAACACATGTAAACATTTAATGCATTCAGTTACAGCTCGGTTACAACTTGGTTACAACTCAGTAAATACTAAACTTCACTCGATAGACATTCCACCTTCATTAATCGATAGCGATAACCTTAGGGTTTACCGACTAGGTTCCTTAGGGTTTACCAACTAGGTTCTTTGCTTGGTAACATAGTATAGTATTAAACTTACAATTTACAACATATGTATGATGTCAAAACAATCTAAACATCATGTTCTCATCATTGTCTGACTCGGTAATAGTTGCCCATTGAATACCTTATTCATCCTCTTATTCATCATAATCTTTCTGTGTCTTTTACCGACATCTTTATACTCTTCAAATCATACTTCTCAAGATATGGCAACATCATACTGAATTAGAAAATCAATTTCTTGACATCAATGACAAAATAATATTATTAAGACAGTAAACATCCTTAATCAGTTATATCCATAATCATCAACAACCTTCTCAATATCCTTATTGAAATGCCAACAATCTTCCATTGTCTGTTATAATGCCAAATGCTAACAATGGTCAAGGAATGTAAAGTGCGAATAATGTAATTTCATTCAGGCAGAGGAGTTGGTCGATCATTGGAGATTGAATTAAGTTTATGTAAGAGGATTTAGTCCTCCGGTATTGAGCTTAACCAGAACTATACTCAGACATAGGAGATGTTATCTTGTACAGTTCAACACTTCTCCGGATTGTGGTCTGGATTTATATGTAGACAGTGAGGCTCCTTTTGTGATGAGCAGTGTGCTCTAGGTTGTTGGCCTTCCTGCAAGTGCAAACCCCTTCATTGTAATTCACATACTTACTGCAGAAGTATTATCTAACTATGGGTAGGCTTCCCGCCGTGGTTTTTCCCTTTACCAGGTTTTCCACATACAAATCTTGGTGTCATGTGGATGGTATTTATTATGTGATTATTGTTTATGTTTAATCGGTTTATCTGCTATTTCGGAATTAGTGTTTTGGGTTTCAGTATTAAAGTTTAAATTTCTAATGCTTCTGGTAATCTAAGACAACTAATTCACCCCCCCCCCTATAAAGTGTCTTCCAATTATCTGAACTATCTAACAGTGCACATTCAAATTCTTTCCCCTTCTTTTCTTTCAAGTATCTCAGCTCTAGTTCTACAAGTTTTCACAATTTTATTTTATGTACCCTTTATTGCTCATCTCCTAGTCTAGTTGAACAATCTTTCATATCTTACCTTCATTTACAACAAGAGGAATAGAAACCCTAAGAGATAACCATTGGCTCTCTCTTTCTGATAAGAATTAGCCAAAGTGAGCTATCTCCCTAGCCTCTTTCATATTCCCAATGTGTTGGCTAAAGTGGGATTAGGTCCTAGTCACCCAATCTCACTTTAACCCCTCCACAAGAGTATACCGAGAAATTCTACAAGGTGATGATCAGATCTAGACATAAAGAGATGGATAGAGAAAAGGTGGCGAGGTACATAAATGGACTTTCATTTAAGATCTAGGATGAAATGAGTATGTTGAAGATTTCCACAGTTGAGGAAGCTTACCAATATGCTTTGAAGGCTGAGGAGAAGTGTTGACATGTGTTTTGACACACCCACCAACAGTCAGGTAGTTTATGCAAACACTCACCACCTCTCCTGAAAAGTAATGAGTTTGGAAGAACTCACTACCCCAAGGTCTCTGTAGTCGGGTCTCGACGGTGATGGATCTCTCAATAGTTGATGTGGTTATACCCGTAAAGGGGCCTGCTAGTTAGAGCTAAATCTCGTTGGTTAACGGACAATTGTACTTCCTCTTTTTTTTGTATTTTATGATTTAAGATTCTCTGGGGAAATAAAATGCGAAGCGGAAGGAAAACAAGAAAATAACAATAAAGATCAATACAATGACATCTTAACAAACTATTCAATTAGTTCCCTGCAATCCAAGCAATTATCAAATATTATCCAAGTTAGTATTCAACAACGGACCTCCATAAAACCTGCAAAAACATCAATTTTGCAAATCTGTGGTAATAAAATCATCAACAATATGGCCTATCACAGTAATTATCATACACCATCAATGTGTGCAATATGATTCATAAAATGATAGACAAAAAGATTAAACCACGTTGCTAACTCAAAACAATAGACGTTACCAGATTACACAGAGCAGTTTGGTAGAATACAAATGTAGATCAGGCAATCTACAAGCTGCTTTTCATATTAATCTCCATGAATGTATAACAAAAATAACTCAAACTTCTTGACAATCTGCAAAATACTCTAAAATCTCTAAAATAGGCCACAAATCATCAATTTCGGACGCCTACAAATGAATCCAACTTCTCAATTTATAGAAGCTCTTCACCCCATTATTTAGGAAATAACTCTATCCTAAATTAAGAACTAAAATTAGGAGTCGCAATTAACTTGCAAGTTTCTGCCTAGACACTCCACTTAACAACTACAAAACAGACGCTACACGAGCACTACGAAGACCATGCTGGGTGAGCCACATTTTCATAATCATGCAGGATTTCTTTCAAAACTGGAACTTGGGTAGGAGTAGTAGTGGAAGAAAAAGCTTTGCTATCTTTAGCAATTGTGTGCTTAACTTTTTATTTCTTCGTAAAAGCCTTATAATTTTCAATTATGCATGCAACTGCTTGGATTGGCGGATTGGCTACATGCTTAATTCTAAGTTTATATTTCTTCAAAGCCTCATCTGCATGTGCTCCTTGTTCCTCTAACTCCTTTACCATATCTGCCACCTCTTGACACTGAGTAATCAGCTGTGTGTATCTATCCATAAGGGCGACGTCAAACTGGGCAGTAGGTCCTAGGTTTTGTGCCTCATACGCATCCCATTGATTCAAGACTTGTTGCTGGTCCATTATTCCATTATCAGCTATTCTAAGGCCAAAAGGCCCTAGTACATTCGTCACAAAATTATCATATGACAAAATATCCTTGAGGAGAGGGTCCTGAATATTAGTCATCTCCTTGATATACTGTTGATACATCTCTATTTTCAGCTCCAAAATGTATATGTAGGACTGTAAATTCTCACAAATGTCCCCTCCTAAGAGGTCTTCTTTTACTATCAGCTCTTCTCCTAACCATAGTATCCTTTTCAAAATTCGGAGTTGTTTATTAAAGGTGTTCTCCTTTTGCTCCCATTGTGTGGAGCAGGTTGCCAAAGCTCCACCTGCCTGTACCGCCTTACGGTATATTTCCATTGTATTCTGTAGAAACAATCTAATCTTGGCCGCATTTACCTGAGTCCAAGATTTAGCGGCCGCAGCTACTCGTCTCACCTCCAGTAGTGCCTTTAGCTCTCCCTCTAGCAGTGATGAGGTTGAAGGTAGGTCATCCATTCTACAAGAGTCCAAAGGTTTACACATTTCTATCAAGAGTTGTTTATACTGCCCAAGCTGTGCCTTAAGCTCCATATTTGAGGTGTGCTCCTTTTCCACGCGCCCTCTGACAATGCTTGTGGCTAGCTCCAAGGTATCTATTTCTCCCCATTTGGTTTGCTTACCTAGGTTTATCTATGATATTTGGTATTTGGGAGAAGCTTGTCCCTCGGCCTGCGATGGAACAGCCACATCTGCAATCACTTCACCAGAACTAGTTTTTGACAGGTGATGAACCGTCTTTAGCTTCTTAACCTTTGGTGGTTCCTCGATGATTGTTTGTTGTAGAGTAACCTTGGGGAGCTCTGCTTTTCTCTTTTTCTTCCTAAAGGTAAACTCCATCCATTGTGGTATATCTTCATCTTTATCACCTTGATGTGATACAATATCTGCAGTTATGACATGAACTCTACCTGCTCTTCCGCTTCATCTCTTGCTTTAGGTTTCGTTTGCCCAGGATCTTGGAATGATGCAATCTGGCGGGCTAGGTTAGCTTGGAGAGCTTGTTGTTTGTGTAATTCTCCTAGCTTACCACTGACCTCCTCATTGAATGCCATTTCTTCATCACCTGGCTCCATCTCTGCTAGCCCGACTACTATATCCTTAAGAAGATCCTCTTGATCTTGAGGAGTTATAATCAACCTTTCATTCAAGATGTCTTCTGCCTCACCCCCTTCTTGTTCACTCCCTAGTGGCTGTTGTTGCTCAAAATCCCCCTCTTCTTGATCAGAGTTAGACTCAATGTTTCTAACTTTTACCTCCTTAGTAGTGGATGTGAAACCTTGCACTCTGGGCTTCCCTGTAGATACATTAACTAATGGTGGTGCAGGAGTAGTGGTGCTTGAAGCACTTGTTGTACCTATGGAAGATGGCTGACCGGGTACCTCCTCAGTGGCTTTTACTTTCTCTTCTTGTCCCTGAGTACCCTCTCCTGCAGTGTGGCCTATATCCATCCTTGGTGGGATAACTTTGGCGAGTGGCACTGCGCCCAATCCATCGATCACCCCTAGGTCTGCAGCCTTCTTCAACAGTTCAGACTCCTTCATCTTTTCTTGGAGTTTCTTCAACAAGTCCTCAGTGCTTTCTTGAGGCTTGTCTTCCTCACCTGGGTCAGTGGAGGTATTCTGCCTTGAGGCCGACCTTGTCTTTCGGGCATACTCCTTATGACCTCTTGACTGAGGTACCCCTAAGGTGGATTCCTTTTGCTTTGTTTTTTATACACTGGGCCTTACCCTATGGCTTAACCATTGTTTAGTCCTATTGATGACCGCCTGAGTGACCTTCTCCATATTTGTATCCTCAGTTGCAGACCACTTTACTGGGGAGAGGGGCCTCTTATCTATACCTGATTCTCTATAGACTGGATCAAGTAACTCTCTGTCATCCCTTAGGTCTTTAGGGAGGTTATTCTCAATACCAAAATCTCTTACCTGTGGGACAAATAACCTATTATAGTTCTTTTCCCTGACCTCAAAACTGTCTTGTAAGTTAGCCCAAAAATCTTCTAGGCTGGGCCTGTGCCCCTCATATGCCTTAGGCATAGCTTGTTTGAGTTTCCCGTAGGGATCATAAAACTCCCTAGCATGATTGTATTCCTTCAAGTTTAGATCTTGAAGCTCTTGTTCTGCCAACTTTGCCACTTGTATCTTGGAACAGGCAAAGTATCGAATAGATACCGAGAAATCAATTCCTGTTTTATGCTTTGATGACAGTAGTGATTGGAGGCCTACAAGCTGCCTTACATATTCTAGCAAAATCACCCTATCGTTGCAATAACGAGGCAGCAACATTGGATTCCATGTGAATCCACTAACCCTAATGTAAGTGGAGCGTGGGTTTTGAATGAACCAACATGCCCACTCTCGGATGATAGCCATGGCCTCTTGGCTAATCCAATATCCTGCATCTACTATCAATTTGATGATTATTGGGAAAACAAAGGCATCATTAACCCTCTTGAAATGCACTTTAGAATTGGCTAGAGTGAGTTGGGAATAATACTCCCATATCTTCTTCTATCCTTCCTGCTCTCCCAATTGTCCTTCCACTTGTAGGCCTGGGAATTTTCCAGCTCTAGCAGCTACCCAGATGACATATGATATGAAGAAGAATTTTGGTGTGTGTTGCACCTCTTTCATCTGCCTATAGATATTATCAGAGAGGATCTGCGGCCAATCAAAGTATTGTTTCCCTATCAAAATGGTGGTCATGAACTGGAACATCCAAGGATGGAAGTGCTTGCAGTCTGGCTTGCCAAAGGCCCTACTGAGCATGATGATTAAATCTCTTTGAGGCTCTTTGAAGTCTACCCTTAGGATCTTCGTTGCCTTGAGCCCTATCTTTCTTTCTTCTTCTAACCAGTTTGCATTCATATGCCTTTTGTTGGCTGATGTCTTGTTATTCCATGCCTTCAAGGCCTCTTCTTTAGTCAACAGAAATGTTTCCTCTCTACTTGGAATTCCGAAGATGAAACCAAGCATATCTAGAGACAAGTCTATGACTATCCTTCCTTGTGCATCTATGCATTTTCTAGTTTCTAGATTGTAAAATGGTGCAATGGACATTATGAATTCTAGTGCTTGTACTGACTATGGGAAAACAGAGGCTTCAACTAAGTCGGATCTCTTAATTCTTCGGTGGAGGGCCTCTAGAGTAGATTTATCTAATTGAACCCTGATATCTTCAATTTTGATGTGGCCGATTTCCATATCGATAACCCATCTGATTTGATCCTCCAGCTTTGAAACATATACCTGGCCTTGGTAATGATACTTCATGATGGTCGGGAGTCTATCAATTTCTTTTCCTCTTTTGTTGGAGGATGAGTCCATCTAACCACTTGAACTTGTAGGCAAAACACAAATCTTTAGTCCTCAATACTAAACATAAATTTTGATTCACTTCGGGACTTTGGGGTCCCGGGGTAAGCACAAAGGGAGAAGGCTCAGAACTCCAGGGATCCGGGGTTCCGAGGTGAAGTCTATAAAAACCTCCCGGAACTCCGGGAATCCGGGATTCTGAGGTGGAATGGAGGTCGACACCCGGAACTCCGGGGATCCGAGGTTCCGGGGTGGAATGGAAGGTCGACACCTAGAACTTCGGGGATCCGAGGTTCCATGGTGGAATGGAAGGTCGACACCCGGAACTCTGGGGATCTAGGGTTCCGAGCAGGAAAACTAGGATAAGCCCGAAAAAAAACCAAAACGCAAAAAACAAAGAACAAAAAGGAAATCTAATCTAGAAAAACATCACAAGGGGAGAAAATTCACCAACCTGGTGAATCGAAAACCCAACAAACGCCAAGAGAGAGCTTGAAAGTCTAGAGTTTCACGACTTGGGGTTAGGGAGGAGAAGCTCTGAATGCACAAATGAACTCAAAAAGCTCATCATCTCTTATATATAGCCTCTTGAATCCTTCCGTATGAAAA
The DNA here is from genome assembly GCF_030272615.1 of Cryptomeria japonica. NCBI lineage: Eukaryota > Viridiplantae > Streptophyta > Pinopsida > Cupressales > Cupressaceae > Cryptomeria > Cryptomeria japonica. The sequence goes on along the minus strand of NC_081415.1, from coordinate 482,248,933 downwards.
CCATAAACACGATCCAAGGACTCCGGGGTCTCGGGGTTCCGAGGTTGACAGAAAGCACAAGAATTAAAACCACCTCGAGACTCCGGGATGCCAGAGTTCCGAGGCCAAAAGACCCAAGACCTTGGGACTCCGAGACTCTAGAGTTTCACAGTCGGAACAACAGCAAGACCTCGGGACTCCGGGGCTCCGGAGTTCCGAGGTCGGAACAACAGCAAGCCCTTGGGACTCTGGGACTCCGGAGTTCCAAGGTAAAACCAAAAAGAAGAAAAAAAAAGGGGGGGGGGTCCATATTTTGACTCAAGGAGACTAAATGGGGACACAGATATGCAAGGCATAACAAAAAGGTGAGAAGAAGACAACAGAATAACCCTAGAGGGAAGGAGAGATACAAAGGATAGATGAGTAGCAATATAGAGAAGCAGAATGTGGAAGATGAAACAAAACCTAAGTGGAGTAAAGAACTGGATCAGAAAACACGAAGGAAAGGCAGTGGCAGTTGCAGTAGCAGCAGAGAATTTACGAGCAGATGTTTCAAGTGTGGAGAAACCGAACATAGATTTTATGAAGGTAAGCAGGGAATGGCAAGAAGTTGTGTGACAAATGAGGATCAGGAAGTTGAAGTTACCAGAACTGAATGTGCACCAGAGCAAGGATAATCCATTATGTTTAGAAGAGTCATGATGGAGCAAAGCAGTGAAGATACTGGACCTACTCAGAGAAGGAGTCTTTTCTGGACAATGTACAAATCAGGTAGCAAGGGTTGTAAGGTTATTGTGGATAGTGGAAGTGCTAATAATTTGGTGTATGAGGAGATGGTAGTGAGGCTTGGATTGAGGAGGCTTGAGCATACTTGTCCTTACAAGGTGAGTTGGTTACAAGATGATCAAAATTTGGAAGTAAAAGAGTAGTGTTTGGTGAGTTTTAATATTGGGTCTTTTAGGGATGAGGTATTGTGTGATGTTTTATCTATGAGTGCTTGTTATGTCTTGTTGGGAAGACCTTGGCAGTTTGATAGAAGAGATATTTATGACTGTAGAAGAAACGTAATCACTATTGAGAATGATGGGCAGAAGTTCACACTGGCTTCTTTGAAGGAGAAAGAGAAGGAGGTGAAGAATCTGAGTCTTGAGAAAAATTTGTAGTGTTGAGAAACCGGTTGCAAAGGTTATACCGGAAGGTGGCATGAATTTGCAGAAGGATGTGTGTGAGATTTTGCCAAGATCAAGAGCTCAATGAAATGTACAAAAATAGAGACACGATATAGGACAAGAATAAACTATGTTCTCATCAATAGAAAATGATCAATAGTTTAATTACATACAATGTAGATGAGCCTTCTTATATAGGCAAGGCTTATAGATATGTGAGCACACAAACATGACATGTGGCTCAATAAGAAACAAGGGTAGGTAGGAAATAGGTGTGGGTAGGTAGGAGAAACAATATAATAGTCCACATGAGATGGATCACCCACTGAATGTGGAGTGTAACAACAAGATCAACACCATAAAAGGTGGAAATTCTCCTACACACACTATCCCAATGTGGCACAAACACCCAAGTGTCTCATACCCAAACTACTATGAAATGCATTTCCTGAGTAAACTTAAGTAAGTGTAATAATATCCAAGATGAATAATTATTTACACAAACAATGTGATAGATAAGTCTGATAACAAGATAGAACCATATGATAGAAAGCTTATGGTGACAAACCAAATAAATTCTTGTGGCCGTAATAAATTAGAGTTACAGAAGAAAGGGAGAATCAGACAAAGATAGTGTGTAGATCTAAAGCAAGGGAAGAGAAATAAAGAGAGTCAGGAGTTAGAGAATCTGGTTGAGGTTTTGGAGGAGCTAAGGAAGAGGTTTGTAGATAAGGAAGATGTTTGGATTAGAAATGAGCATGGGATCTATATCCCAAATCCTTTTCGATGTTCATGAGTTACCTCTCATGGAACAGCTCTTTCTACCTGGGGTGTCTGATGAATGAGCATCCCCAGTCTATGAGTAATCTTGCATCAACCAAAAATATCTCCTTTTAGTTAAGTTATTGTTAAATTCAATTTGCAGTTTTTTGTGTTCCTATCGGTATGTTCTGGTAGTTGCTTGCTTTTCATTGCAAATCATATTTTCAATTTCCAAGCTGGTTCTTGTGCTTAATTCCAGATTCTTAGTCCATTTGGATTCTTTTCTGGAAAGGCATTGCTTCCGATTTGGCTGTTTCTGGGTTCCAGAGTAGTTTTGGGCTTATCGGTTGGAGATTTCTTCTTTTTCAGAGGGGTTTCTTGGCATGTGGATCTATTTGGGGTCTTGCCCGATGTTCCTAATTCCTTGGTCAACCTTCCTATTGATCTACACTTCTTAGTTGTTCTTTTCTGGGGAGATTTCCTTTCTTTCTTGGGGTCGACCTATTTACACGTTTCATTTTCCTGTCTTGGTAAATGTAATATTTTATGGTCGACCCAAATATGTTCCAGAGGGTATATATGGTTTTATGTGATCATTTGTAAGTAAGGATCAGTATGAGATTCTAGATTCATGATTAGAGACCCAGAAGACTCTGAGAGTTGCGGATGGATTGTAATCTGGCATGTTAGTATGCATGTAACTGGTTGATTACCGGATGTTCTATGATGAATGTATGATGATAACTGGTTGGTTACCGGAGGTTCTAAGATGATATTATGATCTGATTCTATAATCTTTCAATGTTTTATTGTTGCTTCCATTGTGTTACTCTTGTTGCATGACCTAGTCAATTCTCTTTGAGGACCCAACGGATCATGGCTGCACCACAGGTCCATAAAGGGAGCACTAAGGGAGTAAGCAGAAATATCTTGGAAGAATCTTGGAAGACAACAATACTATGGTTGATGAAATTTTTCACTTTCAAGGGCCAATATGAGACTGTATTAGGACTAGGTGATGAGGGGAAAACATTGCACTTTTTATTATAGTTTATATTTTATGTTTTTATGAATCTTCAGACTAATATGCCTAGCGGAATACCATATTGCATACATGCTTATTTACTTTTTACTATAATACTCTGCTAATTATAAGTAATATTAGAAGTAATAGTTATGATGCAATGTTTATCTTTTTACTTGTTTACATGATGAAAATATGGTGGTAATCAGATTTATATCTTCAAGTTATGTTTTATCTGCATTTTTGTGTTTTTAAATACATTGTGAGTAAACAAGCAGAATTCGACAAGGTTCATGATAGCTGTTGCACGAAAGATGATAACCTCCAATTATTTAAAAATGAAGATCTCCCTTGATCTCTCTTTCTATTCCTGTTTCATTGGCATGTTTCGTCGGCGTTATTCAGAACTCAACTTCCTCTCGGAGTTGATTTATTTCTTTCAGATGTTTTCTCTTGTTCTTATAGTCATTACTATCGTTGTAGGTAGGTAACCTTAGTTTAAAATTTGAATAAGGATATTTATATATCTTTATGTTCTTAGTTGAGTAGTCAATCAGAATTTAGTCAGTACTTAGGAGAAGTAATACTTAGTTTTACATTGTTGTTTGGATAGGGTAATTGTTGTAGATTAGATTGGTAATAGCATGGTTAATGAAATGGTTATTTTAATGGTGAAAATGGAAGCAAAATTGTTGTTAAGTTAGATCATGGATTTAGGTGTTATGTTTGATTTCTGCAAGCGTAATTAGATTTACTTTCAGCACTTAATCTAGATTCAAATTCCTAGACTTAGAAGTAGTTCAAGCTTTCTAGGAAACTCCATGATTCCAGCTTAACTCGATGTTGTTACATTGTTTGTTGTCAAACTTGAGTCTTCTTAGGAATAGGTTGTTTAGAAATCCAAATTTTATTTTGATTTTTAGTCAAGACTAAGAGCTCCTGGTAGCTCCTGACCGACTTCTGACGAAGTTTGAACCAACTATTAGTCACTCTTGTACAGTGCGAAACCCCCAAAAATTGTCCCATAGAGAACCCTTGTCACAAACAGCTTTAGACACGCCCCGGTTTGATATTGAGATAAATTAAATGGTGCGAGTTGACAAAGCAATGACCTTTCCCACCACCAAGCATGTGATTGTTAACGCACCTGAGGTATGGAAACACCTAGCCTGAAGCTAGAATTAATCTTCTAGTTTTCCTATTTTCTCAAATTTCCACTATGATATCTAGAGTCAAGGATAAGGATAGTTCAATTAGATATCATAGTCTGATTCATTTAATCATAAAGCATCACTTTTTAAGGAAAGGATAAGGGAAAGAAGGGTGGTTGGAATTTGTCTTCTCTTGCAAAGAAAAAGGGTAAAAAGGGGCCCACACAAAAAAGGGTTAAAATAGAAAAAAGGGGAAACCTCAGAGAAGAAGACAAAAATAGAAATTGAAAACCCTAGGCCCACTATAGGGGAAACAACAAGCAAGAAAAGGAAAGTAGTAATTGATGAGTCTAGGCCCACTAGAGTTACTTGTAGCTCTATAAATAGGGTAATTTGGGAGTGGATAGAATAAAAATATAGTCCTACTATTGCCACCTAGCAAGCTCTTGACGCCCCAGCTTCTCAAACCCATGTTGACCCTATTTCACCAACCCCTGTTCAAAACTCTGACGTTTCTCATCCTGCTGAGACTCAACACCTAGTGTTAACTCTATTGGCTTGATGATGATTGTAATTATTAGACTTCATCATATATTGTCATTGATGAAACACATACACACACATATGTTCATATTGTCTACTGGTGTGACTTCAAAGTTGTTTATACTACAACCGGTATTGTAAAGGTTTATATCCAATGGGTACATGGTGACAATCAGTATATACATGGAGACAACCAATGGATTTGCATAACTTGACATCAACATGAGGATCTAGCGAAGATTATCACGGGAGCATCAAGGATAAACGGTTTATATGTTTAACTCCAACCGATATTGAATTGTTCCAACCGGTATTCATTGATTATGTGATGAGTTATCCTTACTGACAAGATTTGGTGGTATATTTCTGATGAGTTATGATCACTTGACCAGATACATTGCACCTAGGTAATTGTGTTATGATTTCTAGAGGCTGACATGAAATCTAAATGTCTATATATTGACATCACAATGAATTATTTTGCATGAGAGAAAGTGATATGTTATGTGTAAAGGTAGAAATGTGAAGTCGCAGAGTATGTTGATAAAGTGTTAAGTGCGCAAAAGAGGATCTATACAATCAATTTGTGCTACTACTAGATCACATCACCTATTGTTTTCTAATCACTACAATAGCCAAATCCCCTAACAGGGTAAGCTCTAACAAGCTTCATTGTACAAATCCTCTAACCAGGTGATCCATTAGTTTGGATTTTGAAATCCTCCACTGAGGTTACTTCTTACAGGGTACTACCTTTACAGGGTATAGCTTTTAACTAAGCTTTGGGATCTTTAACAAGATTCACTCCTAATAGAGCATTTTGTAGACCCTAACTGGTCAGTTATCTATTACTGCAGATAGTTAACTTGTGAGTTCCATCTCACCATGTTTTTTACCTATTTGGGTTTTTCACGTATAAACACTTGTGTTATGGTGGTTGTTTTACTTATTATGGATGTTGTTATATCATTTTTGATTGCATGCATATCATTTAACAAACTTGTTAAGTTTATCTACCAGTCAGTGTTTAAAGTAGTACTATTTTTGGTGTTACCGATTCACCCCCCCCCCCCTCTTAGTGCTTTACAAGTCCATCAATTGGTATCAAAGCCTAACTTCTTTAAAGCCTAATCGCTTGGAAGGGAACTCTAAAGCTACCATTGGGGATATGAGCTACTTTGAGATGGCTAGAGAGCTTGAGGCTAGTAGGAATGAGCTTGAAACCCTAAGGGTCAAACTGAAAGCCTCTCAAGTCAAAAGAAGAGAGTTAACTGAACAACTGTTAGAAATATCTGATAATAGTTCTTTAGATGAGGCCAATATTGATGCTTTAGCTAAGGAAGTTGAAAAACTAAAAAGTGAAAAGCTAAATCTAAGGAGAGAGCTAGAAGGTCTTACTATCTACATGAGTCAGGAATTGGAAGCCAAGAGAACTGTTGAATATCTCACCAAAGAAAGAGATCATGAGATTTCCAAGATCAAGCAAGATAATGCTACCTTGCATGAGCATTTGAATGCAGAAAGAGAAGAAAAAGAGAACCTGCAGCTAGATCTTGAATTAGCATCATCTCTGAGAGAGAACCTATCAAAACATAATGAAGATCTCACCAGACAGCTCACTAAAGCAAATGGGAAATTGGAAAAGTTCAACAGAAGTTCTACCTTGATAGAAGAGCAAATTCAATCCCAAAGGATGAATGGTGATACTTATGGACTTGGTTTTCACACATCTGAAAAAGGTGAATCCTCTGGTACCAAGAGTAGCACTCTTCAGAATAAATCTACTCCCATAGTGAAAAAGCCTACCTATAAGAAGGTCTTTAAACCTGTTTGTTTTGTTTGCCATAAACCTGGTCACACTACAAATGTTTGTAGAGACAAACCTAATATAAATGCAAGCTACAATACTAATGCAAGGTATGTGTCCAAAAAATTTGAAGGTCGTTGCTTCACATGTAAAATGTATGGACATAGATCAGTTGATTGCAGATATGGAGCGAATAATCCTGTACTACATATGCATTCAAGACCAAATGGCAACTGGATGAGAAATTTTGACAACCGGGTCAACATGAACTGGCAAAGACCCTACGGCAATCGGTTTAGTCCATTTGAGATGGAAAAGATAACAAATGTCATTTGCACCATTTGTAACAAATTTGGTCATGTGGCTATGAATTGCAAAAGAAGAACTGGGAGAGGTAATGCAGGACCTTGGAGATCATCTGGTATGGCCTACTGTCACTATCATAAACTGGGACACATGGCAAAATTCTATAGATCCAGAAAGAGCAAACCGGTCAATCCTTCTAAGGATCAGAAAGGAAAGCAAAAAGTTAATGTTGAAGAAACCATAGAAGAAATGAATCGAATATGGAAGAAGAAGAGTGATGACTCACCTGGAGAAGAAATTGTTCCTTCACCAAGTGTGGAGAATCTTGCACCGATGAACTAAGCTTTTTCATATGGCTAACAGGAAAACAGTAAATCCACTTCCGAACCCCTTGAGATAAATGAGCGGTAAGATTATTTGAATGCATGAAATTTTGATAACTTTTTGTCAATCAGTTATCAACCGGTTTTACATCTATGTATCATTAAGCGGTGTAATTAGGGTTTGTAACCCTAATGGATGAGCATTTAATGCAGTAGGTAAAAAGGATAAAAGCGAGTTTTCACCTTGTTATTTTTACCCTAACGCATACGAGAAAGAATTTTTTAGCATTTGCAGAGCTAAGAAAGGATTGTTAGCTAATTTTAGTCGAAGTTGCATTGTGATTTGAGTAATCAAGCTAATCTGAAGGTTGGTGAAGACTGAACTGGTGTGCACTTGAGCATTCAACCTGTTAAAGAGGCAGCGTGCGTGAAATAAGGTATTTCTATGAAAAGTCTTGCTTTGAATCTAGTTTATCTAGAATGGCGTCGTCTTCTAAATCAGTAGAGAAAATTGATGATTACATATGAACCTATGGAAGTTGTAAAAGAAGAATAAATTGTGTCTTATAATTCTTTATCACAAGTTCCTAGTGGTGTTATAGTGAAAGGAGATTTGTCTAGCTATATTGATTGCAAGATTGAGGATTTAGGATCATTGTAGATGTATTCTCAATTAAAATCCCTTTGTGATGAAAACAGAAAGATTCAAACATAATATATTAGGGTTTATGAAAAAGGTTTTCATAACACAAATTACTTTCTTGAAGATTTTGAAGAAGAACATGTCCGAATTATTTTGAGTCGAGTTCATGGGGAAAACATGTATTTAGAAAGGACACATACTATAACCAAGGAAGTTATTCAAGTTGTAACTAGTTTTTACTCAACCGGTGAAGTACCTAAGCTGAGGCGTATTTCAAAAGAGACAGTAAACACTCTAACCGGATTAACATCTGATGGGCATGCTTTTTTTGTCAATAATATCAAGGACCCAGCGGTAAAGTTGGCAGTTATGGTTATAGGCTATCAGGTATTCTATTCTAGCAGATTGAATAGTGTTCCATCTACAACGATGCATACTACTTACAAGATGATAGCTGAAAAATGCCAATTATGACCTATGTGAGGCTATAAGGAACTAACTATTGTTAAGTCTTCAGTATATCAAGAAGGACAACAGTCTAAAGTTTAAATTTGGACAGTTATTGATCGGGCTATTCTTTTATTTCCAGAATTTCCTACCGGGAATAGGTGATCTTGAATGGTCTAAGGATCTATCGGTATCTACCTAGATTAAGAATAGTATCAAGGTTGTGAAGAACACCTTTTCTACTGCAATGAACAAATACTTCAATGAATATCAGAAGAAAATGAGCATGAGAGTAAGATTGCCTGAGGATGTGGTAAAACACTTTGCTAAGGACATTGTTTTCACAGTTACCACTGCTTTATGTTTTATGGAGGCAATTGAGCCTAGAGAACAAGAAATGGAAGATATGAGTTATGAGGTCAACTATGACTTACTGATTGGTTATGCTAATAACCTATTGGCATCTCCAAAGGATAAAAAGAAGGCAAAATTGGATATTGTTGAAGTTCAGACTGCACAAGCTGAAAACAGTATTGATCCTACCACGAGTGGTAAAGGTAAGAAGAAGAAGGCTGAGCAAGAACCTCTAGTGATGAAAAGTACAAGATTGACACAAAGTGTCCAAACTAAAAAGGAACCGGCACCAAAATTTTATGCAAATAAGGAGAATGCATCGAAGAAAAGAGGTTGGAAACTAATTCTCCAAGAAGAATCTAAAGGTACTGACACTAAGGAAGAACCCAAGAAAATGAAAGCAACCGGTAGAGAAACTAAGCAAGTGAAGGAAGTGCCAAAGGCAACTATGCCTTTTGATATCTTAAACTACAAGGCTGAGACTACCTTTGAGAGGATGGTAAAGACTTTAGGAAGAAATAGATTTGATAATGTCAAAGATCATTTTGATTTGTTCAATGAAGATGAAAAGGAACACATTATTCATTAGGTAATCAATTATGTATTGCATTACAATAGATTACCTCATGATCTTGCAAAGGATATCTCTAATTCCTTGTATACTATTCTTTTGAATAAATGGGAGGAAGCAATAAAGAAAGAAAAAGGAATTATAGATGATATATTTGTGCAATATTTTCCTAATTTGTCAAAGGATGAGATGAATGAATTGGTTGATAAGTACAAAGTTCATTTTGCCTACAAAACAAGAAGATGGAAGTTGATCAGTGGAAAGGTGCAACGTGTTGAGACTGAGACTCATCAGATTGCTCATAATATCCAACGGATGGAAGAGCTTATACATTCATCTAAGGATGAGCAAGATATTGTTGATAGACCTGAAATAGATGAAGAAGAAATTGTGCAAGTTGATGTTGTCTATCCTGTCAAGAGAAAAGATGACACTATTGTCCAACAAGTCATACTTGTTGATGATACTCAGGATACAATTGATCTATCTAGAAACATTATTGTACCAGATATGCAGCCACCTGAAATCACTGACTTACAGCTTACTTCAGTAGAGAAACCAGCAACTCGACCAAGAGTGGATATTCCACCAGTAAAGGAATAACCTAAGAAACCCCAATCCCCACTAGTTTCATAGGACATTCAGAAGGGATATAATGAAAACATTGATACTCAGATCTCTGAATAGGAAACAAAGAAAAGACAAGAGAAAGCAATTATTAAGGTAACATCTTCTGAACCGGTAAAAACATTAGTCATATAGCAGACTGATGAAGATGATGATGACTCATTAGGCATCTCAGGGCCTATAATTGTTGATAATATGAGTACATCTGAAATGATGAAGATTACAATTGTCATGCAATCTATAGCACATAAGAAGAGACTTAAAGAGCAAAGAATGGAAGTTGACACCATTCAGAATGTTGTAGATATTCTATCAAGTCTACTACCATTAACTGTTACAGGACATTTGTCAACTCCTATTAGTAAACTTGGTCAATTGGTTGTTGATGCATCTGACCAAATTAAGTCACTTGAAGAAGCAGCACAATCTTATGCTGAGAAGAGTTACAGGAAGAAGCGTGGAGAGCAACTTATGAAAGAAATTGATTTAGGAAAAATTGCTCTATCTTTTAATAAAGATTTGTTAAGAAAAGCTATTGAAACAAGAGGAAAAATATCTTGCTTCTACTTCTAATGTTTCATTCTTTTATTCTGATATCAATAACAGGTGGACTGAAATAGAGCAAGAGCTAGAAAAGATATGCAATGCATATGTACCACTTCAAGATTCTATTTTTGCTTTTAGCAAATCTGTGGACGATTTGCACAATAGGTTGGACAACTATGATCTTGAGAAAGAAAAAACACTCCGGTCACTGAAGGAATTAAAGAGTCTACTCACATCCCAAGTGGACATACTGCAAAGAGCCTACAAGAATGCAGAAGCTATTTTAGCTACTCCAGAAACCTGTACGCTTGATTCCATTGAAGAGTTCCATACACAGATTATGTCTATACTTGAATACACTAAGAATGTGTTAGAGACATAGAAGCATGCCTTATCATTGTTGAAGAGGAACTTTAATGTTATTTTCATGACACTTGTGAATGCGTGAATCTTGATTTAGTTTTTTCAAGGTTTTTGTATATGTAAAACATTTTGATAAAAACTTTTCTATATATATATATATATATATATATATTGCTTTTCAATTTGGCATTGTTATCAAAGGGGGAGTAGAAATATGTATGTGTGTTGTGAAAAAAATTGTATGATGCATATAGTAAGGGGGAGTATGTGTATAAAAAAACACACACATATGTTCATATTGTCTACCAGTGTGACTTCAAAGTTGTTTATACTACAATTGATGTATACACCTAAAAATGGTTTGAAGATAATTAATTAAATAAGCAATTATTTAATTAATCCCCCTTCCTAATTTAATTGAATTCATTAGGCAATTTGATTAAATTCTCCCTTTCATCTACTTATTAACAAATCTAAGTATGTATTTAATAGGTTCATTTCCATAGACCCCTTGATTAATTAATTCAAATAAATTAATCTCCTTCCCCCACTTCAATCAATTCTTCTAATCCTCTAATTAATTAAAACAAATCAATTTATGAGTTGTTAAGAATTAATTAGTCTTTTCCTATTATTTTAATTTTTAAATTCAAATTACCCACATGCCTCCTAACTTCTAACCACCTAACCTAACCATCCCTCTAACTTAACCCATTCCACCTAACCTTGGGTTTAACTAACCCTATCCTATCTTGCACATTCTAACCTCCTTATCCTAACCTCCTATGGTGTGGATATTTTCTTCTTGAGACATGTGGCACTTTGGCCACATGTCTCTTCTCTTGGACACTTGCCCTTTTATGAGCAAAGCTCCTTGACACTTATCACCACAGAGATGACAAGTGTCTCTTCCTCCAATCTCTTCTCCAACCTCCTCCAATTTCACCCTTGATATCTTCAGACTCAATCTTGACTGTTGATTCCAACCACCTCACCCCTGGCCTTGGAAATCCTATAAATATCCCCCATTTTGGAGCAATAAGGATCCCATCTCATTTCATCTTATGCATTGTTACTATAGGCATATCATTTGAGCACTGTTGTTTTAAGCAATTGCATCTTAGATTTAGTTTAATTTGATCATTTTCTAGCATAATTGTTGAATCATGTAGCTTAATCAATCTCTTTTCTAGCTTAATTGTGATGGACTTGAAAAGCACTGATAGGGTGGGGTGAATCAGTGACACCAAATAAAACACTACTTCAAACACTAACCGGTAGATGAACTTAATCAAGCATTTAAACAAAATACATGTTATCCAAAATGATATAACAACATCCACAAAAAGTAAAGCATCCACCATAACACATGTTTATACGTGGAAAACCCAAATAGGTAAAAACCATGGTGAGATGGAACTCACAAGTTAACTATCTGCAGTAATAGATAACTAACCGATTAAGGTCTTATAAAGTGCTCTGCTAGGAGTGAATCTTTTTAGAGATCCCAAGCTTGATTAGAAGCTTATACCCTGTTAAGAGTACTACCCTGTTAGGAGTAACCTCGCTGGAGAATTTGAGAATCCAAACTAATGGATCATCTTCCTAGAGGATTTGTACAATGAAGCTTGTTAGAGCTTACTCAGTTAGGGGATTTGATTTTTTTGTAATGATTAGAAAACAACAAGAATGGTTTGATATGTTCTGAGTAACACAATCTTTGCTTGGTCAAATCATTCTAAGTGCATTCAGCACTGCTCTTCATCTTAACACTTATCGCTCTTCAACAAAAACTTTCACTCTTGATGCATATTAGTATTCGCATAACATCCTCTCTATCACTGTCAATCTCAAATGATTCACTAAGATGTCTTTAAATAGACATTCAAATCTTATGTCGGCCTAAGGAAATTAAATCACAATTTCCTAGGTGCAGTGTATCTAGACAAGTAATCATAACTCATCACAAAAATGACCATCAAGAAGTTGGTGCTGGTAACTCATCACAAAATCAGATACCAGCTAGAATAGTCAATACCGATTGGAATAAAACATGTGAACCGTTGTCCTAGAATCTTCTTCTTGATCTCCATATTCATCTTCATCTTCATTTTGATGCCAATTTAGTGTAGCCACAAGTTATCTCTTAAGCACATGTCAGTTGACACAAAGTATTGGTTAGAGATAAACCTTAAACATACTGGTTGACAGTGTAAACCAATTGAAGTTACACCGGTAGTCAATGTAATCATATGTGTGTGTGAGAGTGTTTCATCAATGACAACAAGTGATAAATACATTACAATCATCATCAAGCCAACAATCTCCCCCTTTGGAATTGATGGCAACACTTAAATTTTTTTAGAGTAATACAATACCGCTAAGTGTGCATACACAACATATTTACACATGTGCTCATACTCCCCTTTAATGCAATACTCCCCCTTAATGCATGCATAGATAAAAAAATTTCAAAAACACGTGTACATATTATTACTCCCCCTTTGACAACAATGCCAAAATGAAAAAGTAAAATATATACATATATATATATAAAATCTGTATCAAAGTGTTCAACATATATTACAACTTTAAGAAGTTCATGCATTGGCTAATCTCTTAAAAATATCATTGAAGTTTTGCTTCATCTGTGATAAAGTATTTTCCCATGATTCCAGTATGTTAGCAGTATACTCAAATATAGACATCAATTGGGAAGGGAATTCTTCCATTGAGTTTAGTGTGCAGGTTTCAGAAGTAGCAAGAATAGCTTCTGCATTGGAGTAGGCTCTCTAAAGAATGTTGACCTGTAATGTAAGTAGACTCTTGAGCTCTTTTAGAGATCGGAGTCTCTTAGCCTTATCATTAGCATTCCTGTTCGATTTGTCATGCAAATCATCTACAGACCGGTTAAAGGCATGAATGGAGTCCTGGAGTGGGACATATGCCTTGCATATCCTTTCCATTTCTTGCTCAGTTTCAACTTGACTCTTAGAAATGTCAGAGTAAAAGAAAGAAACATTGGAGGTAGAGGCAAGATACTTTCCTCCAAATTCAATAGCTTTCTTCAACAGACTTCCATTATTAGATAGAGCCATTTTTCTACTTTCAATGTTCTTTGCCAGTTTATCTCCATATTTCTTATTGTGGCTCTTCTCAATAGACAATTGAGTAACATCTTCAAGCGACTTGATTTGATCAGATGCATCTGCAACTAACTGACCAAGTTTGCTAATGGGTGTAGGAAGATGTGCAACAACTGTTTCCGGTAGTAAACCAGACAAAATTTCTACTGCATTCTGGATTGTCTCTGCTTCAATCCTTTGCTCTTTCAGTCTCTTCTTATGCGCTCTAGATTGCATAACATTAGCAATCTTCATCATTTCTAATGCACTCAAGGTATTCATGTCAATGGGTCCTGAAATACTTAAATAATCATCATCATCATCTTCAAGTAGTTTTTGCTTCGCCGGTTCAGGGGGTACACTCTTAATGATAGCTCTCTTTGTGTTCTGTTATGTTGTCTCTCTAGGTAACTGAGTGACAATTTTCTCAATAGACTCCTTTTGAGTATTTTCAATGACCGGTGGAGATTGGGTTTCTCCAGTTGTTTTGTTGTTGGTTCATTGTCCACTTTTAGTTGAATAGCCGGTTGATCAACTAATATAACTTGTACTTCAATGATTGTAGGAGGCTCCATATCTGGTGCAGTGATGTCTCCAGATAGGTCTACTATGTTCTGAACATCTTCATCAACAATAATAATTAAGTCATCCTTCTTCTTGACTGGATAGACTATGTCAGGTTGAACAATCTCCTCTTCATCCATTTCCGATCGAGGAACATCGTCTATAGTATTATCCTTATTGCTAGAGTGGACGACTTCTTCCCTCTTTTTTATTACACAAGCTAGTTGATGTGTCTCAGACTCAATAATTGTCCTTTTTTCATTAAGAAGCTTCAATCTTCTCATTTTAAAATCAAAATATACTTTGTATTGCTCAACTAAAGCACTAATTCCATCCAATGATAAATTGGAAAAATATTGTACAAATATTTCATCAATAATATTCTTTTCCAATTGAATAGCTTCCTCCCATTTATCTAAAAGAGTATTATACAAAGAGATTGAAATATCTTTTTCCAAGTCATGCGGAAATCTATTGTAATGGCCCAAATAAGTTATTACCTATTGAATGACTTGCTTCTGCTCATCTTTAGTGAAAGAATCAAAATATTCTTTGACATTGTCAAACCTATTTCTTCCTAATGTCTCCATTGTTCTCTCAAAAACTATGACAGGTTTGTAGGTAGCAATATCTATAGGTGTAGTTACCTTCAGCACTACCTTTACCTTCTTGGGTGTTCTGTCAGTTGGTTTTTCCTTCTTTGGTTCTTCTTCAGAATCTGTACCCTCAAACTCTGGTTGCAAAATCAATTTCTGATTTCTCTTCTTTGGTGCACTCTCCTTTACATATACTTTAGGTGTCGATTCCTTTTTGGTTAGGACACTCTGAGTCACCCTTGTGGTCTTTTTCACAGGAGACTTTTCATCAGACTTCTTTTTCTTTCCTTTCACATTAGCTACAAGTACAATACTGGTTTCTGTTGGTGCAACTTGGACTGCCACAATGTCCAATTTTGCCTATTATTTATCTTTAGGTGATGCTAACAGGGTATTAGCATAGCTGACCAGTAAATCATGATTAACCTCATAGCTCATATCTTTCATCTCTTCCTTTCTAGGCTCAATTGCTTGCATCAAGAAAAAGTCAGTGGTAATAGTGAAGACTATGTCTTTTGCAAAGTGTTTTACCACATCTTCAGGTAACCTCATTCTCATGCACATTTTTTTCTGAAATTCATTAAAATACTTATTCACGACAGCTAAAAAAGTATTCTTCACAGCCTTAATGTTGTTCTTGATCTGTGCATTGACCGGTAGGTCTTTGGACCATTCAATATCTCCAATACCCGGTAGGAAGTTCTAAAAATAGAAAAATAACCCGGCTAATAGTTGACCATATTTGAACTTTTGTGTATTGTCCTTCTTAATGGATTGCAAATTTTGAAATAATTGCACTATGATGGCTTCATAGATATCATAATCTGCATTATCAATAATCATTCTATGTGTTGTGTGAATTGTTGCAGATGGAATACTGTTAAGTCTATTGGAGTAAAATACCCGATATCCTATCACCATTGCTGCTAGTTTCACTACAAGGTCTCTAATATTGTTGATAGAAAAAGCACGCTTATCAAATGTAAAACTGGTTAATTTGAAGACAGTATCCTTTGAAATTCTTCTTAGCACAGGAATTTCACCAGTTGAGAAATAACCCGTTACAGCCCTAATAGCTTCCTTGGCTATTGTGTGAGTTCTTTCCAAATACATATTCTCTCTGTGGACTCGACTCAAAATGATTCTTATGTGTTCTTCCTCTAAATCTTCAAGAAAGTAGGCGGCATTATGAAAACCGTTTTCAAAAACCCTAGCATATTTTGTTTCAATCTATCCGTTCTTATCACAAAGTGATTTCAACTGTGTATAAATGTGTAGAGTTCCTATTGTTAGACACAATGCACCACTAAGAGGGGGAGGGGGTGAATCAGTGGTTCTCAAAACTTTTCTTTTTGGCTTTCCTTTGTGAGCAACACCGGTTTGTGAATCAAGCACAAAGCAAACGTACCAGTTAGTAATGATACTAACTCAAATACACACACACGCACACACACACACAAGGAGACATCACATAACACCAGTATATACGAGGAAAACCCAAGATGGGAAAAACCTCGATGAGCAATGTTGCTAGAGACTATTTCTCCAATCCAACCTCATAGTAAAACACAATTACAAAGTTTAGGGCACCAACCCAAGGAGCGCCAACCCCTGACTTTAGGGAACCAACCCAAGGAGCTACAACCCCTATCAGATTTATGGTCTACAACCCAAAGGAGCACCAACCCCTGCACCGAGCTACAACTCAGTGTTCACAATGCAAACTTCAAATACATAAGTTGTTATCATGTTACAAGTGAATCTTGCAACCTTATCAAATATCTTACTCTGTCAATGAAGTACCTTCTCTCCTTTACCAACTCACTCTTCTTCATGCTTTGCACCTGCTGCTTCTCTACTAGATCTGCAACTCACTCTTTACACATCACCAGTATCACACTTTGTCGGTGTAAGAACTACTAGTTCTTCTCTCCAACCGATTGAAGTCTTCAACCGAGTTCACTCTCACTCTCTTCTTAGATACTCATTAAACACTTGGCTGATCTTGTTCTTACTTGCAAAAGTCTTCCACTTCGCAACAACACAATATTCACCTCTTTAGTAGCAACAAACAATCTCTTAAGCCTTTTACTTATAGCCCAGATTTCCTGCCAAACGCCAATTCAAAATTCAGGTGATTAGGGTTTCCTCACCATCTTCGAGGAAAACCAAATCCAATCAGATCTTGCATGATCTGATCTTTCTGACATCTGAATGCACATTTCTGTCATAGTCGCATCTCCTTGATCAAGCCCTTCATTCCTGGCGATTTGCTTTTTACCTTCACAACAAATCCTTTAGTTAGTCATGAAAGATCTGTCGAGTTGTTTCCTTCATCACCTCAATCTTCTCAATATCTCTTAGCTGGCTCGTAGTTGTCTTCCAGACCTCAAGCCTCAAACCCCTGCAATCTCTCTACAGTATGTCCCATGATTTGAGTGACTTTTCATTAAAGCTGACCAACCCTACAATAACGGGCTATCATTGTACATTCTATCTTTATCCAGCTGTGGATTTGCCATGTTGATTCCATGTCGACTATCTGCCAGCTTGGCACTTCAAGTCGGTCCATGTAGGATCACCGACCAACCACCCTACCGGTTCCTTACTTCGACCGGTTTGCTAACCCTTCTGATCTTAACCATTTTACCAGTTACCTTGTCATATCTGCAGTCATCTTGAACAGTCGATGGAAACTCTCAACCCAGTTTCCAGATAGATAAGTCCAAGATATCTTCATTTCCATAACGAGGAGGTCTTCTACTACTGCACCTTGCTTATACAACTGGTTGACTTACATACTGGTTACCACTCTTGATGGCACCATGTCATCATTCTTTCTCAAAGATCCATCTTCTTTCAGTTAGGTCAGATTCCTCTGTTTGCATCTACTCAGCCTTTCATTTTCCCTAATTAGCTTTGACCATATCTCAATTGATTTGTCAAGATGACAAACACTTCATACTCCCTCTATACTGGCATCATGGCTTCTCTTTCTGGTCCGGTGCATAACCCTGATCTCATGCACTTAGGGAATTCCTTCAATTCACCGGTGGATTCGGTGTGATCCTTCTAGTGCTTGCCTTTACCTCTTCATTCTTATCTCTCTAGACTAAGATGTACTCAAAGCAATACAGGTGATAAGATCCACTTGCTAGATAAGGTAACACCTTGTCTTCTGCATCCTGCAATGCTCTTTATGTGATATGATGTGAGCACATTTACTATCAGTCATTGCTTCGCATGATGACTGCTTCTTCACATAGTTAGAGTCTAGTTGCTCTGCAACCTTACAACATACCGATTCATTCTGCTCTTTCAGAATTGAAGTGATTCAGATAACATTCTGCTTCTTCATCACAAGCAACCGCTCAAAATACTTCTCCATCTCATCACACAAGTCTGACGCTCACTTGTGTAGTGATGACCTCTGTGATCATCTTCTTTACCTTTACTGGTGTTCAACAACACAAGGTGATATCCAAGATATTACATACTGTACTCCTTCATATCAGTGTTGCACATACATCTCATCTACTGGTGGTCATCTCATGATGGTTGACATCAATGACAACACAATGCCAATACCTAAATCTTTTATTTTGCAATCCATATTGCTGGACAAGTAACCTTTGACCACAACACTACTCGGGACTTACGATAATGCATTATAAGACATAATTTGATCTACCTTTAGAGCTTCCTCAGGCTCAACAGTGATTATCAACCTCTCTACAGACTTAGAAGTAGATGCCATTCTAGATAAACAAGTTTTGAAGTGGTATACTCAAAGAAATACCTTGTTTCATGCGCGTTGCTCCATTTCTCGATTGAAATGCCCAAATGCACACCCGTTTGCCTCTCTGCAAATTTCGATTCAACTTAATTTCTCTAATCACAAAGCAATTCGCCAATTGACAACAAGACAATTTTGTTCAGCTCTGCAATCACTTCAAATTTCTTTCTCAAAAGAGTTAGGGTAAAAAAGATAAAGTAAAACTTGCTTTTATCCCTTTTTACCAACTGTAATAAATGCTTGCACTTTAGGTTACAAACCCTAATTTCACCGCTTAAGTAAAAAACTGGTTGATAACACATCAACAAAAAGTCACCAAAATTCATAATTCAAAAATTCTTTCCCGCTAATTTTACAAGGGGTCTGGAGATGTTTTACCGTTAAGCTCCCCTTAGCCATGTTAAACAGGCTTAAGTCACCGGTGTTGGGTTCTCTTCACTAAGTGAAGGAACAGTTTCTTCTCTAGGCGAGTTCTCACCTTTCTTTTTCCAAATCTAATTCATATCTTCTTTGGTTTCCTCAACATCAACTTTTTGCTTGCCTTTCTGATCCTTGAAAGAGTTGACCGGTCTGTTATTTCTTGATCTACAAAACTTTGCTAATTGCCTCGATTTGTTGCAATGGTAACAGACCATACCAGATGATCTCCAGGGTCTTGCATTTCCTCTTCATGTTCTTCTTCTGTAGTTCATAGCCACATGACCAAAGTTATTACAGAAGGTGCAAATAACATTTGTTACCTTTTCCATCTTGAATGGACTAAACCGGTTGCCATAGGATCTTTGCCAGTTCAGGTTTACCCGGTTATCAAAGTTTCTTATCCGGTCACCATTTGGTCTAGGATGCATGTGTGGTACAGGATTGTTTGCTCCATATTTGCACTCAATATGTCTATGCCCATACATTCCACATGTGAAGCAATGACCTTCAAACTTTCTAGACACATACCTAGCATTAGTATTGTAATTTGCATTTCTGTTAGGCTTGTCTCTACAGACATTTGCAGTATGACTAGGCTTATGACAAAAAAAGCAGACAGGTTTAAAAACCTTCTTACCGGTAGTCTTTTTGACTTTAAGAGCAGTTTTGTTCTTTGTACCGGAGGATTCACCTTTTTCAGTTGTATGAAAACCAAGTCTAGAGATATCACCCTTCATTCTCTATGATTGAATTTGTTCTTACAACATGGTAGAACTTTTGACGAACTTCTCTAATTTCCCATTGGCTTCAGTAAGCTTTTTGAGAAGATCTTCATTATGCTTAGATAGATTCTCTTTTAGAGATGATGCCAGCTCAAGATCTAGCTTTAGGTTCTCCTTTTCTTCAGTTTCAGCAATCAAGTTCTCATGCATAGTGTCTTTTTCCCGTTTGATCTTTATAATCTCTTACCTTGATAAGATCTTCAGCAGCACTTCTGGCTTCCAGTTCCTGACTCATGAGGATAGTGAGACCTTCTAGCTCTCTCCTTAGATTCAGTTTCTCACCATTCAACTTTTTAACTTCTCCTGCTAAAGCTTCAATATTGGCTTCATCTGAAGAACTATTATCAGATATTTCTAACAGTTTTTCAGATAGTTCACTCCTTTTGAATTGAGAAGCTTTCAACTTGCCCCTAAAGGATTCAACTTCATTTCTGCTAGCTTCTAGCTCTCTAGCCATCTCGAAGTAGCTCCTGTCCCCCATGGTAGTTTCAAGACTCGCTTCTAAGTGATTAGGCTTCAAAGAAGTTAGGCTTTGATACCAATTGATGGACTTGAAAAGCACTAAGAGGGGGGGTGAATCAGTGACGCCAAGTAAAACACTACTTCAAACACTAACCAGTAGATGAACTTAATCAAGCATTTAAACAAAATACATGCTATCCAAAATGATATAACAACATCCACAAAAGTAAAGCATCCACCATAACACAAGTGTTTATATGTGGAAAACCCAAATAGGTAAAAACCACGGTGAGATGGAACTCACAAGTTAACTATCTGCAATAATAGATAACTAACCGGTTAAGGTCTTACAAAGTGCTCTGCTAGGAGCGAATCTTGTCAGAGATCCCAAGCTTGATTAGAAGCTTATACCCTGTTAAGAGTACTACCCTGTTAGGAGTAACCTCGCTGGAGGATTTGAGAATCCAAACTAATGGATCACCTTCTTAGAGGATTTGTACAATGAAGCTTGTTAGAGCTTACCCGGTTAGGGGATTTGATTCTATTGTAATGATTAGAAAACAACAAGAATGGTTTGATCTATTCTGAGTAGCACAATATTTGCTTGATCAGATCATTCTAAGTACATTCAATAGTGCTCTTCATCTTAACACTTATCTCTCTTCAACAAAAACTTTCATTCTTGATGCACATCAATATTCGCATAACATCCTCTCTATCACTATCAGTCTCAAATGATTCACTAAGATGTCTTTAAATAGACATTCAAATCTTATGTCGGCCTAAGGAAATCAAAACACAATTTCTTAGGTGCAGTGTATCTATACAAGTAATCATAACTCATCACAAAAACAATCGTCAAGAAGTCAGTGCTGGTAACTCATCACAAAATCAGATACTGGTTAGAACAGTCAATACCAGTTGGAACAAAACATGTGAACTATTGTACTATAATCTTCCGCTTGATCTCCATCTTCATCTTCATCTTCAATTTGATGCCAACTTAGTGTAGCCATAGGTTATCTCTTAAGCACATACCGGTTGACACAAAGTATCGGTTAGAGATAAACCTTAAACATACCGGTTGATAGTGTAAACCAATTGAAGTTACACTGATAGTCAATGTAACCATATGTGTGTGAGAGTGTTTCATCAATGACAACAAGTGATAAATACATTACAATCATCATCAAGCCAACAAATTGCATCATCATCATAGCTTAATCATGCATATCATTAGCTTAATTAGTCTCTTGGATCAATCTAGCATAATCAATCTCATCTTTTCACATCATTATCATTTCAAATCCTTCGTCTAGGTGTAGTCAAGTCACTGAGATTGCTTATCCAGATTTGAGAGAAAATCCATGCTTGCATCTCTTAGGAGGTGATAGGTTGCTTTGTCATGGTTCATCTTTGTTTGCTTATTATTTGCTAACCATGCTTGTAATGATCTATTGAGTGTTTTGTGTTGCAGCTGCAGGTATCACGCTTCACAGGCACGACAACTGGTATTCTAGAGGTTTATATACAACCGGTACATGGTGACAACTGGTATATACATGGAGACAACCAATGGATTTACATAACTCGACATCAACATGAGGATCTAACGGAGATTATCATAGGAGCATCAAGGATAAATGGTTTATATATTTAACTCCAACCGATATTAAATTGTTCCAACTGGTATTCATTGATTATATGATGAGTTATCACAAGTCGTGATGAGTTATCCTTACTGACAAGATTTGGTGGTATTTTTGTGATGAGTTACGATCACTTGACCAGATACACTACACCTAGGTAATTGTGTTATGATTTCTAGAGGCTAACATGAAATCTAAATGTCTATATATTGACATCACAATGAATTATTTTGCATGAGCGAAAGTGATATGTTATGTGTAAAGGAAGAAGTGTGAATTCACAGAGTATGTTAGTAAAGAAGTGTTAAGTGCGCATAAGAGGATCTATACAAGCAATTTGTGCTACTGCTAGATCACATCACTTGTTGTTTTCTAATCACTGCAACAGTCAAATCCCCTAATAGGGTAAGCTCTAACAAGCTTCATTGTACAAATCCTCTAACCAGGTGATCCATTAGTTTGGATTCTAAATTCCTCCACCGAGGTTACTCCTTACAGGGTACTACCTTTTATAGGGTATAGATTTTAACTAAGCTTTGGGATCTTTAACAAGATTCACTCCTAGTAGAACATTTTGTAGACCCTAACCAATCAGTTATCTATTACTGCAGATAGTTAACTTGTGAGTTCCATCTCACCGTGGTTTTTACCTATTTGGGTTTTCCACGTATAAACACTTGTGTTATGGTGGATGTTTTACTTATTGTGGATGTTGTTATATCATTTTTTATTATATGCATATTATTTAACAAACTTGTTAATTTTATCTACCGGTCAGTGTTTAAAGTAGTACTATTTTTGGTGTTACTGATTCACCTCCCCTCTCAGTGCTTTAAAAGTCCATCAAACTCATACTCCTGAAACAGAAACTGCGGATGCGACATTTGCAGAGAAAAAAAATGAAAATCCCCCTGAGGAATATCTACTTGAAATTATTTCTATTGATGATAGTTCTTCTGATGATTTTGAAGCTCAACAATTACCCCACTCCTCCTCACCATCAGGAGTAGATACATAAATACTTGAAGCTCCCAATGAAGCTAAAATTAACCAAAATCAATCACCACCTTGCCAACCTCTTGACCAAACTCTACAACCTTCATCACCACAGTCTTTTATCATAAGGGAAGGTAAGGAAGTTATGGTCGAAGAAGAAGTTCCAGATGAAGTAGATAAGGGAAGAATGGAGGAAGATGTGGAGTTGGTGAAAGCAATTGTATTGTCTAAAGTGGAAGCTAAACTCATAGATGCCAAGGGTAAAATATGGTTCGTTGAAGAGAGTTTGAGGTAGAAAAATGAGGATCTTCATAAAACTATTCAACAAATAGAACAAGTGCAGAGAGAGGTAGATGAAAAAGCAAATATTGGAAATAGAGGAGGTGCTCCACCAGGCTAATGCACAAGCATTGGAAAATGTTGTAGAATTAAGGAAGTTGAGAGAAGAATTGAAACAAAAAGAAAAAAAAAATGGTTCAAACTCATGACCATGAGGCCACAACTTCTTCTCCTCCCCCTAGATATCTCTCCTTAATTTCTTTAAAGTACAAACAAAAGAATGAAGAATTGACTAAGAAGCTTGCAAAGATGGAGAAGCAGAAAAGTGATGCCACACAAAGACTAGAATAGGTAGCTGAATTGTCCTCAACATTGCTAGAAATGAGAAAAACTTATGGAATTTATGCTCTATTTTTAAGGGAAAGATTTCTACAATGGAAAATCAATTAGTTGGTGTTGGGTAGAAAAATTGAATATGATGATGATGATTATTTTCTTGACAATTTTTTATAGAAGTGGCCCTAGCTATCAAAATCAAATGTGTGAATATTTTTTGCACGGGTTCCTTTCAGGTCACTACTATCAATCTTTCTTAAATATATTTGTTGGAGAAATTCAAATAAGAGGATTTGTCTCTTTGTTACAAATTTAGGTTGAATGGAAAAATAGATTAAATCAATACAGATAGGCACAAAACAAATTAGGCCTCCCCATCAAATATGAGACACCCATGTCCATGGCATTCAAGACTAAATTCACTTCTATTTCTCAACTTAAAAAGGTAAAATCAGTCTATAAGAAAAATCTTGCAACAAGTATTAAATCTTTTAGGGATGTGCAAAAACAACTTCCTTATCAATCTATACAAGCATCCAAGATGAGGTATAACACTATTCTAGTTCAGATGAGAAGGAGAGAGCCTATTTCTCATCATTATATCACTTGGAGCTTGACCAGAGTGAGATCAGTGGTTGCAATTATAGAATAGCGGTAGGCAGATTAGATAGGGATGAAATTTAGACAACATCACCAAAGTTGAATGTACCAAGAAGATTTGTAGGAGATATTTTAAGGGAATGAACTAACATTTTTGAAGAATAGAACGGATTTGTTCCTCCTAGATCTTACCATGAGTATAATTTTAATTGTCTATACCTAGTCCTCTAGATTGCAGCATGGAACAGGGGTCTGCGAGATCCACCACCATGAGGACATGGCTTATTGTAGGAGGGGGAGGATGATGAGTGCTTGGATATGATATTTTTAATGATAATTTATGCTTAAAGACTCTTAATATTTTGTTAATTAATATGCCTGGTGGCAGACTATATACATGCATGTTTATTATTTTTTCTTAAATACTTTTCTAATTAGATGATATATATTAAAAATGGTATTTTGTGATTAAATATACTAATTTCATGATTAGTCAATGATGGAATAGTCGATATTCAAGATTGTTGCAATTATGTTTTGTTCTATTTTTTCTGGATATGTTTTTAGACATGTCTAGAAGTTATTGTGAGACATGGCGTTGTGAACTTTTTGTTCAACGACATGGAATGCTTGGTCTCTCTTGATCGCTCTAGCTGGATGTTATCTTTGTCTTCTCCAATTCTGCTCTCATCGACTATTCTATGAAACTTCAAGTCTCAGATTGAATAATAAATGCATTGTAAAGTCTTTTGTAGTTTAAGTTAGTAGTTGTTAGTCATTTTAAGTGGGTAACATCATTTAAATTTGAATAAGGATATGTATATATATCCTATGACTTTCATCAGAAAGTTAGTTTAGCTAGATCATAAGTTAGTCATCAGTTTGGAGTCTCATTTTCTGTAATCTCAAAATTTGTTTTCCTCCCTCCTAGGGGCCAATTGCAATGAAAACTTGAAGTTGATCTGAAATATTTGTGTTCATGAATCCCACTAGAGGAAGAGTAGGGCCTCCTCAACCAAAGGGAGGTGATCTTAGTTTGATTTAATTTTTAACTCAATTCTGCATGTTGATTTGTTTACATTTTTCTTTATAAGTTCATGGTAATTTTAAAGAATCTAAAAATTCCAATCTTTAGTTTTAATTTATATTTAGTAGTCTTCTTAAATAGATCAATTTGTTCATGTAAGTTTAGATTCATGCTTTGTTAGTTCAGTTTGGAACTATTAAGTAAATGCATTCTAGTTTCATACTAATCTTGTTAGAGTGAATGATGATGATGATGGTGATTGAAGTTGTGATTAAGACAAAGGATTTGCTAAACTTGTTCATGGAATTTAGTTTGCTTTAAAAGTTATGTAGAATAGAATTTATTTTCCTGCAAGTGTAGAATAGAATTTATTTTCTTGCAAGTGTAAGATAGATTTCATTTTTTCAGCAAGTAAAATAGGATTTGAATTTGTGATGTAGCTAGATATGTTAGATAATTCAATAAATTAAGTTATGATAACATCCTGTTTAGATTGTACGTGAGCACTAAAGTCCTACTTAGAACAAATTTAGGATTCTCAATTCAGTTTAGGCAATTGTTATTATCATATGACTTAGTTATTAGAGAGATCCTAAGAGCTCTTGATGAAGCATGACCAAGGCAAAAGTCATTGTTCTTAGTGCAACCCCCCCCCCCCCCCAAAAAAAAAAACAAAAAAAACTTAACCTCATCCTTATCACATATAGCTCTAAAACATACCCGGTTTGATATTGAAAAGAATTAAATGATGCGAGTTGTGACACCAATGACCTCACCCATAAAAGTCCTCACCAAGCCCACTACTTGATCAGTCGGTGCCCAAAATACAAAGAATTAATTATCCTAATCCGCTTGTGCCTTATGATGTGACTAAAGAAGTAGGAGATATAGAGGAGGTTTCTAGTGTATTGAGGTATCTTAGGGACAATGTAGAGGTTGACAAACCATCAAAATCACCACCTAGGGTTGAAAATGAGGCTTATAAGCCTAATGCGAGGAAGGATGTGCAACCACAAGATGAACCAAAGCCAGATGAAGATTAGAGGATTGCAACATCCTTAAGATTCTTTGAAGATGATGAGTTTATAAATACACATCAGTTTGAGGTTTTGGATCAAGATGAAGATGAAATAGTTTGAGGAAGGAGTACAAGTTAACAAAATGAGAGTAGATGAATCCTAACATGATCAGATTATCACTCAAACTTTCAAAGAACAAATAAATGAAGTTGATATTACACCAGATGAGGCTAAAAAAATGGTGTTAAAAAATGACATGTTAAAAGGACAGTTGTCACCCTTGGCTTAGCCACTTGTATTCTTTAGGAAACATGTGGAATCTCCTTCCAAATGACATTTTGAGGATTTCCACTTGTCCTCTTTGTGAAAAAATGTCTCTTTTTCAAGCCTCCTCTCCCGTCACCCTTGCCTATTTAATCCCTCAATTTTCTTTGCAAATCATCCACTTTCATGCCATCATACAATCGTAATACCGAAATATCAACTTGTCTTTTGCACAATCAAATCATTTTAGCATAGCATTTGCATCCATCGTTATCTTAGCATCTTGCATTTTTGCATAATCATGGAGCATATCTAGCACCCTTGGAAGCACAAAATTGAGCACATATCTCTATCCTTATTTTTTTTAATAGTAATTGTTACATATATTTATTTTTCTTAGAAAATTGTAACATTGGGGGTCTCTCCCTTTTATATTGATCACAAAATTTGCATAGTTTGTGTATAAGGGCTACAAAAAAATGTGACTAAGCCCATACAACAACTTGGTTGGAAATAAAATCCTAGCAACGATCTTCTACCATCCTATATTCTATTGCTAGTAACCAAAAATAAAGGATATTAACTAATACTATTGTATTAAAATAGTGGACAAAAAATATTGTTATTCAATTCTTTGAGCATTCACAAGTGAACTCTTGCACAAGGACTTCACTTAGTGAATTTGGGTTATATCACATGCATTTGTGGCATACTAAAGAATCCCCCCATTTTCAAAAAAATATTGCCCTACTTTCTTGTCAACCCCTCCCAAATCACAACCTGAATTAAAAACCCCCTATTTTCACCAGATGTTGTATGTATCAGTTTTTTCTTTAACATTTTCCATACCCCTTTATATTTCTATCTTATGTTATGATAAAGAGTTGGATAGGTTTTAAGCAAAACTCTAGATTTGGTAGAAGTAACTAATATTAATCGATGGGTTGCATAAGATGTATTGGTTTAAAATTTTCAAATAACCTTAGGTGGGCTTTTGTTTTAATTTTCATTTGACTATCTCAACCGGTAATATCTCCTCTTAAGTTGTCTCTAAGGGTTTTATCTCATTGCATTAACCGGCACCATGCTTAGGCTTTTGTTATTTTACTGGTCAGTATATTTTTTCCTTAGTCTTCATGCGCATGTTTTTATTTGCCCAGTCATGTTTTAGTGCTTGTAAGTCCCCTCTTATGTCCTAGTAACTTTATATTTAAAGTGTGTGCTTTAAGTCACTCTTAAGTCATGGTCCCACCCGGGAGTCATTAGGTTGTTGTTGAAGTCTATATCGCATTACATCGATCCATCGAGTTGATGTGGAAGTCCACAATATATAACAGAAGTAGCTTTTCATAACATTGGTGATACCATTCTCGAAGCTTCAATGACCTAACAATGTCCACATGTCAACAAGGATTCAACGAAGGAATGATGATGAAGGTTTGCTGGGAAATTTCTTAGACACTTCTTAGATCCCAACGACTTGATGATGCCAGTGTAGCCAACATTCAAAGGAGAATAATTTGTCAGTGAAATTTTGTGTCTAGAAGATGTTAAAAAATCATCTTGCCAACTTACTGATGCACATGTGGATGGACACATCAGAATGAATGGCCATCAGTAGAATATTTTTTTCAATCAACCAATTATTGTAGAGAATTTTTCCATTACTTTAACATTCCTATAGGGGAAGAGCACTAGTAGCTGTCATAGCTAACTTTGCGCACCCACAGATCCTAAACGATACATCGGATTTTGATTTTTTTTTTTTAGTTGTCTTCGTATGTGACTTAACTGCTTACAACTATTGATCTGGCTTCTGGGTAGTAACGATGCACGCTGTGTAATCAGTTATGTGCACAAAGGTCAAAAAGTACACATTTCAAAGTGTCGCCTAATACCTAACTAAAGATGTTCCAGTAATTGTCAACTCAAAATCGCTAGTACTTGTTGACAATTGTCCCAATAGTGGTGCACAAATGTTCCAATAGTGGTACACAAATGGGACAAATGTTCCAATAGTTGTGCACAAATGGGTCAATTAATTACAAAAAATGATCGGCTATTGGTACAAAACAAATTTATTAATGGTGTTTTCACTATGACGACTATTGGGGGGTCAACATGACAATAAGGTGACGGCTATTGGAACTATGTTATCTATTGGTGCTCTTCCCCTAGTTTCTAGTTTTTTAAACATGTAAATAACTTTAAATAATTATTCCTTCATCTTCCTATTGGTTGATATCGTCAATGACCATTGTGGATCAAAACCAAAAATTTAGTAGAATCAATGTATAACATGCAAGAAGAGAAATAAAAGTGAAACCAACAAATTCCCTTCAAAGCAAAATTGGATTAATCCCTTACATAATATAGCCCGCAGGCTTATACATTCTTTAGATTATAAAACAAAAAATCAAATACTAAAACTATTGTAGTAATGACATGCAAGAAGAAATTAAGGGGCAGAGCATCCAAACCAGTGATTTACTGTATAACCCATATAATTTTTTCTTTGTATTGAGAATAGTATACAAAAATTATTAAAATATGTGCATTATCTGCTCAATCAATATTTTATAACCATTGAACCATATAAATAAAAAACTACTGAAAACCCTAGTCTATAGTATCTTCATCTTTTTCGAAAGTTCACATTAAATCAAAATATATCATAGCCATCATAATTGATTAACATAACCCATAAGAAAAACTAGAAAAGTCCTTATATATTTTTCAGATTGTAAACTAAAAACAAATATTGATGCTCTTAGTGACATGCAATCAGAAGAAATGAAGGGGTAGAACATCCCTTAGACCTTGGTGATAGATTGGTCCTGGAATGTTTGCCCCTACTACATCTTGTATCCCGACTATGGCTCATCATTAGAAGGCCAAAAATTCTTCTTCAATAACCAACCCATGATGATATGCTTCATAGTTTGTGCCAAACCCTTCCTCACTGATGTATTCCTTGAACCAATCCCTACCTTTGTTGAACTTCAAACCTATAAATTTCTACACAAATCTCATATGCTTGAGAATTTGTGGTCTTCTTGCTTCAAACACATCTACCAATGCCCCAAAAAGAATAGGCATCATGTGAACTTGTTGACCCCCATGATGAGTTGCAAAATAGTCTTGTGGGAATGAAATGGTGAAATGGTCATCAATATTAGCAATGACTATTTCAATTTCTCCCAAAAAAGTATCATTGAAGAGCTTCTGACACAAGCGCATGGTCGTCACCTTTGCTTCTCCTGCCTTGATCATTGAAGCTAGGAATACATCAAGGATGTTTGTACTCACTTTGTATCTATGAGAAGTCATGATGAAATCCTCCCCCTGGAATTTTTTGACTATATGAATGATGAGGGGGTTGGAATAATTAGAAACCCCTAAGAGGTGCCTATCTAAAATTTCCCCAAGAAAAGACATTTGTTGTGTGGTAGAAATCAATCAGATAGGAGAATCCATAGATGCAAAGCTAAAAAAGAGAAGCAAGGTAAATGGTGGGCAAATTAAGGAATTGAAATGGAATGCAAAAAGAGCAGTTGTGAATAAATATATATTAAACTAACTAGCTCCACCCGAAATAATCGAGAAGGAGATCATAAATGCAAAATAAATGTGATATGAGTAGAGGTCCTAGAAATCCAAAAACATATCCTTATGTAGGAAAAAAAATCTCCTGCGCGAAAAATAATTTATTAGTCATGTCATACATCATTTATCCATTGGCATGTGTGAGGGGAAGGTAAGAATGTAAGGAGTTCAACCAAATATTAAATGAGAAAAAATGAGTTTTGAGGAGAATGAATAAAAGGACTGCCAACTTCTGACAATCCTAAAAAACCAGAGCCAAGTCACCTTCAATCTCCACTCTGTCTATGTTTAAGTTAAATGGACTGGCTAGTAACAATTTCCTCTTAAGTTGTCATTAAGGGTTGTAAGTTGTTGCGTTAACCAGCCTTGTGCCTAGGCTTGCGTTATTTTGTCGATTAGTATATTTTCCTTTAGTCTTCATGCGCATATTTTTATTTTTCCTAAGTCATGATTTAGCATGTATTAGTCCCCTATTATGTCCTAGTAACTTAATCTTTAAAGAAAGTGTTTTAAGTCTCTCCTAAGTCATGGTCCCACCAAGAGGTCATTGGGTTCTCAAAGAAGTCTAAATAATGTTCCATTAATCCACCAAGCCGATGTGGAAGTCCACATCATGACAAATAAATAAAAGAAGCAACTTTTGGTGGCATCGGTGATATCCTTCTTGAAGTCTCAATGACTTAAAGATTGCCATTTTTCAACAAGGAGTCAGCGAAGGAATGATGATGAAGTTTCACTAGGAAATTTCTTAGACACTTCTTAGATCTCAGCGACTTTATGATACCAGCATGGCCAACATTCAGAGAAGGAGAAGGCTTGTCGGTGAAATTATGTGTTCGAGAGATGTTTAAAATTCATCTTTCCAACTCACCAATACACATGTGGATGGACACTCAAAAAGAGAAAGCTTGTCAGTGAGATTTTGCATCTCGGGGACATTTAAATTTCATCTTGACAAATCGCCCATGCATACATGGATGTACACATCAAAAGAAATGACCATTGACAAAATCTTCTTGCACATCCCAACAACTCAGTGATGGAAGAGGTTGCTAAACCATGACAAATATGTGTCCTTGACTTCATCAAATAATGCAATCAACAAAATGATGTCAGGAGGGAGATCGGTGGGAGATATTTTTGACTCCCACGATCCACCGATGATGACACATATGGGAAAGTTCAGAGTCCAGTCGAGATAAAAAGACAAAATGGCATTTCTTAATTGGTTTTTGGTAAAATCAAAACTCATCAGTGATGGTTTTAAAATGTTTCAACTACCTAGCGATGCCAAATGTTGTAAAGCCAACTATCGGTCAAAAAATTTCAAATTTTGTTGATGACTGTTGATCAAATCAAATCAACAATAGAGTTTTAAAATTGCTTAATTGCTTGTTCCAAGGTATGAAATATTGCACAAAGGATATTAATGGTGGACACATGGCAAATAGATAGTTGATAAAAGTACCAATTCAAGTGGATTTTCTCAATTTTGAGGAAAAACTCGATTGGAAGCAAAAGAAAAGGCAAGCTTGAGCTCTAGATATTGTGTTGCAGAGAAGTTGAAGAAGAATTGTAGACAAGGAAATTTGGACAGTGAGTTGGATTCTTTCTTGTTTTCTTGTATTTCTTTGTAGTTTCCAAAAGTCTAGAGGTTAAATAAATTAGAAACCATAGCCATAGCAACCAGAAAACTAGAAATCAATCTTTAGGGTTCCTCCATAAAATTAAGAAACTAGAAAACATGTCAAACTCATCCAAAGCCTTTGCACCACAGGGTCGTAAACCCAAAAGACAAAAGAAGGAGACAAACCTCTATGATGACCTAATTGCTCAATTTCCAGGGTCTTCTCAAGGACCAGGAACTGTAGGGCATGCAGAGAGATTTCATGATTCTCAAAGGAATTGTAAATGAGCTTATATGTTAATCAAAGGCCATAACATTTTTAGATATTTTTACAACAAATCAAATAGAGAAGAGCCCGAGTGTAATCCCTAGAGACTAGGGTTGTCTCAATTGGTAGTCCCAAATGTGTTTGTAAACGTGGAGTTAATTAGAGTAATTGCAAAGCAATACAATCCCAATACAAGGTGCATTCAATCAATTTATGAGAACCTGGTTGAAACCAGTAAAGCCACTATTTGTCAAGTGTTTGGCATGGAGGATGTAGTAGGTAATGACATGGTTATCGACTTGGGTAGCTTGAAACCAAACACCACAATGTGGAGGGGATTTATAGGAGAAAGTGGATACCACTTCATAGGTCCAAGTTGGATAACATACTTCAAAATTTTGAGATAACACAGTGTTGATTTGTTTCATAGGTACTTTCAGATGACTTATTATGTTGTGTGTCAAGTGCTTGGTTTTGAGGGAGATTTACACATGCCTGAGGTACTTATAGTATTTATTTGTGATGTCCAAAGCAGTGTTGAAAATAGACCTTTTGACTATCCTCACTTTGTACTAGAAGGGATTCACAATGCCCTAATCCATATCCAAAGGGATAGTTCAATTGTCACATTGAAATGGTGTTCCTTATTGATGCATATACTGCTATTTTTTGGACAGGGAAATAGATTTTGGAGTAATTTTTAAAGCATTAAAGAATTTGAGTATAATGGAGCAAGGACACATGTGAAGAGGTGGACATCTATTTGGGACTATGGTTATATGTGTAAAGCGGAAAAATCAAACCCTAGTCGTTCTCCCCTCCCCAACTCCGAGGAGAGAGAAGGGAGAGTCACTAGGGTTGATGGTTTTCACTTAGGGGAGACTTTACATTCAAAAGAGGGGTTGAAACCCACAAGATCCAATCCCACGCAATGCAAGATTGGATTCTATATGAGTTTCAAGGGTTAAGACATCAAGGATACCCTCTTTTGTAAAGAATGTAGATAGACTGATTAAGCTAGGAATGCATAGAAAAGTGAGAAAGATTCACTTATAAACTGAGATAGGGATATAGGATGAAGCTGCGGACCTGGAATTAGCAGTAAAATGTCGAGACGGAGCTGCTCTGCAAATTTGAGCAAAAGTTGACAGGACGATGGCGCCCGGCGTGCACACGGTCCTCCGAAAAATCCGCGAAACGAAGGGGGATCTGTTCGTCTCTGCACAAGGATTCCAGATCTTCAATTACAGCCGCGTACCTGCAACCTACACACAGAAAAGAGAGGACGATTGGGGGGTTAGGGATGAGGGGTTTGCCTTTAGGTCAAACCCCGGTTTTGGAATTAACCAAGAAATGAGAAATGTTGTAAATGTAATGTAAAACAAGTACTAATACCTTGTTGTAAGGATGTTTGTATCCTTATATGCGAAGGTATAGATGTTGTTGTATGTTGTATGTTGTATGTTGTAGTATGTGATCTCCTCTTCAATGGTTGAATCCTTGTCTTGAATGCAACACTTAGCCTTAAATGGAGACTTAGAATGATCAATTGCTTGAAGGAATGCTTGAATGCTTGAATGTTTGAATATTGCTTTCGCGCCTTGCTCACATATGTCCTCCTCCCTTTTTGAGAGAGGAAATGTAGTTTATATACTTGCCAATTAGGGTTAAAAGACTGATTTTCCCGACCTTAGGCCAACCAGGAAATGTTATTTTCCAATTTGCAAACATAAAGACCCGAGACCCAAAAGAGACCGGGCCCAAAAAATAGGGCCAGGGACCAGGGCGCTGGGCGCCATGGTCCTGGGGGACCAGGGCGCTGGGCACCCTAGTCCAGAAGGACCAAGGCGCTGGGCGCCATGGTCCCACCTCCAGGGACAGCGGGGTGCAAGGAGGATCAGGCCAGGGTGCTGAGAAATGCAGTTTTTGATGTCATGAACAAGTTTCGGGGTCTCCATTCAGGTTTCATGTTGCATCGCCATCGTGAAGACCCAAATGCAGTCGAAATTGCAAGTGTCGCAATTTTAGGACGCTACATTTAGCCCCCACTTTAGCGGGAGTATAAGCGTATGCCAATACTTCCGATAAAGTACAAGGAAACAACATTGAAAAACTTTCACCACGTCAAGGAGGCAAGATACACCAAGCCCCCAGTGGACTAAGGATCTTACGACTTCGATTGACAAAGTAAAAGGGAAGATCACGAGGGAGAACCATGACTGTTAGTAGTAAGGTTCCCTCACTATGAGTCATGCAAGAAAGATATCAAAAATTTTCAAGGCAAAGCTAAATTTGTCAAGAAATTTTCAAGTATCTTGAAAAAGATATGAACGGGATGTATGCCCCCTACGTTAAAGCGATCACACACGCCTCACCGGGGGTGATTGCTTTAAGGTAGTGATACATATAAGAAATGAGAAAGGAGCACGTTATCACAAGGATTTAGCCCCCAAGTGTGAGATAAACCCAAGGATAATAGACACAAAACACAAAGCACGATGTGACTTCGCTTTCCTTGGGGTCAGTATGTTGTATGATAATTCATGTATATCATATGTATGTATGCATAATTGTTCTTCATTCCCCAATCAAGGAAGGTCACCTAGAAGAAGGGAACACATGTGTCTTTTGAGTCAACATGAGAGAGATCGAGAGATCTCAATGCTTTGCATCGTCCTCAAGTAGACAACACTAAGGACAACAAATAGAAGAATGAGAATAACACATAGAAGAAGTAACGAAAGAGAGGAGGAGAGAATCTGCTATGCTAATGAAACTAGTCTAGCACGTCATCTACCCCCCGATCTTGCTGATCAGTATTTCGAGAAGGTAGGAAACACGCTAGAGGAGGAACATCCAACACAGCAGATGGAGCTATCACAAGATCCAAACAAGGGCTATGTTCATATCCCAAGCCGCGGTGTTCTTGTCTAGGAGCTAGGATAAGTGCTTTAGAAAATGCGTTAGATAAATGGTTATCAACATCAACATATTCATATTCACTATCAGAATGAACAGGAGTAACATTTTCATCATGAATAACATTTTCATCTATATCATCATCAAGATTTATAAAAATAGGATCTTTAACTCGCACAGGATCAAGACCATCATGCATTTTATGTTTAGGAGATTTTGGCTCAATTTCCGGCTGAGGAGAAAATGGAATAATACTTGTTGAAGGTGTTTTTGGAGATTGCAAAGTTTGAGCTCTAAGACGACGCTTTCGTCGGCGTTCACGTGCAGAACGATTTCGTCTAGTCTTAGTAGGAAGTTGAGGAGATTGAGGAGGAGGAATGTTCTCATCCTTATCACTTGGGTGTTTAGGTTGTGGTCTCTTAGGTTGAACAATAGGAGAAGAGGAAGGTCTCTTCTCTCCATAAGAGGAAGGAGGAGGAACTGCTCCATACAAAGGAGGAATATTTGGTTTAGGAAGGAGACCAAGCCCATCATGACGAGGAGGTATAGGTCTACTTTTAGAAAGCTTATTAGATATAGGCATAGTCACATCCATAGGAATGGGTTGGGAATCTTCTTGAGGAAAGACATTAGTTTTATCTTTCAAAGGAAGAACTTCCTTCTCAAGAATGATAGGAATGTCAAGTTTGGGTGTTCTAGGTTGACTTAGAGAAAGGATCATATCTTTTTTCCACTTTTGATAAGATTTGAAAAGATGATCACTTCGCGGAGGAAGAGATTGGAACTGTTTAGACCAAAAGTAATCAATAGGAACACTAGAAGTTCTTTCAGCAGGTTTAAAGAGACTATGATTGACAGTAACAACTTCACCATTATGGGGAAATTTCAAGCACTTATGAATAGGAGAAGCAATAGCTTTCATGGAAGACAGCCAAGGATAGCCTAGCTTCACACGAAATTGTTCGGATGATGGAATAATAGCAAAGTCCACATCAAGGGATTTGTTATGGACCTCAATAGGTAATGTAATAGAACCAATTGCAGGAGAAGAAAATGCATCAAATAGTTTCACAACCACATTTGTTTCATCATAGATCACTTGATTCAATTGCAAAGTAAAAAGAAATTCTTCAGTAATGACATTAACCACACAAGAAGGATCAATAAGCACTCCACGGCAAGGTGTATTCTTGACTTTTGCAACTATATATAAAGGACCATCAGGTGCCCTGATAGTTTCACTGGAATCAAAGGTGATGGAAGGTTCTTTAGGGATTTTCTGCTGCTCCACAAAGTTAATCACATTAGGAGTCATAGACACAAGATCATCAGGTGAGACAGAGGAATCAGTAGTATCAATCGCATTAGAGGTATGAGAAGGCAATGGATTAGTAAAAATCTGAAGATTTTGGTTAGGAGGAGCTACAGATGTATTGCCTTTATCATTCACACCAGAAATAGAGATAGTATTATTATCAATCAAATCTTGAATTTTACCCTTTAAAGCAAAACATTTTTCAGTATCATGCCCAGGATGACGATGAAATTGACAAAAAGATTTGTTATCAAAATAGGGCGAATTAATCTTTGTAGGATCTATTTGCCTTATAGGAGGAAGGGTAAGCACATTTTGTTCCAATAACTTATTCATAATACTATGCAATGATTCATTCAAAGGAGTAAACTTTCTTTCTTTCTTGAAAAACTTAGAAATAGGAGGCACACCTGATGCTGCATTCACGTTGTTGTTGATGATGTTTTCATTGAATTTGATGGAATCTCTGTTCGGTTTAAACTTTCCAAATGGTTGTTGATTGCTATCACCCTTATCACTCGGAGCCATAGGATGTGATTGTTCCATTTGACTCACAGTCAGTTGATAATTGTGAAGAGTTGCACACAACTGTTGGAAAGAAGTAAACTCAGAAAACAGAAGTTTGTCTCGAATATCTTTTTGTAAATTAGAAATAAAGATTCTTTGAATATCATTGTCAGGCACTAGAAAAGAAATTTGAGCATACAAATGCTTATATCTACCAATGAAATCAGTCACTTTTTCTTTAACACCTTGTTTGCAATGCATTAAATCAATCAAAGTAACTTTAGGACTTATATTGTTTTGAAATTGTTGAATGAAAGCATTTGCAAGTTGTTCGAAAGAAGTAATAGAATAAGAAGGCAACGAGCAATACCATTGTAGGGCTTTATCTCTTAATGTTCTAGTATACAGTTTTGCAAGCAACCTTTGGTCATAAGCAAAATTGGTACATATTGTTTGAAAAGTCTTAACATGTGTTAGAGGATCACCCTTACCATTATAAAGCTCCAAATGCGGGATTTCAACATGTTTAGGGGGAATAGCTCGGACAATGTCAAGAGAAAGTGGGCTCGCAACATCAAATGTGGGCACACTAAACTTAGATTGATTCATAGAGGCAATTTGTTGCTGTAAAGAGGAGACAGTTTGTGCAAGATTGTTAAAGGTCGCTTCAGTCGAAGAGCTCATATTAGACGTGTTAGATTGTGATGGAGGTGTTATGTTATTGAAAGAAGGTAGAGAGTAAGGTGGTGGGACACTATGATAGTTAGTCATAGGAGATGATTGGACAGGAGGAACACTACAAGGAGGAATGAAATGATTAAACGAATTGCCCCCTTGCGTCGTGTTCATTTGTGGAGATATAATAGGAACACTCATTGAAGGAATGAATGAAGCAGTCAGATTGAATGAAGGAAGAGGGTTGATTGAAGAAGAGGGATTGCCCCCATGACTGGTGATCATAGGAGGAATGCCTTGTGTTGAAGTAGTCATTATGTTTGATGTAAAAGTAGGTATGCTAGCAATAGAAG
The DNA here is from genome assembly GCF_030272615.1 of Cryptomeria japonica. NCBI lineage: Eukaryota > Viridiplantae > Streptophyta > Pinopsida > Cupressales > Cupressaceae > Cryptomeria > Cryptomeria japonica. The sequence continues at coordinate 482,211,133 of NC_081415.1, read as the reverse complement.
TTGTTAAAGGAATAGAATGATTGACTTGAGTAGGAGGTTGTGTATAACCTAAAGTTTCAGCACAACTCTTCATAGGCATCACATTCGAATCCACAATGTTTGCAATACCACGCAAAATATCAATTCCATTCTTATCACTTTGAAGCATATGTTTTAGACCCTCAATTAAAGGAAGAGCTTGACTATCGGGGTATTCTTGAGACATCCATTGTCGAAAATCGTCAAATTGGTTATCCAATTTCGCAAGTTGTTCTACAGAAACCTCATGGAGAGCTTCTTCATCATTAGGAGGATTAGAGGAATTACCCATGTCCTCATTAAAAAGGCCATTCAAATTAGGTTCCATCTCCTCGGTAATAACACCTTGGAAAGACTTAATTCTAAGGCTTCGTCTAACGGGAATAGTGTAAGTAGGGCTTATTGTTGTAAAACTCATGCACTAAAGAGAGAGAGAAGATTTTGAATTTAGAGGTAGCAAATTTCAATAAAATCAGCCAATCTCCTAGATTTAAGCTGTAAAATGCAATCAGGACAATCTCCCGAAATTTCGAAAAAAATGTCCGGGACCGTGGCGCTCGGAGTGCACACGGTCCTCGCAACTTTTTCCGAAATTTTCAGGGATGAAAGTTATGATGATTTTAAAGCTAATCTGAAAAAATTGAGTGATTTTACGATCTGTAGATAGGCCAAATTAAAGTTGCAATCTCAAAATTGAACCCTACCAAGATTGTTGAAAAATGCAAATTTTGAATTTTGAAAAAGAGAGGGAAACTAAAATTTTGAATTTTATGATTTTGGATGGAATACTGAAAGCAATGCAAGTTTTGAAATTTAAAAGTTGACTCAATTTCACGCAAAATTCAAATTTGAAAGTGGAAATCAAGGTTATCGCAATTAGACACTTAATTTCAAAAATCACAAATTGCAAGAATTTGAATAAAACACTGAAATTTCGAATGAATGTTAACACACTTTTTAGATTTAGGACTGTAAAAAACACAATTTTGACACAAAATTTCAATTTCAATAATTTTTGAATGATCAGAAGCCTTAATCCAAGCAATCACAAGACCAACTTTGACCTTAATTTTGAAAGTGTTAGAATTGATAAAATCAGCCAAAATTCTGGATTTTAGCAAAAAAATACAGTAAGATCTAGCTCCCGAAATTTCGGAAAAAATGTCGGGGACGATGGCACTCGGAGTGCACACGGTCCTCGCAACTTTTTTCCAAATTTTCGGGGATGAAAGATATTATGATTTTGTTGCGGAATCCAAAGTTACAGCTGATTTGGAGATGTTTTGATCAGTGAAATTGTTGGACAAAGGTTGAATCAAGAGGGTTTCAAAAATTAGGGTTTTGACACTTAACCACTTAATTTTCAAAATTAAAGCACAAATATGAATTGATAATTTGCAATAGAGGGGTAGATCTGAAACAAGCATTAACAATTAAACATTTCACAAGTTTAATTACTAAAAATAAAATTTTAGGGTTTTTATGCAATTAGCCTCTAAAATTTGCAAAAGATCAAACATGGAAATATAATTAAGGAAGCAAATTTTTTAGATCTAACCATGAATAATCAGAATGAGGATGTTCACGTCGGGTTCACCAAAATGTAAAGCGGAAAAATCAAACCCTAGTCGTTCTCCCCTCCCCAACTCCGAGGAGAGAGAAGGGAGAGTCACTAGGGTTGATGGTTTTCACTTAGGGGAGACTTTACATTCAAAAGAGGGGTTGAAACCCATAAGATCCAATCCCACGCAATGCAAGATTGGATTCTATATGAGTTTCAAGGGTTAAGACATCAAGGATACCCTCTTTTGTAAAGAATGTAGATAGACTAATTAAGCTAGGAATGCATAGAAAAGTGAGAAAGATTCACTTATAAACTGAGATAGGGATATAGGATGAAGCTGCGGACCTGGAATTAGCAGTAAAATGTCGAGACGGAGCTGCTCTGCAAATTTGAGCGAAAGTTGACAGGACGATGGCGCCCGGCGTGCACACGGTCCTCCAAAAAATCCGCAAAACGAAGGGGGATCTGTTCGTCTCTGCACAAGGATTCCAGATCTTCAATTACAGCCGCGTACCTGCAACCTACACACAGAAAAGAGAGGACGATTGGGGGGTTAGGGATGAGGGGTTTGCCTTTAGGTCAAACCCCAGTTTTGGAATTAACCAAGAAATGAGAAATGTTGTAAATGTAATGTAAAACAAGTACTAATACCTTGTTGTAAGGATGTTTGTATCCTTATATGCGAAGGTATAGATGTTGTTGTATGTTGTATGTTGTATGTTGTAGTATGTGATCTCCTCTTCAATGGTTGAATCCTTGTCTTGAATGCAACACTTAGCCTTAAATGGAGACTTAGAATGATCAATTGCTTGAAGGAATGCTTGAATGCTTGGATGTTTGAATATTGCTTTCGCGCCTTGCTCACATATGTCCTCCTCCCTTTTTGAGAGAGGAAATGTAGTTTATATACTTGCCAATTAGGGTTAAAAGACTGATTTTCTCGACCTTAGGCCGACCAGGAAATGTTATTTTCCAATTTGCAAACATAAAGACCTGAGACCCAAAAGAGACCGGGCCCAAAAAATAGGGCCAGGGACCAGGGCGCTGGGCGCCCTAGTCCAGAAGGACCAAGGCGCTGGGCGCCATGGTCCCACCTCCAGGGACAGCAGGGTGCAAGGAGGATCAAGGCAGGGTGCTGAGAAATGCAGTTTTTGTTGTCATGAACAAGTTTCGGGGTCTCCATTCAGGTTCTGTGTCGCATCACCATCGTGAAGACCCAAATGCAGTCGAAATTGCAAGTGTCGCAATTTTAGGACGCTACAATATGCATGCCCAATATTTATGTTTTGAGGAGCATTTTGTTCAAAAAGTATATGGTTTATTTGGACCCTCTAAGGTTGTCAAATAAGATCATGAAATTCTTGAGGCCTAAAGGAAGGGAACATGATATAAAGGTTAAAATAAACCTTAATTGGTTTGATTGGTACATAATAGAGAAGCATACTTACATAATAATCTATGGATCTGAGGGACAACAACATCTATTGCCTTTAATTGTTCTTGACATATTGACATCTCTAGAAATAATTAGTCAAATGTGTGGCGAAGATGCTCCTTTTGATGTCACATAAGGGTTCTTTTCTCCCTTCTTATCTTCATATTGGAGATTTTCAGGTTTCTTCATCAAATGGCTTTGCAAAAATCATCAATCTCTTGGATAGATATAAGTCTCCCCTACATTCAGTGGGCTGAAAATTTATCTATGAGGATACATCACATTTGCAAGAAAGTTTGTAGGTTTTCACGAACATGTGTTGAATATCCAAGCAACTGAGAGGGGGGGTGAATCAATTGATAATTTAAATCAATTTCTTTTATCCTTCTCACATCCGAACCAACGAACATAATTAACTGAGACAAATATAGCATGAAAACATAAACATACAACAAATCACACAATGAACACCAGATATGACATGGAAAACCCAAGAAGGGAAAAAACCATGGAGAATGTTAGTTATCAATATAAAACATCGGTTAAGGTGATTTTTATAAAGGGTGGCTCACTACCAGAATTCTCATTGCAGGAGGGCTCACTACCCAGAAAAAGGCTCACTACTGAAGAAAGAGAGAAAGAAAGAAAGAATCCACCATTGAAACACAATTTGCGAAACCGGACTTCTTTTAGTGTCTTAATACCAACACTCTCACATATCACCAAAAGTCAGATCTTTCCTTTCCAGTTTTGCATATCTTCAATAACAATATCACACTTTTTCATATTAACATAATCAAATCATCCTTATATATATACTATCTTTCGGGAAGCATAATCTTTTAAGTCAGACAAGACAGGGATCTAAAAATAGGTCAACACTAAACATTCCAGTGGTGGAAAGGAATGATAAGTAGACCATATCACAATGCACATCAATAGTTAGATCAAATTATCAATACGTTACAACCATTACAAATTCTAGACCCAAAACATGACTCACATGCTACATCAATGTCACTACACATCCTCGAATTTTGGACTTAATCCAGACCCAAACATCATTACCCAAAACACCAAAAATAAGAATGGAACCAAGATACTCCTAAATAGAATCAATCAACACCATATATAATAACTAGAAATATCTGATCTATCAACACATCTTCCAGAGCATCAAAGATTCTAGGAACACATATTATGGATCACCAGCACCAAGAACATTAGAGACATCAATGGCAACCACTCATAATCATCAACATATCTATAACAATACAGTCACATGTTTGTACTAAAAAGAGAATTAACAAGGAATTGCCCCACTTATGAAGCCACTATAGAAAGGGTTAAAGAATGGACAAAATTCTAACAAACTAAGAAAGCAAGAAAGGTGGTTGCCCTACATACAAGGGTGCATTTGTAGATGTGGATGATAATGTCAAAAGAATGGAGTTGTTACTCCAACATGAATCTAGGTTGACATAAAATGTGCCAATCATTTCCCCATCTTCACCTAGTGCCTCGTCCATTGGGGTAGAAGGACATAGGGGTGTTGCTCCTTTAGCTCAAATTGTTAGGGTTCCCACAGATACTGAGAGGGGGGGGTGAATCAGTATCTGACCGGTAATGTAATTTTCTTGAAACTGAATATGCAAAACATAAAGTAACAGTATACCAGTATGCAAGAATTAATGTAAATAACAGAATAAAAAACATCCACATGAAAAGAACACCATAACACAAGATGTTTAACGAGGAAACCCGGTGTGGGAAAAACCTCGGTGGGATTTGTGACCCACAGTATTCACTTACTGGCCAAAAAGAGAATATTACTTACAATAGGGGCCTGCACATGCAGAAAGGCCAACTACCTAGAGCTCACTGCTCAATAAGAAGTCACACTGACTTACAATGAGGATTTACACAAATCCAATATTATGTACTGCTTTACAATAGCATCTTCAATGCCAGATTCAGTACCAATTCTTGCTCTGTTCTTTACATATACCCTTGACCTACAATTCGCACATTAGGTCTGCCTTATAATTTATTATATGCTTCCCATCCATATCCTACAAATGCCTACAATGATCTCTTTTATATACAAGAGTCATTTTACAATTTGCCAAGTCGGCTTACAATAATAAACAAAATATTACATATCAAAAATCCTGTCGGCCTCAATGCCAGTATACATGTTCTTTTCTGTGCCGGTGCTGATGTAGATTGATCTTGTTGATGTCGCTGCACTATCTTGTTTGAGTAATGCTTTACCGGTATAATATCTTGTCGGTGCCATAGGATTTCAAGGTTGCCTGAGTAATGCTTTGCCGGTATAATGTCTTGCCGGTGCCATCGGATTGTAAGGTTGCCATCAATGACAAAACCTTCAATCACACACAATGTCTCATTGGAGTGTCCATATGCCAACAATCTCCCCCTTTGGCATTGATGGAAACACTCATGAGAAAATTCAAAAAGATATCCAAAAATGTGTAGACCAAAAATGTTACCAAAAATGTGAGAGCTCCCCCTGAGCATGTGATCCCTGTGTTTTGAATTTTCTCATCTACTACTCCCCCTTTGGCATTAATGACAAAGGTTAGTAGATTTTGTAGTTGTACCAATTCATAACCTCAACCTTGTAGTTGGGTGGTTATTATCTGAAGAATATCTCCCAAAATTAAGTTTATGCCATCCATAAACTTCTTGCTCTCCTTTATTGCTATCTCAGTTCTGTATACTATATCGGTGAGATGTTGCAAGTGCTCTGCTGGTGTTTTGCTACCCTGTGTTAGTGCCTCTGAGATTTCCTTCCATAGAGATGCTAAATAGTCCAATCTTGGACTTAGTTTAGATCTCAAGAATTTTGCCTTGTTTATTATTTTCTCTTTCTCTCTTTCTAATTTGAGCAATTCTTCCTCAAAATTTGTCATCTTTTCCTCAAAAACTGATAATGTATCGGGTGAGTTAACAAAATTATCAGCAAGTTTATTGATCTCTTCATGTACCTTGCTCATCTTTTTGTCTACATCTATGGTCAAAAAGTTTATCTTACAGGTGTCTTTGTATTGAGTTTTGTACTCTTTCAATAAATTGCACAGTTTCGGTAGAAGTGTGTCAAATTCCCTATTACACTTCTTTATTCCTTCCTCAAAGAATTTATGTTTCTCTTTTTCTACACTTTCCTCTACAGTTTCTACCTTTGTTTGCTCAAAATTTCCAGAAATATATTTACAAAGTGTATCCAACTGGCCTAAAGAATCTTTGTTGGCTATATTACAATTGGGAGCTATTGATTTCAAAATTGGAATTGAATTATCTATCACTTTATAGTCTTGTGAGCTATAATCAGTTATTTTCTTGATAGATTCGAGAAATACCTCTGTTGCATTTGATGGTGACCCAACAAACTGAGTGCCGGTGGAAGTGACCATGCTAGTATTGACCTCTGGTAGGTCTGTTTGTGTCTCCATCTCTTTAAGCATTGGTTTTCCTGCATCATTTCTTACTGGTGGCATCTGTTCTGGAGCCTTTAGCTCTATTGGTTTTTCTGTTTGTGTTCCAGATTCCATATTTTTCTCTGAATCTGCTGTCGGTTGCTCTTTGTTTCTTGTTTTATCTGTTGTATCCTTATCTACCATTATGTTGATTTTCTGTGTATCAACATTCACAGTATATAGGACTTCAGGATTAGGATTATTATTCTCTGTGTCCATGCTCTCAGCTGTCAGTTGATCTTCTGCAATTGTTGTTTTTACCGGTGGAGTATTTAAAGGAGGTGGGGGTAAGTTGTCTCTAATCTTGATACTTGGTGGTCCACCAACTTTACCTTTCCCTTTATCCTTTTGATATACCAGAATGGGCTTGGGATTCCTATATTCTTCTTGTTTTTCTTTTTCAACCAAGAATGTATCCCAACCATTTTCTGTTTCCTCTGAAACTTCAATAACTCTACCTACCATTAGTGATATTTGCCGGTGTGCAGTGGAAAAAACTGTCTGGTTGGCCTGAGCTATCAAATCATCAATTTCCTTAGGTGAGTTGACCGGGTATACTGCAAGTAATTTCTCTATTTTTTATTTTCTTATCCAACTCAATTATTCCTTGCCTTCTGGCCTCAAGTCTTTTATATAGTTCATCGGGAATTTCATTTAGGACTTGCATCAAAAACTTTTTATACATGTCCATGTGTAATATAACACTCTCCTCAAGTTGTCCTTTCTCATCATCTGATAGGGTGTCATAGATTTTCCCTATGTTTTTCAATTTACCTTCCTCTGTGATCTCATTCAGTAGTATGTCGAGAGGGGCAAAGTCAATGTTTGTCTTCTTCTTCTTTTGGGGGGTCAGCTTCTTCTTAGGTGTGGCTTTCTTGACTAGAGACCTCATAGCTTGTTACTTCTGTCTTGTTCTTCTAGGTGAAGTAGTGGATACCGGTGAGGGGTCTCTTTTCCTAACAACTCTTTTGAAAGTTGCTGGCATATCTCCTTCTGAGGAAGTATCTACCGGTGATAGATGAGTTTCAGGTTGTTGGGCTGCCAACTCATCTTCTGTTATGCCGGTTTTCTTTAGTACATCTTCGTTTATGGCTTTTGCTTGTCTGGTTCCTTTCCTCACAAATGCCTCAACCTTTTTCACTCTCTTTTTAGATTGAATTTGACTTTCAATGGTCTCAGCACTACCAAATACTTCTTCCTTTGGTTCATTGGGGGCTTCCAGAAGTGCTTTGGCATAAGTTTCCACTATGTGGTCATCTGTTTCATACCCCATCTCAGTAACCCAGACTGTCCTTGGGATGACTGCTTCCATCCATATCTCATCCTTTTTTATTACAAAACATATATCATCCTTTTATTTGTTGACAATTTCCTGTGATAGTCTGATTCTTTTATTCATTCTGACCTTTAGTGCTTGAAAATACTCATTGATATTCTTTTCTCTATTTTCACCCATGTTGTTGAATAAGTCAGACAATTGTTTTCCTACCGGCATGTCGAATCCAAAATCCTTGTTGCCTATACCGGGAGCCTGTTTGGTTATATGTAGCATTAAGCATACAAGTAAATTTCCAAATCTAAAGGTTCCTTTCTTATCCTTCTTGATTTTTGCTAAATTGTCAATTAACTCATCTTTTAACCATTCACAGATATCAATTTTCACATTGTCCCTAACCATGTCATAAGCACTCTTTATGCATAAACTAGAAACTGAGTTAAGCCTATTAGCATGAGTTGCTTTGTAACCTAGAATCATGCTAACAAATCTAATATTTGTATCGGTCACATCATTAACCCTCAATGATCTCTTGTCGGATGTTGCACCAATTAAGTTTGTTACCAAGTCATTGGAGACCATCTTGGTTTTGTCGAGTCTGTTACCGATGGAAGGTAACCCTGTTACTGCTTTCACAGCTTCCTTTGTAATTTTATGCACTGATTCAAGCCAAAAGAATGAACCATGTACCCTACTCAGAACTATCCTAACCACTTCCTTGGAAAATTCAAGAATGCAGAGGATTTCAATGAATCCTAGGGTTTCAACAATTTTATGTTCAGGTTTCACATTCCCGGAGTTGTCACATATAACAGACTTATACATGTTTTTGATTTCTTCATCACCTAATTCCTCTATGTTGCAATGAATATACATTCTAGGGTCTTCTACATAAACAACACCTTTTGGAATTTTTGAAAAAGCACCTGTGTTGTCATCTTTCTTAGCTACCTCGGGAACTAGCTGAAACACGGGCCTAGGTCTTTTTATAACTTCGACTACTGTAGAGTTTTCTATGAATTCAGGTGCAGAGGAGGATGCCATGATGATAAATACCTTTTTTTGCCTTTGGATGGATTGATTGCTGAAGTGCTTTGCCTCTTTGCTCGGAATGCCTTAGCTCGGAAATCTTCACGCTCTCTGAAAGTTTGAATTCATGGTGAAATGAAATGGAGCCAAAAACCTTATTTTATAAAGTCTTTTCTGCTACCTACCACATTAATTGCTTGCCGGTAATGTATTAGCTCAACTTTATCTGCCGGTAATGAAAGATTTTCAACTTCTTTTCTCTAACCGAGGGAATAATAGCACACGTGTCATTTGATTGCCAAACCCTCAAGATAATTTTCTTCAATTTGATGAAGAACATCCTGTCGGTGGAGCATTGCTCTGTCCTGCCGGTGGAGCATCATATTGTCCTACCGGTGAAGCATTTGTTGGTTCTACCGGTGGAGGAGTAACCCCAATATTTAGATCACCTTTTCTAATCCTTTGCTTTGAAAATTCTTGCTTAACCTCTTCAACCTTTTCTTTACCTTTCAAGTTAGTACTTCTGTTATCTACCAGTGTACCTTTACTTCTACAAAATTTAGCAATATGACCAATCTTGTTACATGCATAATAGGTTACATTATTTTTCTGAATAGCTTTCCCATAACCTATGCCGGTTTGTGTTCTGCATTTATTTGATAAATGACCAAATCTTCCACAAACATAACATCTTACATTCATTCTACAATTTTCAGAGTTATGACCAATTTTGTTGCATTTGGTGCATTGACCGGTGGGAGGATTGATGTTTTGATAATTCCTAGATCTACATTCATTCGCCCTATGATCATATTTATTATAGTTAAAGCATTTTCCATTGAATTTGTAAGTATTAGAAGGTCTTACCGGTTTGCTGTGATCCTGGGTATTTGTAGTACCAGAGCTTTCTCCAACTTCAAATCCAAATCCAGAAGTGTCACCTTTGGGTTTTTGATTCTTCAATAAGGTACCAAGTTCTTCTGAGCTTTTCTTGAATTTTTCTTTGTGTTGATTTGCAGTTTCCAATTCCCTTTCCAAGATTTCTTTTTGTCTCATTAGTTCATTTGATTCATTCTGAGTATGCATCAGATATGTCTTCAACATGTCATTTTCATAGCTAAGTCTTGTGTTCTCATTTGCTGCATCACTTAGTCTTCTGGTCAATTCTTCTTCATTCTTCTTTCTGTCCTCAATCTCTTTGCAAAATCTCATAGTCATATCCTGCATTTCATTTTTTGTTGTCATGATCTCTTGTTTCAATTTTCTTATCATATCATTTAGTGATTCCTTTTCATCATTCTCATTTTGCTATTTTTCACAAAGTTCTCTTCTCTTATTCCTTGTAACAGTAAGATTTTCTTGAAGTGCCTGAATAATGTCCTGAGCTGCTTTTAAATCATCTTCTAATTTGATATTTTTTAACTTCTCTGCATCATAGTCAGTAAGAGCTCCTTCAAGTTGCTTCATCAGATTTTCCATCTTTACCGGTGTCAAGATCTTCCTCAAGCTGTTAGGCTTCTGAAAATAGAGGACCAGGCTCTGATACCAATTGTTAGGGTTCCCACAGATACTGAGAGGGGGGGGTGAATCATTATCTGACCGGTAATGTAATTTTCTTGAAACTGAATATGCAGAACATAAAGTAATAGTATACCAGTATGCAAGAATTAATGTAAATAACAGAATCAAAAACATCCACATGAAAAGAACACCATAACACAAGATGTTTAACGAGGAAAACCAGTGTGGGAAAAACCTTGGTGGGATTTGTGACCCACAATATTCACTTACTGGCCAATAAGAGAATATTACTTACAATAGGGGCCTGCACATGCAAGAAGGCCAACTGCCTAGAGCTCACTGCTCAATAAGAAGTCACACTGACTTACAATGAGGATTTACACAAATCCAATATTCTGTACTGCTTAACAATAGCATCTTCAATGCCAGATTCAGTACCGGTTCTTGCTCTGTTTGTTACATATACCCTTGACCTACAATTCACACATTAGGTCTGCCTTATAATTTATTATATGCTTCCCATCCATATCCTACAAATGCCTACAATGATCTCTTTTATATACAAGAGTCATTTTACAATTTGCCAAGTCGGCTTACAATAATAAAGAAAATATTACATATCAAAAATCCTGTTGGCCTCAGTGCCGGTATACATGTTCTTTTCTATGCTAGTGTACATCTTTTGTGCCGGTGCCGGTGTAGATTGATCTTGCTGATGTCGGTGCACTGTCTTGTTTGAGTAATGCTTTACCTGTATAATCTCTTGCCGATGCCATAGGATTGCAAGGTTGCCTGAGTAATGCTTTGTCAGTATAATGTCTTGCCGGTGCCATAGGATTGCAAGGTTGCCATCAATGACAAAACCTTCAATCACACACAATGTCTCATTGGAGTGTCCATATGCCAACACAAATGTCTCCCACTCCATCAGTTAGAATGGAAGTATCACAAGATGTGGGAGAAAGTGCAACACCGAACGAGGAAGAAGAAGAGGTTATGAAACAAATGCAAATGAAAGTGCATGTTCTAGCTTACCAGCCCCCAAATGATCGAGATGGTTAAATTGATGAAATTGTTGATTTATTAACAGATGAAGTCAGAGCTCTGGCTTCTAAGAAGTTTGTATTTAATTATGATTTCATCAATACAAGTGAGTTCAAAATGTTTATTAATAAATTCAAGGGAAGTAAATTGAATGAAAGAACTCTTAATACCCCCTAGAGAAAACAGGTGAGGTTGTCCAACAATTTTGGGCAGAGGTCCGACCCTAGAGAAGGGAAGAGAATTGCTAAAAGAAGAAAGATGTATGCTACTTCTAGCGACATATATGTCCTCTTGCATTTCCTTTGATAATCTTAGGAGATATCAATATTTGGATCTGAAGTTAAGTGATGAAGGAATAGATAAGTTGTGCTATGGTTTAGATTTTAGGCCTAATGACAATGTTGGCTACATGGTGTTTGTGTCCACCTAATAAGAGGCCTATCACCATTGTATATCCAATATAGATTTTGGGAAACTTTATTATTTATAGGGTGGAAGATGTCATTGCAAAAAAAGTTGCAGATTTGAATGTAAATACTACATTATTTACTAGGGGTGCAATAGAGAAGCTCACAATTACGAACGAGGAGTTGGAGAGGAAGAATTGTAAGCTAAATGAGAGATTAAGTACCTCTCCACAACAAGGTCTTCTATTATCTGCATAATATTATGCTACTCAAGTGAATATTGACCTGGCCATTGATAAGGAAAAGAGGATAGAAGTAGAAAGACAACTGGAAAAGGCTCAAGAAGAAACCCAAAGGCTTAGTAACGATCTAAGAATTTATAAGTTCAAAATGGCTCAGAAATTGATCGAAGCTAAATTTTAAAAGATGCTACCTCATTTGCAAATAATATGGAATGGGTACTAAGATATTGTTGGTCTTGTCAAAAGACAAAGGAAAGCAGAGTTTGGATTGAAATTGACTCATAAGTACATAAAGAGAAAGCAACAATTGTTACAAAATTTTGAGAAAAAATGGAAGTCGTTTTGATAGTGATGTTCAACTGCAATTAATAAATATAATGGATGTGACAAAGGCTATATTGTCAAAGATCAATCTATTGTTGAATGAACATCATAAATATCATGGACATGTAGGGAAAGCTTTCAAAAAATTCAATCAATTGCAAGGAACACAACCACCGACATTTTTCAAGGACATGAGAGAAGATAAAAATGAAGCTGAGTGGAAAGAAGATATTGGGAAAGTATTTCTCCAGGACATAATTAATATTGTGTTTGATAATGATGACAAAGAAGAAGAAAACCTTCATAAGTAGCTAGAAGGAATGTTACAATTGGAGTTCAGTGTGAGGATCTTGAATAAACAAAATACTTCAGTGGCTACTCAAGCTTGTGAAGAGCATATAAAGACCTACAATGGATTCTTGCAAAAGGAGACATGATTGCTTATGAAGAGCATATTCTGGTTGAGGCTTATCAGATTTTGACACATGTGCAGATGGCCCGAAGTTTGTTTGGATCCTTTGTTATTATAAAAAGTAATTCAAGGCCATTTGCAAGGTGTTATGAAAATTCTATTAGGCGGGTAGAGTGTATTATGTTTGAGCTTTTTGATAATAGAAGATAGTTGCAAAGTATTTATTGCTATACGAAATTGTATACACAATTGAGTTGAATGAAATGACTACAAGCAAATTCAAATTGTCTCCTAATTTATGTGTTTACTTATATGAATGGATGTGTCTAAGGTGCATTAATTTGTCTTCACAATCAATTGTGAATGTGTAGTATGAATTACAAGTTTATTTCAAAGAAAAAAATAAAATCTGTAATTATATTGCAGTAAGGTAGACATAACTTTTAGTGATTCTTAAGTAAAGACAACAAATCCATGAGGAAGCTTCTACAATTTATCAATTTCTTTATTATTATACAAAGTTAAAATAGGATACAAATTAATGGTGCAATGGAGGGCTAGACAAAGTCACGTCTACCTTCAATAGTTAACACCAATAATCAACTTATAATGGGACAACATAATTGGTCTCATTCGAGTTCATAGAGGGCATTGCCTTGATTTTAAATAATGCAAATATAAAGTCTATTGAGTTGTATAGAACATGCACTCTGCCAAGCTATTTGATTGATGACCTTCTAGCACCTTTAAATTTGATTTGAAAACCCCATTGACATCATGAATGACATATGACTTTTCTTCAACCCATGTACTTGCACATTTGGATCACCATGTGAGACCCAAATTTGTATTGAAATTTCATTTAGAACATATTTTATCTTTTCTCTCATTTCACTACAAAATATGAATGGTCGGTGAAAGAAACTTACTCCAAGAAGTAGGTAGCAACTAATTGGTTGAGTTAACCCAAACATTCACCATCGAGAATATTCATTGCACCTGAAGCCAAAAAGTATAAAACCAATATTAGATTTGATAAAAAAAATTATTTTTAAACAATGTAACATATGGGATTACATAGGGAAGAAGAAAGTAGAATATTTTGAAAATACACCTTGTTCAAATTTTTAAAAAAATCTAAAAGAATTTTGAGATCTCTTTCTTCTAATTTGTATGTATCATTCCTAGCATTGTAATATAAGTTGGTTGTTGCTATGACAAAATCAAGTTCCACAAAAGAATGATATGTCAAATCATACTTGTACATGCATTGCCCCTTTATTCTATTGTACCAATATAATTGAAGCTCAGAGCCTTCTGGCCTATCCAGAAGGTTAATGCCATTATGGTAATCAAACACCCTATTACCATCCTTCCTCCATATTCTTTGAACCCTTCCAATGTACTAGGTTCCACAAGAAACACCTTGTCTTGTACTTTGAGAAACACCTTTTCTTGTAGTATGTTCAGTGGGAGGTATTGAATTGCTCTCAAACAACATCCCGCAATATGATCAAATTCCAAAGCTAATTGAAACACCCTTTTGTGGGTCCCTCTCATCTCACCTAAAGTAGACCCCATTCCTCGATTTAGTCAACCTATCTTTGGATAACGTCATATTTCCATTCAACTGACTAACCAAACAAGCTTTGAACATATCCTTACCATCAAGCTCCACCACTGGTTTTACAATTTTTTTTTACATTTTCATCAATGGAATCTAAAATTTCATCTAACTCATGCCTCCACTCACTTTCCATTATTTGAAATTCACCATGATTATATGCCATTGAAGACATAGATTAGAATATAGAGTTGAAATGAGTTGGTGGAGAGTCATCAACTACTTCATCCACAACTTGGAATGTTGGATAATTTTGGTCCTCCATCCATGGTTTAACCCAATAAGAGGATGGTGTGGGAAGCTTCGGTCGCATGCAAAGAGATGATAAAATATCTTGTGCATCCTTCAATCCTATCTTTAAGGTTTCTATAATTTTATCATCTATATCTATATTGAATCATACTCTGGTAATATGTTAACATTTTGTACCCTTTCTTGGTGTAATCTATTCTAGATACTTTCTTGCTTCTTATGAGATTTATTAAAATGAAGCCCTTGGGGATTTGATTCTTCTTATGCAATCTATTAAGGGTTCTAATGACACAAAGCAAGTTAGTGAAATCATAGGTCCTTTATGCTCCAACCATCTCACCAACTTTGCTAAAGAAGTTCTCACATAAAACTGACCCAGTCATGTACATAACACATGGAAAGTGAGAGTATTGATCTCAAAACAATCTCAACAACAAAACTACAAAGTGGCAAGAAATTTTCATGTCTTGATATGCCTCTCTACTGATGAAATTTATGTTGACATTATTATTAGATTCTTTTCATAGCCAACATAACCATAACATGAAGAAATGATGAACTCATGAAGCATTTCACACTCTTTCTCAAAGAGTCAAACTCTGAGACATAAAAATGTCAATGTAGTTAGCAACAATCATTAGATATGTCTTTGTACCTAGTGTTATCTCTACCCTTCCACTGGATGTACTTCTCATCTCTTTCAAACAACCTTGAACATGCCTCAAAGCAATGCATTGTGCCAAACCCCAATCTTGTCGATCTATCCTCTCTATATATTCACTTTTAAGCTTGCGATCATCCACTTAAAAGTGTTATAAACCATCCTAACATGATTAAAACTTATCAACTCTTTTCCTAAAATCAAATCTTGTCGACCACTAAATAAAGGATTCATTAGCTTTTTATCATTGTGGATGTAATCTTGTTCATGCAATCCTATTACATTGCAACCATTGGACAATCCACTTAGTCTCCTTCTATTGAACAATAGTCCATCAACATAAGTTGTCTTCTTCTACTATCCTCATCTGAGGAATGACCAACAAGAGGTCCCAAATTATTTTGTACATGTCTCTTCCACAAAAATTATATTCTTTCCCATTGTTAACGAACAAAATTTGCATTGAACCTACTACATGTTGGATGGGAAACCACAACCACGCAAGGAAGCTTTTCATGTAAAGGGTTTGCAATAATAACACGCGAATAGTGGCCAATAACATTGTTCTTAAAAATCTGTTATTATATCATAGCCTACAACTTCCTCACCAATTGTCACCAAGAAATGTGATTGGCATTGATGTTCTTCTTTATTACCACAAAAACCCACCAATGTATCGCTTTTTTTAACCCACCTAACATACTTTCTCACAACAATTTCATCTTCAACAAGGTAGACAAGAATTGAGCCATCTATTTCATGTTTGGTTTTATAAGAAGCATACACTTTTCCTACTACCTCAAAAATGTAGTCGTGCTCCCCTGGATGTATGCCAATGACTTTCTAACTTGCCTCAAAGTTGTAGAAATTGAAGGACCATCTAGATTAAAGCTAATAAAGCTATGCAAGCTAGGACCTCCCCATAACTTGATCATCTCATAAATGGATTTAGTGGATGCACTATACCTTATCCCCACCTTTGGATGCATCGGGTTGTGAAAGATATCCTTGATAAAATCCCAAACTGCATCTTTACCTTATAATTTTCCTTGTTTATGTGCCTCACACACATCCTTGCAAAACCTAAAGACATCCTTCCTTTCAGTCAATTCAAACAACTTTTCCTTTAGGGATATCATTCTAACAAAGAGTATAGCAACCTTTGTCTTTTCCCACCAAAGAGATCACATTTTTAATCTTTGGCTAGAATTTGAAACCCTAGTAGCTATTTTGAGTTCATTATGAGTCAAATAGTCTATTCTTATCCCTCCCCCTATATACCTCACATGTCTTTTATTGGCACATTTTGATTCATGATATAAACACATCCTAAAGTCATCACATTATAGAATCATCTTACAAAAGTTGCATGCTAATGATTCAAATGGGATCCTTATCTTAGAATCCCTCTCAAAATGAATATGCCTGTATGTGCCATCAATACAATATTCATTACCCTCATAACATAGCATCACCTTGGTATGCTTCTCTATGGTCCATAATTTTCCACCCCTTTGATCATCCATTAAGACCATTGTGTCTAATCTCTCTTCAATTTTATTGATATGGAAATACTAATACCCCCAATAATGCAACATCAATGGCAATGAATGACCTTTAATAAGATGATAAAATAAATAATGGATAAAGTACAATAAATCATATTCAAAATAAATTACAACTAATCTAGTTAAAACACCTGAAGTAGAAGGATCTGCACTTGTAGAACCTCTTTGTAATACAGATGGTGATGATGGGACTAACAACCTAGTCAAACTTTGTTGGGAATTATCATTGGTAGGCTTCTTGGGTCTCCTGATTGTGCCACTCCTTAAAGCAATTGTATCATGTGAAGCCTCATTTGTAGTAGTGGCGTGCTTCTTTGATTTCATGCGTTCATTTAGAGAACTAACAATATTACCACTTGCTAGCACCAAACAAAACCATTTATTGCATCATGTAAATTCCACTCTTACTTTTTTCTTATCCTCATAGCCTGCAAGTGTTGCTTCCACCACCGTGAACAAATTAGGTTCTTGTGTCTTTGTTGAAATCATCTAGAAGTTTAATTGCCTGATCAATCTCAAATCGATCTCTAACCACTGTTGTCTGCTTTTCTATGCTACTTGAATGATTTTCACCATTTCCCTCCAATAAAATGTGACATTGATTGTTCCTGAAGTTACAAACTATTCATGCTCCCATGGATACTTCCCCTGTTCCATATTCAATGCCACAACTTTCACAATGGATCTTTATTTTAGGTTCTCCCTTTTCTGAATATACTTTAAGAGTACGTTTCTCATTGACAAAATATTCCATTAAACTATTCACTTTTTTATTCCAAGCTGCCAATACATCAGGATCAACAACTATGGTTTATTCCACTGACTCAGACCCATCTCCAACTCTTGGATGTTTATGCATACCTACCTCCACACTCTTTCTATTGTGTTGTGGGTTTGGTGCACTTTCCATTATATTTTACTCAAGCATACCAACATCCACTATGTCATGTTTCCTCTTAATGCCTATAAGTGTTGTTGTAGCTTTCCTTTTTTTGTTCTTGCTTTATATTTAAAGGATTCCCAAGTCCATTGATAAAATCTAAAGAATATTCAATGAGTTCATCATCCACAATTTCATGACGGATGTCAGCAAGTGTACAAACTTTTTGACAAATGATTGTGCCAAAAATTTTCTTCATCGGTAACAATTACATATTCCAGATCTACAATTGGATCCATCTGCATTTCAATTCACATGTACCTATCAGTTGGTTAAGTAATGGATAAAATTATAATAAAAAATTTAGAAGTCTGGTTATAATATTGCTATGAAATGATGTGTATGTTCATCCTGGTGCATCCATGAGTAATTGAAAAAAGAAAGTCAAATTTACACATGAAGGGGCTAATTTGAAAATGGGGAAATTAAGAGTCAATGAAGGTGTTTCTTTTCCTTGGCAGTTGCCCCGAGGAATTGTTTCTTTTCCTTGCTATTCCAATTGGAGTTATCGAGGCATGATTTATGAGATCTTTTTGTTTCTGATAAGTGTAAATCAACATTGGTTACTTGGAAAGAATGGCATGGATTCACATGGAATTGCAATTCCATTACGTAAGATTGTAAATATCCATTTTAGCGATAGAGTATGCCATCCGTGAGGCCACAAAAGGGATAAAATAAAGATTACATTGGAGCTCAATGAGTTGATTTTCTGCCATAATTGAAAAGTAATTGATCAAATTCTCCAATCGTATTTACTTTTTGCAATCAAAGGTCCAAAATTTAGGTTTGAACATAACAAGTGGCAGATGGATGAGTGATGGATGAAAGGGTCTTATCCTTTTCAACAAAATATCGACAATCTGCAACAAACTAAAGATTTGGGCACACATTTTAGAAATAGATCCCAAAAAGCTATGTTTTGAGATTTGTTTCAATTGTTAGGATATGAAGTCAATAAAGCAGTGATTCCTTCATCAAGTTCATGTACATAAAATGGCAAAATCCTTTGGTGTTAAGTGTTTGTGTGTATGCACGAACAATCTCAGAGAATATCCGAAGGAGTAGATTGCTCGCTTATTCAACAAATGGAATGAGGAGGAGAAGATGTTTGTGATAAACATTTTAGGGATTAATTTATGGGCTAACAGGTTGTACATGATGGAATTGTTTATGAGAACACGTTCTCCCCCATCATCCAGATTTTGGGATATGCTCTTAACGCCTATGGTATTGTGAATGACATAGTGATGGAGGAGAATGTTGAAGGTGTCAAGACTACATTGGAGACCCTTGAGATTGTGCCACAATCAAAGATCATGCTTGATTTTTTTGATCTTAATGTAGAAGGCATAAAGACCAAAATGACTATAGCATGAAAGTTATTCAAAGTTGGGGTAGGCCAAAAATACAACTTGGATGAGTTTGAGGCCTTCGTGAGTGATAATGGTGATCTGTTCCCTCGAGAGATCGTAGAAAGGTTAAAAGTGATTGGAAAGGGAATTGGTTATCTATATCCCTGATCCCCCCGGTGTCCCCCCTCTTATCACTAATCCCCTCGTGTCCCCGTGGTGTCCCCCCTCTTAATATCTATGCACTTATTTTTTGTTTTTAAACATATGGGAGCTGCCCCTTATGGCAGTACTTATGTGAAAAAAAAACCTTATAGTTTTCTAATATATTATGTTGTTGTTACAGTTTCTTTTGCTCTATTTGAGGTCTCCAGACTCGCTCATGAATATTTTTTCTGGTGTTTTTCTATTGGTATTGTTAGATATATTGTAAACTGTAATTAGTCTTCACTAACTCTTGGTTATAGATCAAATGATGGTTCTTCACGTGTTCTTCACCCTAGTTTACTAATTGTTTTCATAGATAGAATAGTGCTTTCCATGATCGACATTAATAAATTAAAATAGATGAATGAGAATAATAGTTCAATGGAGGGGACAATAATTTTTCTAAATACTTAATTTAAGTATTGTTCCTTGGTCCTCTTCAACTGTAAATCTTGATAATGGTTTGAAGTTGTAGGTTTCCATGTGGTTTCCTTCCACTTCTCTACTTAGCCACTTCGTGCCTTCTAAATGAACACTTTTTGACTCGAAATGAATATTATTTGAATTGAAATACGCATTTAGTGCATCCAACTTATCCTCGGTGGCACTAATTCGTGGCTATGCTGAAATTGTTCTCGCTTTTTGCCCTTACTTTTGAGTGAAATACACAGTAAAATGAAACTCGCCGATGAAATTTTGAGTTCCGACAAAGTTCAAATCTCATCTTGCCGACTTGACAATGCATATGTGGATGCACAAATTAGAAGGGATGACCATCGACAAAATCTTTTGTTATAGCTAATGCTTTTGAAATACCCTTAATAACCAAGCGAGAAGGTTGCAAATGACTTGGTTGTAGAAAACGAATCCCACGTGGATGTACACATGCATATAGTAGATGGCGAAGATGATTCTTGAAATGTTAGTGATGCTTCTCACATGTCTCGATGACTCAACAATGGAAGAGGTTGCTTGACCATGACAAACATGTGGGATCGTTATAAGAAATTTTCTACTCTTGTGATCCACCAATGATGACACATGTAGAAGTCTTATGTCCAACCCCTACTTCTAGCATTTGATAAATAAAAATACCTCTGAATAATCATATTCGGGATAACAATTTATAAAACCCCTACATCCTTAATATATTTGCAATATATTGCTTTGAATTTTTGAGATATTAAGCTCGCCAATATGAACACACATGATATCATATTGCCTAGTGAGTGAAGCCTCCACAAACTCTTGTAGCCATTCCACACCATCCACATCCACCAATCCTATAACTTTTTAAAGAAATTGGCCCCTATTACAATCTTCTAGTGTTGTTGTAGTATTGAGGTCCGATAGTTAACTATTACATATATTAATTGAGATGCATTTAGATTTTTTTTACCTCTTTAATTATACACAATGATTATATACTCCCATCAAATTTTATGAAGATTTAAACCCAAATAAAATTCATGTACTTATATTACACATCATTAGTGTAAAACAATCTCTTCTCTCTCTTTTCTATTTTTTCTAATAATCTCTAAGCATAATTCAAAGAATAAAACACAATCATAAACTTGTTTTGAAACTGAACATTTCTTAAAGAAGAAACACAAATCTTTTAAATAATTACATAATATACATAAGACTTAGAGAAAATAAAAATTCATGGAAGATGAAATAATCAACTAACTTGATGAATACTAAGAGCGGGGGGGGTGAATTAGTATGCCAAAAATCTCTGTACTTAAACACTTAAACAGTCTGAAGATAAACCAGTAAAACAGTCTAATAGATAGACCGGTTATCACACATGCAAACCAAAAAGCGAATAAAGTATTCACCCACAAAAGCAATACAACCATAACACAAGATATTTGACGTGGAAACCCAACTGGGAAAAACCACGGTGAGATGGAACTCACAAGTCACTATTTGCAGAATAGAAACCAGACCGGTTAAGGTTAGATCAGTTAAGGTCTTACAATGTTCTTCACCAGAACAGATCCTGTTAGGAATCTCAATCTCTGTTAGGAGATAAGTCTGATTAAAGACTACCTTGTTAGAGGATTTTAGATTCACAGAAGTGAACCACCTTGTTAGAGGATTTTACAAAAGGCTTTTGGGCCTACCCGGTTAAGGGCTACAGACTTGTCAAAGATGTGAGTAATCAACAAGTGTTTGATCTATCTAATAGCACAAACTGCTTGGTTAGATCCAGTATAGCTCACTGCTAATGCGTTTCAGCATTACTTCAGTCTACTCTATCTCTCTCTGTTACAACTTGATCTTCTTAGATAAGATCGCTCTTACAACAACTCAACAACCACCTTAAACCCTAGCCACAACATAAATCCTTTCAACAACAACAACAACAACAACAACCACCTAAAACCCTAGACATGATGTCCTTTTAAAGGAATCTGATTTCATGTCGGTCCAATAGGATTACATTACAATTTCCTAGGTTCAATGAATCTAGACATACTAAGTAACACGACACAAAGAGCATCATCAGTGTGTCGGCACCGTCAATCAGTCGGTGGATTGGTAACTAATCACAAAATGTCGGTTGGCAACTCATCATAGAGTATTACCGGTTCATACAAAATACCGGTTGCCGGTTTGACAAAAATGAAGACTGGTAAGAATGTGTTATGCCGCTTTGCTCCCTCGTACCGCTTGAGATCTACGAACCGCTTGGGGTCGACATGCCGCTCCAGACCGGGAAACACATTCTGCAAAATCACCAATAGTCTAAAGACTAGAATACAACATACCAGTTGAAACAAATACTGGTTGAGCTCTAGCTCATATATATAAAGGGGATTTCAATACAAGGGTGTGTCCATCAATGACAATCACAACATAAACATCAAAAATGCCAACAGTCTCCCCCTTTGGCATTGATGGAAAAACTTAGGAAAATAAAATTTTGACATCTAAGTGTTTTACAACAAAAACATGCCATTAACAAAATTGCTCCCCCTAAGCATATACACTATCCCTTAATCAACACAATGTATAGCAATTTTGCATACAGAGCATAAACATTGAGATATCAAAGCACATAGCATATATCAAAACATATATTGATCAAAATTTTAAAACAGATACTTCTCCCTATTTGTCTCCAAAATAGATAGAGTACTTCTCCCCCTTTGCCAATAATGACAAAGTACCACTGAACAACCCTGTTTCCATTTGATATTGAAATAATAAAAGTTTATGACAACAATGAATAATACTTGTCAAAAACTGATTTATAGTCCTGCAAAACTTGTTTCATGGATAGAGACCAGGAATCAAGTAGGGAGGTGGCCACTTCTTTCTTTGTTTGCATCTGGGATACCTATTCCTCCATGGCGTCAACTGTGCTCAGCTCCTGTGTAACTGTCAAGGCATCTAGGTTCAGATAACACTTCTGAAGAATTTGCAGACGTGGAAGTAAAACCAGTTGTAGCTCCTGCAAATCTCTAGATCGTGTACTGATCTCTTGCTCCATTTTGGCTGACTGGATCTGGAACCATAAGGAGGCTTAAATGTGCTCAAGTAGGACTGTAAGTTCGTTTGAAGCTTTTGCTTTTGAGCTAGCACATCATCGCAGAACAGATGAGGTTGACAGATTTTGCTTAGTAGCAAGTTTCCCTCATCCAAAGCATTCCTTATATCCTTTTGGTCTTTCAAAAGTTCAGACCGGAGCTTATTCAACTTTTTCACCAGAGCAATGTTAAGAGCCTTTTGATTCTCTTTCTTGACATTTGCCTCAGCTGCTTCTTCCAGGCTCTACACCTGATCATCCACTACAGTACATAGTAGTTTGAGCTATTCTAGTGATGATTCAGTGTTAGGAAGATTGGTACCGAGGATTAAATCGGTAAGGGTGTCTACAGCGGCCTGAATTATGTCCTGCTCCTTTTTCCTGCGAATGATCTCAAGGCGCTCTTGAGCAACCTTGATGCTTTGCATAAGCTCTGACTCACTTGCAGATTGGAGATCGATAGGACTGGAGATATAAGCCGGTTTGGCTTGACTCCCGGTTGCCTTCAGAGTCTCCATCTGTGTCCTCTTCATTGCTTTCGTTGCCTTGTCTGCTTCTTCCTTCTTCCTTTTCTCTGCTTCTTTCTTCTGTTCTTGTTCCTTGTTCCTTGTCTTCCTCTTCTTTCTTTTTCCTCTCTGCTTCTTTCCTCTTCTCCTCTTCTTTCTCTTCCTCTTCCTTCTTCTTTTCTTCCTCTTCCTTCTTCTTCTCTTCTTCCTCTTCCTTCTTCTTCTTTTCTTCCTTGTCCTCTTCTTCTTTCTTCTTCCTATCATCTTCTTGCTTCTTCTTCTCTTCATCTTTTCATTTCTCCTCTTCCTCTTTTCTCTTTTTCTCATCTTCATCCCTCTTCTTCTTCTCTTCCTGTTCCTTAGCCGCTTCCTGTGTGTCCTTGGCTTGCTCACTGCCCTGTTCAGCTTGTTGCCCCTGTTCTGTTCCCTCAGAAGGTATGTCCTGAGTGACATCTTCTACGTCCAGGGCATCAACATCAATAGTGTCGATTGGTTCTTCAACCGGGTTTCCTTCTTCATCAAAGACTTCATCCGGTTTGGATATGACCGGTTCTTTTTCAGGTTGTCGGTTGACCATTCGTGCTTTGTGAGCTTGAATAGCATGATTCATATACTGATGAGTGTCTTTTTCAACATCATCAACTCTTCCTTCGAACAACCATAGTCTTCTCCTCCTTGTGAAGAAGAGTCCTTTATTTTGGTCCAACACATCAAATAATTCTGAATTTGAGAGGTCGAGAAAGTACTGTGCAAAGACTTTCTCCCTAATCTCTTATTCTTTTTCAATGGCAATGCACCATTTATTATCTAATGCTTTAAATAAAGAATCCGGTGTCTGAGATTTAATCTCTGATGGCGCCCGGTCATTTTTACACAAATAAATAATGATTTCCTGTAATATTTCTTCTTTCTCCTCATCACTAAAATCATCATAATAATCTACTAAATCATGAAGTAATTTTCTCCTAATATTCTTAACTATCCTTTGAAAATGTGTCAAAGGTTTGTATGAGGAGATATCAATATTTACCGGTGTGGATGCTGCCAGTTCATTCTTCTTCATTTTCTTTGTCTGTCTGGCCTTCTTTGGCTTTTCATCAAACTTGGTCTCTTTAGAGTCCGGTTCATTTGTCTTAGTCTTCCTTTTTCTTTCAAAGACTTTTGCCAGTGTCACTTCCGGTTTCTTCTTTGCAGGTGACCGCTTGGTCACTCTTGGAGTTGCAGTGGTAGCTGGTGCCGATGTTGCAGGCACTGCCTTGGCTTTCTTTGCTACCGATTCTTTTCCTTTCTTAATAGACGGTTCCTCGGCCAGTGCGATCCTCTTCAAGTAGGTTCCAGTCCTTTTAGCCTTAGGATCAAGAGGCGAGGCAATAAGGGTTGAGGCATACCCTTCTAGCATATCATACATAACCTCATAGCCCATTGGCTCCACTTCCTCCATTCTAGGCTCAACAACCTCCATTAAGCATTTGTCCACCTGAAAGGTGAAACATATGTCATCTTCGTATTTCTTAACGATATCACCTGAGATCCTTACCCTTTGACTCATCTTCCTTCTGAACTCATCAAAATATTTGTTCAGCACTTCAGGGTAACCGGTTCCAATGGCTTGTATGCTTTCCTTGATCTTCTTGGTTACCGGTTGGTCAGGAGACCACTGGACATCTCCTAGTCCAGGAAAGTAGCCTTGGAAATAGAAAAACAACCCAACCAATAGTTGTCCAAATTTGAATCTCAGTGCATTATCCTGTTTAATCGACTTCAGATTAGACAGGAGTTGCCTTTGCATACCGGTGCATAGGTCAAATGATGCGTCTTCTTTAATCATCCGGTAAGCGGCATTTACCACTGCAACAGATACATAATTAATCCTGTTGGATGAGAATGTTCTGTAGCCTATCACCATGCAGGCGTATTTCACTAGATCATCCTTGATAGGATTAACTGTCATACCCCGTGAGTCACTTGTTGAACCGGTGAGCTTGGCCATTTCCGTTTTGCTTATCGTTCTTAGGGCTGGCACTTCCCCTGTGTTACAGAAACCGGTGATTGCATGAATTGCTTGTGGCGTGATATCATGCGTCCTTTCCAGGTACATTTTGTCACCATGGACTCTGCTCAAAATGATCCTGATATGATCCTCCGTAAAATCTTCCAGAAAGTATACTGCATTATGGAGTTTCTTCTTCTCTAGGATACTAAATTCCGGTTTGATCTTCTTGACCTTGCCGCAAAATAAACCTAACTGGGTGTGAATAGCTAAAGACCCTAGGTCTTCAATTTTGCAATCAATATAATCTGAAATTTCCTCTTCAACTATGACTCCAGTAGGAACTTGTGATAAGGCATTATATTTGGACTTCCTTTGAATAAAACTTTCCGACTCAATGGATGTACTAGAACTGGTATGAGATGCAGAAGCAATTGTAGAGTATTTCAAGAACATGAAAAATACCTTTACAATGCGAATTTAGGGCTTTCTGATTCTGCTTCACTCCACTCTTCGTCGATTGCCAAATCACCACTTTGTGTTCTCCACGACCACTTGCAAATTGGATTTGAATCTCCTTCAAGATTTGTCAATTTCTTGAAATCTTAGCTCAAATCGCCTTTTCTTCGCTCTTCACTTTGAAAACTTTTCTTTGCTCGAAAACAGATAGTGAGAAATGGTTTGAAATATGCTTTTATACATGTCTCTCACCTACCGCCATTAATGCTTCTCTATTAGGGTGTAAACCTTAATTTTGCCTTTTTACCGTTTCCGATCTTCTGCCAAGCGACAGGTATCACATACCGGTTAAGGTCTTTTACCGGTGTAACCGGGGGTTCACAATCATTTCGCCGTTTGCTCCCCCTGAGCCTCTTTGGAGCTTAGTTTGCCGGTTCCGATATTTCCACACTAGGTGCAAAAATCGGTTCCTCTTCCAACATTGTTGGTTTCTTCCTCTAGGTTTTGTTCATGTCCACTTGAAATTTTTCAACATCAACTTCTCCTTTCTGAGTGACCGGTATATCATTAGATATACTCTTTCTGCTTCTGCAGAATCTTGCAATGTGACCCGGTTTGTTGCAGTGATAGCAAACCAATCCAGGTGCTCTCCAAGGTCCATTGTTCATATTTCCATTCTTCCTTCTGCATGTAGCAGCAATGTGACCATGTCCATGACAAATCCAACAGTTTGCTCTCCATCCGGTTGCTGGTTGATAACCTTTGTTGCCTGATTGATAATTGTAGGCATTAAATCGGTTAGGGTTCCGGTTTACAAAAGATTCTGGACCAGCTCCTTGGGTCCTCTGAGGATATCTTCCGGTATTGTTCATGACAGACCTGCATTCAGATGCTCTATGCCCAAACTTGTTGCATGCATAACAATGACCATTGAACTTATTGGATCTAGGTACATTGTTGATAAAATAAGGAAAATTATTGTAGGCTTTGCTCCTACATACATTGGCAGTGTGTCCTTCTTTCAGACAATTAAAGCAAATAGGTTTGAATTTTTGCTTACCTTTTCCTTTGAGTGTCGGTTGCTTCTTTGATGCTTCGACATTTGTTCCTGAGGATTCTCCTTCCTCATGTCTAGAGAAACCAAGACCATTGGTATTCTTTACCGGTCTAGATGACTCAAGCTTTTGCTCTAGCTTAACAGTACTTTTGCTAAACTTAGCAAGTATTTCCTTTGACTCAAAGAGTTCTTTGGAAATAGCAGTATTTGTCTCCATTAGGCTTGCATTTTCAGAGATGGCTATGTTCAGTTCATCTTGTACTCCTTCTTTTTCCATTTTGCTCTCATGAAGGCGAGCAGTCAGTGCACTAATCTCTTTTTTCAACTTGGAGATCTCATGATCTCTGCCCTTTACCGGATCTTCAACTTTCCTCCAGTTCTCAAGCTCTTGACTAAACCAGATAGTCAGTCCTTCCTACTCCTTTCTTAGATTGGAGTTTGAATCATTCAGCTTATTTACTTCTGCAATCATGGCTTCCATATTTGCTTCATCTTTAGAACTACTTTCAGATAGCTCCATCAACTTCTCTGCATGTTCTCTCCTTTTTGCTTGAGATGCCTTGTATTCGACCATAAGATCATCATAGGCTTGCTCAGACTGAGTGAGCCGTTGAGTAAGTTCCCTCAAGGTGTATTCCCCCATATCTCTTTCCAAGTGGTTAAACTTATAGAAAGGTAGGCTCTGATACCAATCGATGAATACTAAGAGGGGGGGGGGTGAATTAGTATGCCAAAAATATTTGTACTTAAACACTTAAACAGTCTGAAGATAAACCGGTAAAATAGTCTAACAGATAGACCGATTATCACACATGCAAACCAAAAAGCAAATAAAGCATTCACCCACAAAAGCAATACAACCATAACACAAGATGTTTGACGTGGAAACTCAACTGGGAAAAACCACGGTGAGATGGAACTCACAAGTCACTATCTGCAGAATAGAAACCAGATCGGTTAAGGTCAGATTGGTTAAGGTCTTACAATGTTCTTCACCATAACATATCTTGTTAGGAATCTCAATCTCTGTTAGGAGATAAGTCCGATTAAAGACTACCTTGTTAGAGGATTTTAGATTCACAGAAGTGAACCACCTTGTTAGAGGATTTGACAAAAGGCTTTTGGGCATACCTGGTTAAGGGCTACAGACTTGTCAAAGATGTGAGTAATCAACAAGTGTTTGATCTATCTAATAGCACAAACTGCTTGGTTAGATCCAGTATAGCTCACTGCTAATGCGTTTCAGCATTACTTCAGTCTACTCTATCTCTCTCTGTTACAACTTGATCTTCTCAGATAAGATCGCTCTTACAACAACTCAACAACCACCTTAAACCCTAGCCACAACATAAACCCTTTCAGCAACAACAACAACAACAACAACAACAACCTAAAACTCTAAACATGATGTCCTTTTAAAGGAATCTGATTTCATGTCGGTCCAATAGGATTACATTACAATTTCTTAGGTTCAATGAATCTAGACATACTCAGTAACACGACACAAAAAGCACCGTCAGTGTGTCGGCACCGTCAATTAGTTGGTGGATTGGTAACTCATCACAAAATGCCGGTTGGTAACTCATCACAGAGTATTACTGGTTCATACAAAATACCGGTTGCCGGTTTGACAAAAATGAAGACTGGTAAGAATGTGTTATGCCGCTTTGCTCCCTCGTACCGCTTGAGATCTACGAACCGCTTGGGGTCGACATGCCGCTCCAGACCGGGAAACACATTCTGCAAAATCACCAATAGTCTAAAGACTAGAATACAACATACCGGTTGAAACAAATACCGGTTGAGCTCTAGCTCATACATATAAAGGGGATCTCAATACAAGTGTGTGTCCATCAATGACAATCACAACATAAACATAAAAAATGCCAACATAACTAATCAAACTTCTTACGTACATCTCACATATTTCTCAATGAAGAAATACAAATATTTTAAATAATTATGTAGATATACATGTCAAAAAGAAAACTTAAATCAATAGAAGAGAAAATAAATAAATTAACTAATCAAATTTCTTATCTACATTTTGCACATTTCTCAATAAAAAACATAAATATTTCAAATAATTACACAAACATACATAAGACATAAAGAAAACAAAAAACAAATAGAGGAAATAAATCAACTAACCAATCAAATTTCTTACCAATATCTCATTGACTCATATTAATGCAATGCAAAAGTAAACACATTCCTTCAAAAAATTGCATTGCGGACCACTCATCATTCATTAAAATTAGGATTCTTCTTAAACACTCATTCAATTTCTAGGTAGGTTCTCATGCAATTATACTTCTAACTAATTTCCTACTCATAATTTATAATTATATTTTTCATTAATTATGATAAAAATTGATGTTTTTGAAATTCAAAATTTATATACATTTGAATTATAATTGAATACCTTTCTTTCTTTCTTTCTAATATAATCAATTGTATTAACATCTTGTATTAAATTTGCTGGACATAGAGAAAACTTAAATCAATAAAAGAAGAAATAAATAAATTAACTAATGAAATTTCTTACCTACATCTTGCACACTCCTTAATAAAAAAACACGAGTGTCAAATAATAAAGAAAACAAAAAACTAAAAGAAAGAAAGAAAGAAAGAAAGAAATAAAGATTGATTCTTTTATAGTCCACGATGCCGGTCTGTATATGGGTCTACATATGGCTTATAACAATATGGGACTACCCTGTACTTCTTGCAAGAGACACCTAACTATGCTACAAACGAGGTATACATACCTTACCCACTAGAAAAGGAAATAAATCAACTAACCGATCAAATTTCTTAACTACATTTCATTGATTCATATTACTGTAATCCAAAAGTAAACACATTCCCTAAAAAACTGAATCATGGGTTAGTCATCATTCATAAAACTTAGGATTCTTCTTAAACACTTATTTAATTTTTGGGTGGGTTCTCAATGCAATTATACTTCTAATTAATTTCCTACTCAATTCACAATTATATTTTTAATCAACCACGATTATATATAATTGATAATTAATTTCGCATTCATAATTGATAATTATATTTTTGATTAACTACAATAAAAATTTGATGTTTTTGAAATTCAAAATTTATATTAAAATTTATATACAGTTGAAATATAATTAAATGGCTTTCCTTCTTTCCAATATAATTAGTTGTATTAACATCTTGTATTATATCTGCTAGATCTTGGGGGAAAATTAAGGAGGCCTTTGTCAATTGAAATTAGGAGTAGAGCACTCGATCGGACACAAGGGGTATAAAAGGTGTTAAGTGGAGCGAGCATTTGTTTGTTTTTGTGAACGTCACACCTTTAAAATGACGAGCATTTGTTTGTTTTTATGAACGTCACACCTTTAAAATGACGGGGCTCACAAGTCAAACAGTTGTTTGACCACAAATGACGGCAATAGATAAAAACCTTTGTCTAACAATCTCAGCACAAATTCCATTTTGTTTTTGTTTACTCAAAATTTCCGTCTTCCACATCTTTTTGCCGTGGTCCAAATATATAGAGGAATGAGAATTTGCGTGAATTGAATTTAAAAAAGTGCATGAACAAACTAGAGAAAGGAAAAGAAAGGAAGGATTTGAAGGCGCAAGAAAGAGAGTAATTGAATTGGATCAAATGGAATTGACTTTGATTGTGAATGAATTCCGAGGCAAAAAATCAGATGAAGAAAAAAAAGATAACAAAAAACACAATACCAACACCACCAAAGTAAGACGAAGACGCCGAAGAAGAGCAATGATCAAACCCTAACGTTCCGATTTGGATTTGTATGGTGATTTGTGTGTTTACACCCCTCAGATTAGAGTTCTGCGGCCATGATTAGGCTCTGCAACTGTTTTTGCTGTGCCCGCCGTGGAGTAATTAGGCTGTTTTGACTTGATCTCGCCGGAGGCTCTCGAGATTTTCGTGCCAATGTCGAATTTTCAGGTGTCGCCGAAGCGCGTCAGGCCGGGGTGTAATGTGCTCGTCGTCATTTGCAGACGGCGCAGGGTTTCGTCTTCGCAGGGTTTGAAGGCCGAGGAGCCAAATGGTTTCCAAAAGCCCGCGCTCGCCGATGAGTTATATAAGACGGCCAACGCGTTTGCTGATATTGCACTGCGCTCATCTGTAGAGGTAGCTTTGCTGTGAACTTTATTTTCCTTCAAATTCTTTAATATCTTTGACGTGCTGCTCCGAGTTTTATTTTTGTTTGCTCTATTTTTTTTCTTCTGAAAATGGATGCGAAGAAGCATTTTGGTTTGATCATTTTGTTTGGTTTTTCGTTTTTCAATTCGTTAGCGCTTTACTGAATCGTATAAATTTGCTCTTAAGCCTCTACAGACTCTTCAATTACGTATAGCAACTGCGAATTTCGGACGTTTAACTGTTTTGAATCCGAAATGTAGAGCGTTTTTGGTTCAAATTTAACTGTAATTGTTATTCTCTATATTTACTGTATGTGTATAAGATGTCTTTCAAGCGTACGGGCATTTTCATTCAAATTTAAACGTAATTGTTCTCAGTTATACATACTGATTGTAAGTTTGACACTTTTTAACTTTTCCGAAGTTTAAATGCGGGTTTTTTGATTCAAGTTTAACCTGAATTGCCATTCAATATGTTTACTCGTTTCTTCTGTTTCACCTGAGCAATGCTTTAAGTTCTGTATTAAGTCTATCCGTGGTTAGTTCTCTACATGAAAGGTCAGGAGACATCAGAAACTGAGCCGGTTCAAGAGCTTATATCAATTCAGAAGACTCTATCATTCATGAGGTTCGTGGAGAATAGCTTTAGTCCACAGAGTGATAGATCATACACCTAGAAATCTCCAACCATAACTGTCGTAACGTCGTTCCAATGCTTCATCATATGTGACAATACTACTTAATCTATACTGACATCAAGCTTTAATTCTTTTGCAGACATATTTGACTAAGAAACATATTCATTTGTGTATTTTTGAAATAGTTGCAAGAAAATTGCAAATGCAAATCAGGAAATGTTATACTTCATTTGCACAAGCTACTGATATGGATTACATATTTTCCCCCCTCTCATTGTTTTCTCTTCATAAGTATACCACATTTTGGTTTAAGCAGAAAATTCTGTCATATATTTTCCTTCAGATAAGAGTAAAATATGTTTCTTTTCCTTTAAAGTTTTTTCAATTCTTTTTATTTAGCTATTAGCTGAAGAAGAAACAAACTATTTGGTTCCTGATATATTTATGAAACTTCTATTAATCTATAGGAAATTTTCTGTTTTCAATTGACATTTACAGGAGACTGTTGCGTGGCTAAGCACAACAATTTTGCTATTATATAATGAACAATCTTGTCTTTTAATTCATGTTTTTCTAATGTCGTCAAGAAACAATGTTTGTCCCACCCAATATATGTTATATGTAAACATTGCACCCTTAGAAGGTCCATTGTATCTAGTCAATGTGATTATGTAGGAGCCTCGTGTGAGAAGCTGCTCTTTGTTTAAACAGAAGATATTTATTTGTCCTTCCCTCCCTTTTTTGGATTTGCAGGTGCAGTATGCCTCTTTTTGTGCAAGTGCCCTCATTTATCTTATGACTTTGTCTAGTGAAGTCTCTTGATAGGCAGAGACATACCCTGATGCATCTCTTGTGATGCGGATGTGTTTCCAAAGCTGGAGACAAGTATGGGGTCAGGATATAAGTTTCTGAGCAACTATGACAATTTCTGATGCTATGATTGGGATTTCGGGAGACTTGGAAAGCAATAATTTTGTCTCTAACTTCTCATGCTTAGTTATTATCTCTAAGCTTTGACGGAAGGAGTTGAATTGTATTTTTTTTTCATCTTTCTAGCTACCATTAGTTGAGGATATGTCAATAGAAAAATTCAATACTGCAGAGATGTGGTCTACAGCTTGAGATTCTCCATTGTACCATGATGATTGTCAAGTGATTGATCAGATACTCAATTTAGAATTCTATATTATGCTGCATAATATCTTCTAGACCTGTATAGTGGATTTCCTCAATGAAGAGGTTAGACGGTGAATTACTTAAGACCTGGCTGGCCCTGAATATTCCAAAGGGAAAGATTGTAATTCTAATTGTGTGATGTTTTTTCCAATATGTTCAGACCAGACAATGTTATAGTCTCAGGCTAGTTACCATATAAATTTTTTGCATTTTGTATAGTAGTTAACAGCTAAGGGAGATGTTAATGTGGACATAATTAATTCTAATGTAAATCACCTCTTTATGTTAATACAGGTACAAGTTTTGGAACCTTTAAGTAAGGATGAATTGCAACAGAGGTTGGAATTTTTGCAACCGGCTGCTGTATATTTTACAGGGGAAGTTGACCCTTCAAGACAAGAATTTGGGCCACTTTTTGTTGGTGATTTGGAACTTTGTAATGCTGATGATATTGCCTCACTTTTCAAAGGAAAGCTCCCCAATTTGGTAGGTGATCAGGCAAGGACAGTGTATTATTTTACAAAGATTCTGATATATCTGCTGCATAACTTCATTCTGTGAATAGTTTGTCACAATTTGTAAACTAATTAGTTTGAAATTTCATGTAAAGATCTTTTCTCTAGCTCAAAAAAAGTGTTTTACTTTTTGTGAAGAAAATGGATATATTTGTTTGATTATTATTTTTTTGGTATTATTTACAATTTTCCATAATAATTATAAAAAATGGCCCTTCCTTCTATAGCTGGTGAAGGACTAAGGCCATTTGGAATTTTTGTGCAAAATCACAACTATATAACTAACATACTGGAACTTCGTTGATGTATAACTTGACATTGGAAGTGACTTGAATTTGAAAATGATTCTGTAAGATGGGGAATAATTTTCAGTACACCACTTGGCAATAACTTGTAAATTTAAAAAATATATACAATATTAAGAATTTCACAAAAAAATGGAGTTTATGTTTGATGACAATAATAGACATAGATTACTCAATAGTCAAATTTACATTGAATATAAAATTAGACATACATATTAAATGGTTTATAGATTACTAAATAGTCAAATTTACATTGAATATAAAATTAGACATACATATTAAATGGTTTATAGATTACTAAATAGTCAAATTTACATTGAATATAAAATTAGACATACATATTAAATGGTTTTTGGCTTAGGTAAAGTAAGATTTGCAGTTATATCAGGATTTTTACTGAAAGTATATGAAGTTTTGATGACAGATTGGATGAGAGCAGATTACCCTAAATGTGTAACTGCATTTGAAGATCAAACATTTTCCTTGGAATTTGTTACAGTAAAACAAAAAACGTAGAGATGGCTAAGTTTCAAATACATTTAACTAATGCTATGGATAAAACTCAACTAATGTCCAATGGCTGTAAGTCTGGATCATCCACAGCTTGAAATATTCTATAGGCCACCTTTGGGGATTTACTTTTAAAATTATTCCTTATATTTTGACACCTCTCTGTTGCTATTGTAATTAAATTATCAGCTTCAAACAAAATCATGTGGATTAAGCAGAGAGTTTATTCCATAGTTGCTATGCATGCAATTTGAATGAGAATTGGGATATAATGCTAGTTAAAAGCATATGATATGCATTGCTGGGAGTGATTGGAAAGGAAATACTAGTTAAAAATAAATGATATACATTGCTAAGGAACATGTGTCCCTTTCTGTTTTATTAACTTCCTTTTTTGATCATAGGTTTGTATGGAGATTTCTGATGGCATCAAGTTGGGAGAAGGATTATGCTCTAAGGTGTTAGGACTATTTGAATTTCAGTCCAGAATTGTTAAAACTTAATGTGGCTATTCAGTCATTTTTTTGAACTTTCGAATAATTTATAAAGAATTGAACTGAATGATTTATTCTGTCGTCAACTAATCAAAGATTTTACTTTGCTGTAGGGAATACCATATGTTGTTGTTTGGAAAGGTTGTCTGACAATGACATTTGCAATATTATTTCGTCAAGCATTTTTGCCTGCTATACAAAGGTATTCCTTGTTATATTTCCTCTATTTTATATTCAGGTTTATGTCCAATAATTGCAACTGGAATTAGGAACGCTGATATGCTAGTTCTCATCTAAAGTTTGAAGCAGTTGGTATATTCTTGTTGCAGCTGGGTGTAAAATTTTTGATTTTAATGTCCAATAAGCAAATAAGGTGTTTTATGGTCTTGTGCAAGTATAACTTCTTGAGTTACATATTTTATAGAATGCATATATGACATATTCAATTTAGTTTCTAATTTCTTTTGTCAGTAGAATTATGTTGTCTAGATATGGATTTTTTTAGATTAATTAGCTGGGAGTATCTATAGGGCCCCCCACCCCTGAAATTAAAAGTGAGGACTGTATTGAATAACATCAACCATGAAAGAAAATACAAACTATTAAATCACAATAAAATAACCAAAGGCTGGTAGCATCTGAAAGCAGCAAAAAACCACCACACATAGAACTCCAACATGACATAAGAACCACCCAAAAATTGCTGACAGAAGAACCACCTGCAGAACCAAAGTCGACATCCCTCCGTGCAAACAAAAACACTTCAAACTACAATCCACCACCCAACACCAAAAGGATTTGCTCTTCCCCAACCATCTCTTCCATTTTGATATCATCTGGACACATAAAATATGGAGGCAAGCCTGCTGTCTTAAGTAATACCTGAAAAATAAATTGAATGAATGATTCAATAATCGGATAATCTATTTAACAATATACAAACATATATAAAGAGATTACAAGGACAATGTTCTAAATTAAGAACAAGTCGTTGAAAGCTAAGTTGCCGGTACGGGTACGGGTACGTGGGTACGATACGCCGGTACGGCAAATATTTTGGGGGAGGTTTGGGTACGTTTGGGTACGTCCGTACAAAAAAATGTAAAAATCATAAATATATACATATATGCAGCCTAAAAAGTAGAAACAAAAATTAAATTTAGAATCCCAAATATCATCCATATGCTAAACAAAACTTGGAACTATCATATATGATATAAATATAACAAATTTACTGGAAGTCTCATCTAATTTCCATTTGTCAAAATTTGAATCAGTTATGATCGATATATCAAATTCATTGTTCATTGGTTCAACAATAAAATAACACAATTAATAATCAACATCATATGGATCACTAGGAAGATCAAGATCAACATCATCATTGACATTAGATGATGTAGCTAGAGTAGTGGAACCACATGCAACCTCACTGCTACTTGCACTAGCAGCAAATTGGCTATTGGACTCCCCAGAATGTAAAGATTGTGTGGCAGCTGAAAAATCCAAATCAGTTTGCTCTGGTTCAACAATAAAATAACACAATTAATAATCAGCATCATATGGATCACTAGGAAGATCAAGATCAACATCATCATTGACATTAGATGATGTAGCTAGAGTAGTGGAACCACATGCAGCCTCACTGCTACTTGCACTAGCAGCAAATACCAATAGCCAATTTGCTGCTAGTACTCTTTTTGTTTATGAATAAGAAGGCGCAAGTTTGAATGCACATAAACTAGCTCTTCCGCCTTACTTGCTGCCAATCGGTTGCGTTTCACTGAGTGTATAAAGGAGTATGTGCTCCAACTTCGCTCAGATGAAGAGGAACTAGCAACCTATTGAATAATTGACACAAAGTTAGAGGGTGACAATAGTAAAAAATATAAATTTAGAGAGCAATAAAAATTAAGAAACTCACTTGCGATAAAAGTTTGATTGCAAGAGTTTGGAGGTTTGGTGATGTATGGCCATTAAGGTACCACCAAGCATGAGCATCCTTCTTATACTTGTCACGGAGAGCGGCAACACTTTGACCGTTGGAGGCTACAAAATCAGCAAACTCACTTGACATTAAATCCTCCATTTCAGAATCGGGGAAGAGTTTAGTAAGTGCTGTCCCACACCCTTCACTAACTTTTGAATCTCTATATGGTGGTACCCTTGATGGCTTAGCAAGCATTTCATCACTATAAAATTTGGGAGTCAATGCAAATGCAAGATGTAGTGGGGCGGTCATTTTGTTCCACCGCTCAACACAAATAGATTGAACCTCTTTGAAGAAAGTTTCTTCGGGATCTTGCTCTTTTGCATTGATGATGACTTTCATTTCCTCAATCATCGAGTCGATGCCATCATATGCCTCTCCCAAACATGGGTGATCCGTGTCAGTATAATGGATCATACTCATGATGGGCTCAGTGAAACTCAAAAGATATTCCACTCGATCCCACCAAGTGTCATCTAAGATCATGTGTTTTACATTTGTTGCCCTTTCAGTATTGGATTGCCTCCATAGGGACCAACTTTGACTAATTACCATCCTAGCAAGTGGCTCCTGCACCTTCACAAGTCGCCTCAAGACGATTGTGTTGGATGCAAATTGAGTCTCGACAACCTATTAAAAAAAATAAAAATAAAATTAGAATACAAAGAAGACATGATCAAATTTAAAAAATAAATTAAGGATTACTAAAGTGAAATGTAGATTTTAGAAATTGAAGTGTTTCAATTACCTTTAGCAACTCCAACTTTGAAAATGATTTGAAAATGGCCTTGTGACATGCTATGGTTTGTGATGAACATTTGGATCTCTTTAGCCTCAGCATAAATTGGTTTGATCCAATTTATCTTCCTGCCCATCTTTTGTAGCATGAGGTTGAGAGAGTGGACAGCACAAGGTGTCCAATATATGTGTTCAAACCTTGTCTCAATCAACATACCTGGAGCTCTACAATTCTTTGCATTGTGTGTTATTACTTGGACAACATTTTGACGTCCCACATCTTGAATGCATTGTATAAGGATGTTAGCAATAAATTGTGCATCCTTCACCTGTCCCTCACAATCCACGGCTTTCAGAAACATTACCCCTTTAGGACACACTGCAATGACATTAATTAATGGTTGGTTTTTAGTATCCTTCCATCCATCAGAAATGATGGACACCCCTGTTTGTTTCCATGAATTTCTAATGGGAGCCAATGCATTTTCTAAGCTTTTTACCTTCTTTGCTAGTAAGGTGCAACACACCTTCTCATAACCTGGCCCTGTGTACCCTTGTGGAGCCTCATTTACCTTTCTCAACATATCCTACCAATATGGTGATCGTACCACATTAAATGACAAACCATTTGCATATAGACATCTTCCAACATATTGATCTGCAATCTCTCTAGCATCATTTTTAAATGCTCTCTCTAATGGTCCCCTGCTTCTCTTCACAATAATAGGCTCTTCTTCATCAGTTATGCCCAAGAATGGGTGGCTCTGTACTCTGAGATGGAGAAGTAGGGGGCCTCTTTGATCTACTTCCTCTTCCTTTCAACAAAGGATGGTTTGAGGCATTACCAACTCTTGCATCTGCTTCCTCTTGCTCTCTAATAAATCCTGCTATTTGTTGAGGTGGCAACCCATTTCCATCCCTTCCTGGACATGGTTTGATTCCTTGTTGGGGATTGACACAAAAATGGGCTTTGACATGGCTGTAGGAGCTAGTTTTTTTCACACTACACAAGTTGCATATCCAATTAAATGTTCCACCACCTTTTACTTGGTTTGTTATTTTGACATATTTCCATAAAGGTGAATTTGGGTCGGTTTTGAAAGTCTGTTGAGGATTTGAGCTAGCACTCGTTGCCATTATACTATCTACAACAAGTTAAACAATAATTATTAAAATTTAAATATTTAACAGTAAATTTAATTTTATATAAATAATAAAATTATAAATGTTAAACATTTAAATTTAATTTAAAGTGAAAGTGAAATTATTAATAATTATGAAAGTAACCTATAACGATATTAATATATTTACAAACTTCTAAATTACACAATAATTAAAATATCCATATTTAAATTTTAAAATAATAATAGTTACACAATAATTAAAATATCCATATTTAAATTTTAAAATAATAATAATAATACAAATTAAAATTAAATATCATAAATTATAAATATGAATGTTTTAACTATTTTCAATTTTGTAATTTAAAAATTTGTAAAAATAGTATTATCGTATATATGTTTACTTAAACGTTATGAATAATTTCATTTTCCCATTAAATGGAATTTAAATATTTAACATTTATTATTTAATAATTTATATAAATTAAATTTTTTATCATTAATTAACAAATAAACTTAAACAAACTACTAAATTTTTTTAAATTAATAAACAAACTACTAAAAATTAATAAACAAACTATAGATTCTTAAATAATAAACAAACTATAGATTCTTAAATAATAAACAAACTACTAAAAATTAATAAACAAACTATATATTCTAAAATAATAAACATACTAGTAAAATTAATAAAAAAACTATAGAATTATTTTGAAAGAAATAAAAAACCTTCATACCTGAGCCTGTGTTGCCTGAGCCTGCCGTTGACGTCGCACCTGTTCACCCTCGCGTTGCCTGTCTGTGAGCCCTCATGTGAGCCGTGAGTGTCGCTTGTCTACCGTGAGCCCTCACGTTGCTTGTCTGCCGTGAGTCGCCGCCTGTCTGTGAGCCGTCGCCGAAGACAAACGAAGACCTGCGTGCCGAAGACAAATCCGAATGTGTTTTCTGTCTGCTCATGCCGTCGTGGAAGCGAAATAAAAAATACGTCTTCTTATTTTGTTTTAGGGCTTAAATGACCCATTTCCCTTCCGCAAAAGTCAACAAAAAACCTCTCGAAATTCGCACTTGAAGCAGATTCGTCGAAAAAACGCGAGAAATACGCCACATTGACATTGGATTCGTCGGTATGCGTGGGTAAAAACGCGGATATGTTTCACGATCAAAATGGAGGTACCCTGTTCGATTCCACAGGGATTCCACTTCGAATCTGAATCCAAGACGAATCGCATCCGGATTTGGGGGAAAACCTAGACGTACCGGTAACCTAGGTTTAAAGTGAACAACTAAAAAGCTAAACGCTAAATAAATCTTAAAAGCTAATTAACTAAAAAGAAAAAGCTAAATGCTAAATAAAGCTTAAAAGCTAATTAACTAAAAAGCTAAATGACCATTAAACAAGGAACTAAATATAGGTGACTAACATAGAAGTAAATATTCTAATAATACCCTTTCTTACTGGGTCCCTTGAACACAGACCATTCCACTTGTGAGCCATGCAGTTACCTATCTCGTTGAGAGCCAAAAGACACCATACACAGAGCCAACCTGCCAGACAGCCTACCACAAAACACTAAGTAAACAGAAACGTATTAGTACTGCCCAATGCACATATAGACATCACATGTGCCTCATCAAGGAATTAAGCTCTGGATATGACAATGGAGATCCTTAATAATACTATAAAACACCACACACTTATAATAAATGCACCCCACTGGCAACCAAAGATCATAAGGTTATAAGAAATAAGGGTATTAGAACTCCACGGGGGCTTGAAAATAATATGGGACTCCATCCC
Source organism: Cryptomeria japonica (assembly GCF_030272615.1). Lineage (NCBI taxonomy): Eukaryota > Viridiplantae > Streptophyta > Pinopsida > Cupressales > Cupressaceae > Cryptomeria > Cryptomeria japonica. The sequence goes on along the minus strand of NC_081415.1, from coordinate 482,170,755 downwards.
ATTCCATGTTGAAGGAAGATGATTGTAAAGTGCTTTTAAAGGGTCTTGGTCTACTACACAGACAGCTAAGAAATCTGCTGCAGTACTAGCCATCCAATTACAATGATGGTATTAAATGTTTATTCTGCATACTGTCTAAGATGCCAATTTAGGCATGAACCTTTCTTCAACGCATTGATTACCAACAAGGAATCCCCTTCAATTATCACATTTTGCACTCCTTTGTATGCTGCGTCAGCCATACGACACCAAATCTTCCCATTCTGCTTCATTGTTGGTTCTAACCCCAAGAAAGAGAGAACCACCATGCAAAAAAGCAATCCTTCATCTCTGACTAAGAAATCTGCACCTGCGTTAGCTGGATTATTGCGGGGTGTTCCATCAAAATTCAATTTTACAATATTTTCAGGATGGGATTCTTCAATCTTGTCCATTACATATGAATGAGAACAATTGGGCCCCCCTTTTATTGCCAATTTTAGTAACTTTTAACCCTTTAATGGGGGTCTCGATATAGTTCATTTTTTCACATGGGAATAATAGAAAATACTTTGTATAATCAATATAGGAAATAAATTCATTTTTGGTGCCAATTTGTACTCTGTTTGTCTTATTTGATATTTGATTTTTTTTTATTTATTAATTTTATCATTCCTTCTAACTTTCTTGTGAAATCTCTAGAATGATTGTTCATTGTTTTTTGCCTAAGTTGCCGGTTCAGGTTCAGGCATTGGTTTGGGTTGGAGAACCTGGTACGGCAAAATTTTGAAAAGGGGTTTGGGTTTGTTTTTACAAAAACAATGTAAAAATTATATATATTTGCAGTCTAGAAGCATGAATTAAGGTTAGAATGTCACATAGCATCATATAAACAACAAAACCAACTTAAACTTGTAATCATAGCATCATGATCATACCATCATAGCATCACGGTCATATCATCATAGCATCATATACATCAAGTTCAATATCAAAATGACAAAATAATAATATCGAGTTCAAGTATCGTTGTTTCAACAATTGGAACTATAGTTCTAATTGTAAAGTTTAATCATCAAATGGATTCTCTAAATCATCAACATCATCATTCTCATCCTCATCCTCCTCATCATTGACATTGACATTAGATGAAGCAATGCCAATGCCACTTGCACTTGCACTATTAGTTTGCTTGTTTTTGAGTCATCAAATGGAACAAGCTGTGAAGTGGAAGCATCCAAGTCAGAATGCTCTGGCACTATATCCCACATCTTCGACTCCCCTTGCTTGTAGTCATGTTGCTTGTGTAAAAGAAGACATATGCTAAATTCTCCGCATTTTTTGATTGCAATCTATTGCATTTTACTGAGTGGATGAAAGAGTATGTGTTCCAATTTCTTTTTGATGTAGATGAACTAGCAACCTATGAAGACAAAGTAAACAATCAAAGTTATAAATTTATAAAATTAAAAATTACTAGCAACCCATGAAGACAAAGTAAACTATAAATAAAACTTACCTGTGATAAAATAAAATTAATTAAACTTGTGATAAAATTTTGACTGCGAGGGGTTATAGGTTTTGGAACCATGTGCCATGGAAATATTACCAATTATGAGCATCCTTCTTGAATCTATGATGAAGAGCGTCAACACTTAGACCATTTCCGTTTGCAAATTCTATGAACTCATTTGTAATCACGTCTTGCACATCATCTTTAGGGTAGAGTCAAAGGAATGCTACCTTTTACCCTTCAAACACTTCTAAATCTCTCCATGGTGCAAGCCTTCCTAGTTGATCAAGAAATTGATTGCTATAGTACTTTGGTGTCAAGGCATAGGCAAGAAGATGTAAAAGAGTGGTCATCTTATTCCACCTTTCTACAACAATCGCTTCCACTTGTTTGAAGAATTTTTCCTCGAGGTCTTGCTCTTTTGCATTTATAATGCACTTCATTTGCTCAAGCATTGAGTCAATGCCGTCATAAATCTCTCCAATGCAAGGCCTATCCATGGCAGTGTAGCGAATCATTCTCATAATGGGCTCGGTGAAACTAAGGAGATATTTCACAAGATCCTACCATAAGTATTCTTGCCCTAATTCTTGTTGCCCTCTCTGTGTTGCTTTGCTTTCATATAGTCCAATTTTGGCTGATTACCATATTACAAAGTGCCACTTTAACTTTCACAAGTCGTTTCAAGACGATTGTGTTTGATCCAAAATGGGTCTCAGCAACCTATAACAGAAATTAAAGCCAAAATGATTAAAAAATAAAGACAAACTTTAAAGAAGAATACACATCATAGCTTACACAATCAAATTATGAACATTGAAAATAAAAAAATCAGAAAATGTAAAATTAAATTACTATTTCACTTACCTACAATAGCTCCAAACTCTAAAAAGATCTAAAAATCCCTTGAGACATGTGGTGGTTTGTGATGAACATCTAGATGTCCTCAGCCTCTGCATACGCTTGTTTGATCCAATCAATTTTATACCCAATCTTTTGTAGCATAAAATGTAGTGAATGGACCGCACAAGGTGTCCAACATTCTTCAACCAACAAACCGGTAGCTCTACAATTTTTTGCATTGTCTGTTATGACTTGAACAACATCATGGGGTCCCACTATCTTAATGGCAGAGATGAGAATATTTGCAATAAATTGCCCATCTCTTACCTGACCCTCACAATTCACAACTTTCAAAAACATTGCCCCTTTAGGGGACACCGCTATGACATTGATCAAGGGACAATTTTTGGAATCTTTCCACCCATTTGAAACAATGGATACATTTGTCTCAGCCCATGAATCCCTTATGGGCTTCAATGCATCTTCAACCCCCTTCACCTCTCTTTCCAACAAGGTTCCACATACCTTCTCATAACCTGGGCCTTTATACCCTCTTCGAGCTTCATTAACACTTTTCAACATCTTTTTCTAATATGAGGAGCGAACAACATTGAAAGCCAACCCTAAGTTACAGATTCGAGTATGGATACAAATATAGAATTTGGTATGGATTCGCGGATTCGGCAATTTCTTTTTTCCTTGGGTACGGGCTGTGTCACGGCGTTTGCTGAATTTCATACATAAAATTCGAAATTTGGCAAATTCCAATAGAATTTAAAAAATTCGTTTTAATTCGCCCTAAGTTCATGTGAAATAAGGCTAGGGTTTTTTTCGGCTGTCTGTTACACATTGTGGAGGAAGAAGTGAGAACTTCAGGTGGAAATAAAGAAAGCTGTCAATGAGGTTCTTGACCTCCGTCATCCTTTGACGTAATGCTGGAACATAGGTTTTTTTCCCAAAAACCCGATTAAAATGGTCACAGAAAATGCCATAATAGCAGGGTATTCTCGAAGCCTAAGGTTCTGCTATCGACCCGATGAATACCATCGCAAGGATTTTGAAGCAATATTGGATTGTAGTTGTCGAAGCCTAGCCCGTAGAGAAAAGTTTTCGAGGCATGTATATATATTAAATAATAAATATATTATAAGGTTGCGATGGAGTTTCAGAGCTTATAATATATTTATTATTTAATATATAATATTTAACATGTTTTATATTTATATATTAATAAATTAAAATTAAAATTTTAAATACAATTATATTGTAATGATTTTTGAATTTATTATAATGTATCCAAAATTTAATAAGACATTGGTTTATTTTTATGTATTTTGATTTAACAAATATAACATATTTATACTAATTTTCAATTTAATATAATATAATAGTATTTTATTTTAATAAATAATAAATTTGATCATTTTATTTGAAATCTATTATATTTTATAATATTATTTAAAAATCATTTAGCAATATTAAATTATTTATATAGTTTTAAAAATTCAAATTTATATAAAGCGAATCTGATTTCGATTTTTTTTCGAATTTTTATCCTTGTCGAATTTCATTGTCGCCGAATTCAAACTTTGTGACTTAGGGTATGGGTACGGGTACAAGTACGTTTATATATATATATATATATATATATATATATATATATATATATTTTCAAACATCAAAATTATAAAATATAATTATATAATTTATAAACTATCACTACCATTATTGATTATTACAATGATACAATCCATACAAATATGAAATATACAAAAAGCGTTTTTTTAATTGTTTTTTGCAGTTTTATGACCCGTGTGCCTCATTTTTGGGAACCCATGGGCCTTGGTCAGCCCGTGTTCCTCGTGGATTCCTCCCGGGTCCTTCCTAAGTGGCTGGGTCCTCTGTGGGTCCTCTGTGGGTCCTACTTGGCAGGACCCATAGAGGACCCAGCCACTTGGGAAGGACTTGGGAGGACTCCACCCGAAATCAGGCTCGGACCAGGACCGGGGTAGAATCAGAATCAAGACCCAGGGTTTTCTGAGAAGAATCGGTAACTTAGAGCCAACCCATTTGCATATATGCATCTTGCTCCATCTTGGTCGGGAATGTCTTGACTCTCATTTTGAAATGCAGTTTTTAAAGGCCCCTTTGATCTTTTGTGTGCAATGGGTGCTTCACTTTCAAGCTTAGTTGTGGAAAAAAAGGGGTGGTTTTCTACCACAATATTGAGATTAGAGGGGGCCTGCATTCCCTTTGTTTTTTTTGGAACGGTTTGATTTAATCTACGAGCTTCTCTCTCTTTTGCTTCTTCATGCTCCCTAATATATTTCAACACTGTCTCTTGTGGTATAGGCACACCATTTTTTCTAGGGCATTTTTTGATGCCTCTTCTTGGTATTCCACACAAATGGCCCACCACTTGATAATATGAACTATTATGTTCTTTAGCATATCCTTGGCATTTCCAATGGAATCCCCCACCTCCTGGAAGCGGTCGTATAATGTCAACATACTTCCATAGGGGAGAATTTGGATCTGATCTCTGTTTTGTTTGTTCATTTGTGCCTATGGAGGAAGAGGTAGATGCCATTCTAGTTCCTATAGCAAAAAAATATATGAACACATTCAAAAACAAAAGTAAAATGATGAAAAAGAAAAGGTAAACTAAACAAATAATGTTTCATGTTTGACAATTTGTGAAACAAAAAAGGTTGAAAAAAATGTACAAAAACCTACCTCTTTCAGCTTGCAAATGTGTAAAAATGATGCTGCAACGCTTGTTCAAGCTTCAAAAATCGATCTTCAACTCGTATTTGATTTTGGAAGCCAAACTTTGCTCAACTTGATGTTTGCCAAAAAAATGAGGGAAAATGAACTTAGTTTGTGTTTTGGATGTCAATTTTAGGTTTATATTTGCCTTCTCCAAGCGGTGGAAGCCAAATTTTTTTAAAATTTTGCATAAAAAATGAACTTTTTGGCCAGCTGGACTCTGAGGTTTGCCCGGGTTCTCCCAGGCTGAACTGGCCTGCCCAGGCATGGACTCTGGCCAGACCCGCAGGCGAACCAGACCACGATCCAGACCCGGACCTGACTGGACTGGTACCAGGTGCCTACAGGGCCGAACCCTGCAACTTAGTTTTTTGTAGAATAGTTTAATGCCTCTGTCTCATGGATCATGAAATAAATTTTCCTGAAATAATTTTTGAAAATTAAATTATTTAAGGCTATATTGGGGATCTCTACTTGATAAGAATTGAAATTCATCTCTACTTTGTATCTTTCTGATTTACCTGTACTGATTCGATTATATTGCATCTCATAATTCTGTAGTGGAGGCGAAGTATGGGATTCTTTCCAAGTTGCCAAAGCATCTTTTCAGTTTCACTCTTCACGATTACATTTGCAGTCATTTAGAAATGGGAAATATAAGGCGAGCTCAATATGTTGCCCCACTTTACTTGGGAAACCGCCTTCTGTCATGTATAATCACTCAATATATAAAGAGGTTAGCGAGGAAGGGGTTGCTTCTATAACTTCTGGGGCTGTACAAATTTTTGAGGACAACACAGAAATTCGTCTTCTTCTACGCACAGAGATTGGTGCTGAGGTATTCGATTTTCACACTGCTATTAGCCTATTACTGATTGTAATCTTGCTAATAGTTACTAGTTAAATTAACTATATATAATAAACTTTATTGTTATTAATACAATATCTTGGAAAAATGTTCTGACAAATTGTTTATGTCGTTCATAGGAACCAATTCAATTGTCAGCATTGCAAGATGGAATTAATGCTCTATTGACTGCTGAAGTGAGTATATTGGCTATAGTATTTAATTTGATTGGAATTATCTGAAATGTGCATAGAAATCAGAACCATTTGGATCTCTTGAAGGCACTTCTATCGTTTATGCTTGAATTTCTTCTTTTTCTGTTGAAATTGTTTTTTCAAGACTAGGTGAAATAGTACGAGGATAAAACTTTCATGTTAGTTTCTATATTCAATTATTGTAAGGTATATGTGGTTTCATAGGAAGGATTTTTGCATTTCCACAAACTATAACAGAAACCGGTTTATCAAGATTATAATGCTCTAGCTGCTATTTGTATGCAGAGTAACCCGGGGACGTGTCCCCAAGTTTTTTTTCAGGCGTCCCCATCCTGGGGACAGGGGATGCCTAGGGGACTTCCCTATAAATTCTGCATATTGACAGTGAATTTTGACAATGAATTATGTAAGCAATTTGATTTTGACGATCAATTTAACAGAAATTTGGCATAAGAACTCTGCTGGTTCTTATATGTTAAGGTTATATAATGTATATGTGCATGTTTTATCCATGTTTTCATATGAATATTTTAAATTTCCCTATTTTTATATAGCTGGCCCCTTTGCCATCCCCAAAATTGGCAAAAAAAATTGTCGTCCCAGAAACTCGACCCTCCGTTCCCTGCCGTCCCCGTCCCCGTCCCCGAAATTCGGAGTAACATAGTTTCTATGATATGTCCTTTACCACCCGAATGAGATACATTTGAGCATATCTTTATTTGAAGATTTAAGAGAGCAGTTAGCTTAGTGTATGCATGATATTAAATTGGTAGATGTAGTCAGATAGTTGTCGACTATGGCACATATAAATGACCATGGTGTAAATTGTAAGCATTACAATTGAAACCCATTTGAGCATAGACCATGACAATCTCTTATACAAGAGTTTGTAAATATTAAAAATAAATAACTAGCGATCATCTAGAAGTAATGCGATGCTTATCTGAGTTTCTGGGACGGGGATGTGGGATTGAGTTTTGGGGGCAGCAAGATTTTGGTTCCCAGATTTTGGGGATGGCTATGAAAATAATATATAAATATTGTAAAGGTATAAATTTAAAATAGTATGTAAATGTTCAAGTATTAGCTATTGTATTTTATGATTTATAAACATCATTGACATTGAGCATTGGGTCTCATTCATTAGTCATATCGTAGTTATGGCATGCATACAAAGATTGTAAATGTTGTTGACTTCTAATATATTTCTGTTTTCATTGTGTCATTTAAAATGAAAAGGCTATTTAAAAGGGAAGCATTTTTCTTCAGAGTTCTATTACAGAATGTGTGAGAGCCTGGCCTCTGTCTATTAGCAAATGCAATAAACTAAAGCAACGTTTGTGCCTTGTTATGTGGACTCTTCTCTCACCAGTGATAAAAAGTCAGGACTAGATAACTAATAGATGGAAATGAAGATGATTTAGGATCCTTACTAGAGTTGATTTTCTGTTCTCTCTCTTGCATAGATCATCAAATATGTCAAATCATGGTTAAAAAATGCATATTATTCTAACTCTTATGTTTCAAACATCCAGCATCCAGTGGGACTATAAATATGAAATAAGAATCCAAAGCAATGAGATATGTATGTAAAGGGTATCTGCTTATGGCAAGCTACTTTTAACTTTTTTAATGCACCAATGTTTCTGACTATCTGGGTAATGCTCTAATGTCCCTGGGACAGTTGAAGGACATCATGATAACCCCTTGGCCATCCTGCAGACATCAAGGCATCCCTGGATGTTCTTATAAACAGGGAACATATTCAGACACGTTGAACTTATTTTAAAAAATGTCCTTGAGGGGTACATCCCACTTCCCTTCCGCCCATCGTCGGGATGTTACCCAGACCCTACTGGAACAATCATAAAATGTAATAAGTTAACATGCATCGAGTCATGCCTGTCTGTTAGTCTCTAAATTTACATTTCATCTATGGTGATGGAAACTATAACTCTTGATATAGGTGTGATCCATAATTTTCTCTTAAAACAGGTTAGCAATTAGGGAATCAAAATAATAAAGCTACTGTTCTATTTGGAGTCCAAATAACAATTATTAATGGAGTAATTAGAATCCTGCTACATACAGAAATAAACATACAGAAGTGTAAAATGCAACAGAACACAAGCATATGAGTTGGTTGGAGCAACTGCTGTCTACAAGAGTGTATTACTCAGAATGGACAACTACAAAGAGATTCCAATCCTTTGTCAAGTCGACGACTTCTCCAGTGTTTACTTCTGGGAGATACAACCTTCAATGGCCCTCTTCCTTTCTTTTGGACCCCCAGATGGTTCTTATAGAGTGTAAGAAGACTCCCCTTGCTTGTTCTAAGCCTTCTAGTCAATAACTGAAGAGATAGGGATGGTGGCTCATTTAAAATTCTACTCTTTTTTCCTGGCTTGGGTAGATTCACACCTTTTGACAGGAGGCAATAGCAAAACCACCAGTGTCAATTCCGAAACTGCTACTCTTGACAATTTTAAACACTGATTTTTGGAGGCTATGCATATGGACTCGAAATGAGGTGCCATTTTAAAAAAAAATTACATAGAATTTTGTGAGGAATGTGAATATGTAATTATATTCAACTTTTTCTGCCATATGAATATGGGCTTTGCGCTGAAGTGTCTTTCTCCTTGAGGATGAGCTTTACTCCTTGATCAGATACGGATTCAAGATGCTGCTTGAAAATGTTACATGATTTCTATCTTAGGAGCACAGTTCTGTTTGCTGATTCTATTTCTACTCTCCTACAGGTTAATGTGGGTTTTTAAAAAGATTCTTACCATCTGCTATGCGATCAGCATTTCCTATGCATACTGCATTTTGTCTGTTTCCTCTAGTCATGGTCATATAAATCTGTAATTTTGGGAATCTTATCATAATGAGCAAGAACCCAATTTGGTAAAAATTCATTTCATATTTTTTTTGGTCGGTAATAATTTTTGTATATTAATATATCAAGAAAATATTACATCTCAAAATTTCAAAATGCCTGAGTTTACAGGCAGTCATGGACAAACCCTACCTCCTGTGAATACCATTCTTACAGCTCCTACATCTACTAGGTGGCATTTCTTTAGGCTACCGCCACCATATCAGGAGAACAATCATGGAAATAAACATGAAAACCTGACTTCACCAGACATTATCAACAAGCCCTACGCCCAGAGACCACCAAGCATATACATATTACTGGTTGGCATTCTTTACAAAATTGCCAATATGACAAAAAACAGGGTTTCCAACAAAGTTGCCAAAACTGAAACCCGCACATCATCACACCCAGAGAAAAACCTGGTCCAAAACCAACAGCCCATAGACTCCGACACAAAAAACAGTTCAAATCATAAAATTATTACACAATTATAAAACAGAGGAGAGCAAAGGAAGCACCCCTTCTGGATGAAAGAAAAAACTTCCATTCCACAATTAGGGCAAATTTTCTGCAGCATCACTTGGCCTCTCACCTGCACTGCAGCCTTCACCACCTTCCATAACAACCACCGCATTTAACCTCCTCGCCTTGGCCAAAATAACCAGTCGCCCGCCTGACGTTTGCCGCTTACCCTTGCCTCTGCTGCTCTTTTTTGCAGGACCGCCATCTACTGAGCCCTGAGATTCCAGCTCCTTCTCCCACATCAAACCTAGCCCTGGGCAATTGCAAATCTAAAAGTTCCTCCAGACTGCAGAGTCATTCATCATCAACACATTGTAACAGAACAAGAATCAACTCTTCCTTCAGCACACCAAGTTCAAAACCCCATGCCAGGACCATTGTCACCACGTCCACATTCGTCCGATATTTGTGCATTGTCTTGAGAAAACTCTCCCCCAGCAGTGTCTTCATGATCTCCACAAACCCATCATTGCAGTGCTTGAAAATGCACTTGAGTCTCGTCTGAGACGTCACCCACAAAGGCCAGCTGCTGCCTTTTGGTGTACAATGTGAGTGTCGCCTCTATACTTGGCAGCACAACAAACAGCCAGCAACAGATACATCCAAAATGTGCCTGGGTCCTAAATAACCGCCCGTCACATCTCCCAATTGCAGCCATACCAAGTAATAACACGAATTAAAAATTCCCTTGTACTACACTATCCAAATAGTCCTCATTTAGATTACTAAAATCTTCGACATGTGACTCGTGCACTTCTCTGAATGATGTTGCCCACTTTGATAGTGCATCAGCCACCTCATTTCCACCTCTTCTCTCATGCAAAATGACATAATTGCTGAGCAGATTTAAATCATTTTTAATTTTGGCAATGAATTTGTTTTAAAACCAAGCATTTGTTTCACCCTTCATAATTGCATTGATAACAATTTGTGAGTCCCTTTCTAGGTGTAAATTCTGCACACCCATTTTAATCCCCCACTAAACCACCAGAGGGGCTGCTTGTACCTCGGCCTCGATATTTGAGCCATGAGCAAGTCTTTGAGCTCCCATCACCATAATATTCCCCAGCCAATCTCTAATGACAAACCCTGTTCCCGATATACCTGGATTGCCTTATACCACCCATATTTTGGTGCTTCCCAATTTACTGCAGTTTTCTCGCTCGGAACCGGATTCACCTGGCAAGGCCCTTGAACGGGCCAAAATCATTTCATTTATCAAATAATGAATATCTTAACAAATTGATTTCTTCTTTGATAATGTATAGTGCAGGATGAGTTAAATGTTTCCATTTCTTATTGTATAATTGTCAATCTTTCAAAGTAATTTAAAAAAATTTCTGTAGATTGGTTGTCAACTAGATCTAGGGAGGAGCAACAAACATTGTACTTTTATCCTCAACTGTGTATTTTGGGGTTGAAACAATGTCCTGAACTTCTGTATTTTAACTCTAGTGTCATTCCTTTTTATTGTTCATGTTTGTTCACTTGGCCCTTCTAATATTGTTTTTGGTTTTTTCCTTTTGCAGGTTAGGGGAACACGACTTATGCATCGAAATAGGTAAATGAGTTTTCCACACTTTTAACTCTTTTTTGATTCTATTTGTCTCTTTTATATACCATTTATATTTTATGCATTGTGTGGGGTTGATAACCTTTCTAAAAGATAATTTTTTTATATGGTGTTCAACTTCTTTGTACAAAGAAAGATCTTCTCAACTCATTAATCACTTTCTTACTTGTATCTTGAAATTTAGTTTTACACTTATCCATTCATTGTAGGCTATATTTTTGCTATGTGACGTTATTGCAAATATCCATTTCATCTGAATAGCTTTTTCTTTTTACTGGTTGGTCATTTGTGCTTGTCCATACTCAAAGGACATGCCAAAAACTAGGAAACATTTGATTCATATTTAGCTCAAATCCCTGTTGAGATGACTTGTATGAATTGGGGAGTTTTATATCATTGAGTAGGCAAAAATTTGTGGAATTTTTACAGAAACACCAAAAAAGCTGACAAAATATTTGGGTACAAAGAATACATAAAATGTTAAGGAAAGTTTTTACTTTAATATCTCAAGTTTTCGTGAAGTTTTTCTTTAGTTCATATTTCATGATTTTGCAAGTTTAAGTCATATGGCGTGTGCTTGATTTATTTTTTCTAAAAGCATGACAGATGTTAGACCATTCTGCTAAGAAGTAACTCAATGTTACTGCAGAGATTTGCAAAGATAGAGCTGGTGAGAAAGGCATGCTAAAATATTGTTGTACATATTTTTAGGAATTGAGCGTAAATATTAGTCAAAAGATTTCATGAGAAACATCTACATCAGAATAAACTGGAAATCGATTAGTAGTAGTGGCAACATTTGGTTTGATTCACTGTAAGATGGAAAGCTTTTTGCTGTGGTGGATGTTAGTCATAGATTGACATGTTCATGTAAGTGCACAAGTTGTAGCAGCAGACGAGAAAATGCTTGGTTTTATGATTTATCTTTGTGGGTAAGAACAATCATATCTTATTGATGAATATGCGTAGAATTCCTATGTTCCTTTTTCTTCAAATTCAAATGATGTGATGTGAGAAGTTCTCATTATTGTAGTATACTTGTGAGTTGTGACTAAATGATGTTAATGGAGTTTATGAGCCCAAATGTATGAAGCAATCTTTTTAAAAGAAATGGATTGACAAGCTTAAAACCTCTGATTTTAATATAATATATAAAATGGGAAAATAACATGAGGTTGTCAGTGCTCTCTCAAAGAGGTGAAATACGTACATTAAATGTCTTCACCATGATAAATCAACATGGGATGAGGAAGTACAGAAATAATATGCTACATACACCCAAATGAAGCAATTTACATGAGAGTGATTGGAAGAATACTATATTACCTGTTCTGGCATGGATCCTAGTTCAGGTTCATGGATCCAATTTGTGGATCCAGCAAATTGTTTTTTGCGGCTAGGTACGTTTTGGGTTCTTTGTACAAAAAAGTAAAAATCACACACACACACAAACACTCTATCTCTACAGATAGGAATTAAGTTTAGAATAGCACATAGCATAATCTAATCAGCAAAATCACCAGAAGCTTTAATGTCAATTAAAACATAAATATTATAAAATATTCATTATTCAAAATTCAAGTTCAATATTAAAATAATAGTATCAAGTTTAACAATCAATTTTTAGTGTCATAAGGATTTCCTAAATCATCAACACCAGCATCATCATCAACATTGGATGATGTAGGAACATTTGAAGAACCACATGTAAGGCCATTGCTATTCACACTACAATTGTACTCACTACTGACTCAAGTGTAACATGTTGGAAACTGGAAGCATCCAAGTCAGTTTGCTCTGGTTCCATATTCATAGCTTCATGGGGGTTTGGGGGCAGTGTGCCTAGTGGGGTCGAGGGGCACCAGCCCTAGCACGCCTCTTGTCAAGATACATGATAAGTCATAATGTTTGCTGAATTTCAGCCATGAAGTTCAAAATTTGGCAAACATTAATTTTTTATATAAAAATCGTAAAAATTCATTATAAATTTGTTCAAAAATGTAGTTGAAGAGGTCACAGTTGAGGTCTAGCCAATGAGCATAGTAGAGGGTGTGGTTTAGCCTCTGTCACTTGTGTGGCTACTGCCACCCGCCTACAAACTTCCATGACGTGGGTAGTTGTTTTTAGGGTTTTTTATTTACGTTTTTTAAGATTGTTGTTGCTTCTCAATCGGCATAAATTGTAGTGGAGGATGGTTGCCAGAGTTGTTGAAGGGCATACTTGAGTCTGTTGTTGCATGTGTTTCCGCAATGGATTGAGCCTATAGTGATTTGCTCATCAATATTTGCTAGCTATTTATTGTTGTATTTTTTTATAATTTCTTATTTTTTAATATTAATATTAAATAAACAAATTTGGATATTTAAATTTGATTTTAGATTATTAACATATAAAACTTAACAAATTCAAATATTTAAATTAAATTTAATAAATATAGTATTGTTTTGTTGGAATTCGATAGCTAGAATCAGATTATATGTGGCAATTAAAATATAAACACATATTGTAATCATGAGCAAATTACTTGTAATGTATTGGGCTGGGCCCAAAGTGAAAAATAACATACCTTGTAATCATACTAAAGCACATGAAACATGCTTATTAATAGAGGCCCAAAATTGGGCGCTAAAGGCAGATTATAAAATATAATTTGAATATGTATTAGCTGACTTGAGCAAATTATGAGGATGAATCTTGTATATAAACAAGATTCATCCTAGGCATCATATACAATCATGAAGCGAATTCATCTTGAGCGAATATTTGCTCTGCCATTCAGCAATCTTCTTCTAGTGAATTTGTCATTCTTAACTGATTTTTGTGGCTGGACAAATCAGTCTACCTGAGCGAACTCCAGTCAGATCTGAACTTGGTCATCTTTGTGCGAGTTGTGTTGCTGGACAAATTAGAGCAGCGAACTCTCCCTCATTGTAGCGCCAAATCTCTACAAGATCAATCAGCAATAAGTCTGCACTTCTGTGATTTGAATTGGACAAAGTTCTGCACTAACTGGATGTTTGAATCAGATAAGTAATCTGATCTGAACTATACTTGTAATTTGCTTATGAATTAAAGATTTGATCTGAATATTTGATGCTGGGTTTTTTTCCCTCCAAGAGGGAGGTTTTCCCAGGGTATTTTGGTGTCTCTTGTGCTGTGTGTGTATGCTTTTCATTTAATTTCTGAGTTTACTTAATTTTGATCGCTAAAGTTAACATGTTTTATTTTAAAATCAAATTTAAATTTATTATAATATTATTTAAATTTAATATAATATTATTTTAATTTTAATAATGTTAATTTAAATTTAATAATTTTAATTAATTTATTTTTTTATTAGTGAAGCACAAGGATTTTTAGCGTGGCCCTTGCTCTTGGTGAGGCCACAAACGGGGGACCTCATCCCCGACATTAACGCACTTCTTCCTCTTACACGTCCTCCTCCTTTCTCCTACATGTCGTCATCCTCCTCCTCTTCTTCCTCTTCTCTCCATCCTCTGTGGAGTTTGAACCTTCTTGGCACCATTAACAATGCCACAACTTCACCATCATATTGTGGGGTCAACCTCTAATAATTTTAATTTATTATATATATAAAAATTAACAAATTTAGGTATTTAAATTAAACTTATAAACTTATTAGTTAATTTAAAAAAAATCAAATTTATATAAGGCAAATTTATTGACGATTTTTTTTCCAATTTTTTCCCCTTGCTGAACTTCATCCAAACTTTATTGTTGCAGAAGACGAACACAAACACAAAACTTGTGACATAGTATACAAGGTGGGGTCAAAGGGCAAAGCCTCCACCACCAAGCCCAAATGAAGACCTCCAAAACTACATAGATCTTCATGATGCACACCATTTTCATAATTTTTTAAAATGAAACATCAAAAGTGTATATATTTTAAAAAAATAAAATTAAGAAGCTAGAACAATGGATGGAATCCCCCCCTAGGTTTACATGGTTTCCCTTGGATCTTACTCGAGTTCGCCCAAGTTTGTCCTAGATGAAATGATTCAACCAATCTGCAAGTGGATCTAGTAACATAAAAAGAAAAGATGACTGATGGAATTCAAGAAGATGCTTGATAAATATGCTTTTTTTCTAAGGAAGTCCAGCTTTATAAATATGCTTTGGAAGAAATTTCAATAGATACTTGCATCAGTCCATAACAACAGTGATTGATGACACAATTTAATTAAATATGGGATACTGTCAATATCTTTTAGGATAATTTAACTATGGCCATAATCAGAATGAAGCAGCCTGAAAATTGAGGACTCAAGGAAAAAGTCTTGAAATTGGTGATATATTATTTATTTAATAACTCTACAACCATGTAAGCAAACTAAACTAGAAGTCAAAGGGAAAGCTAAAATGACGATTAAAATTCTTTGGTCTGATGACTCGTGTAAAGCCATGCATTTGAGATTTTAATATATGCATGTGCATGACCCTTACTTCATTTCCATCTCCCATTAGGATATTTGTTATCTCCTTAGGTGTAAGACATGTGAGATTCTTGTGTGAAGGCAAAACGAAATCCTGGCTGCCCTCCATCACTCCTCTGAGGTCTTTTGGCATACCCTCCTTTCAAGGAACTTCCCTATTGTTCAGATCACCCTCACTTGATTTCCATCTTCCATTAGGATTATTGTTATCTCCTTTTAGGTGCAAAAAATGTGAGATTCATGTGTCAAGCCAAAAAGAACACCTTGCTGCCCTCCATCACTCCTCTAAGGTCTTTTGGTGTACCCTCCTGCCAAGGAACTTCCCTATTGTTTAGATCACCCTTTTTGCTTGGATATCCCATCCTAATTCTGCAGCCTACCGCTAGCTTCACCTCTCAGCTTGTCCTATCACTTGTTATTTTATAGGGTGTTTTTAGAGAGCTATTTTGAAGCCTTGCCTGAGCAAAGTGGCTGATTGTGGGGGGCTCCAGTCTGAGTTTCTTAAATATGATGAGGATTCACTTGTTTACTCCATTTCATAGCTATTCAATAAGGTTGTGTGCTCTTTGTTCTCTTTTGAGTGCTCACAACATATCATCCACCCAATTCACAAATTTGGATACCGCTTCAATCCAAATGGTTGAAGTAAAATTATGATTGGGCATGCTTTTGCGGAACTTTATGCTACAGTGTTGGTCAAGTTGCTTTTTGAGGTGCTGGACGACAAGAATTTGAGGGCTAGGGCTCAAGTTCGTTTCAAGAAAGATTTCTAGACTAGTGAGCACATTTTGTACTTTGTGCTATTATTGAGGAGGCTCATCATTTATCTTCTAAGGTTTTCTATTGTTTTGTGGACTTTAATAAGGCCTTTGGACTATCCCCTGACATTCTACTGTTCCAAAAACTGTGGGGAATTGATATTTTTTATGCTCTTATTATCGTCATCATGCAACTTTATGAGACTGTCAGTCGGTGTTTCTCTCTCTTTGGCTGCTGGCATCTATATTGATGAGCTTCAGGATTTTCTTAGACAACATACCTATATCAATGGTGGTTGCTTGGTTCACCATGTTGTGATTGTTGTTTTGTTCTTTGCTGTTGACATGGTCCTGTCTTGTTCTCTTGATATTCTGCAGAGACAACTTGATGCACTTTTCAGGATTTCTGATCATTGCCAACTTATGGTCAACCTTAATAAAACTAAGGTCACATTCTTTAACACCATCAAGGGTGCTCCTTCTAGGTTTCATTTCTTTTACAAGGTAGCAGTGCAGAGGTAACTACTAATAGAATTATACTTGTCTGGGAGTTTAGGTTACAAGTCCTCTCTCCTTTTGTTTGCCCTCATAGTCTCAATTTTGCAAGGAATACACCTTGCTTTTTGTTCGTGAGGGTCAATGCTTTTAGGTACATTTCTGGGATATCTCTTCAAAGTTGCTTCTCTTTGATGCAAAAAGTAAGCCTATAACATGCATGGTTCTGAGGTTTGGGGCCGTAGTTTGGGTTCTTGTGATGGAGTTCAGGGTGTGAGGGTTTAGACAATTACGGTTCAACTTATGATCTGGTGCAAATAGATGGTTCCTTAGTGTATTGCATAAGTTGAGTTTTCTGTGCAACCTCTTTACCTCAAGACAATCTTTAGATTCACTTGGTTTATTTACGGGCTGAGATCATGGGTGGTTCTTGTTTGTGTTATGGGAGATATACTTATTTTAGCATATGTTACTTAGAGGAGATTGCATCTTTAGGAACCCTTGGGGGTTGGTGTCACTAGTTTCTCCAAGGTCCATCTAGTCTTCTTGTCTATTAGTATTTCTTTTGACTAGATTTGTCCTTTAAGGTAGTCCTTATGTGCTCCCCCTCATCTTCTTCCAGGGAAAGAGGTGCTCAATAGATCAGTTAGAGAGAACATTTGTTGTCAGTACATCTAGGTCACTGGGACATCCCCTATGCATCCTCTCAGCCCCAGGTTGGATTTCTACTATGCACAACTCTTATAGGTTGTAGATGGGACCATTATTTGGTCCAATCATATTAACATCATTGGTCTCATCACTCAGAGTTACCTTGTGGCAAAATGCCTGCTCTGATAACTGCATTCTGATTCTCGCTATTTAATTTCCCTACAAAGTTTCCATACCAAATCATTTTATTTTTCTTGTTTATGTAATCTGTAAGGTTTTAACTTAAAATTTATGGAGTCTAGATGGTTTTTGGGTAAAATTAATCAGTCAGGGTTTGACAGTAGAAAATTTGAAAACAACCCTTAGAAACACCTTCAAAATTCAAGAAGAATCTCAACATCTATTTGAAAGAGCCTCCCAAATCTTTTGTACGATGAAAATGAGAAAATTACCAGCGTCTTCCTTCTTCATGTGCAACCTGCGAAAATTTTATTAAGACTTAAAGTCCAAATCAATTCTGTAACAGAAAAATTGATTTTATGAAATTTCCACCTGTGAACTTTGCTTTTATAATCCTTCATTCTATTATTTTTTACGTTCAATATGCTCTCTGATATAGGATGACCTCCTCAACTATATTAGAAAAAAATTCGAGTGTTTTTTTAATCTCATTTTATTTTTTTGAGATGCTTTGTCACATGTTTTAGTTCTCATATCAGATATTCTGAGACTTGGCTTCTTTTGTTGAGTCAGTCTTCTTGAGCTGTATGGGCATAACTCAGGGCTCATTAGTCCTAGCCAAATTGAGTTGGTCCTATGGCTAGGGTCACAATGTATTGACCAAAGAAAACATCATTCCTTAAATATTCTATGTATAAGGACTCTGTAATTAGGGAAAAAAACTAGGATGTGCATGTAACATAATGAAGTTGCCTTCATCAGTAATCTAAATATAAAAATTACTGCCAGATTAAGTTCAAAGAGTATTTACTATCATGAGGAGCTGACGTGCAATATCTTGGATCTGCTCACATGGCCATGACTTTTATTTTCTTAAACAAAAGTTGTTTCTTGATAGTCATATTTGGCACACATTGACATTAGAAAACAAATTTATTTAAATTGTTGTATGCTAGAAAGCATTCAAATAAATCATGCTTACACCTAACTATTTTTTGTGTATTTACATTAGATTCCTCCAAAAGTTGTATAAAAAATACCATTGTCAATTTTTATTACATTAACATTTATCCATATTTTTTACAATGATACTCAACAGCCATCATAAAATTGAGGCCATGCTATGTGTCATGTCTATCATGTTGCCCACTTACATGCTTAGCATATAGGATTTTTCATTTTTGCAATAGTCCTTCCTTATCTCTGTTGCTGAGAATGATTTGATAATAAAAAAACTAATCATAAAATCAGCTGAGATAAATTTGATGTATTAGCACATAAATAATCTATCTCTGTACTGCTGACGCTAGAAGGGATGCATTCATATAATTATATATAGTATTGAGAAAGAACAGCCTATTCTATTTGCAATTTAACAAAGAGGTGGGATCAATTTCAATTGTTATCATAGTTTGTTGCCTGTAGTTAGGAGAGTATGATGAGTATGATATTACAAGTCTCTCACATTCTGTAGCTTGCTTTAATAAATTAATTTGAGTGCATTCACACGTTAGTTAGGAAGGTACCAGCCGATTAATCCGCACATAGTAAAACGTATCATCCCATAATATCTTCACAGTTCTGTTGTTTCAATTTTAACTGGATTATATTAAAAGATAGACAGACAGACACAAATCAATGAGAAAAAGCACCAAAAGGTTTTTTAAAAGGGGTGTGCGAAGCTTCTTTGGACTATATTTAATTTTTTAAACATTCTTGATGACGATAACATGGATATTACTGTGATGTTCTTCACATTACCAATCATATAAAATTAGTTTGAAATTTCAACTTTATACTGCCAGTTTCCATAAGTAACAAAAGACTTATTTTGTTTTATGTTTATTACAGTGCACCCTTGCCACCTGCAGCAGCCTCTGCCCTAGTGCGGGGTATGGTAGCAATGCGATGTGATGTTTGCTCTTCCAGTTTTGCTCGAATATCACTCGTCGTCTCTGGTAGTGCAGAGATATGTCTGAAGGATGAGGTTAGTGGCTTCAAACAACATGTGCCATATTATTTATCACTTGATGAGAATTATCAGTATATAATGGCCATGCATATTATCAGTTTGCACTTATGATTGTAGACTTAACAGCATTAACACGAATTGCATTTATAATGTTCTATATGATGAACGTCTTTAGAAAAGGTATCCAAGTAGATGTAATTAGTACTGTAATGTGCCCGGTGCATGGCTTTTTGGGTCAAAGGATATCATCTCTCTGGGTTTATAAACTTTTATTTGACTTGGGAGTAAGCTCATCTATGTACTACTGCATACGTAAGCTACTTTTCAAATATTTCTCACTCATTTCACTCCCTTGTTAATTATAATGTCTAGATGTGTAGGCCTGGCTCTGCTCTCTATCAATTCTTTTTTCATTCCGAGTTATTATTCTATCCCATTTCCTGTTCTTTCAATTTCATTGTGAGATGCCACAGTATCTAGTGCTTATTCACTGTTAATTTTTATGTTACAGGGTGTTATATAGTATTGTTAGTCACACATTTATATTCTTTATCTTTTTGAATTTTTTATATTTTCTCATGTGAAGATGTCTTCTCCTTTATGGCTTGTATTAATCAGGATAATTCATCAGGAAAGGCGGGTTGGTTCACATGTATAATTGATTTGCATATTCTATTTGTTAACTGATCTTAATGTTAGATATTGTTTACTGACATTTATTTTCTTTGCTATGGAACAGGTACTGGAGCATTGCATCAGAAAGCAACTAGTAAATAGAAGCCCGTTTGTGCAGTTTATCAGTTCAGGGGATAATAAGTCAGCATTACGACCTGGCATGCGACAGACTGTGTGTGTTGCATCTGGTGCTTCTACAGTGGAAGCTTGCATCAAAGCTTCCACTTGGGCAGGACAGGTATTTTTTAAAAACTTTGATTCCATAACTGTTGTATTTTGCAGTTACTTTTAGAGGAACAACTGATTGAGGGTTCACTAAGTATTTTTTTCCTTTCCATTTTTACAGATTCTGCGCCAGCTTGCACTTCAGCCAGCCTACTGGAATTTGGTTTCACTGGGAATAGCTGGTGTTGATGGGGTCCCTGTTGCTGCTTTCCACAGAGATGATAGTAACTCCATTGCATCCTTGAAGCAGAAAGATCATGATGAAGTTGATAAAAAATTTCGTTCTGAACTAACTAGCAGATCTACATTGCCTGTCTGGTTTGCCATACCTGTGGGAAGCAGGAAGAGGGTCAGATGGGACAATACTAACATTGATTACTCCAATGGTGACGGGAAGCAAATGATCTCCAATTTGGATGATCTGGGCAGGAAAAGATCAGGTCAAGAAAAGAAGTCATTGATAAAAACTGGGAGCTCAAGCAAGCAAAGGCTGCGTTTGCTAGAAGCAATGAAGCCTGTACCACATTCCAATAAAGAGAAGCTTGTACCATTTGGGACAATGATTGGAGGTCCTCCAGGTTGCTTGTCAAGAAAAGCTGTTCTGTCAAATGGGGGAGTTGTAAAAGGCAACCATTTTAATGTGCCGGCATCTCCTGTAGCTCCTGGCAATGATGGCAACTATCCAGCAGCTGGAGTTGTTCCACCGCAGCATGCTCTTTCCCTAGGATTTTCAGCCACTAGGAAGCATGGGTGCTCCCGACAGAGTTTGGATGAGTGTTCGGAGGTAAATGCTCAACTGGAACCCTTTTTTTGAAAATGGATCTGTTAGTTAAACTTTTTATGATGTGAATATAAGAATTCTTTTAAGTTTCAATTAATATCAAATATTAAAATTTAGGGGTAAAATGCACTTAGCAGTAATGTTTGAAAAACAAGGGACATTTTTCTCTTAACAAATCATATTGAACATCATAACCTTTAATTTGAAAAAAAATAGCAGGCTGTAATTTACTCAACCTAATGTTTTCAAATTTATTGAAAAAAATAGCAGGTTTTCTTGAATGTTTTGCTTTAATTTTATATGTATGTATGTATTTTAATTTTATGTATGTATACATATATTATATATATGTTCAAACATCAAAATTATAAAATATAATTATATAATTTATAAACTATCACTACCATTATTGATTATTACAATGATACAATCCATACAAATATGAAATATACAGAAAGTGTTTTTTTATTGTTTTTTGCAGCTTTATGATCCGTGGGCCCTGTTTTTGGGAACCCATGGGCCTTGGTCCACCTGGGTTCCCCGTGGATTCCTCCCAGACCCGGGAGGAATCCACC
The DNA here is from genome assembly GCF_030272615.1 of Cryptomeria japonica. Classification (NCBI taxonomy): domain Eukaryota; kingdom Viridiplantae; phylum Streptophyta; class Pinopsida; order Cupressales; family Cupressaceae; genus Cryptomeria; species Cryptomeria japonica. The sequence goes on along the minus strand of NC_081415.1, from coordinate 482,148,841 downwards.
CAGAATCAGGCTTGGACCAGAAGTGGGGCAGAATCAGAATCAGGACCCAGGGTTTTCTGAGAAGAATCGGTAACTTTGGTTACATCCTTGGAGATAGCTTTCACAACTTGGAGTCATTAGTGTTTAAATGTTTTACTTGCAATTGATTAAGTAATAATCTGTAAAACGGTGGTCTTGACTTGTTTATCACTATATGTAATAATTATGTCTTTTAAGTCTTCCTAAAGCATATTGAGTCCTACATGGTATTTCTTAAGAATGGAGACTTCAAGTTCCAGGCTAATAAGAATGCCATGTACAAAATCAACTTTCATAATTTACATGGCATTCATATCATCATAATATATTACTATTTCATTCTTGCTACAACTTTGTGTCTGCATGTGATTGCTTGCTCAATTGCATGGGAAATATAATCTGAATTGGTTGTAATGTAGTATATCTTAGGTGTTTGTGTAGGGTTCAGAAAGGGAGGACTTTCTCTAAACTGCTAAACTAAGAAAGCAATTGAAATTAAATTGATTAAACCAGATCAGGTTACACAGTCAAACTTTGACTATGTAATGTAATCACTGATGTGAGATTTTTGTTTATACAAAAGGTTGATATTTTGCCCCTAAATATCTTGTGGGCACTACGTAGGTAATGATTAAATTTTGATTGATTACCTTTGGATATTTTTATAATCAGAGTCATGTTTTAATTAGACTAAAACTAAGTATAACAATGATCTCTTGAAAATAAAGAAGATGATTTAGATAGGGAGAAACACAAATGATATTCACCAACAAACAAATGTAATGACGAAGTTGTCCACTGACAAATTTATCTTATTATTGTCGACTGGAAAAGGTAAATACAAATGTTTAGCAGTGAAAGTTGTGAGGCTTCATCTAACCTGCGTGAAAACAGTTTATATGAGTCAATGGATGGTGGACATTACACTGATCTCAAAAGATTAATGTTGTCTACAATTTTTTAAATAGCTCAGCAAAAAAATTCTAAGCAAGAAGAATACTGAAACCAAAATGTTGCATAATTTCCACCAAATTTGGTTAGAAACTAGGGAATCAAGCAAATAAATTACCATTCTACCTGGACATTCAACTTCCTGGAAACTCAACACCACACAAGATAAGCCATGGAAACCCAATTGGTAGAGGCAATTTCTCTTCAAGTGGAGTGTATGGCCTAAATAGACAATTACAAATGCTTTTCAATCCTATTCCACTGAATGGAAACCGTTGGATTTATTGGAGATCGGACAATTCAGAGTGGGTTTAATCATAGAAATGGAAAGAGAAGGGTGACAGTGATGTGTGCTGCATGGTATCCAAAACAGATAATCATCATCATGGGCCTTATCACCTAAATGAGTTAGACCAACCATACTCTTATCTTTCTGACTGAGACATCATTTCTGTAAATTTTAAGCAATCAGATGTTAATCTTAAATAATCAGGTTATAACAGAACAGTAACAGCAATAAAAACACAAAACAAGACACAGCAATACCCTGGGAAAACCTCCCTCTTGGAGGTGAAAAACCCAGCCACAAAGTACAATGTGTATTATCTCAAATGTAGGCAATTACAAGGCAAGTGTGCTTATCTCAGATTGCTGTTCAACCAGCAAGATAGCAGATCTGAATTCCTCTTTATATGATAATGGAGATTGCAGCCCTTATCATCAGCATCAATTTTGCTCAAGGCAAGTCTTCATTAGCTTCGCAAGATCTTGATAGCATCACCTAACAGCCAGTCTTCACACAATGGATGAGGAGCAAGTTTGCACAAGAGAGAGAGAGAGATCGCCAAAATGTTGGAGAGCAGATTACATGTGTTGACAGCCTTAAGAATGATTCGCCTTGTATATATATTGATTCATTATGCCTTGCAAATGACTTGCTTATATACTTGACTTGTGGTGTCAAAGTCTCAAGTCGGCCTGCCTTGTTAATTTAATAATAATATTATGTATATCGTCCAAATAGGTCTTGACCTATTAAGACGTTATTGCTTGATTGCCTTTACCACATGCTACATGAGTTTGGGCCCAGGCCAATTACATAATCGCTCAAAATCATAGAACCGGACTCACCCGGACTCGCCTAAATTCGGCGAGTCCGATTCCGAGTCATGCTCGCCGAGTCTCTGGGACTCAGACTTGGACTCATCCGAGTCGGCGAGTTTGGCTCAAACTCGCCAAACTCGGCGAGTCCCGAGCCCCAAACTCGGCTACTGGCTGGGTTAGTAAAATGACAAAAAAAATACATTTTAAAAAGTTTTTTTTAAATGAACGGTATCGTCTTTGTTCACTATAACCTTCGCCTGAGAATGAGAAAAATTAGGGTTACAACATGTCAGCCAATAGAAAAATAACAACCGACACCTTTACTAAATAATAAGTTTTTTTGGCTGCCCCCAAACCCCCGTCGAAAAATATGGGGGGAAACTGCGTCGATAGAAGTAGGGAAAATTTAAACTCCGAGTCTGACACTGATTGGATCGACCAGGTAGATATAGAGGCTGAGACTGTAGCCATGGCAGAGGAGGAGCGGAGAGCACGAGCACAGACAGGAGATTCAGAGGCAGATAGTGACACGGATGTTCCTGATGTTGGTGAGCATGGCATGGTGTCACGGGGAGCGGCTATGGCTGTTGAATCATCCAGGACCTACCTTAGATGCCTTCGCAGGGGGGTGGGGCTGGAGGGTGCAGGCTCCTCTGAGCCATAGGCTTGTAGTTGTATTTACCTTTGGTATTTGTATGAAACATTTGATGATGATCATATGATGACATGGATTTTTTATTCCATGAGTTTTGTAATATTGTATACATTTGACAATATTTATATATCTATGTTTGTTATTTCCTTCAGCTACAATTTGCGTTTATGCTTGTGTGATTGATGTATACTTGTGTATGTAATCAAATGAGCCGAGTTTGATGATGTTATTGTGTCTTTAAGGTGTATTCAATAAAGGGTGCCTGAAACAAGTTTTAAATCTTTAAAAATCTCTAAATTTCTTGAGTTTTTCACTTTCCCGAGTCCAGCCAAGTTTGGAGCCGAGTCCAAGTCCCGTTTCTTTGCTCAAAATACATATTTGGCCTACCCTATCTACAAGTTACATTCAATATAGGATCACAAGTTACATCGCCCAATTAGGGTCAGACCAAATTACAAGTTACATTTATAGGGCCTGTCCTATCCACAAGTTACATTATATATAGGTCTTGCACAAGCAAGACATAATTACAAGTTACATGTATTTGGGCCCAGCCCTAAGTCCGATCCGATTTACATAATAGATAATACATGTGTATTTTAATTGTCATTGACAACATTAAAATACAATAGATAGGTATCCAAGCTAGCTACTATTTCAACAATTTCTCTTGGTAACAGTAAGAAAATTCTGGTGAATAAGGAAAAGACCAACCTGTAATAGGCAGTCTGACTCCACGTCCCAGCACCTTCCTTTGCATCCCAGCTTGCAGTCGTCAGCGAAATATACACAGGATATAGTACAACTGCAAATGTATAGTGAAAATATGTTTTTTTAGGTTTTTTGGGCGGGAGTGTGACGAGCAATTTAAATGCGATAAAATTGTGATTTCAATGGTTTTTGCCCAGTCAACTTGTTTGAAAAAATCATAATTTGTTCTGGGTAAAAATTGCGAAAATCACGAGTTTTTGGGGATTAATGCTTCTATGCATACAATAATGGCTATTACATAACCAAACAAAACCACACACGAGCATGGATGCAATAGTAAATTGTGGTTGAAAAACGTGGGCCTGAAAATCTCTGCCACAAAATGTTGCTTTCTCATTACAAAAGTTACTGGATGCATAAAGTATGTAGGTGGCTGTAGATGTTATCTTTTGCATTCCTGTTTTTATAAAGGAAGAAAGAGAACAAAGAAATTAAATCAAATGCAAGTTGACTTAAAGTGGTTGATAGTGCTGGATATTTCTTTTGGAAAAATAATCTGAGTATGCAAGTTATTAAAATCTGCAAAAAATATGGTCCAAAAGAAGGCAACAGGGTGATCAGCATGTAGGAAAAAGAAGCCTGATAAACTTGTACTATAGAAACAATACATACAGAATCTGAAGCAAACAACATAATTGAAAAAAGAAACACACAATACACAGTATATCGCCTGATAAAAACCCTTGGTTAAAAAAACCAACGCCATAGTGTTCTTCACTATTGCATAAAAATTCAACTTTTCACAATACAGTAACAAAGCTCATACTCAACTCTTAAGCATATGCGAATATTTAGGCAGATGAAAAAGTGGTTTTACAATTTGCACGAATGTTTTCTGTTGACACCTAAAATTGTCATTTAATTAAATAAATATTTATTATTTATTTAATTATTCTATTATAATATCTTCTATTAATTAAAAAAATATTTTTAATTTATTTAATTAATTCATTAGCCTTTTCCACTATTAATTAAATAAATATTTTAATTTATCTAATTAATTCACTAAGCCTTTTCTTTCTAATTTAAATAAATAGGTCTTCAGACATGTAGTGTCGCGGTTAAAACACTTTGTTGGTGAAGCGGCCACCAAGGTTCAAACCCCTGCTGGGCCATTGTGCTCGTAGGCCTTGTGTCTTCGTTGGGCCGCTGTGCTCGTGGGTTTGAACAAGTGAAGTGTGGGGATGAGGTCCCCCTATTGTGACCTCACCGGTTCATAGCTCCGGGTCAAAAGCGTTTCACGTGGAGCTGGAGGGCGTGTCATGCCAGCGTCGCCAGTCACATTAAAAAGTTTACTAGGCATAAATTAAAAAAAAATAAATTAAATAAATATTTATTATTTATTTAATCCCATCCCTCTTTCCCAAATTAAAATAAATATTTGATTTATTTAATTTATGTGGCCTTTTTTCTATTAATTAAATAAATACTTTTTATTATTTAATTAATTCATTGACCTTTTTCTTCTTATATACATGACAACGTCTCCCTAAATTACCTACTCTCTAATCTTAGCCCTTCATTTCAATTTAACCTTTTAATCTTATTCATTCTTATCTTTTACCTTTCCACCTGTTAATCTCCTCCTTTCATCGTTACCTACCTTCAAATCTTATTGAGTTTCTTTCATCTATATGTGATCCTGGCCATTGATCATTGAACCTCTTAATCTAATCCTTTTATTCTCTTTGAGATTTCTATAAAAGATGATTCTTCCTTTCATTTGAAGCTTATCGATCCATAATCAAGAAATCATACTTACATTCTGTCAAAATCATTTTAGCATACTTAATCACAAGCATACATCATCACAACCACATCCATTCTTCATTGAGCTCTTGTGCAAGTGCAACACAAATCTAAGAGCAACATCGTCAATGCAAAATAATGGAGGATAGGAGAACAATGGAGACAAGCCTCTCTTGCATGTGAAGGTATAGCTTTGTTTATTTTATGTTATTTGCATGTATTTGTAGATCTCTATTGATGTTGTGTTGAATTAGTTTGTAGATCTAGGGTGTAGTGGCTGGCTTATTTAGGGTTTACAAATAGGATTCAAATTCAGCATAAACATTTCCAAATTTAAAACTATAGGCAAAAAGTAAGCCTAATAAATCACCCATCTTTTTTTTGAAATAGCGACTAGCTCCATTCAACCATTAGACATGAATGATATACAACACATCTCCAACACAGCAGAAAACTTGTGATGTAACCTTGTGTTCAAGACATCTGTCTATTCTTATCAAGCACTTCTGAAACTAAAAAAGCATAATAAATTTGATATCCCAGTACCACAAACATACCGTGTGTACTTTCTAATCCGCTCCTTTGCAACTAAGTTATGTATAACACTTGTAAGTAGATGTTAATCTTACCTCAAATCAGCTTGTTGTGGTATGCACTCAAATCAACCAGAGCCCCAGTTTGTAAAAGCAAGGTAGATATAACTAGTTTAGCATAGGGGAAAGCCTCATCGGAAGCATTTTTATGCCTGGAGTTTATTTGGAGCTTTAGTTCTTGGGTCTAAACACTTATTGTACTCATGCATATCATGATTAGGTTCCCATTCCACAGAGCATCATGTCTCTTACAAAATTTAAATAAAATTGTTGATTGAAAATGTGAGCAGACTAATTTTATCATATATTTACCATGATTTCTTACAATTCATTCTGTTAAATTTAATGCCTGTGCAATAAATCAGAAATTCAGCCATTCATAACATGTTCTCTTTATTGGTCTACCCCTGAGCTTGTTCATGAGGTCAAAATCTAGGGGTCCAAATTATGAACCATACATATGATAGATGCAAAGAAATACCCCTGTTAGCTTTCACAAAATGGGCACCTGGTTTTTTATGAGCTGAAAACATCTGTCTTAGATGGGTTCACAAAGCTTGGAAGTTAAATTTATCATACTATTAGTCGAATTGTTGAAAGACAAGGTACAAGTGTTAATGTTAATTTCAAGCAATCAGATGTTAATCTAACCAATTAATTATAATCAGACTGTGAATAAACAGTAATAGTAATAAAACACAAGACACAAGACGCCAATACCCTGGGAAAACCTCCCTCCTGGAGGTGAAAAACCCAGCCTTAAATATGATATGTATTATCTCAATTGTAGGCAATTACAATATAGCAAACTTATCTCAGATTGCTATCCAAACAACAAGTTGACAAGGTAATGAAGGATGCAGCCCTAATCAACAGTAGATGACCAAAAGAGAGGATCATTAGCAGATGACAACAATAGGCTGGAGCAGAATTGCAGAAGATCTTGACAACTTCGCCCAACAATATCCTTGACTGAATTCGCACAAGTGAAGAGTTCGCTAAAATGTAGGAGAGCAGATTGCATTTGCTAAGAATGATTGTATAAATGACTTCATCTTCAAGTGGATTATATACCATCCTTTTTGGCGTTAAACATCCTCAAGTCGGCTTGCAAGATAAATAATTAATATTATACATTTTCCCACGTTAGGTGTTGGGTCCAGCCCAATAGCCACCACGTTACAATTGAGCCCAGCCCAAAACATAGTTTAATTGTTACATTTGGGTCTACCCTATCTACAAGTTACATTCAATATAGGACCACAAGTTACATCGCCCAATTAGGGTCAGACCAAATTGCAAGTTACATTTATAGGGCCTGTCCTATCCACAAGTTACATTATATATAGGTCTTTCCCAAACAAGACATAATTACAAGTTACATGTATTTGGGCCCAGCCCTAAGTTCAATTTACATAATAGATAATACATGTGTATTTTAATTGTCATTGACAACATTAAAATACAATAGATAGGTATCCGAGCTAGCTACTATTTCAACACTCCCTCTTAGCTAGAGAGGATAGCTGCCACTTGTCATTATCCATTCATGACCTTCATCTTGCATTGCTCGCAAGGATGAATGTATAAGCTCCATAGAGTATACTTGCAATAAAACACATAAATATCATGAACTCATTTCATGATGTCCATCTTGCATTGCCCGCAGAGGATGGATCCACCTTGCATTGCCCGCAGAGGGTGGAAGAGGTCTTACACCTCAGCCTTCTCCCAGAGAGGGATACACTGTCATAATCTTCCATCTTGCACCCAAGCATAGAGTGGAGTTACATAGCCATTGTCCTTCATCTTGCACACAAGCATAGAATGAAAACATAGTCCTCCATCTTGCACACAAGCATAGAATGGAATCTAATAAACATAATCCTCCATCTTGCACACAAGCAAAGAATGGAATAAACATAATCAGAATATTGTAGTCTTCCATCTTGCACACAAGCATAGAATGAAACTACATAACATAATCTTCCAGCTCGCACACAAGCATAGATTGGATCCACCTTACATTGCCCGCAGAGGGTGGAGAGGATCTTTTCTACCATCTTACATTGCCCGCAGAGGATGGTAACAATTACTCTTCTCCCTGAGAAGATTACACTGCCACCTTACATTGCCCGCAGAGGGTGGTTGATACAACATAATGTATCACTGAGGTTGAGACTCCCTCTCAACCAAGGCGGTGTTCTCCACAGTTCCAAGTCTATCTTTTGAAGTACTCAAGCTTTAAGAGACTCGGTGAGAACATCTGCAACACAACATTGTCCTGCCATAAAACACTGAATTGTCAGGTATCTCTACACAACCCTGATGATAAATCAAAGCAACATAACTAGAATTTTGAGAAACCACACAACTTCTCTTGATTTAACACTTGCAACAATATATTTAGCTTCAGCAATACTCAATGCAATTGAGGACTATTCCTGTAGGTTCAAGAGATCGTAGCGGGTGAATGCTTGAAGTGTTTTCCTTGTCCGTAACACTTCTTGACCAATCTGAACCTAAGTAGTCTTCTAATGATGGCAGCTTCAGCCCATAATCAATTGTGTCTTCCAAATATATTAAAATATGCTTAGCTTTGATTAGCCGAGACACTCACCAATCAACCTGCCTCATTCAGATGAATTTGCAAGATCATAGTTGGTTGCAAACATACTCAACTTCTTCAAGTTAGTTTCCATGTAAGTTTACAATCCATAATTCTATAACAATAGAAAACTTGACTTAGAATAATTTCATTAGATCCTTGCCACACTTCTAACCTAGAAGTAATGCATTTTAGTTTAGATCTTCCATCTCAATTCTGAGCTAATTCTTTCTTATATCAAATCATGAGACTATCTTTATTAGTCAGAGTAAGATCATCCACATAAGGAATTAGAATTAGCATTTCAAATACTATAAGGAACAAGTTTTACAAAACCCTAGGCTTATCAAGTACTCTTTCATACCAAGAGTTTTATTGAAGATCATAGGGCTCCCTCTTAATCCTCAATGTTAGACTGATAGCCAAGCATCATAGTATCATAAGTATTCATAAACAAGGATGAGAAATTCCAACTTCACCTTTTATGAATTGGACACATGGTGCAATTATGATCATGACATATCTTCAAACTTCTTCTAATTGAGTGTGAAGATCCTTATGCCTTATTTCAAAGCTCCCTCTGAAGTCACATCAATCCAAGCTTATGGATTTCTGATGTCAGTATGGCCTTGGCCCTCGACATGCATCACCTACTATATGAGGTTATATAAAAACAATCTTGGGTGAAGATCACAACATTCATGATAAGTTAGATGCATCCCTTTAACAATATAACCAATGATACATAGAATGCCGAGACAATACCTATGTGACACAAATTAAAAAAAAAAAACCAGCCTGTAGCTTACAACCTGAAACTTGTACATCACCATACAGGTTATAACAAAAACTCAATCAGATCATAGTCGAGGAATTACTAATACCTTTTAATAGTGAAGTACCACATGATGGTGACATAGAATGTTTACAAGGAGAGTGAAGTATACTTTTACCAATGAAGATACTAACCAAGCAATGATAGTTACAGCCTGAAAGAGAACTATACTTCCATGAATCAATAGCAATTAGTAAGTTGCAGTATAATCAACATAATTCTGATAAAGGATATAAAGGTATTTCAGACCAAACCTCTAGTCATCCAACAACAAACACATCAAAGGAATTAATCTTCGGATCAAGCATAAAACAACAGTCTAATATTATTTTCAGATTTGCCCTTTTTAGCACTCCAAATTCCAACAACTGCTGGTGGTATATGTATATATATATGTGTGTGTGTGTGTGTGTAATGTCCCCTAATGGGACCCTCTTATATTAAGATCTGTGCATAGTGATTACAATATGGGAACACTATTGTCAACTAAGCTTGGTTTGGACCCTGCACAACAGATTAGTCAACATTTCCATTATGCCTTGATAGACTATGTACATATCATAGTTATGACACAAATACAAAGTATCATCTCTATCACTTTCATAACATCTTCTAATCTCGTATCACTTGAGATTCAGAAGCAAAGGTACAACATATATAATGCAAGTTAACTTATAGCATATGCATTATACATATAATGATATAGTATAGTGAAATAATGCACTGTAGTGCCGTATAAATTTTCACAATATGCTGATATACAAAGTAGAATAATCATGCATTTGAATCACTGCAAATCAATAACTCTCAATAGAGTATAATCAAGAATGATATCACTTTCTGATACAACTAAACTCATCTCAAAGAATGCCTACAACAATATGCATATATAATGTTCTTTATTCAAAAACTGAAATAAAATATACAAATGCGTCCTTGAATACCTTAACAAATAGTACTTCCTTTTCAAATCCACTGTGAATATAACCACAAATCCTTGAATGATCAAACTAAACCATAGGCCGGAGACATCGAACAAGGGTTAAGAATTAAAAAAAAAAGTATGCTTTTAAATAACCAATTGGAACAGGGGTATGCAAAACTATGATAAACATAGATTACAATAATCAAACCCTCAATTCATAATACTGGGGTATACGCAATATAAAAGGGAACTTGAACTAGGGTTTACATGAACAACATTAACCACTGTCTATTCCAAACAGTATACCTGAACAAGGGTTTGAATACTGGTCATAACTTTTAACATAGTAAGTCTTGAGGACAACATACGGGTTTAGCTCCATAACAAAGATCATGTAACTTTTCTTGCAACAAGCCCTAACAAGGGCTTACAAAAACAAAACTAAATACATTTAACAAAAATGTTACTTCAGAGGCGAAACCCATACTAGGGTTTTACAAACAGTTGCAAATAATCTTTCCTTAATACACAGCTAAACTTGTTTTTCAAAATATAAGTTTAACACAAGCAAAACCACAATAATGCAGAGATAAACAACAACACGCAACTCTACTAACACAATAACCTTTTTCAAGATTATACAAACAACGATAAAGTTTAGGGAAACGAAAACACCTGAAATCACCTCATGTTTCATGTTGTGCTCATACTGTAGGTAACCATCTCCAAACTACCATCATGATGCCACAAGCCCTAGTTGCCCTAGCTCGAGGGCACACAAAGATGAAATAACAAAATGCATGATTAAATCTGATCACTGGTTAGTATGAACCTAGCTCCGATACAATGTTAATTTCAAGCAATCAGATGTTAATCTAACCAATTAATTATAATCAGACTGTGAATAAACAGTAATAGTAATAAAACACAAGACACAAGACGCCAATACCCTGGGAAAACCTCCTTCTTGGAGGTGAAAAAACCAGCCTTAAATATGATATGTATTATCTCAATTGTAGGCAATTACAATATAGCAAACTTATCTCAGATTGCTATCCAAACAGCAAGTTGACAAGGTAATAAAGGATGCAGCTCTAATCAACAGTAGATGACCAAAAGAGAGGATCATCAGCAGATGACAACAATAGGCTGGAGCAAAATTGCAGAAGATCTTGACAACTTTGCCCAACAATATCCTTGACTGAATTCGCACAAGTGAAGAGTTCGCTAAAATGTAGGAGAGCAGATTGCATTTGCTAAGAATGATTGTATAAATGACTTCATCTTCAAGTGGATTATATACCATCCTTTTTGGTGCTAAACATCCTCAAGTAGGCTTGCAAGATAAATAATTAATATCATACATTTTCCCACGTTAGGTGTTGGGTCCAGCCCAATAGCCACCACGTTACAATTGAGCCCAGCCCAAAACATAGTTTAATTGTTACATTTGGGTCTACCCTATCTACAAGTTACATTCAATATAGGACCACAAGTTACATCGCCCAATTAGGGTCAGACCAAATTGCAAGTTACATTTATAGGGCCTGTCCTATCCACAAGTTACATTATATATAGGTCTTTCCCAAACAAGACATAATTACAAGTTACATGTATTTGGGCCCAGCCCTAAGTTCAATTTACATAATAGATAATACATGTGTATTTAAATTGTCATTGACAACATTAAAATTCAATAGATAGGTATCCGAGCTAGCTACTATTTCAACATTTAACAATATATAAACTAATTGGAAAGAAATCCCATTGAGCTTCCACAGGTGGTAAATTAGAATTTGGATTGTTACGATGTAAAAAACAAAATAACCTTATAAATGTTCTTACTTCTTTCTATCTGTGTTGTTTGTGAAACCTACAATTTTGGGCTCAATCATTTGTTTTCTGTATTCATCTTCCACCATAAACTACAATGAGTCTCTGTGAGTAGTGAATCCAGCAATGACATTGTTCTGCTTGCATGGAGGTGGACATCTATGGATTCTTCCTACCGCAGCCTCTCTACGATCATTTCTTTGACAAAATAAAAACTGCAAGGATATATTAATAATGCACACTACTAAGGAAGTGGCCTTTGTATAGACGGATGTACATGCATGAATGGTGTTAGTTTTCATGATCAGATTAACCACAATAAACAGAAAACTAAAGTTGCACAGTAAAGCATACAAATAGAGGATCACACCACACAAAAGCTACCCTGGGAAAACCTCCCTCTTGGAGGAAAAACCCAGCAACAACAGATCCTCAGATCTAGTTATTATTCTGAAAATGTAGATTCACTTACCCAGCTAGGGCAGAATACAACAGCAGGAGATAATAGATAAGATCAGACTTATCTCAGTCCTTAGAATACATGAAATCACAGTGCTGATTTTCAAGCCTTTACACAGAAATCCGTTGTCCTTTTGATTGTGCTTCACTGCCCTTCAATGGTGGTTTGTTGTCCTCTAATTGTCTTCGCAGTCATCTTCTCGTCTTTGCTGTCATGGAGAACAAGTTCTCTATCCTCAAGGTGTATTCATACCAGCACAGCAGATGATGTCCTCCTTCAGTCAGATTTCGCATATGGAGGAGCAGAGATAGTTCGCTGATTGTGTGTGGTGTATATTTCAAATGATACTTCATTTGCTTGCATTTATATATGATTAAACTCCCTTAATCACCCTCCAAGTTGGCTAGGAGGTTTTGGCGCCAAGGTTTATTTGAACCACATTTATTGCTGCCCAACTTGGGGCCTATATCCTTCACACGCTACAAAGTAACGGTTATAGGGTCGGCCCTACAATGAGGTTTGCACGTTACATATCGGTGAAGCCCTATCCTTGGGCACTGAGCTGGAGTATTACGAGTTTGGCAAAGATTAGAGGGCCCAGCCCTATTTAAGTTTCCACGCCACCTAAATGAATAGGTGCGATTTACAAAGAAAAGGGCCCAGTCCTTTTGGATGGGTTCTAATGTTGCCTTGCGGCAATTAGAACCCATCTCCTATTTATTTTCACCCTAGTTACAAAAACAACAAATGGTTTATTTAGTTTTAAGAATTATCGTTGTTAGAAGTTTGTAAAAATTCACATGGCATCCTCCTTTGCAAGCATTGGATGGCTGTAACTTACCCACTAATCCATACTATTTTTAGCATGACATTCCAAGCATTCCACCATCCCCATGCATATCCCAGTTATAAAGCTATTCTAATGTGAGTTGAAATCATGATGCATATATGACCATAGAATAATTTCTTGGCTGTTCATCAGAGTAGCCAGAAACTTCTTTGTCCCTCCTGGGCATGCATATCCCCATATCCAAAACAGATGCGTATCCGATATGGCCTGGATATGTATCTGATACTGTACACGTGTGCCCAAAAAATCTTAATTTTCCAACCATGCTGGATACTATGTGATTTGATTTTTTAAAAATTTGACATAAATCTTCCTAAAGTTAATTAAAAAAAACTTCATTCATACATTTTCAAATCAAAAAATTTAGTATAAACAAAACCTACACCAAATGAGAAAGACAAATGAAATGTTTTTCTATTTCAGTGACCCAATTTTTGGGTTATCTTCCAATGCAACTATACTAATTTTGCATATTGTAAATTGTTAAATCATCTTATAATTATTTATGTAATGATTATGTGTCTATATTGCTTTTGAAGTAATGAAAATCTCCTCTAATGTTAAATTTATGTATGTGTTTTAACTTTTATATGAATGTCGTTTTCAGCCGTATCCATATTGGGGCTCTTAAAAAGTGGCCGTATCCGTATCCGATGCCATATCCGTATTTGTATCCGTATCTGTGTCCATGCAACTTTGCTGTTCATGTATTAAAGGGTTTCTTTGTTCTAATCTATATCGACAGTTAGAACAATTTCTGGACTGTTCATGTATAAAGAATTTATTTAAAGTTAAAAGAGGTGTCTATTTTTAGAGGATAATATCATTTGCCTATATGATCTTGCTTGGCAACCTGCACCTTCATAAGCTGTTATTTCTTAACATGAATATTTCTTTGGAATATCTTTATGAAAAAAGTATCAAATCCCATTTTTTTCAACCCTACTGCAAGCTGTTAATAAATGGATTTCATTTTATGTTTTTTGGAGGAAGCAACTTACCTAGGTCTTCCAGAAAACCATTGTAAACATGAGAAATATAAGAGATCAGGGACACTATTAAATGCTAAAATATACTTAAGATAGGATATAACACCTGCTCATCTTCAAAGTATGAACTGTTTGATAATTTCCCAGCAACTATCATGACCATTGAGAGTACAGTTCCAAATCTTTGCTTACATATTTTCTGTTTTATATATTATGTGAATTGTTGGAAATTCTAGTGCACGGTGTTAAATATAGTTTACATTATGCTTTTTTGCAGGTGGAGTTTTTAGAAGATCTAACACAATTCTTGGTCTCTAGAGGGCATGGACGACTTATTCCACTAACAGGAATAGATCAATTCCCTAATGTTGTTTTAAATGGAAAGAGGCTAGACCTTTATAACCTGTATCGTGAGGTGTGCATCATTTTGAAATTCTAACATTGGCTGTTCAAAATAATAAGTATTCCATGGATGCTAGAGTTATAGCTTTGAATAAATAGCAATTAATGATTGAATATTTTTTGTCTGTTGTAGGTGGTCACAAGGGGAGGTTTCTATGTTGGTAATGGTATTAATTGGAAGGGGCAAATTTTTCCAAAGATGCGCAATCACACAATGGCAAATCGAATAACGGTAAACTGTTAAATAATTTTTTGGCAATTTAAACTGTCAAATCAACATTAATTACTATGGACTAAAATCTAGATTCAGAAACAATACATTGAAACCATATATATTCCTTCAGGGTGTTGGAAACACTTTAAAAAGACATTATGAGACTTACCTCTTGGAGTACGAACTAGCTCATGATGATGTCGGTGGCGAATGCTGCGTACTTTGCTACAGGTAAGACTTCCCCTTTTTATAGGACATATTAGAACAGATTATATATGAATCAACAAGTTGTTGCAGAATTCCTTAGTGATTATACACACAACCTTTTCTGTATCTCATTAATGCAAAATACTTTGCTGGCCTTTACAGTGGTGCTGAGGGTGATTGGGTCAACTGTGGTATTTGTCGTCAGTGGGCACATTTTGGTTGTGACAGACGAACTGGTCTAGGTGCATTTAAGGTCAGCATTGCTTACTAGATCATTCTTTTTAATTTATTTCTTGATGATTAAATTTTTTCATCAGGACAGTAGCCTCAATGTTTCATAAATCGAAATTTGTCACAGGTCTACTGTATTGCACTGGAGATTCAAGTTTATTTCTAACATTTTCCGTGTTAAACTCTTTTCCCATGTGTGATCTACTTTCTTTGTACCAACGTTATTGAGTCTATTGTTTCTTTAATTAGCAATATGTAATTTGTCATGTGGAATTTTCAAAAATATTTTTGTTAACTATGTATGGTGTAGAAATAAAATTTGAAATTTGTTTCTAAGTTAGGAAACTTTGAGAAAAATGGATTGAGGCTTTTCCTAGGGAACATGAAATTTGTGTATGAGTTCGCCCCATTGCTTTTTAAGCAGCATAATTTCTTGGCTGACTTGTGGCTGGGAACCACACATAATATTTTTGTTCATTATGTAAGAATCATAAATAATATCTTGGTTCGGTATGTAATTGAACATAAATGAATATTATAGAAACATTTCTGCAAAATATTTTGCCCAGTTTATTGATTATAAGCAACACAATGTGCATTTTATAGGAAGATTCTTTGGCACCTGGTCTCCAGCCTACATTTTCTAGTGTTGATTGCATTCCATCTTATTAGAGTTTGGGCCATTAAAGCTAGTAGTTCTTAATCCACAGATATTGTACTTTCTTGTGTCATTTTGGAGTGATTGTAGGAAACTTACTGGGGTTGTCTTCTTGTTCCATCAGATTTCTTGTATCTTATACAAATCAATTTGTTACTCTGTTTTGATTTTGTTTTCAAGGTCATGTGAAAATTTGTCTGTTCCAATCTGTTTTTGATATAGTTACTAGGAAATGGGAACTGGAACTGGAACTGGTGCAGGAGATGGGGATGGGTACTGGTATGCCATTTCCAAAAAAAGCTGGTGATGGTTATAGATTAAAAATTAACATGTCATATTGAAATAGATTTCAATAAAACAAAGATTAACTATATTAATATATGATAATCATCATCAATAAATAAAGAATAAATTTTAAACCATAATCAACTGGAGATAGCAGACACGGACTGGGTGGGCAAAGTGTGGAGAACTAAGTCACCATGTTTGAATTCGAATTCCAGAACCATAAAATTCGGTTGAAGTTTGGCAAGGGCAAAAAGTTCAAAAAAAAATTCGGCATTAAATTCACCTTATATATATATATTTTTTAAATATAAGTAATAATTTGAAAATGAGTAATAAAACAATATTAGTATGCTAATATATTTAAATATACTAATATAGTTAAACATAAAAGAAAATAAATAATAAATAATTTTTAAAAATTTAATTTTAAATATTATTAATATATAAAAATATATTAAATTTATATATTAAATAATAAATATATAATAAGAAAAGTTTTAATTTAAATATTTTAAAATTTTGAGTTTTAACCTATTGAATAATAAACAAAATTATATAACAAATGAACATGATGTAAAACATAAGACACAAATAATTTTAATTTAATTTGAAAAAGCGAAAAATTAAAGCAAGAACAAAACTTAATAAATTATTAAGCCTGCCTCTTCGTGAAAAGCCCTAACTAAGCCAACTCATTCGTAAAATAAAAAATGGATGAACCGCTAAACTCCCGGCACCTGGCCGAGCTTCTTTTCCTTGACAGAACTTTCTTCTGCCATGTGGGCACTGCTAAACTCCCGGCGACTGGCAGAGCTTCTTAACCTTGACAGAGCTTTCTTCCGTCTCTTGGGCATTGCTTAACCTTGGCAGGGTTTTTTAGAATATATTTTATCAGAACAAATTTTGCCCTTTACCCTACCGAATATATTGGCGAATTTCAACAAATTTTTATTAATGTTTTGAAATCCACTGAATTTTGAACTTCATGACTGAAATTCGCCAAATGCGGTGACCGAGGTGGAGAATACCATTATTTTAAAAACATTGTACAGAGGTCTTTGGAGATGGCTATTTTTTCAATTAATTGATAAAACATCAATGCATGTGACATGCTAATCCTTATTACTGTTTCTCTTAATACTATTTACCTCAATTGGATTTGATATGAAAATTTTCTGCTACAAAAGAACTTGTAATTTTTCATGCAAAAGATAGAAAATTACAAGTCTATTAGTGTAATTTATATGCTATATTTGGGAAAGATGGGACGTTTCCTAATTTTCAATGGATGCTTCTAAGATACAAAATTCATCTGAAGTCTCTTGATGTTTGGAGACCTACCCATATTGGTCTTTGAGATGGGGGCACATTTCTGTTAAGGGAGATTAGTACTAAGGGTCAGGGGTGTGAGTCTTTGGGTAACTGTGGAACATTTTTATAAAGATTTACCACTGCCTTTTCCTATTCTGGTTCCAGATCATAAATTTCAGTGTTGTCATCCTTCTTGTTGATCCTTATTTTGTGGAATGTAAGGCTCTTGACCATGGTTCTATGGTTAGGTACCAATTTTTATCAGTGTAGTGCTTGTATATAGGCTCGTGGAGAGTAAAGATTCCAACGATTGCAGGCTCCTTAGGAGATGGGGACTGGAACTGATATTTTAAAGTATTAACGAACACAAAGATTAATTAATATTAATATATGATAATCATCATCGATATAGTGTAGTGCTTGTATATAGGATTTTTTAAAGATTTCAAAGATTGCAGGTTCCTTAGGAGATGGGGATAGGTACTGTAATGCCATTTTCAAAAAAGGTTGCAGACGGGCACTTGGAGACAAGCTCTCTGTTATCAATGCAAACCCTCTTAGGCAAAACATACGATAGATTTTTAACACTAATTGATTTTGGTGATTGACATTTTTAATGTTCGAGGCTTTTTGGTGTGACATCAAATAACACAATCAGACATTTTTTTGTTTTATTCTTGCATTTTTCCGGATATCACATCTTTTTTTAGTTTCCCAAAATTTCCTCATATCAAACTCAGGAAATTAAAATTCCATTTTACAATTTTGCCACACTATTCATTGCTGTGTTAATGGAATGTAACTATGAGTTATCAATCAGCCATGGTACAAGAGCAAAAATGAAGGTCACAAGGTACGATTCAGAGTTCTGATGAATAAGGTGCATAATGGCTGATAACTCTCGTCACTGGTTCTGAGGATTTCCAGATGAATATCAGATTTGAATGCAACTTAGTGGTGATTCATTTGCTTACCTTGCTTAGTAGGAGGAGCTGTAGTGTGTGTTTCTTGACAGTGGAAATGCAGTAAGCATGTTGATATTTTGCCAAAGGCATAGTTGGTGGCTTAAGTACAACAAGCAATAAGGAATT
Organism: Cryptomeria japonica; assembly: GCF_030272615.1. Classification (NCBI taxonomy): domain Eukaryota; kingdom Viridiplantae; phylum Streptophyta; class Pinopsida; order Cupressales; family Cupressaceae; genus Cryptomeria; species Cryptomeria japonica. Next base: position 482,130,098 of record NC_081415.1, on the reverse strand, counting down.
GAACTATGTGAATGATGCAGGATAGCTGTTTCAATAACCTTCACATCTGCTCTTGATGCAATACTTTAAGAATTCACAGAATTTTTTTAACCTGAACTGGGCTGTAATTTGACCCAGTTGTTTACTTTATTCAAGAATATATTTTTTGAGATACAGATATAGATTGCATTTGTGAATGGCTCATCTACACTGTAGATGGCTTTGAAGGCGTGTATGGTCCAGCAAATGTGCAAGTATTTGCATATAGGACATTTATTAAGGTGGGAGTTTGGGAACCTGGGCCTGTAGCTGGATTGATGAATATGGAAGAAACATAAGCTTTTCCTTTTAATTCATTGTGGTTATCCATGATTCTAGTTATGAATTCCAAGTTGTTTGTAGTCCATAGAAGCAATAGTCTGCAAAAAATCACTATTATACCCTAATAATCCTGAATCGTGGAGCCAGCCAATTAATTCCCTGAAAAAATCCCAATTCATGAAAAAATCGTTGACCGAATTTTCAATGATTTTTTTGCATTTAAATCATGTTAAAAACCCCCAAAAATGGCAAAAAAAGTAAAAAATTTCGTTGTAAAAACTTGCAAAACCCTAGAAAAACTCGTGAAATTGCTGAATTGCTTAGAAATAAGGTTGACCCGAGATGGAATCAAAGTCAATGTTGAATCAACATTGAAAAAGTTTGTTATTTTGTTCATTTTTGGGGGGTTTGTCATTCCCTGCACTTCACTTGTTAAAACCCACGAGCTCAACGACCCAACAAAGGCAGAAAGCCCACGAGCTCAATGGCTGCCTCACCAATGTAGTGTTTCTACCACAACAGTAAACATCGGAAGACATATATAATATATATAGATATAGATTTATGATTCTTAATTTATAATTGATATAGTTAATTTTTGCTCAAACAAAGACAAACAATTCATTATGTGAGCAATATAAATCTGAATGACAACAAACAAGTGTACATAGTTGTAATAAAAGAGCCTCCAACACACAATCATTAAAATTTGTCTCTACCTAAAGTAGTAGTTGCAAGCTAGGTATTGCCAAAACCAGTGGCTTGCTAATCTTTTGCTTTAGCTAAACAAATGCCTTTTGTTGAATTCTACCCCATATAAAAGACTTACGAATTGCCATCAGGGATTTAAAGCATTGCAACTGTGGAATATGATTTGATAAGCTTTCTCAAATATTGAACTACCCCTAGAAAACTCCTTGTCTTAATCACAATGAATGTCTTGGATCTCTTCAAAATGGCTTCCACTTTTACTAAATTCCTAACAATAGCTGGATCTCTTTCTGATAAAGTTTGATCTCAGCTACTTCTTAGACTTGGCTAATCTTTGATCTCAGACTTAGACAACTATTTGGTGTATTTGGTGACTGCCCTTATAAAAAGTTAAATGAATACTTGCCTATGTAATCAGCAATATATATAAACAACAAAAATCTATTTTCTACAATTCAAGGGCTAAACTCTATTTTATTACTCTATATATCTCTATGAAAAAAAGTAGTTTGTGTCTATTTTTCTACATTTTTTATGATTTTTTGAAATCCAAATTTTTACCCATTTTTTCAACATCTTATACTTTTGGTTTGCCAATTTTTTCCCTAAACGATTTTGTTGCTATGATATAAAGCATTGCAATTGTGGAATATGATATGAATTAATCCTACAAAATCCTTGCCTCGATCACAATGAAATTCTTGGATCACTGCAAAATGGCTTCCACTTTTACTATGTGTTTGTTAACTTTTGATCTCAGTTACTTCATTGACTTGGCTAATATTTTTGTGTATTTGGTGACTGCCCTCTTAAAAAGTTAACTGAATATTTGCCTATGTAATCAGCAATATGAATATAAACAACAAAATGTTTTCTACAATTCATGGGTTAAACTCTATTTTATTTGCTTTATATCTCTATGCTATGGAAATGCCCTTAAGTTTTAAAAAAAAAAAGTCTCTTTTTCTACAATTTTTTATGTTTTTTTTTAAATCCGACTTTCCCCGATTTTTTGCCGTTTTTTTCCTGATTTTTCAAAAAATCTTATACTTTTTGGTTTTGCCAATTTTTTCCACAAACGATTTTGGCTACTATGGAACTTTGTACTATTATGTGTTTACAGCAGCAATATCACCCTCCATAATTATGTCATGCTTTAATTGTGGCCGTGAAACTCTTTCCGTGATTTGTTACACTAAATCATGCAGGAGAATATTTAATGAAATAAATATGCATGAGTAATATGGTAGAAATCTATTAATATCTGAAAATCGGGATATGGAGTGGAGAATATTTTCTGTTAATATAGACGTGTTGACTTTGTCATCATGTTGTCATCTATATGTACTGATGAGTCGATGCTGATGAATTTTTATCTGTGCAGGATTATGCCAAGACCGATGGCCGTGAGTACATATGCCCCCGCTGCACTGTTAGGGTTCTTACTGGAGGTAAAGATAGTGAGAAGCCAAGATGAGAATCCACACCATCCATTGAAAAGTGATACAATGATGCGTTGATGCATCTATTTTTATGGTACACCACCATATTTACATCTTTTCAGAATCATTGCCCATTTGCAGTCGTAAATGGAAGGCAGATGTATCTTATGTACATTAGTCTTAACTAACCCATGATTTTGGGTTCTGGTATTTCTAGATGGAACAAAATTCATATTTCATTATCACATGTATTGTCGCCTCAATTGAATGTGTGACCTTGGTAGATACACATCTACCCCGCTTCTGATTAGCCTCATGAGCTTTTGATGTAATCATATATATATCTAATGTGTGAAAGTGTCAGGTCTGGACACCATTGGTCCAAATTTTGATCATGAATCGGAGATTACCTCTCTTGAGAATGTAAAGCTTTCTTGTAAGGTTATCCAATCCAATTGACCTGTGCACTTCGGCATGGGAGATCGGAAATTGTGCCATAATTGTGTGCAATGGGTATCTTGATGCATGCGTTTGACAGAGTTATGCATGTAAAGACTTAAATTCATTTAAAAAAAAAAAAAAAGATTTAAATTCATAAGCCACCCTATTTGATGGCGACATTTTTTTCTTTTCTCTAATGGCTATGTTATCATTAGGCGAAGTTTGGCGAGCCCTAAATTCTCCAATGTTCCACGACCGACCTGAGCTCAAACAAAAAATAACTTACGCAGAACAAGCAGTTGTCAATCTAGTCAACTGGAGCACACATTATTTTATCGTAATATTAGCAAGGTTGCATGGGTACGGTGGTACTCAGAGATGTTGGAGACTGGTACCGGTACCGGTACGGCTATTTTTTCAAAATAGGAGACGGGGGGTACTTGGAGTCGCCAATTTTTTTAAAATATAATTTAATAATTTATAGAAAATCTGAAAATATAATGACATTGAACTTTCAAAGCAAGAATTAACATTCACTTTGAAGTTTAAGTACACAAATGTGAAATGAGTCAAATCAAAATGTCATACAAATGTCTGAAAATGGGGTTGACGTCGGTGGTTTTTGCTTCTGCCCATGCATCGCATCAAACTTTTTGACTTTTGCGCGTGTTATTTATGGTGGAGATGGGAGGGTTCGTTGATGTGGAGTCTCCTATGTGTAGAGACGTCTCCTAACAGGTCTCTGGTACGGGAGATGCATACTAATCTCCGGTACGTGTTCTAGGGGGTTGGGTACAGGTACCCATGCAACACTTGAAATAATTTTCTCGATGGATGTTTTTTGATTTAGCTCATACAATCAAACTATACATGATTGTGCAACAAGAGACAATTGTAGATGTTGATTTTAAACTTTGATATAAAATTAGCTATAGTCTAATTCAAATTTTCTTCAACATAATTTTAATTGTGCCATGGGATGGATACCTGAGCTATGCTTGCTTCAGTATATAAAGTAAATGTGGCAAATTTATTTGAATTTTATGCTCAACAATAAGGTTTTTTCTTTTCTTTACTTTCAAGGAGGTGGCAGTGTGTTGAACCATTGTCTCCTAAAACAAGTTTATTGGTAATTTCTTGGAGTTTGGCATTGGAGGATAATTTTATTTTCAAGGGTCAATAAAAAGTGATACAAAGCAAGAACACAAAACATTGCACGATTACATGTTACTTGAGTTGGAATTTTTGAATTTAAAAAATATTGTAAGAGGTATAACGTGGAGATGAAAAAATATCCCACGTTATCTAAACCTAATTAAATAGTACATCAGATAATACTAACTGACTTAGATAAACACGAGGGAAGATAAATGAATGATAAAGTGCTTGAGAAGAAGGGGTGCGTAGCTCTATTTGAGCTAGATCCCAGGATGGTGCGACAGAGAATCAATCAAAACTATCATACCTTTGGAAAGTAGGGAAGGGAAATCCCCTTCCTGAACAACAATAAAAATCCTATCATGGAATGTTAGGGGCCTCAACGCCCCTAACAAACAGAGGGTGATCAAAAGAAGGATTCTTTTGGTCAGTGCAGACATAATCTTTTTGCAAGAATCTAAACTGGAAGGCAATCAAGCAATCTCTTTTGGAAGTGGAATTAGCCCTTTGTTTTAGACATCTCTACAATTGACAATAGCCTCAGAAGGGGCTTCTGGAGGATTAATGATAATCTGGAAGCCTTCCCAAGTCAAAGTTGAGGGTATTGCATCCACCAGGAATTGGCTTCTTGTCAAAATCACTCATCTCCAGACAAATACTTCCTTTTTTTATCATAAATACTTATGGCCCAGTGTCCCCTCACAAAAAGCGACTCTTATGGTCTTCTTTAGATGGAATTTTGTCTTCTTTAGCCAAGGAACAAGTTTTCATTGGGGGTGACTTAAATTCCATCAGGAGTGCTTCCGACAAAAGGGGAGGAGTCAATCGGCTAGGTGGATCCCAACAGGACTTCAATGATTGAATTGAAAGGAATGGCCTTTTGGAAATAGATTCAGGGGATACCTTCACATGGACAAATAGAAGGAAAGGATTCAACAACATAGCGGAAAAAATAGATAGATTTTTCTGGCAAGGGGATTTGAGACTCTTCCCCTTTACTCCTTCTCGTGCCGTTCTCCCTTGTTCAGGTTCAAACCACTACCCCATTTTGCTTTCTCTGCAAGGCATTCAGAAAATTTCCAGAACTCCATTTAGATTTGAGAATATGTGGATGAAGGATCCAAATTTTCTAACCTTGATAGAGAATTGGTGGAAAGAAGGAACATTTGAGGGATCAAAACTCTTCTGCTTTATTGCAAAGTTAAAATTTGTAAAACAGAAATTGCTCCAATGGAATTCTCAGCACTTCAAAATAATATTCTCAACAAAAAGATCACTAGACGAGAGAATGACAACCCTTAATGACAAGATCATCTTGGTGAGAATGGACCAAGATTCCTTTCATCAGGAAAGGAACCTCCTTTTAGAGTATGAGGATATTCTTTCTAAAGAAGAAATCTTTTGGAAGCAAAAATCTAGAGAGAACTGGTTCAGAATGGGGGATAAAAATACTAAGTTTTTTCATAACGTAACAAAGCTCAGAAGAAACAAGAATTGGATATCAAAACTGGAGATTAAGCATAACCAAATCTTAGAAGACCCGGAAGAGATAAAGAATGAGATCATCACCTTTTACTCTAATCTCTTAAACAACATTGAAGGGTCTCAATTGTTGGATCAAAATAAGTTACTCAAAGGGATCCCCAAGATCATAACAGATGAGCAAAATCAAAGGCTCAATGAGAAAATTAAGTTGGAGGAAGTATTCCAAGCTCTTAATCAACTTCCCTCTGGTAAGGCTCCCGACCCGGATGGTTTCCTTGTGGATTTTTTCAAGAAATGTTGGAATATCTTAGGTTAGGATCTTTCAGAAGCTCTAGAATGCTCAAGAAGATTAGGGAGAATTCTTAAAGAAGTAAATAACACGTTTATAACGCTCATTCCAAAGAAGGAGAAGACAACAAATCTAGGCGACTTTAGACCTATCTCTCTATGCAATACAGTTTATAAAATTCTCTCAAAAGTCATGACAAACAGAATGAAGCCTCTCATGGATAACATCATATCAGAAGAACAGACAGACTTTGTCCTTGGCCGCTCAATCCTAGATGGGGTGATAATAGTGCAAGAAGCTATCCACACCCTTCAAAGCACAAACAAACTAGGTATGATAATTAAACTAGACATAACAAAAGCTTATGATAGTGTAGATTGGCGATTTCTCTGCAAAATAATGCAAGCCTTTGGCTATGACAAACAATGGGTCAATTGGGTGTTTGAGTGCATATCAACTCCCAAATTTTCAATTTTGATAAATGGAAAGCCAATGGACTTTTTTTCCTCCTCAAGGGGTATCAGACAAGGAGATCCTTTATCTCCTTTCCTCTATATTATAATGGGGGAGGCTTTGGGAAGGGCAATCAAAGCTAGTCAGGCTAATAACCTTTTAGAGGGAATCAAAGTAACCAAGAATTTTGCAGTCACACGCCAGCAGTTTATAGATGATAACCTCCTCTTGGGGGCAGCAAAAATTAGGGAAGCAACCCTCCTAAACCAGCTATTAGAATCCTATGGAAAGGCATCAAGCCAAATAAGAAATAAGGACAAAACTAAGGTTTATTTCTTCACTACCTCAAATCTACTACATGCCAAAATTCTTAGAATTTTGGATTGCAGAGAAGGATTTCTCCCTTGCATACATTTGGGCATTCCAATAGACCGAGGTCTAAGGAACACTAAATTTTGGGACCCCTTAAAGTTAAAAGTGGAACAAAGTTCAAATTCTTGGAAGGAAAAGTGGCTCTCTTGGGCTAGAAGGCTAGTGATGATCCAAGCAGTAGTTTCAGTCCTCCCTATTTATCTTCTATCCATATTATCCCTATCATCAAGTGCTAACTCCTTCGTAATCAAGAAGATGATAAATTTCTTTTGGCAAAATATTGAGGAAAAGCACAAAAATGCCTTAATAGCTTGGGACAAAATAATCAAGCCCAAGACAATGGGGGACTAGGCATCAAGGATCTTAAATTGCAAAACATAGCCCTAGGGGCCAAACTAGTCTGGAAGTTCATAAGAAACCCTAATGATACTTGGGTCAGAATGTTGGCAACTAAGTATTTACCAGATCAGGATCATCTCAACTTACTTAAAACAGGCAATTTCCCCAAAGGGTCTAGAACCTGGAACTTTATCATCTCCTGCAAAAAATTGGTTTTAGAATCGATCTCATAGGATATTCATGATGGAGCATCCAATCTTTTTTGGGAGGACTCTTGGGGTGGCTATCCACCTGTGGCAAACTCCATCAACATTCCTGCGACATAACTCTGGTTTAAACAACATTACGGTATTCTAGTAAGAGACTACTGGGAAATGGATGATTCGCCAAATACTCAAAGTTGGAGGTGGAAATCAATGGAGGGTTTGCCAATCCCAGGGGAAGACATAGACCAACTCCTAGCACTTCTAGAAACAAGAAATATCAGCCCCAGAAGAGGAGAGTACTCTTTAATTTGGGCACCCTCCAAATCAGGTCAGTATAACTCAAAAGATGGTTACAGATTTTTAGTCAGTAATGCAGATCAGGTCAAGCATGACATCCCAAAAGCAAGTATTTTCGCATGGCTAGCCTACAAAAAAAAAATTCTTACAGCAGAAAAGTTTACAAAAATGGGGTATGAAGGACCATCAAGGTGCATTTTGTGCAAAGCTCAGTCTGAGACAATGGACCACCTCCTTCTAAATTGCCCTTTGCTTCCAAATGTTGGAGATGGCTCTGTGCTAAGTTGGGGTTGATTACTGCCCTGTCGAATGATATAAGATCTTTATTCCAAAGTTGGCCCCTCCCACTTAAGGAGAGCACCTTAAGTCAAATCATGGAAGTGTCCCCATCATGCTTAGTCTGGGAAATTTGAAAAGAAAGGAACCACAGATTATTTGAAGGCAAAGCTAGGAGGCAAGAATCAATCCTTGACTCAATTGAATCGGCAATAGTGGACACAGTAAATTGCAAATTAGCTTTATGTCGCGAACAATCCAAAGTCTTCTCTTCATGGGATGAAAGTATTAGGAAAAACTGGCAAGGGATCATGATTTCTCCATCCTTCGGGCAAAAAAGTAACTTCAGAAAGGATGTCGCCTGGACCCCTCCAAAGCCTAGCTGGTTAAAACTAAACTTTGATGGTGCCTCTAGCGTAATCCAAGCCCCTCTAGAATAGGATATGTAATAAGAGACCACTCAGGAGTAATCATAGGAAAAATGACAAAGCCGATCCCACCTGACACTAATAATATAGCTGAATTCAAAGCATTGCAACTTGGTCTGATGGACTGCATCAAGCATGGTCTAAGAAATGTCTTAGTGGAGGGAGATTCAAAAATAGAAATAAATGCAATTAAGAGGAAACAAACTCCAAATTGGAGACTTCAAGCAATCTTAGATAAAATATTAGAAAATTTGGCTAGAATAGAGCATTTTGAAGTGAAGCATATTTACAGGGAAGCAAATTCAGTGGCAGATGCCCTTTCAAAACTAGTAGCTCAATGCACTTTCATTCATTGGTGGGATCAGGATGTTCGGTTGAGTGGTCAAGCAGATAAGAATAATCAACAAAATTAATAAAATAAAAATGAGATGTTTTTTAAAGAGGAGGGCAAAATTCAGCTGTAGTTGCATCCTAATTTTAAGCAACGGTTTAAATGCATATCTTTGGCGGTCTTGTGGAAATGACCATCTCTTTTTTGAATTTAAATCTCTCCTTATTTCGGTAAGATGTGGGCCCGGATCCAGTCATGTCATCTAAATGCAACTCCAAAATTTGCCTTTCCTTTACCTTGTTTCCCATAGTTCCAGCTGGCTAGAGTTGTCATTTTGTACTCGTATGAGTTGTTCGTAGGTAAGCCTTCTCAACTGGGTCAGGGAGATTTGGCACGCCTAGGACAAATATTCTCTGCCACCTTAGCTGGAGCTTTTAATGCATACCCACTTCTCATTATTAGGCATTAAAGAGCGCGTTTGATGTTCTTGCCTTATGTGTATCCTGCAAGTTGCCTTCATCATTTTCTTGCTAGATTCTTCCCAAAGCTCTCTTTGTTTCATTCCTCCTTGTCAGAAACCTTTTTTGCCATCCATGTCGACCGAGAGTCCGCATGGTTTCATTATGAGTGTATACCCGAGGCCATCTTCCTGCTTTGGTGCAGACACTCCCATCTCCTTCTCGGCTTCGACGCACCAAGTTTCATTTAGAAGAATTACAGATTTGAGGCTTAAGCGCCTCCTCCTTCACTAGGAGCCTCTTGTCCTTTTAGCAGTAAAAATTATTCTGGGAAGTGGCCACTTGAACAGGGAGGAGTATCCGCGAGACAACACCAACATCTCTTCCAGATTCGTTGCCTCTCTGTTGGACCAAAAATTAGCGAAGCAAGCCGTATGGAGCCTCACCAAAGAGATTTTTCCAAAGGAAATCCTTTAGGAATTCCAAGAAATTCTGAACAAGGCACTCCATGACTGAGGGGCCCCTCGGCCAAGTGAGAGGATTCTGTTCAATGCTCATGGAGAACTCATCAAATATTACCCTTTTCTGTTGGACTTGAATGGGAAGGACCTGGATAGACACAGAGCTTTCGCTGGAGTTGGCCTGAGGTATCTCAAGTGGTGGTTCTTAGGGGAAAATCCGGAGGATCCGAGTAGAGAGGAGGACCTCATCCAATTTGCAAGACTCAATGGAATCCTGCCCCTGAAAGCTGATGATGAGGAGCTCCAAGCCGAACAAGAAGGTCGGGGTGGTGCTAGAAGAGGCCGTCAAGGGTTTGGTTGTGGACGCGACCGTCCATGGGTAGAGGCTGTGGGAGCGCGATAATTGGATCGCCTCAATCCGAACCCCCAAGTGAAACTGTAAGCTAGGTTCCCCAATTTGGCCCTGTTAAAAATAATTACTTTTTTGACTGCTTAATCTAAGACTTTGGTTATAGTTAATTTTGGCTACATATTTATGTTTAAAATCTTTGTATTGGCAGTTGAGAATCTGCTATCTAAACTCTTTATAATTTTATTTGCCTAGACTACATAATCTTGCTAGGTTTTGAAATTAGATACTCTGGTTACTCTGGTGCTTATGGCTCCAGTCTTCTCAAAAACCCTTTTTTGGAATATGCTGAGAATGGTTTTTGAGGCAACACCACTCAACCTTGTCAATACTGTAATTAATGCAAAATTAATATAAATCTCGGCTTTGCCTTTACTGATAAAATAAAAATAAAAATTGTAGTTGTTTGTAGAGCATTGGGTTGTCTTCTGATGTAAGATCAAGAAGACAATTGTAAATATTATCAGACTTGCCTTTGAATTCTATTGTGCTTCGGGATGGGATTGCATGAGGTTTAGTCTTAGAATGACACGATTCTTTCTTTTGGCCGCATTTTTGTTTTTTTATTTGACATACATGCACACAAATCTATTTGGTTTTGGGCCTTGATGTTGCTAGGAAGCACGTTGAGGATCCTGTTATTGGTCAAGCCCTTCTTGTTAATTGTAAAATTTCAAATACGTGAAAGAAAAAAAACAAAATGCAAAATGTTTAGATGATAATGTTGAAGCAATTCTTTTTAATATTTTATACTTTCCAAGCGATGTGATTGATGATGGGCAAGATAGTTGAGTAAATATATAATTTCTTGATGATAGGGGCATCATATAACTTGTCCTCAAACATGACATTTTAGGTGCTTAATTCAAAACATTTGGTGTGGCAAGTAGATAGGTGATAGTTAAGTTACACGAAAGAGTTGGCTTGAGGGAAAAAGATGGGGATTTGAATTGGGAGGATAAAATTGACTATTCGATATGCCAATCAAGCCTTTGTTTTTGATTGTACAAGTTTGGAGATACGTAAGACTAATATGAAGAATGCTTAAATGATGCCAAGTGTAGTATTAATGATGCAAGATGTTAATGCAATTCTTTTTAATGATTCCAAGTGATGTGGTTAGTGATTGAGAAGATAATCTAACAATTCGATAATCTTTGGATGATGACTAATATCCTATGGCTTGTCCTTAAATATGACATCCTGTGTGCTCAATTTGAAACATTTGGCATGGCAAGTTGATAGGTAATGATTAAATTTTTAGATTGGAAGAAATACAAAAATGATTTGAAGAGGACAAGATGGTGCTTTTGATTAGTCTAGGACGAAGTACCATGATATTTATTTATGACAAGGCCTAAAGCAAATGGAAAACAAGAAGGGAAAAGGGTAATGCATGCACTTTTCTCCTCTCATTTTGCTTTAACATTGACATGCATGTGAACCACATGAATCATGCATGCTAGGGTAATGAAGATGATAGTTGAAATAAGTACATATTAGAAAAGGATATATGTTTGGATGACGCCTCACACTTTCTCCATGTCCTTAGTTGAAGTGCATTGGAAATCTACATGCATAATTATCACCAATTTATGTCCACAATATGAAAAGAATCGCAATTTACAAATAACCGAGCATGAAATGAAATAAGTACAAGGTAACATTATGTTTAACAATAATTTGAGCATGAGAGATGAAGACATGGGATATATCATGTAGTTTCCCTATCAAATCATATAAACTTGGTGTATGACCCACATGATAGAGCACTTCAAAAATTATTTGTAAATATAGGACCCCATCACTTTAAATATTATAGTGTAGGACTCATAAGGGATCACTATAATCATTGTCAGATGTGGGACCCACAGAGGAATCACTCAACCAATATATAGTGTAGACCTTTGATAGAATCACTATAACCATTATAAGAAGTGGGACCCATAAAAGAGTGACTCTAATAATTGCATGATGTAGGTCTCATGATGGAATCACTTTAGTTTTTATATGTATAAGATATGTTTCCCCTCAAATTGGATGCATGGTATCACCGTTGGCCATTGTAGACAAAATTGATATCGAGAGTTGAGGTTGTCATTGTTGGTCATTGTAGACAAAATTGTTTACTACCCTTTTTAATTTTTTAATTGCATATCCTTAATCACCCAATTAATCAAAATTTTGAGTTGCACTGATCGGGGTTGGGATGAGTCCCATTGAATTTTTGGAAAATTGGTTTGTATCTCCTTTATCACATTCTCTAATTGATTTTCGCTCTGCACAAGTTGTTTGAGGATCTCCTCTCTTGTTATTTGATGTAGGATGTCTCCTAGTTGGAACTTATGGAGAGGTGAGACATTCCCAATATCTACCTTTGAACCCACCAATGGAAGTAGCAACAAGTGTAGGGATGCCACCAATTGTATATGCTTTTTCCTTGCCAAAAAATCCCTAATAGATTGCATGGGAGGAGTGTTTGACTACACATGATTTGATGACTATTCCCACTGGGGATGAGTTGGATCCAAATAAGGTTCTTCATATTTTAATTCTTCCTTGCACAATTGTTGATATGTCTTTGTTTTTGTTTCCCTTATTTCTAGTTGAATAGTTTGAGTAACCTCTGGTTTTTCCAACAATCACTTGTCCAATCCTTGCTTGGATTGGAGCTCCTTTGTTTGTATTTCTATCATCTTCTTTTGTACAGGTGTGATTGTTGAAGAAATTATGAGCCCATGAAGTTGCAAACACTTCAATGGATCAACCAAGAAACTATCCAACCACACACAAGAATGTTGCAAATTGAGTAATGAAGAACAATGGAGATGAGGGGAAAAGCTGGATTAACTTGGAATGAATTGCTATGAATTGATATATTACAATGTACAAATGAGCTTTCTTATATAGGCAAGAGACTAGACAATTGAGAGCATAGGTAATGCCATGTGGCTCAATGAGATGAGAGAGTAGGTAGGAGTAGGTACAACTACCCTATAACAAAATTAAATGCATAAAATTAACTCCTCTATATATAATGACACCTAACATAACTAACATGAACAATATTAAGTTATTCTCACGTGACAAATAAAGCTATCCTAAGTAAACTTAATTAAAGTAGATAGAATAAATCTAATTTACTCCAATGCCCCCGTTAATTTGTAACTTAGGGAGCAAAATTATTATGCATATGATGCAAGACTACTTAAGAAGATGCAATATATGGGTCTTGACAACTAGGCCATGTTAGGTACCCATGTACAATTAATCATGAAACTAATCTCTTAAAAATGCAGAAAAGGAGAAAACCTCATGGGACAAAACTCCTCTCCAAAAAAGAGATATGAAAGATATATACAAGTGATAGATCATATAATGTATGGAGGTCTCACATCAATACCACCCAAGAACTACATCCATCATGGAATTTGATTAATATCCCACCCATAAGAGGGAAAGTGAGAGACTATGTAGCTCCCCATGATAAATAATCACTTGCAAAAATGGTAAGCATTTGAAAACAAAACATGATCCAATTCTTACAAACTTGTCCCCCCTTAGGAAGAAATAAAACCATATATAGATGCAAGTATGCTTCCCATTCTGGATATGCAAAGAAAGATGGAAGCATGAAGAATGAAGATGATGTCTCTAAAAGCTTCTCATGTGTCTCGTTGTCCATGAAAGATGATGATGCCACACTCCAATCAGCTACACACTCAAACATATAAGAAAGTGACAAGCTAAAAATTTGTAAAATCTAATATGGGGCAAGATCCAAAGACGAATATAATGAAATATTTCCTCCAACTAAATGGGAAGGACAATGATAGTCCCGTTGGTTAGGAATGATGGAAGTCTCAATAAGTGACTTTGGAGAAGAGGTCAATGAGAGTGTTCAAGGTGGATCAACTATCCTTGATGAAGAATCAGGAACCTCTAAATCAACCTCGATTGAAGTGTCAAAAAACTACAAAGGCTCACAATCAATTTTTCTAGGGGCATGAGTGGTAATCAAGGCATAACCCTCTTTTTTGCAATCAAGAGATTTGTCCTCATGTTTTGGAGATAAAATTGACGAAGAAACAAAAATGTTATGTAGCTTTAGTAATTGTTGAAACTCATGATTTTCCTTTTCAAGCAATTCAATCCTTGAGTCTGTCATAATATACAAGAGCACAACAGGATGAAATCAAAAGGACACACCCCTAGAAGAGATAATTATATAATTCCGCATGTCAAATTTGCCAAGTGAATACAATCACAACTATGAAAAATTTAAAATAACTTAGTGTATTATTGCAACCTAAAAAAGATCTGAATGATCATACTAGTTGATATATCACTTTAGGTTGATATGTATCATTGGAACTACAACATGATAGTTGCTATAGGTATGTATGTTATTGCCACAAACAAATGAAAAGAGGAGAATATTGATATTGTTGCAACACAAACAATAATAATTGTTGCAAGTAATGTATGTCACTTTGAGCATGTGGATTTGTCATTGCAAACAAGAAAAATAATATCACCGCAATTGTTATGACAAATTGAATGGAGGGGAATTCTACAAATTTTGAGAATTTTCAATTCCAAAATGAAGTTAAATTTGCAAACATGACTATGGGAGATTGAATAATAAATCACCCTTTCTAGTCACTGCAGGTGTATATGTCGCTACAACTGATAGATGTAAAGAGAAAAAATGTTGCCACATTCAAGAACAATAGAATGAGGTGACTTTTAAAAATTCCAAGATTTTTCAACGGCAAACTGATATCAACTTTGTAAACTAGTCTATAGGAAGATAAATATCAGATCTCTTATCAACTACTCAATTCTTTGATCAGGAAGATAATTTGTCTGGACAAAGCTTTGATACTATGTTGAAGAAATTATGAGCCCAGGAAGCTATGCACACTTCAATGGATCAACCAAGAAACTATCCAACCACACAAGAGAATGTTGCAACTTGAGAAATGAAGAACAATGGAGATCGAAGAGAAAAGCTTGATATTAACTTGCAATGAATTGCTATGAATTAATATATTACAATGTATAGATGGGCTTGCTTATACAGGCAAGAGGCTAGACAATTGAGAGCATAGGCAGTTCCATGTGGCTCAATGAGATGAGAGAGTAGGTAGGAGTAGGTACAACTACCCTATAACAAAATTAAATGCATAAAAATAACTCATCTCTATCTAGAATGATACCTAAGATATCTAACATGAACAATATTAAATGATTGTGTCATGTGACAAATAAAGCTATCCCAAGTAAACTTAATTAGAGTAAATAGAAAAAATCTAATTTACTCCACAGTGATTGGAAGGGCTATTTATTTTATAGCTAAACCCCTTAACTTCTCACCTTTTGTATCTTTCTACCTCCTTATTCTTAACATGGTGGCCAAGGAGTCTAGGAGGTTATCAATTAGGTCCTCTAATGTTGTATTTGAATACAACTATGTATTTTATTACTACCCTTTTTGTTATCAATTTATTTGGGAGTGTCATATCCAAGAATTCTTGTTGGAATAAGCCACTAAACAACTGATCTTCATACACCTACAACGAGACTTATAGGATGGATGTGTCCTATAGGAGGGAAGTATCTTTTTTGTAATTTGTTCCTCCTCTTTGGTATCTATGATTTGAAAGGATACTTGTTTTTATGCCTTTCTTTCTTTGTTTTTTGCCTCTTTTTCGCACTCATATGAAGCAAGGCTTCAAATGCCTCTTCTTCTGATTATTCCTTTCTCAAACGTATAGTGGGGAGTCTTCATTTTTGGGTCAGCCAATTTCTCCTTACGTGAACTCTACAAGAGGAGTGCCGAAGTGGTGTCTTTGGACCTTTGCAAGGTAGATGTGCTTTATTCTTCTATTTCCTTTCTAGCTATAACCCACTTTTCATGTAGATTCTATCGATTGTTTTTCAAATGTTCTATTGACTTGGTCTTGAAAACTGTATCCACAAATTCTCAATATGTTGAGAACTTTTTTTTCCTTAGGGTTCTTAAGGGGACTCAATAGGGTTGTCATGAAAGAATCTATCTATGTATGATGACCTCATAAGACAACTATGGTATCTAGGAAGTTTGTGGTTCATTGGCTTCCATCAAGGTGATGTATGTTGGATTGTTGGGGAGATTGTTGGATTTGGTTGATCATTGTTGATACTAGGATATGTTATTTTCATTGATGTCAACATATTCCTATGGTTTATTTCAGTGAGCTTGGGAATATTTTTTGATCCGGTTTTGTAGCTTGATTTTGCTGATCACTATTTTGCAGAATCTGATATTTCCTTCGATATATTTCAGTGTGATCAGATCTTGTGCTGAGACTTTGAAATATTATTTGGGACGATCTTGTGAATCTTAATTTCAGATGGTTCATGATTTGGTTCTCTGCAAGTTCTCTTTCATTGTGACAGTTGCTGATTGGTTGTATTCTTGAGGTTTGAGACGTTGATCGATGAAGATTTGAAAAGAGGTGTTGGTGCAATTGTTCCAGATGATTCTAATGAGCTTGCTGGTGTTTCCTATTCGTTTCCTATTGGCGATCCGCATTGATCGTTGTGCGAGTTTTTGGTTATTTCTATGAACCAGTGATGATTTTTGTGTTAGGTGGTATTTCAGGCGGTTTAGCGTGTTGCGGTTGATCTTGGCATGAATTCCGGTGGATTTGATCATTTGAAAATTTGAATTAGGTCCATTCTATGTAATGCAAATCATAATATTGGTCCGATGGTCAATCTTTGTATCGTGTGATGTAATTTTTGTAATTGTAAGCTGAGGGTTGAGGGTTTAGCCGACCTTGTTATCAAGGTTGATGATTTGTATATATAGGTGAGATGCTTATGTAATTTAGGTGTTGGTATTATTTCTGCATTATTAGAGAGAGGTGATTGTGCAAACAAGAGAGTTATCATTCGGTGAAGTGTTGAGGTGAGATTGGTGTTGCAGAGCTGAAAATTGTGCTTAACCGAAACTGTTATCAAGCATTTGTAGATGCTATCATTGTAATTCATTTCTTCCAGATTATAGTCCGAATTATATTGTAAGTCAGTGAGAGTTCCCTGAGGTTTGTAGCCTTCCAGGCATATATCTTTTGAGAAGTGAGTTCTAGGCAATATACCTGAATGCATGTGCATTCCCCATTGTAATATTTTCACATACTACTATAGAGTATCATCTTATTGCGGGTAAGGTTCCCACCATGGTTTTTCCCTTAACCGGGTTTTCCATGTCAAAAATATTGGTGTTGTGTGTTGTGTTGTTAATTTTCTTATCTGTTATTTCTGCAGTCTATCAATTTATGTTTTGAAGTTTAATTTGCTTTGATCCGGTGAATACTGATTCACCCCCCCCTCTCAGTCTTCCTTCTTGATTGCTGCTAACAATTGGTATTAGAGCTAGATCCTCTAGTAGAAGCTTAATCGCTTGAGGAGATCCTGGTTGGTAGCTCAAGGTATTCTTTTCAAGAAAGACAGTCCAAGGTTTGATGGAAACAACTATACTATGTGGAAGAGATGGATGGAGGTGCATTTGAAATGTATTGGGGAGGATTACTAAGAATGCCTATGTTGTTCCTCAGAATGAACCATTCACTCCTGACGAGGTTAAGGAAGTTGAATATAACATCAAAGCAAAGGAAGCATTTCTTAGGGCCCTGACTGATTCTGAAATGACAAATGTTATGGAACTTCAAACCACACATGATATCTGGGAGAAGCTTGAGATCCTGTATGAAGGTGATAGTCAAGTGAAAGTTGCTAAGTTGCCGAGTTTAAAAGGAAAGTATGAGACATTGAAGATGGGAGATGAGGAGAACATACATTCATACATGGCTAAGATGAATGAACTTATCCTTGGTATCAGATTTGCCAGTGGAAAGATTGAAGAAGATCATATTGTTGCTAAGGTGCTGAGATCTTTGCCTCCCACTTATAAACACAAGGTTGCCGCTATTGATGAGATCCAGAGTGTGACTATAGTGACAAGAGATGTTTTGGTTGGAAAACTTGCTACATTTGAGCTGAGCAAATTTGGAGAATCACATGGAAAGTCTGAGACAACATTCAAAGCATCAACGTTGGTATTTGGTAAGCAAAAATATGATCCTAATGAGTGCAGGATATCTAGATATGAAAGAGAAAGAAAAGAGATAGCAACTCGCAAGAAAGAGAGCTTGATGAGCTTGAAGCACTGATTGCCCGAAGATTGCCTAAATGTGCTAATAAGTATGATGGAAAGTTGCCCTTGAAATGTTTTTCTTGTAATAAGATAGGACATTTTGCTTCTAGAGGCCCAGAGAGAATGGCTAAGAATGATAAGTTTGATAAGCATGATATGAATGATAGATATGAGAAGCATGAAAAGTATGATAAGCCTTATAAGTTTAATCAAAAGTTTAGGAACTAGAAGAACTATTATTATGCTGCAGATGAAGGTGTTACAAAAGATGAATCATAAGGAGATGAAGTTGTGTTTAATGCCATTAAAAAGGATAGACCCATGCCTACTGACTCCACTAGCTGTTCTGCTGAGGATAAATCTTTGGCCACAAAGGTAGAAGAGAAGGGTGAATGGGTGATTGACAACGGTTGTTCACATTATATGACCGATGACAAAAGCAAATTTGTAAGCATGGAAATGTATGGTGGTGGAATAGTTATATTTGGAGATGACAAAGCCCACGTAATCTGTGGGAGAGGTTCTATTTATTTTGATGGTAAGAATAAAACTGATGATGTATTGTATATTGAAGGTTTGAAGCATAATATCTTGAGTGTTGGATAGATGGTTGATAAGGGTTATGATCTAAAATTCAAAGATGACAAATGCAAGATCTTGAGTGCCTCTGGTATAGAGATTGCATCTGGAACTAAGATTGAAGGTAACATTTTTCATTTGAATTTTGGTGAGAAAAGTTGTTTGATTGATAAGATAGATGAGAGTTGGTTGTGGCATAGAAGAATGTGTCATGTAAACTTTGATTCATTGATCAAGATCAGTTATACACAAGCTGTTAGGGATCTGCCTAAGATTGTTAAACTTGTTAATCCAGTATGTAAGGAATGTCAGTTGGGTAAGCAAACAAGAATTTATTTCAAGAGTAAACATTATACATTTGATGGATTATTAGATCTTGTGCATACTGACCTGTGTGGACCTACAAATGTTAGAAGTGTACAAGGTGATAGATAATTTATGCTACTAATTGATGCTTATTCTAGAATTATGTGGGTTGTCTTTTTGAAGGAAAAATTAGAAGCATTTGAGAAATTCAAGATATTCAAAGCTAAAGTTGAAATTGAGTCCGGATTGAAGCTTAAGTGTCTGAGATCTGATAGAGGTGGAGAATTCTGTTCCAGTGAATTTAATTCTTTCTGTGAGGTACATGTAATCAGAAGACAACTATCTGCTCCTAGGACTCCACAATAGAATGGGATTGTTGACTGGAAGAACCAAACTGTTATGGATGCTGCAAGAACCATGTTGATTGAAGGAAATGTTCCAAAGGTCTACTAGAGAGAAGCTATTAGCACCGCAGTCTATACATTTAATAGAGTTCATATCAAAGGTGATACCGGTAAGACCCCTTATGAGATTTGGTTTGGTCATGTTCCTACTGTGAAATATTTCAAAGTTTTTGGTAGCAAATGCTATTTTAAGAGAGATGAGGATATTGGAAAGTTTGATGCTAGAAGTGATGAAGGTATCTTTTTGGGATATTCTACAAATAGAAAAGCCTACCAGCGCTATAATAAGAGACTAAGAAAGATAGTTGAGAGTGCAAATGTGAAGGTGGATGAGAACCTTGGGAAGGAGATCAAAGCTTATGATGATGGTCAACATGTTTTAGCTCCTATTCAGCCTGGAGAGCCTAAGCTAAATGATCCGGTAGAGACTATTAATCCGGATGTTGCTGCTGCTAGTAATAATGTACAGGAACCCGAGGATCAGAACAATTAGAAGACTCCGAGGTATGTCAGACTAAATCATTCAAAGAATTATATTATTGGTGATATGAATAAAGTTGTGATGACTAGAAGAAGGTTAGTTGCATAAGAAGTATGTTTGATTTCTAAAGTTGAACCTAAAGATGTTGTTGAAGCCTGTAAAGATGATAGTTGGATAAGAGCCATGGAAGAAGAGTTATACTAGATTGAAAAGAACAACACTTGGGAACTTGTGCCTAGACCTAAGGATACAAATGTTATTGGTACTAAATGGGTTTTTAGGAACAAATTGAATGAAGCTGGTGAAGTAGTCAGAAATAAAGCCAGACTGGTCTGCAAAGGATATTCATAGTAAGAAGAGATTGATTATGAAGAAAATTTTGTTCCGGTTGCCAAAATTGAAGCTGTTAGATTGTTGCTTGCTTATGCTACTTATAAATATTTCAAGGTATATCAGATGGATGCCAAATTTGCATTTTTGAATGGTGATCTAGAAGAAGAAGTTTACATTGAACAACCTGATGGATTTTCATTGTTGGATGATGGATACATGGTATGTAAGTTGAAGAAAGCACTTTATGGATTGAAACAAGCTCCTGGAGCCTGATATGCTAGGTTAGACAAATACTTGCTAAAATTGGGATTTATCAAAGGTGCTGTTGACAATACTTTGTACTTTAAGATTGAAAAAGATAACATTTTGATTGTTGAAGTCTTTGCTGATGGCATTATCTTTCATGGTGATGATGATATGAGTATGAAGTTTGTTGGTGATATGCAAAAAAAATTTGAGATGTCTATGATTGGTGAGATGAAATGTTTCTTAGGTTTGCAGATTGCACATACAAGAAAAAGGTATCTTTATAACTCAAACTAAGTATGTGAAGGAACTGTTGAAGAGGTTTGGATTAGATGATTCCAAACCAGTTGGAACTCCTATGGTAACTGGTTGTAAATGTCTAAAAATGATGAGTCTCCTAAAGCTAATCAGAGTTTGTACAGATCCATGGTTGGTGGACTGCTATATCTTACTCAGACTAGGCCTGACATTATGCATGTTGTGTGTATGGCTGCTAGATATCAAGCCAATCCGAAGGAGAGTCATGTCACTACTGTTAAAAGAATATTCAGATATCTAAAGGGAACTGTGAATTATGACCTATGGTATCCAAAGAATAATGATTTCATGCTGTGTGCCTACACTGATGCAAATTAGGTTGGTGATGTTGATGACTAGAAGAGTACTACCAGTGGAGCATTCTTCTTAGGCAAGATGTTGGTTTCATGGGCTAGCAAGAAACAAGATTCAATATTTTTATCTACTGCTAAAGATGAGTACATTGCTACTGTTAGTAATTGCACTCAGATAGTTCGGATGAAGTAAATGTTGAGAGAAATCAAAGTTATTCATGATGAACCTACTATTATATACCGTGACAATTCCAGTGCTATAAACATGTCTAAGAATCCGGTGCAACATTCAAAGACTAAGCATATATCAATCAAATATAATTACTTGAGAGAGAAAGTCAGTGAACAGAAGGTGAAGCTGGAATATGTATCTACAAAGGAACAAATTGCTGATATTTTCACTAAGCCTTTGCATGTAGATACATTTGTCTATTTAAGAGACAAGTTAGGGGTATCCATCCCTCCTGATGAGAATTAGATGCATTGAGTTGCATCGATCTAGTGGAATTCAGAGCCTTATTTTTTTATTCGGATTGATGAGTTGATGTTGCTCCTCTGCTAGAGTAGTCTGTTGATTTGGTTTTATCCTAGGGAGAGAGATTCATGATTTTGTATTGAGAGTTTGATTTTTCTTTTTTCTTTGGCATTGCTGTCAAAGGGGGAGAGAGATCATGTGAAAAACTGCTTTATCTATCTTGATCTTAGGGGGAGTTTGCTGGTGATATCTTCTTTCTTTGCATTGTCTATTTTTTACATTCATATGTTGCCATCAATGCCAAAGGTGGAGATTGTTGGATTTTTGGGGAGATTGTTGGATTTGGTTGATCATTGTTGCTGCTAGGATATTTTGTTGTCATTGATGTCAACATATTCTTGTGGTTTATTTCGGTGAGCTTGGGAAGATTTTTTGATCCAGTTTTGTAGTTTGATTTTACTGATCACTGTTTTCCAGAATTCGGTATTTCCTCCTGTATATTCCAATGTGATCAGATCTTGTGTTGAGACTTTGGAATATTGTTTGGGATGATTTTGTGAATCTTTATTTCAGATGGTTTGTGATTTGGTGCTCCACAAGTTATCTTTCATTGTGACAGTTGCTGATTGGTTGTGTTCTTGAGGTTTGAGATGTTGACCGATGAAGATTTGAAAAGAGGTGTTGGTGCAACTGTTTCGAATGATTCTAACGAGCTTGCTGGTGTTTCCTAGTCGTGTCCTATTTATTTTGGCGATCCACATTGATCGTTGTGCAAGTTTTTTATGATTTCTATGATTTGGTGATGATTTCTATGTTATGCGGCACGTTTCTGGCGGTGTAGTGTGTCACGGTTGATCTTGGCATGAATTCTAGTGGATTTGATCATTTGGAAATTTGAATTAGGTCCATGCTATGTAATGTAAATCATAATATTGGTCCGATGGTCAATCTTTGTATCGTGTGATGTAATTTTTTTAATTGTAAGTTGAGGGTTGAGGGTTTAGCTGACCTTGTTATCAAGGTTGATTATTTGTATATATAGGTGAGATGCTTATGTAATTTAGGTGTCGGTATTATGTCTGGATTATTAGAGAGAGATGATTGTGTGAACAAGAGAGCTATCATTCAGTGAAGTGTTGAGGTGAGATTGGTGTTGCAGAGCAGATAATTGTGCTTAACCGAAGCTGTCATCAGGCATTTGTAGATGCTATCATTGCAGTTTATTTCTTTTGGATTGTGTACAAATTATATTATAAGTCAATGAGACTTCCCTAAGGGTTGTAGCCTTCTGGGCATATATCTTTTGAGCAGTGAGCTCTAGGAAGTGTGCCTGAATGCATGTGCATTCCCCATTGTAATATTTTCACATACTACTGCATAGTATCATCTTACTGTGGGTAGGTTCCCACCGTGGTTTTTCCCTTAACCAGGTTTTCCACATCAAAAATCTTGGTATTGTGTGTTGTGCTATTAATTTTCTTATCAGTTATTGTTGCAGTCTATCAGTTTATGTTTTGAAGTTTAATTTGCTTTGATTTAGTGAAGACTGATTCACCCCCCCCTCTCAGTCTCCCTTCTTGATTGTTGCTAACAATGTAGTCCTTATCGACCAAGAAGATAATGATATTCATATATTTTTGGACCATATCATATGAAACATGTTCTCTTTGCTACATCTTTTATTGAAATGGTTTGAAGAATCCCCAATATATTAAAGTGTATGATGTGGCATCCTTGAAGTGCTAGAGACGATCTTGAATCTAAGTTGTTATTAGTCGAGATGGAGGCCTCACCTTTTCTGTAAAGGTTGATAATGAATTCATAAAGTAAAATGATACAGATATGATTAAAGATGCCATATCGAAACTATTAGTGTGACCTTTTTGTCGAATCTAGGCTCTTTATCAACTCTTGGCTCAAGACTTCATAGAAGTCAATATTTTTCCTTCCGTGACTATTTGGTAAGCAACGTATATAGATGTTACGATGGTGGAGTCTTCTCTATTCATGTAGTACAGCTTATAGGCGATGCTAATTGTTGCATATTTGACCACTGGATTGTGTTCTTCAAGTTTCACCCATCATATGTGGTTCCTATTAGCTTTGTGACCTCCACATTTTTGATTTCCTTCTTTAGTGGGACCTCTCCTTGCGCCTATAGGCCTGTAACCGCCCTAAATTATTATTTTGTTATTCCTTGGGTCCAGTATAGATATAGGCACTTATTGTGCACAATACTAAGTATGATGCAAAGCCAATCCTCTTGTATGGTGAAGTTTGAGAATTCTTGCCTTATGTCCATTTTTTTCTCTGTGATGTGACTGTATTAGACCCGATAGGTTTTGTATTGGGTTGGAATAGAGTGAGCCCGAGGCTTCAAATTTAGTGGGGTCAATTTCTATGAGAGGGGAATTAATGTTTTTTCTTATGTCTTATATATCATCTTTGCAGGCACTTTAGAAAATGCCTCTATAGGGATTATCTCCATTGCCTTGTATGGGAATTTCTTAGACTTGGGCCTAAGATTTTGAGAAATATCAAGAAAGATAGGTGCAACCATCCTCGAAGGATATAAATTGTAGTAGTGTGATGGTGGTTTGCTAGGGTTTCATGGGGAGGGTAGAGATTTGAGTGTGTGAGAATAGCAAGAGTATAAGAGAGTGAGTGAAAGTGAGAAATATAGTTATATAATATATTTATTGATTTTTTCTAGTTGAGTACATTGAATGTCATAACTATTTTCCCATCTTCTTCTACCCCTTATTCTCTTAAAGCTCTTTTTCTGGTGAGCTCTTTCTATTTTTTCTCTATTTATGAGACAATATAATATAATTGGTCTAACTCTAGAATTTACTATGTGGAGGTATTTTTAAATTATTCTTTTCCAATCCCCCATTTTATTAGGTCAAGGACATTGGTGTTCAAATTGAGGCCTATTTGATATTCTTTGATAGCTCAGACTTGTTCGATAATATGGTAAAGCTTTATAGTGAACTTGCATTTTGTATATTATTGACTGGATGCCCTCATGATTATGTCTTAGATGTATTCTTTATTTTTTGGCTAGTGACGGTTTATGATATAGTGCAGATTTGGGCTCTCTAGGTTTGGATATGGTGACATTATACTTGGGCAATGGTTTTTGTTTCTTTTCCTCTTTTGTGGTATCTTATATTTACTTGTAGTGGTTTATGGAGGGCTTGTGGGTTTGGAACCCATAAACCTTTCAAGAAGTTAATTCCTATTCTCCTTGCATCCATGCATCAAGAACTTCATCACTATTAGTGCTATCATTGTGACTATCCAATGTGAGCTCAATGAAGCTATTGAGGTCTTCTTCTTCTAGGGTAAAAAAGATTTGATATAGAGTAAATGATTCTTGGATCTTCTCTCTATTTCTTTTGAAATTTCTTCAACATATGTTTCGTCTTCTCTTTGACCTAATGGAATATCTATTATCTTATTGCCAAACACAATATCTCTTCTTTTCTTGAATCTACAATATCATTAGAATTGGCAAACCACTTCACGCCTAACAATACCCTAAAAGTATTAAAAGGCTCTTCCATCTCAACCACTTCAAAATCTACAATTTGTTTAAGTTCGTTGATATTTACTTCTATATTTTGTTAAATCCCTTGTGTCTCCATTGTAGATCGATGCACCAAAAAGATATCCATTGGTGTTTTAGCCAACTTGGGGCTGCCCAATCTCTCCCAAGTGGTTGCCAAAGTGATATTAACTATGCTATTATTAAGGTGTATGGTAATTCAAAGAGGGCCATTCTTCCAATTTTAGTCCTCCGTGAGTTGGACTTGTTTCTATTTTTGCTTATTCAAGTACTTCCCAATTAGTTTAATAGGATATTTTTTTGTTGGACCAGAGAGGCCAAATTATTTAGCATCATTACTTCTTCCTCAGAAAAGAAGTCTATAGAATCATTTTTTTGTTATATAATTTGTTGTTTAGAATTTTACACCACTCTATCATGTTGCTATTTGCTCATAACAAAGTAGACATTATCATCTTCTTCTGGACCTGACTCCTCACCAACTTCTTCAAATTATCTTTTCTTATTCTTTCCATTATCAATCTCCTGTCTAGTTAGTATTGTAGCCTTATTAGTTTTAGTTCCAGACTTTTTCCTTTACTTGGTTTATAGTTGTTGTTCTTTTCCAAAATATTATTCATTAGATGAATTAGATGATCAAATATCTATTAACTGAAAGCTTCTTATTCCTTGTGGTAGCATTCTTCTAATCACCCTTCCTCGTCTATGTCCTTGTAAATTATTACTTCATTATCACAGTTTTGCATTTTGGAAATATTGTTGTGCTACATGACATTTAAATATATCATGAGAATTATCTCCACAAAATGAACGTTTCTTGTTCTTTGTCCAATATTCAATAGCATAATGTCCAACCTTCCCATAGTTAAAAATATGTTGCGTCATTTCTCTAGCGATTGTTTCTACTGCATCCTCTTCCTCCTCAGTATTATCGTTGCAGTGGGTTATTTTGTAATGCATAAAAATTTCTATTGTATTCAATGCATCATTGTGGTGAGTTATTTTGCAAGGCATGAGCATTTCTATTATCTCTCAATGGTGGCTATCTATATCCTCCATCATTATTACACAAGTCCTTTGACATATATCATAAGAATCATCTATGTAAAATGGACATTTCCTTTTCTTTGTACAACAGTCAGTAGCATAATGTCCAACCTTCCCACAACTATAACATGTTGCATCATTTCTCTAACGATTGTTTTTTCCACATCCTCTTCCTCCTTAGTAGTATCATTGTGGTGGCTTAGTTTGTAATGCATAAGCATTTCTATTATCTTAAATGTACCATTGCAATGGGTTATTTTGTAATGCATAAACGTTTCTGTTATCTCTCCATTGTGGCTGTTTATATCCTGCATCATTACTATATAAGGGACCTTATGCATGTCCTTTGACATATGCCATGTTTCTACCATCTTCCACATTACAATTGTGGTTTAAGAGACACCTTGCGTTTAGAGGATTTGCATTTTTTTGGACTTGAAACTGATTTGCAGGGTAGCCTTTAGTAAGGTGTTTTTGGCCATTCCCAGTACGTTCCATAGTATAATGGATTTGTCTTAACTAGTTTTGTTTTAAGTTCCACTTCCACTGCAACTATTGTCCTCTCCCCTTGAACTTTAGGGAAATTGCTTTAGACATGGACTTCTCTTGAGAAATAGGTACACCAAATCTCTTTAGCTTTATTTATCTCTCCATTGGCTAGAATACCATTTTGTATTGTTAACTGCTCTATCACTAACTATAAACTTTTTCAAAATGTTTTTTTAATGTTATCCTTATTTGGTCTACGCCATGTCTGAGCTTCTATGCGATGCCAATGTGATCAGATTTGTGTAAATATCAAATATTCTCCCATCTAATGCCACTCTTATGTCCCTCTGGAATCTAGAGAGAAACCATTCAATGTTTTGCCATTCTATTAGGGTTCCTCCAATTTGTGAAAAACTTATTTAAATCTCTTGTCACAAGCTTTCACAAATTCATCTTCTCCTTTCAGCAGATCCCTCATTTTGCCAACACTCTCTAACACTCTCTATAGGGATATGCATAGTGTCAAAGGTTGCCAAAATTTATTGTTTAAATTCATCCCAACTATATTCATGCTTCAAATAGGTTTTCTTATACCAGTCTAGTCCCTCTTTCTGCAAGTAATATGCAAAATCTAGTAATCGTTGAAGAGGAAAAGAAAATCCAAGTGCGATGGTTAGTAAGATAAATCATAAAACAATAAAACATTCAAATACAACAATTATACCTAAAACTTCTTGTTTTCTTCCTCAGTTTGAGCCTTCAGTGAAGCCAAGGATGCACCCCTCCTTAGCTTGTTTGGATTGGTTCCTTGTAGGATTGTGGATTGGTGTGGATTGCTCTCCACTACACGCTAAGAGATTGGATCAAATGATAAGTGAGGATGAAATGGACTGGCTAAGTGAGGTAAGATTTGGGCATTATGATGGTGCTATGGATGATCTTGAGACTAAAATGGGCAGCATGATAATGCATGAGAAGTAGATATGGGATCAAATGGACAACATAAGAATGTATGAAAAGTGGATTATTTGTGAGGAGAGGAGACTCCAATTTATAGATTGGAGGAGGCCAAAATGGAGAGCCAAGATTGATCTTGAAATGGAGGGCTATGATTGAAAGAAAGATTGGAAGATAATTGAGAGGACAAAGTGGGAGAACCAAGAGATTTGACATAAAGGCATTTCTTGTCTCCACACTTCTCAAGGTACATGGGGAAGAGCTCCTGAAGTACATTGGGAAGAGAAAAAGGAATTAAAAATTCCTTGGAGAAAGGGGAGAGGAATTGAAAATCCCAAAATAAGATATATGTGGGAAGACTAAATGAGAAAAGGAATTAAAAATTCCTTGGGAGGAGGATGCATAGGGAGATTCAAAGAATTTGAATTTCTTTGAAAGGATCAAAGTGGGTAGCATTTAAGATTAAAGGATGAGATGGGAAAGCCATTTATGGCAAATAGTTGACTCAAATGATTAAGGAGATTGATTAAGTGGCTTAATGAAGGATTATGATGTAAGTAAGAAAGTTAGGAGGATGCGACATGAGGAGAGAGAATGGGTGGAGGAATATAAAATTGGAGGATAATGATAAGAATGATTATGGAAGAATTAATTTGGCTAAATGATAGGACTAGGAAGATGATTTGTAGGAATCACATGATTAGATTAGTTAATTAAAATTAATTAAGTAGAGATTTAGAAGAAATAATGATTGAGATGACATTAGAAAAATGGGGGAATATAATTAATTTATTGACAAATTAATTATAGGACTATAGTGATAAAATTAATTAAATTTGATTTAATTAATTTTAAGAAGAAAATGACCAGCACAATTAAATTAATTATGTGGACAAGCTTAAATTAATTAAATATTAATTTAATTAATTTTAGATGTCTACATTTTGCCTCTCTTTGATATAGTGTCATGAAGTGATGTTATATCAAAGAAGAATAAAACATAGTGGATGGAAAGGATAATGACTAGTAGCATGATGCCCCCGTCATAGGTGAGATGAGGAAGGATGACGAGGAGGTAGTGGTATGCCCCCTCTAGAGGACATGAGGGTTCAAAGAACACGGGTGTGCTCTCGAAACAGATTAGAGGACTAGAGGATTGAGGATGAAAGGACACAAAAATGATAAGAATGATGAAGGGGGAATGAATGAATTGGAGTCTCCAAGATCAATGGATTAAATGAGATGAATGAACGAAAGAAAGTAAGTGGATGGAATTTCTTGTTGTATAGATGTGGAGAGAAAACCTAGTTTTGATTTTGCAACAGACTATCTACACAACTAACTATAGAAGTCAGGATGTTGTGAATATCCGATGCGTGGACTAGACTCTTAGACAATAGGTTATCTCAATGCACATAGGTTTTCAAACACCATGATGATGTAAATGCGAGACTATAGGATCACATAAGAGAAACCATCAAACACGCCACACCACAAAACTATGCCCCATTATACACCAACCAAGACATACCAAGATATAGGACGATCAAGGCAGCCCTTAACAGATATAGTCCTGGGACACAAGATAAAAATCAAAGCGAAAAGCTCAATCATGCAAACAAAATGCACATGGCTAACTGATATCTCTTGCCAAGAGTAGGACATGGATTTGGATAGACTGCTGAACATGGGAAGGATACATACCGATGGGTAGGTGATGGATTTGGATAAACTGCCAGACATGGGAAGGATGCATCCCGATGGGCAAGGTCTGGATAGATTGATTGATGACAATAGACAAGCTGGTTGTGCGGGGTTTGCAGACGAGAGGATTTCCATTGAGATTTGGTTAGCACAACATGGATGGGTGTTTGGATGACACACAATTCAATATAAGCTCAGAAAGATGGGAAAAACTCAATGTAAATGGGATAAATCTCAGTTTGATTGGATAAAGCTCAGTGTGATGGGGTTCATAAATGGATTGGACAATATGGGAGGGAATTAAATGAATTGGAGATGATAGGATTGCATGGTGGATAAATGGATTAGATAGAAAAATGAATGGGAACCAATGACAAGGGAGGACCAAGGCTTGGTAAAAGGATATAATGGATGGAGAGATTTATTGGATAAGAGATGGATGGATCGAGGGGATAGACATGTATAGGAGATGGAAGATGAAAGGAGGAAGGACATGTGGATTATGATTCAAGGACTATCTTTCAAAGGAGGGAAATGCTCCACACTAGAGGTAGTGGAATTAAGGGTGGAAGGAAGGTGGATAAAAATGTATGAGATGGAAGAATAATGTGTAAGGGATATGGATGGTAGAGGAATTAAAGCTTGTAGTTTCTAAAGCATGCATGGACATTATTTTTTCCTCTAGCTAAATCAAGATCATTGGTAGGAATGGATGATGGATTTGGATAGGATGAGGGATATGAGATGGACGATATGGATACGATAGTCAAGATCAAAGATAGGGAAGGATGATGAACTTTGATAAGATGTGGATAGAGGATAAAGGGGTATTGATGATGTGAATAGTAGGATGGCCTGGATGAAGCTTTCCCTCAAGTGTAGAGTGCAAGATCGAATGAGGAGATTACTCACGATGCTTGTTTGCCAGGTTTTCATCATGATACTTACCCAAGGCACCACAAGAAGTGGTTTTCACCATTGGATGGATTTTTTCTTTTCTTTACTTTTTTTTTTCGCTTCCTTTTTTTTTTTTGGATTAGTTTGGATAGATAAGGATGAGGATAAGTGGATGTATATAAGCTGATTTGGAGGATAGTGGATGGGTGATAAGATAGAGGAAGAACTCAAGCATCAAGTTCCATTGATGATATCCCTTAAATATATGCTTCATTGAGCCGAGATAAATGGAGGTATGCTTATAGATGTTGGTAGAAATAGATGAGGAGATGGAGGAGGATAAGGATTTATGAAAAGGATTGGATTAAAAGGATGGGATTATGGAAAATGGATGTTGGATAATGGATGGGGTTTTGGAAGACTTGTGGATAAATGGATGGGGATGTTGGGAAGATCAACATTGGCACACACCTTGAAGGGTAATGGAGAGATGGAGGAGAAGATTTTAAATTAGATGGAGGATAAAATGTGTATTTTGGGACATGAAGACCCAAATAGATGAAGGGGATGAGAGGGACTTAAGATAGTGGATTTTGAGATGTAAGAGCTAAAAATGGATTTTGTAGAGGGAGGATTTTTAGATGGAGGACTGGAGGACTGGAGGACTTATGAATGGAGGAAGATTTTGGATTAGCTAGTTTGGATGCTAATTTGGATTTTTCTTTGTTAGATTCATTGCTTCTATGAGTAGTGTGGGAATCCACATAGTTTTTGATTTTTCCTTTTTGGGCCTTTGTGGCCTTTTGGATTTTTCTTTCTTTTGCATCATATTTTTCTTTTCCTGAGCATGTCTTTTTGAGGGGACATGTCAATCCTTAGATTTTTGTGTATTTATGGATTTATGCATTTAAGATTTGGCATCCAAATTGTTTCCAACAGCAATGGTACGGGTGCATGAGGATGGATGACTTGGAGGTTTTATGGATGGGATGACAGAGGGAGAATGTTGGAAGGAATTCAAGGATGTGTGCCTTTGTGGATCTTTCTTAGGGATCATTTGAGGTGATGGAGTGGTGGATGGAGGGATGTAAGGACCCAAGATGGATGGAAGGGTTGAAGGGTTTAGCGTTGGAACACAAGGACCCAAAATGGGTGTGGAAGATGGGGGATGGTATGATTTTGATTTGTATGAAGAAATTGTGGATTTGGGAGGGATGGAAGATACACCAACATCTTGAGCATGAGATTTGTATCCAAGGCCATATGTATTTTCTTTGACTTGGTGGGGTTCCAATATGCCTTGTTCATGGAGGCCTAACCCTTTTCCTTGATAATTCATTTAAAAAAAAATTATTTTTCCAATGGGATACTTATTATTTTGGAAACAGGATGCGAGTCTATTTTGAGGGGGATGGGATGTAGAAGGGATCGTAAGCTCTTGGAGGAAACCAGAGTGGATGAAGGTGGAAGAGCCAATTTGATAGGTATGGGATTCATGAATAGCATGGATAGGGGTGATGGGATCTTGTGTGGGAGTGGGATTTTGTGGGGGATTAGTCTCATGTGTGGGATTAAGAAGAATGTTAGGATCATGAGATGGATTCGGATCATGACATGGAGAGGAGTGGACACCTTGATCTTGACTTCAGATGGGATCATTTGGTGGAGTGGGAGGGATTATTGAATCTTGAGATGGAAGGGGATCATGCAATGGGATGGAGGGGATACATGGATTTGAGATGGAAAGGGATAATGAGATGGAGTGATGCTTTTATACTGAGGTGGAGAGGAATTTATGCTAGCATGCTCTGGAACAAGTGCTTGACATGGTTGGGGTTGGGGGGATGGTGTGATGGAGGAAGAGGTGGATTCTTCAACTTGGGCAGATAGGTGGAAGGTGGTATCATGAAGCTTAGCGGATTGAGGGTTGTATTGATTCATAGGGGATGGAGGACTTGGGGAGTGGGCAACTTTGTTTTGAGGTGGGGATTTAGTCTCCTTTGCTAGTATTCCTTGGATAAGATTATGAAGAAAGGACTTGGAGGTTGGAGATGATGTGTATTTTGAAGGATTACGATTATGTAAAGGTTTGGTATTAGATGGAAGATTGGGATTATGGATTAGGGGATTGGGATTAAGGCTTGAAGGACTATGGTGCAAGGGACTTAGATGGGGAGTGGATATGATGGAGGTGTTATAAAAGGATGGCGATTGAGATGTGGATGGGTGGAAAGATAGAGATACACATATTGGATCAGAGGGGTATGTGGATGAGGGATAATATGAAGACATGGATGGGGAATAAGATGAATTCCCCTTGTCAAAGGTAGGGGAAGGATAAGGAATGTGAGATGAATTGGGATTGACTTGGTAAGGGGGTTGGGGTGGGAGACATGAATAGGTGGAAGTTGGATAGCTTTGAGGCATGAATGAGCTAGATGGGCATGGTTGATATGGTGATCCTTGAACTTCCATAACCATTTCTTCAAACCAACCCATGATGCTTGAATGTGGGTTTATAATAGCCAACTTTTGCTTTTGTGAGCGTGTGCAGACTATGCAAGTGTAACCTTAAAATGATGAGAATGGGATGATAAGTTGGAATTCGATGAATGGACTTGATCAAGAAAAGTGATGAGATGATGCTAGATAAAGATTCATTAGGACTTAGCAAATTTGGATTGGATTGAGGATTGATTGGATTTGATTTGATTTTCTTGGATTGGATTGGGTTTGATTTAATTGGATTGGATTGGTCCTTGGATTAAAACAAGATTGATTTGGATTAGGATGACACCTTGATCCTTTTATTAGGACTTATACGAGGTGTGAAATTGATGATGTGGACCACAAAGCAAGGTGAAAACCAAGCTAGGTAAAATTCAGACCCTTGGATTAAGGTACAATTGATCAAGCTTTCTTCTACTTAGGATAGCCTTACATTCCTAAGCAAAAGAAGGTAAAAGGATTAGGGTTTTGATAAACCCAAAATGATTAAGCAAAGGTACTTGAGGGAGATTCTTTCCCAAGCACAAGAGCCAATTGATGACTGATTAAAGATAAAGGTCTAAATCAAACTTTCACAAAGTGTGAGCCTTAGAATGAGGTTTATTGATTGATTCGATGATTTGATTTGATTGTTTGATTAAGTTTGATGATTGATTGATTGGGACTTTGGATTGGAAAGTTGATTAATTTGATGTGCTAATTCCTTGAGGATGGAATGAAAATGATAATGGGAGAATGGATTGATGATAGGTTGAAGAAGGGGAAGGTTACCCAAGACTAGATGGAGGGTTGTCCAGAGATATTGATTGGGGATTGATGATCATTTGGATGAATGAAAATTGATTGGGTATTTAGCTTGAACAAAGATGATGAAATAGGTGTTTGACAATGACAAAGTAAAAATTGAAGGGTTTGGTCAAATGTTTAGTTAAATTTGGGAAGTTTTAGAATTTTTTGACTTGGCAAGAGATATCAAGCAATGAATACACTTTGGCCAACGTAACACTTTATAACAAATGTGAAAGAGGGGGGGCCTAGAATAGCCCAAACAAAATTACTGGATTTGCACAAATGAAGACACTTGAAAGTATACAACCTAGGCTGGAAAGTGGAAACCATTCAATGGGGCCTCACGCACAAAGTGATACCTTAAACAAGCAGATAGATAGAGATTTTGGTAGCAGTGGATCCACTCCACGACACTCACTTCTCGAGAATACCAGATTCTCTTACCCTTAAGATCTGAAGATCTTTTAATCGAGGGGTTCCTATCTTATCTTGAGAGGGTACATGCGAGGTTACTTTAGGGTACATTCTAAACTCTTTGCACCATCAAATGTGGGATTTGGGCTACTACAAAAAAATTCTTAGTGTAATTTCAAGGGATCACTAATACAACAACAAATTCTTGAAGCAAGCCACTTAAGGCTTTAATTGAGCTTATCGGTGCAGAGGGGGCCTCCACATACGTCGAATTTACTCAACACTTCACTCGCTTGAACAACTAATTTATATAGCAGCTCAAAAAAACCCGCTTGAAATTACGTCGGGGGAGTCGATATCCCTGATGTGTCCTAATTTGAACTACCCTTGTGGGGTGATGAAATCCCCAATCAAGAATAGCCCTCTCTACAAAAAGAAAAAAGTGGGTGTTGTTGATCACTTTTCTCTTCACCCAAGGTCCACGAAGGCAAGGGGAGAGGATAGTGCAATGATGGGTCCACCCTACATGTGTGCAAGCACACAAGACACTGAAGACAATGATTCTTTTTAATCCCACAAATAAAATGTTATTTAATCTAGGGAAACAAGAAAATGAACGAATGCTAGTGGGAAAAAAAATTATGTCTTGGATAAACGTGTTGCAACAAACATATTAGTAGTTTCAAAATTATGCCTTGGACACACGAGAGTGCTTGCAAAAACTAAAATTAAGATCAGTAACCAAAAATTCCTAAAGACTCAGTGCAAATGCCAAAGCACAAGCGTAGACGCCGAATGTCTGTGCAAACGTCAAACTTCTACGCAGACGTCGTAGTAGGCCCCATTGTGAAACAAAATTATAAAATGTAGGAACTTGAAAATTTGAAATTTGAAATTCTAACTACCAAATTTATTATCCACACAGACGTTGTTCTAAAGTACATACATTAAGCATCTGCACAGACGTCAAAATATCCAAAGTACAGAATGACTAAGACAAAAAAATTAAATTTTTGAATTTTAAATCTAAGAAGGAAATCTGGTTTGATGCAAATGTTGAACCAGAGCGCAAATATCGACCATCTGCGCAGACGTTGATGTGTCGATTTACCCAAAAATTAACTAATTAACTTAAAAAATTGCAAATCCTTCTAAAAACCAGAAAGCAAAAGTGCCTAATTAGTTGTTTTTGTTCTTTTTAACCAATTTCTAATGTTTTAAGATATTAAAATGCAAAAATAATGTTCTAAGTTAAGTGTCCAAAGACACTGGGTGGAGACGCTAAATTGCAAAACATGCAAAAAAGGCGGGTTAAAAATTCAATTTTTTTTTGGCGGAGACGTCAATTCCTCTTGGAGACGTCTTTTTGCAGACGTAGACACTGATCTGAGACCTGTGGCTAAAAACTTCAAAAACACTAAAAAGCAAGATTAGTAAACATGAGATGGGTCCCACCGTGCATGCCCAAATGAAGAGGAAAAGAAAATCCAAGTGCAATGGTTAGTAAGATAAATCATAAAACAACAAACATTCAAATACAACCATTATACCTAAAACTTCACAACAAGAGATTGAATCAAATGATAAGTGAGGATAAAATGGATTGGCTAAGTGAGGCAAGATTTGGACATTATGATGGTGCTATCGATGATCTTGGGACTAAAATTGACAACATGACAATGCATGAGAAGTGGATATGGGATCAAATGGATAGCATAAGAATGTATGAAAAGTGGATGATTTGTGGGGAAAGGAGACTCCAATTTACATATTGGAGGAGACCAAAATGGAGGGCCAAGATTGATCTTGAAATGGAGGGCTAGGATTGAAAGAAAGAGTGGAAGAGGATTGAGAGGATAAAGTGGGAGATCCAAGTGATTTTTCATAAAGCCATTTCTTGTCTCCACACTTCTCAAGGTACATGGGGAAGAGCTCCTCAAGTACATTGGGAAGAGAAAAAGTAATTAAAAATTCCTTGGAGAAAGGGGTGAGGAATTAAAAATCCCAAACTAAAAGATGTGTGGGAAGACTAAATGAGAAAATGAATAAAAAATTCCTTGGGAAGAGGATGCATGGGGAGATTCAAAGAATTTGAATTTATTTGAAAGGATCAAAGTGGGTAGCATTTAAGATTGGAGGATGAGATGGAAAAACCATTTATGACAAGAGTTGACTCATCCCTAATCAAGGTGATTAGGGACGTGCAAATGATTAAGGATATTGATTAGGTGGCTTAATGAAGGATTAGGGTGTAAGTGGGAAAGTTAGGAGGATGTGACATGAGGAGAGAGAATGAGTGGATGAATATAAAATTGGAGGATAATGATAAACATGATTATGAAAGTATTAATTAGGCTAAATGATAGGGTTAAGAAGGTGATTTGTAGGAATCACATGATTAGCTTAGTTAATTGAAATTAATTAAGTAGGGATTTGGAAGAAATAATGATTGAGATGAGTTTAGAAGAATGGGGGAATAATTAATTTATTGACAAATTAGTTATAGGACTATAGTGATTAAATTAATTAAATTTGATTTAATTAATTTTAAGAAGAAAGGGACCAACACAGTTAAATTTATTAATTACGTGGATAGGCTTAAATTAATTAAATATTAATTTAATTAATTTTAGATGTCTACAACCGTGATTTGTATTCTTTGATTTCTCATCTTTCCCATAGTGATTCCAATAGGAATACATGCTTTGTAGCCTTTGTTGTTTCTTTTCATAATACCAGTATCTTGATTGATGACTCCATTTTGTTTTGTCATCTTTTGGTTCTAGGTTTGCACATTTGTGAACTACTTTTCCCATTGTTTTATTTGTTTAGACTCTCAACTATATGAGGCTTATGCTCTCTGCACTTGTCTCTTGCTAATTTTATGCCAAAGTACTCTTTCTAAATAATTCCTTCCCACACCACTACTATTTTTTCTTTCTCTCTTGTCTCTTTGTTTTTCAATATTTCTTCTACTAAAATTATGCTACTCATATACAACTCAGGGGATGGGTCTTAGTCAGGGGCTTGGTACTCTTCAAAACATCACTTCATTTTCTCATTTGTCAATGACATTTTATTTGTTAGTGAAAAGTTTTTTTTGCCCAAATTAAATCTAATTTTCTCTTCTTTTTCTATTATTTCTCCCCTTAATTTTCTTATGCTTCCATTGGCTAAATCTTCTAAATATTCTTCCTGAATTGATAGAACCTTCTCTAGAGTTTTCATAAATTTAAGAATTTTATCATCCATCTTTATTGTTAGGTTTGATAGATCTGACTTGATTGTAGGATTTGTTGTCACAAAAGTTCGCCCGCTTGATGAGAAATCCTAGTCATCAACCTAGTGCAACATTGAAAAACCTCCAATTGTGGGACATGTAGAAGTGAGGTTGAGTCTTTGGAGAAGGCCGACTTCCTCTTCAAGTTGATGCAAGTGTTGGACTAACCCAACACTAAAATATCTATTCTCTTGGTCTGACAGGGAAAAGGGAGAAATACAGGATGCTTGAAAGAAGGGAAATGAGGTTCACACCTAGATTGAAAGTTTGATCTCCCTGCCTATAACTACACAAAACATCAATAGAGCCACCCAAGATATAGACAAAATTTTATCCCAATTGATCATCCAAGTGTGAGTGGAGGTTAGAATTCTTGCAAGATGAAAAGAGGAACCAAGATACTTCACAGATGAAACCTGAAGAGGGATTAACACAATCACCTCCAACTCAAAGAAATAAGTAGGATTCATTCAAACAATAAGGTAAAAATATTACACAAATTGAAAGAACTGAAGAAAGGTAAGACAAGAAAATCTATTGATATGAAGGCAAGACAAAATTTAGAGTCGCAGAGAAACATAGTTTTCTGCTAGAGAAAGAAAGAAGACGATCTCTGGAAAGTTTAGAGAAATTGCCTTTATAGTTGAGACATAGCTCAACTTAAAACTACAACTAAAAAGAGGAACCAAGATACTTCACAGATGACACCTGAAGAGGGATTAACACAATCACCTCCAACTCAAAGAAATAAGTAGGATTCATTCAAACAATAAGGTAAAAATATTACACAAATTGAAAGAACTGAAGAAAGGTAAGACAAGAAAATCTATTGATACGAAGGCAAGACAAAATTTAGAGTCGCAGAGAAACATAATTTTCTGTTACAGAAAGAAAGAAGACGATCTCTAGAAAGTTTAGAGAAATTGCCTTTATAGTTGAGACATAGCTCAAATTAAAACTACAACTGAAAACCCTAACCCCCCTAGGGTTAGGTTACAAAATATTTGCAAAAGGGAGGAAGACCAGGTCAAATGATATGATCAACATAAGGGATCAAATTGTGTGCAAAATCTCATCTATGAATTTCTAATCATTCGGGAGGAAACAAAACTACTCTGCCGATGAAGCAACACCGGCATATAAGCATAGTCAAGTACACTCTTGGGTGAAAAAGTATCGGATCTACCAAGAATGAGCATGGATTTTGTCTTAGAACGAGCCATAGATTCCAATTTGGACTAATGGTGAAAATCTCCAGTGGTTATATGCAAAAAGGATCAGATATTAGGCATCGACTGAGCAAAAAATATCGTCGACCGTTGGGTTGGCAACCACCCACCTGTAGAGCTTTAAATTTCTAACGATCACCACAGTTTGAACATCCATCGTCGATCAAGAGATCTCGCACGCAGATGGACACATGAGATCTTGCCACATACGTGCCCAATAGGCCCAACAGAGGATTAAAACATCACCGTTAAATTGCCCATCCTATGAAAATCTAACGACTAAGGATATCTAACGTGACACCCCGGGCCCACACTTTCTTTGCTATGCTTGACCGCCAAGTTTCCCCCCATACCACACGGGATGGCGGGGAAACTACCCTTGTAATTCCTTTTATTATCTCGCATGATATCATCCCTTGTATTCTGACCGGTGTGGAATGGCGGGATAACCATGCCCCTTACCCATCTCTTATCCCACGCACATCACTTTGGCCTTTACTTTACCCTGCGAGATGGTGGGGATCTATCTGCCTACCATTGTTTACTTACCCTGCAAAACCTCTCGAGGTACATTGAAATGCCTATGGGGTGACGGGGAACACCTTCGCTCTTTGTGGCTCTTAGCCTGCAAGGCCCCCTTGGCACCTTAGAATGGAATGCGGGATGGCAGGATGACTATCTTCCCTTAGCTTTGTTTACCCTACAGGATCCCTTGTGTGCCTTATCCTTCCTTGTGGGGTAGCAGGGAAGAGACTTCCTCATTGTTCCCTCGCTATCACGTGTGCAACTTCGCCCTTCCGCCTTGCAGCCAAATTGTCTCACAAAACTCCCTAAGGGATGGCGAGATGACTTGTTGATTCTCTTGTTTTTCTATCCCACGAGCCTTTTCCACTTGGTCATTTGCTTGTGCAGGATAGTGGGAACATCACCCGCCTCTTTGTCTCCTACCCCTCAAGTCGCCCTTAGGCACATTGAAATGTCTGTGGGGTGGCGGGGAAGTCATCATTTTCATTGAGAGAATGCCTTTTGACAAGACCCAAAAGTCATTTTATCTCTGAGAGTAGCTGGGCCTAAAAAATATCTCCAACCGATGGATAGACAAGGGGAAACCGACTTGCCAATGATAGAAGACCCTCCAACTGGTAAAAACTTAAGTGATTTGACTGCCGCAACTAGTCAACCTAAAAATAGAAAATGGATCTTGAAAGATGAAATACTCCCTCCGCATGCAACCAATATAGTTCGCATAATGTACAAGTTATGCAAGTGCGCATAACACGCAGGTTATGCAGGTGCACATAACACACAGGTTATGCAAGTGCGCAAAACATGTAGGATATGCAAAAAATGTGATGAATAATGATGAATAGTAAGTACTCAACAAATACTAAGAGGGGGGGTGAATCAGTATAGACAAAAGCTTCCTTAAACAACTTTGACTGCAAAGACTGCACCAACTGGTAAACAGTATCACCGATCTAAAACAGGGCACTATCGCTAAAACATAGTAAGACTGTGAAAGACATAAACCGGTAACACTTAGATCTTCACACAACCTAATATCTCATTTCCACTTCACCCATATGCTTAGACAAGTAATACATCATCAGAAATATAATGACCATTGGATCAACATGCTTTACCACTTGACAGAAAACACTAAGACATCACATGAAAAAGCATCACACATAACACACTGATTTTTCATGTGGAAACCGAACTGGGAAAAACCACGGTGGGGATGAATATCCACAAGTTATTCTTTGAACTCTTCTGAAGACCTCTCTGTTAGAAGCCTAGTCCGGTTAAGGAATTTACAATAGGTTCTGCTAGGAATCGATCTTGCTAGGGATCACCCGGTTAAGGTATGACTAAATACCCGGTTAAAGGTTAGAACCCTGTTAAAGGTTACCTCACAAGAGGATTTGAAGAACTCAATGAATTCAAGTCACCCTATTAAAGGATTTACAGAAAGCCTATTTTAGCTACTCAGTTAAGGGATTTTCCAATTGCTGAAATGGTTAGAAGTCAACAGGTAAAACTTTGATCTGATAACATCACTCAATGCCAATGCAGATCCACTTTAGTTCTTTTTCTTCTGCAATCACACTCTTGCAGGTATCAACACACTTCTCCGGTCTGGCAAGAATCAAGTATCTGTTCACTTGGATACACACATAACATTTTCCAACAATTTCACAATGCAAATCATCATCAACCTTATAGACAATAGATAGGTCGGTGGCATAAACCCTAAACCCTAAACATTTAGGTTATCAATACAGTCGGTTCAATCCTGACCGTTTAATCACATTGCACATAGTAAAATGATCTTGAACAAATCTCAAGGAATTCTCCATCATTCATTCTTTGCCTCTTCTGGAAGCTGATAACCCATCACGCGCTCTCCACCGTTTATTGAGACTTCACACATTCCCGAGGTAGATAGAATCAATCTTCTTCATGCAAGATCCTCAAGGAAATCCTTCACATGCACAAGGATGACGTGGCAACATGATCTAATCTTCATTGCAATACTAACTCAT
Organism: Cryptomeria japonica; assembly: GCF_030272615.1. Taxonomy (NCBI): domain Eukaryota; kingdom Viridiplantae; phylum Streptophyta; class Pinopsida; order Cupressales; family Cupressaceae; genus Cryptomeria; species Cryptomeria japonica. The sequence continues at coordinate 482,089,170 of NC_081415.1, read as the reverse complement.
CACAAAATGTCATCGGTCGAATCACACAAACTTGGAATGCATCAACCGAAAACCCTGAAGCTGAGACTACCAACTGATAGTCATACCAAATGAAACCGTAATACAAAAATTTCCACATACCGGTTCATAGTTCAACATACCACTTCACTTGAACCAACATACCGCTTCAATTTTTCACATATACCGGTTCACACTTCTGCATATTGACATCAATGACAACATACAGTATCATCATGTCATCACACTCTGCACATATGCCAACAATCTCCCCCTTTGGCATTGATGGCAATATACAAAGATATCTCTCCGCTTGACATCTTCTCCCCCTTTGACAACAATGCCAAAGTGGAGGCACAAACATCCATGTTCCACTATGCTGCTCCCCCTGAGGAGTAGCATCCTTCAACACACCAATCCTGAAAAGATTTGACAATGCAATACTTGACTGATGTGGAGCACATACCTTTAGTTCACCTCTTGAAGGGGCAACACCCCTAATTGACCTCTTAAATAGGTAAATGTAGCCTTCGATAGAGGCTTGGTGAATATATCTGCTAACTGCTCCTTACTGGAAACATGTTCCAATACAACTTCTTTGTTCTGAACTTTCTCCCTCAAGAAATGATACTTGAGATCGAAGTGCTTGGTTCTAGCATGTAATATCAGATTCTTGGAAATATTAATTGCACTTTTGTTATCACAAAATATGCTCACCAGTTCAGATACAGGGACTTTGAAATCACTTAATACATGCTTCATCCAAATTGTCTGAGTACAGTTCATAAATGCTACTACATATTCTGCTTCTACTGTAGAATGAGAGATACAACTCTGCTTCTTACTCATCCATGAGACTAGTCTACCACCAAGAAAGAACGCACCACCGATTGTGCTCTTCCGATCGTTGACATTACCAACCCAATCGACATCTATAAACACTTTGAGATTGAAATCATTACTGTAAGGATACCACAATCCATAATCTATAGTTCCCTTCAAATATCTAAGAATCCGCTTGACTACGACCAAGTGGGATTCTCTTGGACTTTTCTGGAAATGTGTAGCAATGCCCACTGCATGTGCAATGTCCGGTCTATTGTGTACTACATAGTGCAACTTACCAATCATTGATCGGTATTCCTTCTCATTCACCAACACTGAGTTATCTTCTTTTGACAATTTACAACTGATCACCGTCGGTGTACCAACCAGTTTGCTATCTTCCATGCCAAAGGTCTTCAACACCTCTTTGACATACTTAGACTGAGTGATAAAGATACGGTCTTTCATTTGTTGTATATGTAGTCCAATGAAGAACTTAATCTCTCCGATTAGTGACATCTCAAATTCTTTCTTCATCTCATCTGCAAAATCATGACTCATCTTGTCATCTCCACCAAAAATTATGTCATCGACAAACACTTCAAAGATCAGAATCTGATCTCCTTCTGACTTTAGATAGATATTTCTATCTTCACTTGTTCTTTAAAATCTAATATTCACAAGATGGGAGTGTAAACATTCATACCATGCTCTAGGTGCCTGCTTCAATCCATACAAGGATTTTTGTAGCCTACACACCATATCATTGTCTTCTGATAGGGCAAACCCATCTAGTTGCTCTATATACACTTCCTCTTCAAGTATTCCATTCAGGAATGCAGATTTTACATCCATCTGATACACTTTGAATCCCTTGAAGGCTGCATATGCAAGAAGCATTCAAACTCCTTCCAATATAGCTACTGGAGCAAAAGTTTCTCCATATTCTTCTCCTTATTCTTGATCATATCCCTTACATACCAGTCTGGCTTTGTTTCTTACCACTGTTCCATCTTCATTCAGCTTGTTTCTAAAAACCCATTTGGTGCCAATAACATTTTTATGCTCAGGTCTGGGTACCAAAGACCATGTACCATTCTTTTCTATCTGGTCAAGTTCCTCTTCCATAGCCTTGATCTAGTCTTCATCTTTATGTGCCTCTTTAAATGTTTTAGGCTCAAATTCAGAGATCATGCAAGAATTTTCTCTGACCGTTCTTCTTGTAAGAATTCCTGCATCCTTATCTCCTATGATTTGCTTTGGATCATGATTCAACTTTCATACCTAGGAATGATCTTAACTGTTTCCTCTTGCTTTTCCTCTTCATCCTCATCTTCATCAGCATCAACATCTACCGGTGTAGGAGCAGTACTGGGCTATTTTGCAACCGGTTCCCAGAAGGTTACAACTGATTCATCTACCACTTACTTACTGCCAGTTTCCTCAGGTTTCTTAGAGGTTTCATCAACTCTAACATTGATACTTTCGACAATTCTCTGTGTCCTATTGTTAAAACACTTGAGAGATTTGCTCTTGGTGGAATATCCTAGGAATATTCCCTCATCACATTTTGCATCAAACTTCCTCTGGTGTTAAATCCTCTTGATATGACATCTGCTACCAAACACTCTAAAGTAGCTCACTATAGGAGTCTTACCGGTCCAATACTCATTAGGAGTTTTATCCTTACCTTTCTTGACGAGTACCTGGTTCAAAGTGTAGACTGCAGTGCTCACCGCTTCTCTCCAAAAGGTGTGAGAAACCTTCCCTTGAATCAACATCATTCTGGCTGCTTCAACTATAGTTCGGTTGTTTCTTTTTGCTAGGCCATTCTGCTATGGAGTTTGAGGGGCATATAGTTGCCTCTTGATGCCATTGTATTCAAAGTACATATTGAACTCACTAGAAGTGAACTCACCTCCTTGGACAGTTCTAAGGCATTTGATTCTCTTACCACATTCTTTTTCAACAAGTGCTTTGAAGGCTTTAAACTTTCTAAAAGATTCAGACTTGTCTTTCAAGAATGTGACCCACATCATTCTTGAGCAATCATCAGTAAGAATCATAAAGTGCCTATCTCCCTGAACACTCCTAGTTTTTATAGGACCTGTAATGCCCCGCCAGGAAACCCCTAAGGGTTTAAGTTAAAAACACTCAATTAGAGTGTAAATTTTTTTTTTTAAAAATAATAATTAAGAGCGTTAATGAAACGTTACAATATTAAGATAGATTGAAGTTATCTCAAAGTTATCTCTAACTAGATAACACAACGGAAGGTTAAATGATCCTAAGAGGTTTCCCAACGCGATTACATAACCTTACACCTAACTCAACTTGCGTCATTAGATCCATTAAACTGGATATCTTACTTACGAGATAATGCATAGATCTAGATTATATATGTGTTCAATGGTTTGACATCTTATAACTTTAGGAAGCGTTCAATTACTTTGGGTGGTTAGGGGGCCATTGAGGGGTTATTTATTCATTGCACTTTAATTCATAATTACATTAAGAGGCCTCCAAAAGGTTCATGCGTTTAATATAATGAAGTTCATTCTATTGGGTTTAAGGTATCCATTCACAATCGATTTCATCCTTTAATATTAAAAGTATGGTCAATCAGATGAGATTCATTCATTAAGAATTAACTACAATTAATAGAGTGACATCCCTTCATTTGATTTCGTGCATAGCCAACTAATGAGTTGTAATTCTTATATGAAAGATAAAATGTGAGTAGCCATAGAATTCATTTGAAGTTTTGATAGTACTAATAGATGGATAAATTCATTAAGATGAAAATGTATTAGGAACACATGAGTTCATCCTTTAAATTAAGATATATTTAGCAAGGTGATATTAATCATTTCAAGATTAGAATTATAAGTTCATAGAGACGTTCTTCCATTAGGATTGAAATACAATTATCTTATTACACATTACTCCTTTTTTTGTTAAATGAAGTTAATATGAGAGAGATACTTTTACTAAGATTTAATGTATAAGCAACCAATCAACTATTTCCCATTTTAGTTCAATTTTAGCAATCATAAGGGGATTCTTTTTATAAGGGTTAAAATATGGATATCTACTTGAGTTCACCCAATTATAAAATTAATCTGGTGAGGATTATTGGTTACAATTACAACATAATTAACTAAATATATTCATCCCATATAGTGGAATTTAATTAACATGGCGTTGCCCATTTAAGAAGATAAAAGTAATTACCTATATGTTGATCACCCCTTTAAATTCCAACTTAGAAATTATAACATTAATTCTATCTTGGTTTCCCCTACTCATTTGCTCAATTTACATGCTTAATAACAAGTTAATCCAATGATGTAATCTAGCAAGATTCTTTCCACTATTACAACTTTTAATTCACATTATCAAAATACTTTTTTCCATAATCATAATTACAATGTTTTGTGAACCTAATAACTACATTTATCAAGACAAATAATGTTAAGCACTTAGATTTAAATTCATTAAATTTCCACCATATACTTATACAATGATACAACCATCCATGATAATTTAAAGCATAAAACAAAGTAAGCTAACAACATCGCATAACACAGATATGATCTCGGAGTTCACCCCTAAAGGGCTACATCTCCGGGTCTGCTCAACTGCAAGACCCCTTTGGTATTATATCGTTAGGAATACAAAATTTATAAGTCTTTACATCTTTGCCACTTAGGCGAATACAACCAATATACAACAACCACCTCAGACGTTAATTACATAATGATCCCTTTTGAAGCGGATCTTACCAAATACATCAAAACAAAAAGAGCAAGGGTTTCTTAACTGGTGGTATCCTAAATGGAGACTTGACCGACGTTGGTCAGACAAAAGCAATCAGATGACGGGGGCCCAACATGTCTAGCTAAGCCGTGCTATTATAACAGACACAACAAATTTTCCCAAAATAATAAGCCATGCTCAAGCGTTAACGGGTAATTACAACAGTTTCTCAAGTTGACATAAACGTCTAATCAGATTAATTAACCCTTAGATACCCACTAATGACAAGTTGGTTTACAACAATAGTCTAGCCCCCTTTCTAACGACACAAAACAAAATTTCCCCTTTTTCTATGAAGAACAAATACATAATGAGTGAATGAAGAAAAGGAAAGAAATCATTTCCGAGCTAAATTAGCTTCTATTGCATACATTTAAGGATCAAAAACCATCACCTCCATTAAATTTACCCTTTATCATATAGTTATTTATCATTTGGGTTTAAAAATTACAATGAAGGTCATTGCTATATTAAGGCCCATAATTCTGTATATATATATTTAATAATACATGCTAAATAGGTGTTACCCATATTAGCATATATTTTAAATATATACCTTTATCCCCTTTTGGTTAAACATACTTGCTAGAGTATAAACTACATCTCATTATTTTTTAATACCAAACTAGTTCTTATGATAACTTTATACTAATAAGTAAAATCCCCTTTTCTTTTATTTTAAACATTATATATACTAATATAAAATCCCAACTCATTTTGAAAATACAATATATTACTTAAAACAGATTTTACACCAATAACATCTCCCCATTTTATAAAATGAAAACCCCCATTTCATGTTTAACTATACTAATAAGATTTAAAAAAAAAAAAAAACATTTTAAAAACAAAGCAAAGGGCGGCGAAACCCTAGGCGGCGAAACCCTAGGGCGGCCGAGCCTGAGCCGAAGAGGCTGCGGCCTCCACGGAGGACGCAGGCCCCTCGGCCTCCACTTATAGTGGAGTCGGGGGTTCTGCGCCTTCCGTGGGGGTCGCAGGCCCTTCAGCTCCCCACACAGTGGCGCCGGGAGGGACTGTGGCCTCCATGGGAGACGCAGTCCCCTCGGCCCCCACTGTGTGTGGGCACCGAAAGGAACAGTGAGCGGCGCGCGGGGAGGGGCGGGTTGAGCTTCGGCTGCCCCCCCGAAACCCCAAATTTTATGTTATTTTTTTTTTGTTTAATTTTTTGATTCGATTCACAGTCCGAAATAACCATTTTTTTTTTTTTTTGCATAAAAATTTAACAAGAATGAAATCCTCCATTATTGCCTCATTCATTTTTTTTTTAAAATTTTTTTTTGTGTTTCACAGATCTATTCAATTTCCAGATTTACCCAAAACTCCATTATGGGACAAATATCTCCACATCAGGTTTGAAGCCACTAAATTTATTAAGAAACGGAAATTTGTTTCAAGAACAACCAAACTTTTAAAAGAAAACTGAAACTACCTTTCAACAAAACATCCATGGATAATATCCTCTTTTTTTTATCCAACAAGAAATAAAAAGGTAGATTCGAATTCCTACCTCATAATGCATTCCGGGCAAGAATCTTGATGAAGAGCTCCACCTGCAACTCCAAGCAAGAGAACTTCATTTTTTTTTCAACATTCTCCTTCCCACCTCCATCTTTTTTTTCCAAAAAAAAAATCCCCCAAAGAGAGAACCCCCAAAATGTTTCCCAAGCTAGGTTAAAAATGAGAAACCCTAATTTTGACCTAATTTTCAATTTCGAATTTAGGCATTTATTTTTAAAATAAAATAAATGAAAGTCCAAATGGAAACCATTATTCAATCCTTCTTATTCATTTTTCCTTTAAAATTAAAAAGCTTCCATTTCTTATTGTGTTTTAAATTTTAATTTCTCACTATAAATTTTAGGCCTACTTCTCATTTCGAAACTATTGACCCGGGTAGGGCGTTTTGATTAATTTAATTTTCTAAAAATCAAACTTTTATACTATATCGACTTTACAAGTGAAAAGAAAATAATTTCCTTTTAAATAATAAAATTTTACTCTTTTTCTTCCAAAATGCAAAAATGAGTAATTTATTTCTATCTCCCAAATGACTTTAAATTTTTTTCCTTTCCAAAACGCATAACTCATTAAATTCATTATTTTAAAATTAGCTATTAAATTAACTCGCTATAACATAATAAAGCGACATTTTTAAATAAATGACTAATCTAATGCAAGAGTCTTATTTATTCTAATTTCTCAATTACAAATGCGTAAATGTTACAAATGCGTAAATGAACACACTAACCCAAGTTAAATACCTTAAGCTTGCTACAATAATAATTAAAGCAATCCCTTAAATTAGTGATTAATCATATAAAGGAAGCTACCCATTTAAATTTCTAAATTACTAATGTGCACGTCTACTCATAAATTTGAATTTAATACTTAGAACAACAGACTCCACTTACCTCGTGCAAGGCACACAACACGAGGAAGTCCACCAAATCACATGACATGAAATCCAATGAAAAGTGAGAGCCCCACGAACCACACACGACGCTCACCTGACCATGGCTAAGGCAAGACGAGAGTTTTATGAGTACCAAATCCAAATTCTAAAGATAAAGGAGGCATACTCAACCTTGCAAATCCCAAAGGAGATGAACCTTGCCTTAGGCGGAGTCGTACCTGCAATCTCCTGCACTCATGAATCACGCAAGCATACATATACATATACATATTCAATGAAGGCGTTAGCTCAAGATTTGTCACAGGAGTTAGGAAACAATTACATTTACACAAGGATCGATGCAAAAGCACAATAATAAGTATGCACAATTTATTTATATTATCTAAACTACACATTGCATATCGGTTAACCTACCATTCAAGAATGCCACATAGGAAGTCAATCAAGGTCAAACGGGTTTTAAAAGTCCGACTAAGGTAGGGGCATTACAGGACCACACAAATCAGTATGCACAAGATCAAGTAAATTATTTGCTGTGAAAGATTTACCTTTGAAGGTTGAGGAAGAAATTTTCCCCAGTTGACATTCTTTGCACAAAGGATTCTCCGGTTTGTTCAGCACAGGCAATCCCCTAACTGCCTTGATCTTACCGACCTTCACAATGTTATAAAAATTTACATGGTAGAGTCTCTAATGCCATATCCAACTGTCATCATACTTAGCCATTAGACATTGACTGATGTTTGCATTTAACTGAAATAAGTTACCTTTGGTCTGCATACTGGTGGCCATCAGTTCACCACTTTTTCCTTTTATTTTGCATACTCCATCTTTGAATTCTAGAGTGTCCATTATCATTTAGCTGAGCAACACTCAAAAGGTTATGCTTGAGACCTTCTACGCAATACACATTATCAGCACTGCTTTTTCCATTTAGAGAGATGGACCCTTTGCCTTTTACCATACAAGGTGCATCATTACCAAATCGGACTACACCTCCATCATACTCTTCCAGAGACAAAAAATTTCTCCGGTCACCACTCATGTGGTGAGAACAACCACTGCCAATAATCCACTCATTGGAATTATCAAAGTGGGAGACAAGAGCCTTCTTGTCTGACACATCTTCCTTAACATCTACAAATACTATGTCTTCGCTTTCTTCATCTTTTGATTCATCATCAGTGACACCTTCATCAACTGCAACAAGATAGTTTCGCCTATTTACTCCTTTGAACTTTTTGAACCTCTCCGGTTTGTCCTTATTATCACCATTAGGATAGTTTACAACAATGTGTCCTATCCTACTGCAAGAAAAGCATTTCAAAGGGAGCTTACCTCTGTATTTTCCAGTTCCCTTAAGAAGTTTCTTGGCTAGAAGAGCTTCAAATTCCATCAGGATCTCCTCATCATCCATATCTCTACTTTGTCTTGGTTCAAAACTGGTACTGGCTTCTTTACCCTTTCTAGATAGTGCAACAGATGCTTTAAAGGCTGGATCAGTCTTCTGAACACTGCCATCATAACTGTTTAGCTCATATGTGGTCAACTTAGCAATGATAGAATCAAGGGACACCTTTGTCTTGTTAATAGATCTCAACTCCTGAATAGCAGCAACCCTTATTGCATAGACCCGTAATAAGGTTCTCAAAACTTTGCTAACAATGGTAGAGTCATCCATTGTACCTCCTGCACTCTTGATGTCTCCAACAACAGTTTTAATCCTTATCCCATATTGTTGAATGGTCTCTCCTTCAACCATCCGCATGTCTTCAAACTTTCCTTTAAGGCTTTCTTCCTTAGCTTGCTTCACATGCTCATCACTGCCATAGATAGACTCCAGAGTATCCCATACATCTTTGGGATTGTCTTTTTCCTGAACATCTATAAACTCAACATCAGATAGGCTGTTGATAAGAGCTTGCATTACTTGCCCATTCTCCTGAATTTCTCTTCTTTGATCATTGGTGAGAGTACCGGTAGGGACAACATAAGTATTCTCAACATAACTCCAATGTTGAGCACCCATGCTTTTAATGTATATTTTCATTCTATCCTTCCATATCTTAAAGTTATCTTTGTTGAACTTAGGACCTTCCCTCTTCATCATTAGAATAGGATCTTTTCCTCAAGTGGTTAAGCTTACAACACAGAGGACCTGGAGGACACTCTAATACCAATTGATGAATAATGATGAATAGTAAGTACTCAACAAATACTAAGAGGGGGGGGGTGAATCAGTATAGACAAAAGCTTCCTTAAACCACTTTGACTATAAAGATTGCACTAACTGGTAAACAATATCACCAATCTAAAACAGGGCACCATCGGTAAAACGCAGTAAGACAATGAAAGACATAAAATGGTAACACCTAGATCTTCACACAACCTAATATCTCATTTCCACTTCACCCATATGCTTAGACAAGTAATACATCATCAGAAATATAATGACCATTGGATCAACATGTTTTACCACTTGATAGAAAACACTAAGACATCACATGAAAAAGCATCACATAACACACTGATTTTTCACGTGGAAACCCAACTAGGAAAAACCACGGTGGGGATGAATACCCACAAGTTGTTCTTTGAACTCTTTTGAAGTTTGATCTGTTAGAAGCCTAGTCCAGTTAAGGACTTTACAATAGGTTCTGCTAGGAACCGATCCTGCTAGGGATCACCTGGTTAAGGGATGGCTAAATACCCAGTTAAAGATTAAAACCCTATTAAAGGTTACCTCACAAGAGGATTTGAAGAACTCAATGAATTTGAGTCACCCTATTAAAGAATTTATAGAAATCCTATTAAAGCTACCTGGTTAAGGGATTTTCCAATTGCTGAAATGGTTAGAAGTCAACAGGTAAAACTCTGATCTGATAACAACACTCAATGTCAATGCAGATCCACTTTAGTTCCTTTGCTTCTGCAATCACACTCTTGTAGGTATCAACATACTTCTCCGGTCTGGCAAGAATCAATTATCTCTTCACTTGGATACACACATAACATTTGCCAACAACTTGACAATGCAAATCATCATTGACCTTATAGACAACAGATAGGTCGGTGGCATAAACCCTAAACCCTAAACATTTAGGTTATCAATATAGTTGTTTCAATCCTAAACGTTTAATCACATTTCATAGAGTAAAATGATCTAGAACAAATCTCAAGACATTCTCCATCATTCGTTCTTTGTCACTTCTGGAAGCTGATAACCCATCACGCGCTCTCCACCATTTACTGAGACTTCGCACATTCCCGAGGTAGATAGAATCAATCTTCTTCATGCAAGATCCTCAAGGAAATCCTTCATGCGCACAAGGCTGATGTGGTAACACAATTTGATCTTCATTAGATTGCTAACTCATCACAGGATATCGTTGGTCAAATCACACAGACTTGGAATGCATCAACCGGAAACCTTGAAGTTGAGACTACCAACCGGTAGTCATACCAAATGAAACCCCGATACAAAACTTTCCACATACCAGTTCACACTTCAACATACCGCTTCACTTGAACCAACATACCGCTTAACTTTTTCACATATACTGGTTCACACTTCAGCATATTGACATCAATGACAACATACAGTATCATCATGTCATTACACTCTGCACATATGCCAACAAAATGAACTCTCTCAGATGGGATCTGCAACTAAGCTGACAAAGAAAGGTCAATATTTTGGCGACTCAGAGGGGGCTCTAAGATTTCTTAGGGAAAGACCAGATGTCTGAAAAGTATCCATTAGGCATAGAGTCACAAAAGGAGAAAAAAAAGAAACCCTCCCTACATCCGTAAAAGATAAAAAATTGGCCAATTAGAAGGGACTAACCTATGCACGAGCACTTATGGAAAGAAAAAGAACATAAATTATAGATATTCATAGTATTTACAAAAGGATATGCAAATCTCTTAAGAACATGCTTTGAGATTTATGCCATTTACTGCAATAGGGAGGTCCTCACCATTTAGCCTTGCTAGATTGAAAGAATTATCCTCCTTGCAACCTGTAATCACATAGAGACCACTCCATATTGATGGTATGATGAAAGAACAAGGATCTAGTCAACTACTGAGAGGGAGGTGAATCACTAGATAGAAAAACTGATATAAACTTCACCAATCTCAAAATCAACTTCTCAAAGTAAACTTCGAACTATCAATACTATATCACTGTCAAGATTAAACTGTCAAGTTACACCTGTTGTCCGTTACAATAGATTAACAGTAAACAACTTGAAACTCATAAACATCCAAATACTTTTACTAACATAAGTAAAACTTCATTTCATATTGCTGCCGGTTATCATGACTTATCAAAGTGGATTAAGTAGTTAAGCAAATCAACCATAATAAAACATAACCACAAAAACATTCACCACTTGACACAATATTTTTGACGTGGAAACCCAAATGGGAAAAACCACAGTGAGATGAGACTCACAAGACAACTATCTGAACTCTTCTGAAGTTCGCCCTGTTAGGAGCCAATCCTGTTAAAGCTTTACAAAAAGTCCTGTTAAGAACAAATCCTGTTAGAGACCACCTAGTTAAGGGATTGACTATAATGCCTTGTTAGAAGTAATACCCTGTGAGGAATAACCTTGATAGAGGATTTGAAATCTAAGCTAATGGACTACCTGGTTAGAGGATTTGAATAACACCAAGCTTGTTAGAGTTTACCTGGTTCAGGGATTTTACAACTGTAATTGTTAGAAAACAATAGGGGTTTGCTGATCTGTTTGAATAGCACTACACTAGCTTGTTCAGATCCTTTTCATGCTCCTATCTGCCTTTACTCAAACTATAGATACATCATCCGGTTTGACAACCACACACTTAACTAAAAATTTGCCAACTCTAAAACTAAACAAATCATCGACCTTATAAACAAATCAACTAGGTCGGTAACACAACAAAAACTTGATTCTCTCATAGAGATGACAAACAAGTCAGTTCAAGTATGACCATTAGATTATATAACAATCTCTACACATCATTCAAGAAAGCCTCGACCGCTCCTTGATCACCACTTCATCGAACTTAGTAACTCATCACCTGCTTTGCATTACATGCAATATACTTGCTCATTCCCTAGACAAAAACTGTTACCTCAATGCACCAAAAACACTTTGAAACTCTCTTCATACAATATGCATACGCTCATCATTAGATCATAAACCAATATAATTAATTCACCAAACAATCGGTTAGGGTTTATCAAATCAATAGGTAGGGTTTACCGACTTAACTCTCCAATACTTAGCAATATCGGTTCACTCCACAAACTTACCTACCAGTTACAGTTCCTTTCACTATCTCTTCCTACCGGTTACAAAACAACATTACAACAATATCATTACTAGTTAATTGACATCAATGACAACATAACATATCATTAATGCAATCTTCATGTAAATGCCAATAATCTCCCCATTTGGCATTGATGGCAATACAAATATATATACCATTGATTAAAAATATCAATACCATTGATTGCTGTGATTGTGAATAGGAATCCTGGTTTACATTTTACCATGTACTCTCCTTGTCTTTAGCTTGTCTTCCTTCAGCTACCAGCTATATACCTTCTCTCTGTCAATCATACAATTCATCTCCCCAAAAATCACATATTTCTTCTCCCCCTTTGACAACAATGCCAAATTGAAAGTAAAACATGCAATATCAAACTTCACTATTCAGCATCAACACCCTGCAACTTGATGCTCCCCCTGTAGAATAACTCTACTTCTACACCAATCCTGCTATGAAATTCTATAAGTAGCTCCAGGATTGATGTACTCTACATCATGCTCAATTCACCTCATGAAGGGGTACAACCCCTAGCTTACTTCTAAGATACTCAAAAGTAGTCTTAGGCAGAGGTTTAGTAAAGATATCTACAAGCTGCTCCTTGGTAGAAACATGCTCCAAGATCACATCTTTACTCTACACTTTTTCCCTCAAGAAATGATACTTCAATTCAATATGCTTGGTTCGTGCGTGCAAAATAGGGTTCTTGGAAATATTTATGGCACTAGTATTGTCACATAAGATTTTTACAGGTTCTATAAACTTCATCTTGAAACCTTCTAAAATGTGCCTCATCCAGATAGCCTGGGTATAATTCATATAAGCTGCAACATACTCAACTTCAACAGTAGACTGTGATATACAACTTTGCTTCTTGCTACTCCATGAAACAAGTCTTCCTCCAAGAAAGAATGCTCGACCGGTTGTGCTTTTCCTATCATCAACATTACTTGCCCAGTCTGCATCTATGTACACCTTCAAGTTAAAGTTTCCTTTATATGGATATCATAATCCATAGTCAACAGTATCTTTCAAATATTTGAAAATCCTCTTGGTTGCTATCAAATGTGTTTCCTTTGGATTCTTTTGAAATCTAGCAACTAGACCAATTGCATGAGCTATATCTGGTCTGCTGTGAACAACATAGTACAATTTTCCAATCATTGACCTATACTCCTTCTCATCAAAAGATGCGGCTTCATCTTCCTTAGACAATTTACAACCTGTAACCATTGGTGTCCCAACTAGTTTAAAGTCACTCATACCAAATGTCTTTAATACCTCTTTCACATACTTAGACTGTGTGATGAAAATACCACTCTTCATTTGCTGTATTTGCAAGCCTATGGATTTTATTTTATCTCTCCCACTAGAGACATTTCAAACTCACTTTTCATTTCATTTTCTAAGTCATTTCTCATGTCATCATTACCTCCAAATATGATATCATCTACAAACACTTCACCAACTAGTATTTTATCTCCTTCAGATTTGAGATATATGTTGCTATCTTCACTGGTTTTCTAAAAACTTATCTTCATCAGGTGTGTATGAAGCCTTTCATACCATGCTCTCGATGCTTGCTTTAATCCATATTGTTCTTTGTGCAACTTACATACCATATCTTTCTCATCAGTCAAAGCATAACCATCTGGTTGCTCAATGTATACTTCCTCTTCCAGTATTCCATTAAAAAATGTTGACTTCACATCCATCTGATATACTTTGAATCCCTTATGTGCTACAAATGCAAGTAAAGTTCTGACACCTTCCAGTCTTGCCACTGGTGCAAAAGTCTCACCATAATCTTCTCCTTCTTCTTGTGCATAACCTTTGCAAACCAATCTAGCTTTGTTGCGAACTACAACACCATCTTCATTAAGGTTGTTCCTGAATACCCACTTAGTACCTATCATTTTTTTATTTACCGGTGAGGGTACTAGGGTCCATGTATTATTCTTCTCAATTTGTTCAAGCTCTTCCTCCATAGCTTTAACCCAATGATCATCTCCAAATGCTTCCTTAGCAGTTCTAGGTTCAATAGTGGAGATCATGAAATAATATTCTCTGATTCTTCTTCTAGTTAACACTCCAGCTTCCTTATCTCCAATAATATGGTCAGGATTGTGATTGAGTCTCACATACCTTGGAATAACATGATCATTATCTTCAAGTTCATCTTCTTCATTATCATCATCTTCTTCTGAATCTACCTATTCCGGTTAAACTGGTACAACAACATTCTCTTTACTGATTTTAGGTTTCACAGGTTCTAGTTCCAAAAACAAAATGCAAGGATCTTCATCTTTTTTCTCCACACTGGTTTCCTCTGAGACTTCAGGATATTCATCCACTCGAACATCAACACTCTTAATGATTCTCTGTGTCCGTTTGTTATAACATTTGTAGGCCTTACTCTTGGTGGAATAACCAAGAAATATACCTTCATCACTTTTATCCTCAAACTTGCTAACATGGTCACCTCTCTTAATAAAACATTTGCTGCCAAATATCTTGAAATAACTAACATTAGGTGATCTACCATACCAGTATTCATAAGGAGTCTTGTCCTTACCTCTTTTTACCAAAATCCAGTTCATAGTGTAGACAACTGTGCTGACAACTTCTCTCCAGAAAGTTATCGCTACACCTCCTTGTATCAACATCATCCTAGTTGCTTCAACAACTGACCAGTTGTTCCTCTTTGCAATACCATTCTATTGTGGTGTCCTCGGTGCATAAATATGCCTTTTGATACCATTTTCTTCACAATATCTAGTGAATTCCTTAGAAGTAAATTCACTGCCTTGATCAGTCCTCAGACACTTTATCTTCTTACCACTCTCCTTTTCAGCTAAGGCCTTGAATGCCTTGAACTTATTAAATGCTTCTATTTTATCTTTCCAGAATGTGACCCACATCATTCTTGAGAAATCATAAGTGAAGATCATAAAGTATCTGTCACCTTGAATAATTTTAGTCCTTATTGGTTCACAAAGGTCTGTATGAACCAAATCTAATAGATTTTCTGTTGAAAAATATTTTTTTTTGAAAGTTGAGGATGTCATCTTTCCCAACTAACATTCCTTACATATAGAATTAAACAATTTGTCCAATTGAGGCAAACCTCTCACTTTCTTGGACTTACTCACTTTAATAATGTTATCAAAATTTATATGACAAAATCTCCTATGCTAAAGCCAACTATCATATACTTTAGCAATTAAACAGTTGCTGACTTTAGGATTCAAGTGAAACAACTTACCTTTAGTCTGCTTGCCGGTTGTAATTAGTTCACCTTTTCTCCCATAGATTTTGCACATACCATTCTTAAAATCCAATGGATATCCTTTGTCATTGAGTTGAGCAACACTCAAAATATTGTCCTTTAGACCTTCAACCTAGTAGACATCATCTGCACTGCTCTTGCCATTAAGAGAAACAACTCCCTTACCTTTAACTATGCAGGGTGAGTCATTACCAAATCTTACAACTCCGCCATCAAATTCCATCAAAGAAATAATTTTTCTCTGGTCACCGGTCATGTGTTGTGAGCAACCAATATCAATGATCCAATCATTAGAATTATCCATGCGAGAAACTAAAGATTTTTGATTAGATGTTTCTTCTTTAATGGCTACAAACACAATGCCTTCATTAGCATCACCATCAGATTCCTCATCAGTGATACCACCATCAACTACAATAAGACAATCTCTTTTGCCTTTTCCCTTGTACTTCTTGAACTTCTCTCGGTTGTTCTCATTATCACCATTAGGACAATTAGCTGGAATGTGTCCAATCTTGTTGCATGCAAAAAATTTCAAAGGTAATTTACCTTTATATTTACCAGTACCTTTGGGCAACCGCTTGGCCAAGAATGCTTCAAGCTCAACCAAACTATCTTCATCATCAACTTTTCTGCTGGATCTAGGTTCATAACTGTGACTGACATCTCTACTTTTTCTCATAGATGGGTTAGAAACTGAAGCTCTAAATGCAGACTCAGATTTCTGAACACTACCATCATAACCATTTAATTCAAAAGTAGTAAGATACCATTGATGGAGTCAAGGGTTACCTTAGTTTTGTCAATAGACTTTAGCTCTTGAATGGCAGCAACTCGGATAGCGTAGACCGGTAGTAGGGTTCTCAATACCTTACTAACCACTATGGTATCTTCCACTTTACCACCAACACTCTTGATCTCACCAACTATCTCTTTTATCCTTTGACCATACTATTGGATATTCTCACCTTTAGCCATCCGTATGCTATCAAACTTTCCTCTTAGACTCTCTTCCTTGGCAATCTTCACAGTTCATCACCGCTATAAATCTCTTCAAGTTTCTTCCATACCTCATATGTAGTCTCCAGACCATGGACATCAACAAATTCTGCATCAGAAAAAGAACTGATAATAGCCTCTAGTGCTTGATTGTTTTCTTGTTGCTCTTTCTTTTGATCATCAGTCATAATCCCACTAGGTGCAACATATTGAGTACCGACATGTTCCTAGTATTGATTTCCTAGACTTGATATAAATTTTCATTCTATCACTCCATATTCTATAGTTCTCTCTATTAAACTTAGGACCTTCCTTCTTCATCATGTTCTGCAAGATCTTTACCTCAAGTTGTTAGGCTTAGACCTTAGAGAACCTGAGATGCTCTGATACCAATTGATGGTATGATGAAAGAACAAGGATTCGCTCAACTACTGAGAGTGGGGGGGGGAGGTGAATCCGTAGATAGAAAAATTGATATAAACTTCACCAATCTCAAAATGCACTTCTCAAAGTAAACTTAGAACTATCAATGCAATATCACTGTCAAGTTACACCGATTGTCTATTACAATAGATTAACAATAAACAACTTGAAACTCATAAACATTCAAATACTTTAACTGACATAAGTAAAACTTCATTTCATATTGCTGCCGATTATCATGACTTATCAAAGTGGATTAAGTAGTTAAGCAAATCAACCATAATAAAACATAACCACAAAAACATTCACCACTTGACACAATATTTTTGACATGGAAACCCAAATGGGAAAAACCACAGTGAGATGAGACTCACAAGATAACTATCTGAACTCTTCTGAAGTTCACCCTATTAGGAGTCAATCCTATTAAAGCTTTACAAAAAGTCTTGTTAAGAACAGATCCTGTTAGGGACCACCCGGTTAAGGGATTGACTATAATGCCTTGTTAGAAGCAATACCCTATGAGGAATAACCTCGATAGAGGATTTTAAATCCAAGCTAATGGACCACTTGGCTAGATGATTTGAATAACACCAAGCTTGTTAGAGCTTACTCGATTAGGGGATTTTACTGCTGTAATTGTTAGAAAACAACAGGGATTTGCTGATCTATTTGAATAGCATTACACTTTCTTGTTTAGATCCTTTTCATGCTCCTATCTACCTTTACTCAAACCACAGATACATCTTCCGGTTTGGCAACCACACACTTAACTAAAACTTTGCCAAGTCTGAAACTAAACAAATCAACTAGGTCGGTAACATGACAAAAACCTAATTCTCTCATAGAGATTACAAACAAGTCGGTTCAAGTATGACCATTGGATTACATAACAATCTCTACACATCATTCAAGAAATCCTTGACTGCTCACTACTTCATCGAACTTAGTAACTCATCATGCGCTTTGCATTACATGAAATATACTTGCTCATTCCCTAGATAAAAATTGTTACCTCAACATGCCAAAAAAACTTTGAAACTCTCTTCATACAATATGCATACGTTTCATAATCATTACCGCTCATCTCATAAACTAATATAACCAATTCACCAAACTTAATCAGTTAGGGTTTATCAAATCAACAAGTAGGGTTTACCGGTTCAACTCTCCAATACTTAGCAATACCGGTTCACTCCACAAACTTACCCACTAGTTACAGTTCCTCTCACTATCTCTTCCTACCGGTTAGGAAAGAACATTACAACAATATCATTATCGGTTAATTGAAATCAATGACAACATAACATGTCATTAATGCAATCTTCATGCAAATGCCAACACATATTGCATCAAATTTTGAGTCTCTCCCTACTTTTTCTCTGTCAGCATCCCATTTTAGGACAAAATCTCCAACCTAGAAGGTCCTCAAAAAGGCTTTCTTGTCAAAATACCTTATAACCTATCCCTGATGGACATTTAGGGTTTGCAAAGCCCTATCTTTGACCTCTTCAAGCTTTGTAAGCTCTGCATATCTTACTGATAGGGCATCATTTTCCAAGAGCTCCAATTGACGTGGTAGGTCTATAGATGGAAACTCAAGGGATAAGGGAAGCCTTGCTTCCCTTTCATATACTAGCATGAAAGGTGAGTTGCCTAAAGCTCTTTTGTGAGTTATTCTATCAACCCATAGGGCTATTCCCAACTTGAGGTGCCATGACCTTTGATTGTCTTCAAGAGTCCTCTTGATGATTCTAATGAGGTTTTTGCTGGAAGACTCATCTAAGCCGTTGCCTTGGGGATAATAATTTGATGATGTTTTCAGAAACACATCATGCTGGACAGTGGACTGCCCACATATTGATTTGAGATACCACAAAAGCCTTAGAATTATCTAATATAATTGTGGAAGGGGTTCCAAATATAGTTGCAATCCCCTCAAGGAATTTAACTACCAAATTTTTAGTTGCATCCTTGAAAGAAACAATCTTTGTCCACCTTGTGAAATAGTTTGTGGTGGCCAAAATTCACTTGTTGTTTGCACTTGACACTGGATTGATAGGGCCAATAAAATCAAGCCCCCATTGTGCAAAAGGCTGATCAACAGAAATAGGATGAAGGGGCAAAGTTGCTAATCTCTATTTACCTGCAAAAAGTGCACACTCTTTGCACTCCCTAACCCACTTGTGAGCATAAACAAATAGAGAAGGCCTATAATAGCCCACCCTTATGAATTTCATAGTTGTAGTTCTTGATGAGAAATAGCCACTTGAGGGCCCATTATGAATTTCTTCTACCAACTTGAAGGTTTGATTTCCTTGGATGCACCTTAGAAGGACATTGGTGAGATCCCTCTTGAATAAAATCCCATCCACCAAAGCATAGGGTATGGAATGCAACCTAAGATGTCTCCTCTTGGTTCTATTAGAGTGAGGAGGATAGCTTCCATCCCTTAGGAAGGAAGTTATGTTCTAGAACCAATCAACTTGCCCATTTTCTTGATTTTTTATTTGTTCCTCCTCCTATAGCAAGAGGGAGACCCGTGAATCTTTTCCAAAAGATGAATTGAACTGCTCATAGATTCCTCTTCCCCTCACTAACATGGTAATTTTGATGTCAAGGTCATACTCCATGACCTTAATAGTCCATTTAGCTCTCCTCTCACCTATGTCCTTGTTGAGAAGGAAATCTTTCACACTTCCATGCAAGACTAAGAGCTGAATCTTGTTGTTTGAAAGCATGTATCAGGATGTTTTTAATAATCTTACCACTGTGATGACTTTATTTTCCACATAGCTATACATGAGCTCATTATCCTTTAGGACCTCACTGAAAAAAGCTATAGGCTACTCCAAATCATCTTGATTTAACTACGTTAGGACAATAGATATACTTGATTCTCCTCCCAAGGTGTAAAGGATGAAATCCTTCTCATAGTTTGGATTTACCAGGGTAGGATCTTGAGCAATAGCTTGTTTGATATGCTCAAAGCTTTCCTTTCCTTATTTGGTCCATTTGAAGGGAAAATCATTCTTTAGAATGGCTGTGAGAGGCTTAACCAAAGCTGCAAGGTTTGGGATAAACCTTCTAACAAAGTTGATTATTCCAAGGAAGCTTTGAAGTCCTTTCTTGTGATGTGGAAGTGGAAGAGACACAATGGCCTCCACTCTCTTTGGGTCTATGTATAGACCATCTTTGGATACAATGTGTCCAAGAAGTTTGCCCTGATCAATGGCAAACACACACTTGTTGGGGTTCAAAGACACACCATACTATCTACACTTTTTGAATAATTGCTCAAGGTGAGAAAAATGGTCCGCTGCATGCTTGGAGTACATAGTAATATCATCAAGATATACTAGTATAAATTTTGCTAATACTCCCTTAAAGGCCATATCCATGGCTCTTTGAAAATTTGCACCTGCATTTGTTAGTCCAAAGGGAATTTTGCAATAGGCATAAGTGTCCCACTTAGTAGTAAATGCAGTCTTAAATTGGTCTGATTATTGGACTAGGATCTGATTATACCTTGAGTATCCATCCAAGAATGAAAATCTTTATGAGCCACTAACTTTGGCTAAAATTTGTTCCATAGAAGGAAGATGATAATGATCTTTGAGGGAGGCTCTATTGAGGTCCCTAAAGTCTACACACAATCTGATTTCCCTATTCTTCTTCCTAACTGAAACAAGATTAGCTACCCAAGAAGAATGATTGATTGGAAAAATAATCCTAGATTCTATAAGCTTGGATAATTCCTTTCTCACCAAAGGCTCAACTTTGGGGTTTATAGGTCTTTGCTTTTTTCTAAAAGGCTTAGCATTAGGGTCGAATTCTATGGTATGCTGAGCTAAGCTAGGGTCAGAATGTTTGAGATCCTTTCTTTGTGGCTAGGTTCATTGCTCTCCCTTTAATCTAATCATCAGTGTTGAAGATACCCTCCAAGGTAATAAGTCCCTTGGGCAAATTGTTTGAGCTTAGTTGCATAATTTGATCTCCATACTGGTCCTGCATCATGCCTTATTTTTTGTGTGAGAACTCTGCTTCATCTTGTAGGAAGCTCACAATCTGCTGAGTAGAGTCAAAGACCTGCCAATTTACTTGATTATCAGGCATTGCAGGTCTCACTACAAGTTTGATCTGTTGTTCTTTTTTTGCTACAACATGAGATGGGATGTCATGTTGGGCACCAATTTCTGTTAATCTATCAACATGTTTATTTTGAATTATAGGGACATGAAATATTGAAGGCCTCAAAACCTTTAATTAGGTCCCATGCTCTATGTTTTTAGGGCTTGAGAAGGATGTTCTTGGTGGTGCTCTGATCTTTAATCTAATTTACAATCAACTCATTGTCTCCATGCACCTTTAAGGATTTGATCCCTCTTTTGTGCTATTTGGAGACCCAAAATCAAAGCTTCATACTCAGATACATTATTAGTGCAACAAAAATGGAGTCTGAATGAAATTTAATATTTATCCCCTCTTGGAGAAATACGAAACACACTGGCCCTTGCACCATTCTTATTCCTTGAGACATCAAAGAACATATCCCATAGTCCATGCATGCCATTGTCTTCTTTTGAGAGATTGGGGATAAGGGCATCCTCCTCATGAATGCAATAGGTACCTAGGCCTGTATCTTTGATCCCATCAATGGTATCAAACTGGAATGCATTTGCCCACTCATCAAGTAGGAAATCAAGAACCTCCTCCAACTGAGTTGTAGGCTCTCTTACTAAAATTTCTTCTTTCTCCTCATGGAGAGTACAATTCATATTGATAGGATTTGGGGTATAGGGCTCTATATGATCATTGGCAATAGGCTCAACCCTAATGGTTACTTTGGTACCATATCTTGTCCTAAACAACATGTGTGACCAATTAGAAGATAGGTAACCACCTATCTTAGCAGCGAATTCCCTAGATAAATAAATGGAAAAATAAGCAGGGAGGTCAATCACTGAGATGTCTTGCAACACACTACAACTCGTGCAGGCATGCTGTTGGACATTGTTACTACTAGGATATGTTGTTGTCATTGATGTCAACATATTCCTTTGATTTATTGCTCCAGTGAGAAAATTGGTTAATTGGGATCTTGGTTTGGTGTATGGAGTATCTCTAGTATAATTATATTCTTCTGTATTGGTTTTGGTGATCCAGAAAGCTTAATTGATCATATCATATGATCCGATTTGCAATTTGTTTTTCTAATTAGTGCTTTGCAAAGTTTAGTATTTCTTCTAGTATATTTTGGTATCATCTGATCTTGAGATGATATTTTTGGAGATTGTTTGGGATGGTCTTGTGTATCTTCATTTCAGATGGTTCATAATTTGGTGCTCCGCAAGTTATCTTTTTTTGTGACAGTTGCTGTTGTTTGAGTACTCCCGAGTTTTAGATGTTGATCGATGTAGATTTGATAAGTGGTGTTGGTACAACTGTTACTTATGATTCTAACATGCTTGCTGGTGTTTCCTAAGTATGTCCTATTTGCTTTTATGATCCGCATTGATCATTGTGTGAGTTCTTGGTGATTTTGTTGAACCGATGATATTCTTCGTGCTATGCAATTTTCCTAGTGGTGTAGCATGTTGTGGTTGGTCTTGGCGTGATAACCGATGGTGATGAGCATTTGGAAATTTGATTTAGGTCCATGTTATGTAATGTATATCATTATATTGGTCTGGTGGTTGATCTTTGTATCGGGTGATGCAATTTTGTAATTGTGAGTTGAGGGTTTAGCCAACCTTATTGTTAAGGTTGATGAATAGTATAAATAGGTGATATAGTCATGGAATTTAGGTATCATAGTTGTGTCTACATTATCAGAGATTGGTATATGTGTGAACAAGTGATTCATCCTTTGACATTGTTATTGAGCAAAGATTGGTGTTGCAGAGTAGACAAATGTGCTTAATCAGAACTGTCATCAGGGATTTGCAGATGCTATTATTGCAGTTTATTCCTTCCAGATTGTAGTCTGAATCTTGTTGTAAGTCAGTGCGACTTCCTTGAGGGTTGTAGCCTTTTAGGTTATTATATTTGAGTAGTGAGCCTGAATGCCGGTGCATTCCCCATTGTAATGTTTTCACATACTACTGCAAAGTATCATCTTATTGTGGGTAGGTTCCCACTATTGTTTTTCCCTTAGCCGAGTTTTCCACATTAAAATCTTGGTGTTGTGTGTTGTACTATCAATTTTCTTATCTTTGTTGTTGCTATAGTTTATTAGATTTGTATTTGAGGTTGAGTTTGTAGATCCGGTAGACAAATGATTCACCCCCCTCTCAGTTTTCTCTCATTGTTGTTGCCAACAATTGGTATCAGAGCTAGATCCTCCGAAAGAAGCTTAACCACTTGAGGAGATCTAGGATGGAAACTGGAAACAAAAGTGTTATCTTTAAGAAAGAGAGTCTGATATTTGATGGAAGTAACTATTCTATATGGAAGAACCAGATGAAGGTGCACTTGAGATGTCTTGGAGAAGATTACTGGAAGATTACAAAGAATGCCTATTCTATTCCTTTGAATGGACTGGTTACTGCAGATGAGATTAAGGAAGCTGAAAATAACATTAGAGGGAAGGGAGCATTGCTGAGTTTCCTAACTAATTCAGAGTTGACTAGTGTAATGGGACTTCATACTGCACATGAGATCTGGGAGAAGCTTGAAACCTTGTATGAAGGAGATAAACAAGTCAAAGTTGCTAAGTTGCAGAGTTTGAAAGGAAAGTGGGATGTTGATGATGGGAGATGATGAGAACATAAATTCATTTATGGCTAGAGTGAATGAACTTGTCCTAGGTATAAAATGTGTCGGTGAAACCCTCAAAGAAGATGAAATTGTTTCTAAGGTATTGAGATCATTGCCTCCTTCTTCCAAACATAAGGTAGCTTCTATTGATGAAATCCAGAGTGTGACTACTGTGACAAGAGACATGTTGGTTGGAAAGATTGTTGCATTTGAATTGAGTGAGTTTGGTGAATCACATGGAAAGTCTAAGACAACATTTAGAGCATCTGTATCTGGAAAGAAGAAGTATGATCCTAAATAATTCAAAATATCCAAATATGAAAGAGAGAGAAGAGAGATGGAAGAGAAAGAAAGAAATTTGAAGAGCTTGAAGCATTGATTTCCCAAAGATTGCCTAAAGGAGCCAGTAAGTATGATGGAAAATTTCCCTTGAAATGTTTCTCTTGCAATAAGGTAGGACATTTTGCTTCTAGATGCCTAGAGAGAATGTCTAAATATTATAAGCATGACAAATTTGATAAGAATGATAGGAATGATAGATATGAGGAGCATGGTAAGTATGATAAGCCTTATAAGACTAACTAGAAGTATAAGCATCAAAAGAACTGTTATTATGCTATTGATGAAGGTGTTACAGATGAAGAATAAGAAGGAGATGAAGTTGTGTTTATTGCTATCAAAGAAGATGGACCAGTGCCTGTTGATTCCAGAAGATGCACTATTGAGGAGAAAGCTTTAGCTCCTAAAGTTGAAGAGAAAGATGAATGGGTGATTGATAGCGGTTGTTCACATTATATGACTGGTGATAAAAGACAATTTGTGAATATAGAAAGGTATGATGGTGGAATAGTAAGATTTGGAGATGACAAAGCTTGTGTGATGCATGGTAGAGGTTCTATTTCCTTTGATGGTAAGCATGACACTGATAATATCTTGTATGTTGAAGGTTTGAAACATAATATTTTAAGTCTTGGACATATTGTTGGCATGATTGGAATAACTAACGTAGATGAAGAATGATGACTGAACCGATAAAGGACTGTTTGTGATGACATTGTGATAAAGAGATTGATATTGCATGATTGGATGATTTTGATCAGTTATTTGTGCTGTCATTGATGGAAATTGATGTTTACTATGATGTATTTTGTCATTTTAGTCCCTTTGGTCTACCAGAAATGCCTTACTGGTAATGAAGATAGTGAACTAACAATTAGGACCTTAATCGGTAAACGAGGAAATACTTTGATTAGATCTGGTGATTGGTGATGATTGAAGTGTTGCGGTTTGAAATGTGAGTTTGTATCATTGTAATATGTATCTGACCAAAACCAAATCTTTGTAAGAGATTCCAACTTTTAGAATTGTCAAGCTGCTTTTTCTAGCCGACTGCCAAAAATAGAAAGTTTTTATTTAAAGGCAGATGGAGCCCGAATTTTGCAGGAAACTTGAGAATGGAAAAATAAGAATTTTGGCTAAAGAATCAGATAAAAATCATTTAGGGTTTGAAAGTTATTCAAGTTTTAGTTTCCCAAAAAATTGAAAAAAAATCTTCCAAGTCAGATTTGAGACATTAAACGGTCATGAACGACCTCGAAAATGGTGGGAATCGGTGGAATGGATTCTTAGCATATTATTCACTCAGAGATATATTTCGATGCTTCAAATGGCGTGTTAATCTGATTACCAGATCAAAAGTTATGGCTGCGAAAGTTGAACAATTTTTCGGAATGTTTCCAGTTTTCAAATCTGGCTAATTTTTCTAATTCCTAATTTCAAGTTTTGGCAGTCCGCCAAATGGTAATTTCTAAATTATAATTTTGGCTCCAAACAAAAGAGAGGCTATTTAGGACTCATTGGAGGAAACTTGTTTTAGTTTTTTTTGGAGAGTGAGTATTTGGGAGTTTATTTTCTGGGTTGGAAAGTAGAATTTGTGAGAAAAGGGTTTTCTAGAAAACACTGCAAGCTGCAATGTGTTGTAGCCTATGAGGTTTTATTCCTCTTATTTATAATTGCATCTATTGCAAATAGTTTTCAGCTAATAATAATATAGATCTTTTGTCTCTCTTTTATTGTGTTTTTCTGTGTCTCGGGTTTTGCCTTCATCATTGACTTACAAGAACTTGAAGAAGAAAGCAAGGAGCTCTAGACTTGAAGATTTTCTAGTCAAGAAAGGAGTGACTAGCTGCTGCAATTTTTTCTAGGTATTTTTCTTTTGGTTTACCAAAGAAATTTGTAAAAACCATAAAGTATTAAGGTCTGAAATGAAACCTTATTAAGTGTTGCAACTTGTAGCACTAGTAAGAAGGGAAAGTGTTTGAATTCAGATTACATGCTTCTATGTTGTAGTTTTTAGTCATGTTATTTTGAGAAGAGCATGTAATCTTGTAGTAGGCTCATTCAAAAAGACCTTAAGTCTGATTTTGAGTTATTATTGTATTATTTCTGCTTAAGGCCTTGTTGTGAAAAGGAAAAAGTCATGAAATATGTAATTGGAGTGTTTGTGTGAATAGTTTTGAAGTCAAGTCAAGATGTATTATCTTAGTTTTGACCCAGGCATAATGAATAATCAACAACTTAAGCAATATCTACCTAGAGAGGTGTTTTATCCCAGAAAAGGTATAGGCCTTTAAACTTTAGCAATGTTTAAGGATACCCACATCATTTTCCCATTGAGCTTAAAGACCAAATGCCATTGTTCCATGCAAGTGAATCTAAATCAACAGTCCAACATGTGCAATCATTCTATGAGTTTCTAGAAGATTTTAAGATTCATGATGAATATATTATCATGAATTTTTTTATGAGGTCATTGAAAGGTGATGCGTGGGAATGGTATGACAGTCTACCCATGCATTGCATATCTTCATGGGAATATTTTAGGGGGTTTCTCTTGAATAGATTCAGTGGTAGCAATTAAAGTTATGAGCAACTTTTAGGGCCTTATAACTTTCCAGCGATTGGGGATGTAATGCATGCACACATGCATCATGTGTCAAGTGTCAAATGTGGTTTTCAAAGCATGAGTGTCCCCACTATCCCAACCTATGTTCCTCAACATCACAGGCATTTCTATCAGCCTTAGGTTGAGAATGAATGTGATACAAGTTTTGTAAATTCAATGGCATATGTTGGTGTACAGTTGAACATCAAAAGATTAGAAGGTGAGCCATCACATTCATTGCTGTTGAGATTTATAAGAGAACTAAAGAACATGTCCATGAGTTTCACACTTTAAGAATATGAATGGATTGATTTGTTCTTACAAATCTATGAACCTAATGTTGTTCATTGGCCTAAAAATTTGAAGCCAACAAGTATGGACCAGATTGTTGAATGAATAGATATGACAGAAAGGTTCAAATCCTATTATGTATTTAGTGTTGAAAATCTTAATGATGATAATGAGAAGGTTGAGCAAGAGTGTGATAAGAATGCACAAGTTAGTAGTGATGATTCTTGTGTTGTTGATGATGAAGTACATTGTCAGCATGTAGTAGGAAGTGATTATGAACAACAGGTGAAAGGAGAAAGCACACCCGAAGATGAATGTCATAATAGCCTGAATGAAATTAAAAATGAATACCTAGATAGTCAACTCTTTCTTGCAAATGGTGACTGTGAAAGTGGTAAGGTTGTTGGAGATTCAACCTCCAATATTAAGACAAACATATGCTCTTATGAGTCCACTCAGTTTTTAGATGTTAGGAACGATAGTGATTTGTAAGAAGATGATGCTCACAACCTTGGTGAAGACATAGAGGAAGGAAATGTGGGAAATATGGATGAAGAAAACATATGTTCAATCAACAATGAACAAATCTCATAGTTGTTGGCCACCAAGTATCATAAGTATGCATGTGGAAAGGGTCAAGAATCTATGCACCCTAATCATATATATTTTGACAGTGATTGTACTCCTAAGAATGATAAATGTAATGCACCTACTATCAATTTTTCTCCTACATTTGAACCAATTGATGTGTAAGATGATAAATAAATTCAAGTCATGCAGTTTCTTGAATGCAATCATGATGTATATGTTGATGGTGAAGGTGCATGTGTTAATAAAAATTCAGTTATTTTTTGATGATATGTGGATGGTTGATAACAATGATATTCATTGCAAAAATGATCTCAATGAAGAGGCTGCAAGTGTGGACTTGTATGAGTACACATCCTTTGAGGTAGATGAGCAATGTGTTGGAGATTTTCACATGGATATGGAATTAGATTTGGGTATGCAATCAGATTATAATGACGAGTCAGAGTTGCATGATTATGTGGAATCATAGAAAAATGGTGATGATTGTGCCATGTGTGCAAGTTGCTGGGACAAAGATTGTGGACAGGGGCTTGGGACATGAAAATAAAGACTCTTATCAACATCATGAGTTGTAGTTACCTGAGATGGATATGTATGATTCTTTTTCTTTTCATACTTTTGAAAATA
Organism: Cryptomeria japonica; assembly: GCF_030272615.1. Classification (NCBI taxonomy): domain Eukaryota; kingdom Viridiplantae; phylum Streptophyta; class Pinopsida; order Cupressales; family Cupressaceae; genus Cryptomeria; species Cryptomeria japonica. Next base: position 482,060,844 of record NC_081415.1, on the reverse strand, counting down.
GTTTGAATGAAAGCTCTTTTAAAAGCCCAATATTTGACATGCAACGTAATAAACAAAGTGAAGCCTATTATGCTAGCTAAGTGATAAAATGTGAGTCTTTTCTTTTTTAGCTAGGTGATACCTTTATGAAGTATGATGGTGGTTTAAGACATGAAGAATGTTATGTTCAACATGAGAGTGTTTTGTTTAAAGAGCATAACATGTTTATGTCACATGATAATCAATAATTTTAGATCGTGTATGAGTTTAAGATGTTCAGTGATGGTAATGTATTTATGATTTTCAACGTAGTAGTTGGATGAGAAAGGTTAATGTGTTTGGTCAGTTAGACTCTAGCTATATATTTAGATTGGCCTCAATGAAATAAAAGGAAAACCATGTATATGATAGGGGAAAGTACAAGCCTTTTTTTTGTGATGGTCGTGGTTCATCATATGTGATTTGATGTTCAATCCATTACAGTTAGGGGTAAAGATGACCCTTTTGACTCTGCGCCTAATGGATAAGGCACCCGGTCTACTCCCTAGAGATTTGGATTCTTGCTATGCTCACAGGGGGCATGCATCACCGAGCAAGAGCCACTGTTGGGACATCAAAAAATTTGCCAAATTTTGAGGGCCCAAGTTGAAAATTTTGCTTATAGCACTCAAAAAACCCCCTGTAGAATCAACCTAAGTAGCTCACTTTGAGAGCCTATAATTTTTCACCCCTTGATTTTCATACAAAATCACTTTGGGGAAGTGTTGAGCATTTATCAGAGATGGCGTGTGACCATTTACAACCTTCTTTGATCAATTATGATAAGTTTTGATGACCTTGTTTTGGGGTCTAGAGATTGATTTGTTGTTTGCAACTATTTAACCTTTTTAAGTAGACCATCTTTGAGATGTTGTATCTTGTGGCTAGTTGATCATCATGCCAAATCAACATTTTTCAATGATTATCTATATGCAAATGAATCCCCATGTCAGTTGGCATATCCCCACGAATCTAATTGTTAAGTTTCCTAGCTTTATTCTATTTGCAAATTGTTCAGATTTGCAAACTGAATAGTCTAAGATCTGCAAAAAGTAGCCCCACATTTGAATTTTTATCTTACACCCTATTGAATTGCATGGAAAAGTAATTGCTCCCAGTCATTGTCTATATAATTATCTACAACTTGGCCAGTCTGTACCCCCCCAGCTCATCATTTGATATTTTTTCAAGGCCAATTCCAAATGCACTTTTTCAGGGCTTAAATGGTAATATTTATAGAATTTTTTAGAGAAGGCAAGTTTGAGCATAAATATTTTGCATGTATGATCAGATCAGGCTAAACCCTCTTGTGCACATGCTCATAGTATCCAGATCTTTCAGCTTGCCAAGTGGCGGCTCGTGAAACTAAGATTTGATATTTTTTCAGTTGAGTGTTTGGGCAAGTTTTAGAATGATCTCACAGGTGCATTTTCATAAAATTGTAAGTAGGCAACTTTAATTAACATCCACTCAATTTTTCACATTCAAAATTCGTCTAATCAGGGTTTTAGAGCATTTTCACAGGTTAGTTGTTCATAAACGATATATTTTTTTTAGCTAGGTCCACCCTGGGACTTGAATAAAAATTGTGACCAATCAAGAGGAGTTGGTACTTGCTTGAGGAAAAAATTATTATTTAAATCAAAACTGGTTTAAATAATGACGTGGCTATCTCAATAGGATTGAAGGAGAAAATAAAGCATTTGAATGATCAAAGTTTGGTGAATGGTTTGCCAAAATATTAGAGACCCGACTAAAGTCATGACCCAACAATATCCATTAAATAATCACCTAAAAGGATATATAATTATTTTTGCTTCTAGGTCTATTTGGGTGATAAAAATGAGATGAGATTAATGTGATTTACCTAGTTTATGCAAGTCCTAGAAGCACAAAAGGCTCATTAAATATTTTTAATGATTTAGCCTACGTAAGGAAAAATTATTTAAATCACTTCTACAAGTGATTTAAACTTTGGTTATTAATATTCCTAAAATGTAATTGGTGGGGTCCGGAGGAGAAATTCATAAGGGTGAGGGATCTTGTAAAGTTTTAAAAAAACCCATTCCATTACCTCGCCAAAGAAGCTAGTTAGAGGTAGAAATATCGCAGGCTTGCAGGGAGAAGGGATTAAGCTCCCCTCCACCCCGCACTTGTTATCGTGTTGGCCCAGAATGAGCTTGGGGTAGGTAGAGCAAAGCATCCCAAGAAGAAAAGGAAAACACCTCGCCACTCCGCACAAAAATTAGGACAAAGGAAAAATTCTGCGAAGTAAGCATGGAGAAGGTAGTATGCAGCAAAATGCAAGGGAAAGAGATTTTCCCTGCCGTCCCATATGGGAATAGGAGCAGAGCAAGGCATGCTGCAGGGTTTGAAAAATGAAGACTAGGGCATCTCAAAAGGGAAAATGAGAGGGCGTGGTAGCAAAATCGTAACATGAAGTCATAACTACGAATTGTTTACTGCGCAGGGAATGTGAACATGCTAGATCTCCTCTGGTTGATCACACTATATTCACCATCATGTGAGGCTGAGTTTTGAAGACTAAGTGATGAACCCATAATATACACTGAAGATTGATGGAGAATGTCATGGTAATCCATTCGAATGAAATGCATGGGATGCCAAAATGTTGATAGTCACGTCATGGGCATCGATGGAGATTTGGGGGTGAGAATGCTGCAATAATGATTCAATGAGTAGGGATCACTGTATTGGGAAGCTGTGAGTTATGGAGATTTTCCATGAATGATTAATACTGTGATATTTGCAAGTATGGGAGGGCAATGCCACATAAACACCGAAAGCATAAAGTTTGTTTTGTCAAGGCTATATAATATCATTAGGGACTGCCACTATGAGGTATTCGAAAGGAGTTTTTTACTGTATTAAATGAAAGTCCGGGACCACAACATGGACATGCCAATTCACCGTAAGGTGTTTGTATGAGAATATACTGGGTTCGAGGCTATTTCAGTGAAGAAGCCAAGGCATTGATTGAGATCATTATATTAACATTGAGTGGACTTTGTGTGAATGACGATGGAGATTTTTGGATCAGGCATAGGTCGCTGAATGTGTAAAAGGTTTAGGGGCAGTGACTAGAACAAAGAAAAACTAGTATTCTATGTTGCAAATCCTTAGGCAGAAACAATGTGACCATAATGAATTGGTTGATGCCAATATTTGCAGTGATTCATGTATTTTCACCCACCAAATCTCTATTGTTTGTTGTAGAAAAATGCAAAAACAAAATGTGGGAGGCGTTGATCTCTGTCATGAAAGAAATCAGGGGCTGGTGCCAAAACCTTGGTTTAGGACCAAGATATGAAAACAAAGTGTTTTTAGAGTGTTGATTTAGAGAATATTATGTAGAAAGATAAGGGCAATTTGTTGTTCAATTGATCTTTAGTGTTATGCTACAATTGATGTGTGTATAAAATATTTATGTAATACACCTATTTGCATGCCAAGGGATGAATGTGGTGGCCAGTATGTGGAACAACGAGTGTATAATATAATCATTTCAAAGTGTGCACATAATCAATGATGCAAGAAGAACTCCTAGAGTTCACAAACCAAAAATGTGTTTTGCAACACACCTCAATATTGTAAGTATTGTTTGTGCCTTAGGGATGCAACTTTTCTTTGAAGGTAGAGTTTGCAAATGGCGAAAGGTTATAAAGTAAGGAAAAGGTTGCTATGAAGTTTATACTGCATAAACCAGCTTGATAATAATAAATACGATGGTCATGGGCCAGGTTACAGTCACCAATTCTCACTACCGAGGAAGTTTCCGAGTCCCTTTGAATACTGAAAGCCAAAATGGCTTTTTCATGTGCAGATAAGATCTAGACTTTGACTCAGTTATGGTATTCTATGAACGTTGTTGTGGGAATTGAAAATTCTAAATCAATATCTTTGTTCCTCCCCGTGTAAAATGTAAATCTAAGACACTTAAGATACTTAAGTGACACCACTTTGTGATGTGGGTTCTATGGGGTGTTTCAGTTTCAAAATGGAAAAGTACAAGATATAAGGGAGATTTCAAAGATTGAAAATTTAAGAGTGTAAAGAAGATTCCTTTCACCAGGAATCAATTATGCAATGCAGTGGAGTACGCTCTCCACCCACAAAGCAGATTTTATTTCACAATAGGTGCTAAGTAAAAATAATAAGTGTGAATAACCACCAAAGATCAGGGTATGGTAAATTGATTTTTCACCCAAAGATGATTTCCTTTTATTCTGAAGTAAATTGAAGCAAGGAGGCATTTTCAGTAAATTTGGAAATTACCAACACATTGGTGTAATCATTTTTTCACCCGAGGTCTGTTGGAAATATGCAGGAATTGATTATGTGTCATCATTGATGTCAACACTGCTCCGATTAGACATAGTTTTGGCAGAGGTTATCAAAGATTCTGCTTCAATATGTTCAGGTTGTTGGATGCGGTTTTGGAAGGATATTCATGATGATTATATGTATGTCATATTTAGTTGGTTCATGATTTGGTGCTCCAGAAGCTATTGATTATGTTCTAGACTGCCAATTGATGTTCTTGGTCCCGATTGGTGATATTAGATGAAATGATTAAGTGGTTTTGATGCGGATTCTAGAAATGGTTCTTAACATGCTAAAGGTGTTCTTGATTGTGTCCCAATTGTTTGGTGCTTCATATTGGCTAGCGTGAAGATTTGGTGATCCTATTTGTGTCTGGTAGGATATTATGTGTTATTGACACTAAGGGTTTTTCCCGGTTGATATAACGTGTTGCGGTCGATATTGGAGGGATTTCTGGTGGATGTTTTTGATTGGGAATTTGAATTAGGTCCATGCTATGTAATGTAAATCATAATATTGGTTCAGTGGTCAATCTTTGTATCGTGTAATGTAATTTTTATAATTATAAGTTGAGTGTTGAGGGTTTAGCCAACCTTCTTATCAAGGTTGATGATTTGTATATATAGGAGATATGTTTATGTAATTTGGTGATAGGTATTTTGTCTGCATTATCAGAGAGAGGTAAATGTGTGAATAAGGATAAATCATTCAGTGAAGTGTTGTGGAGAGTTTGGTGTTGTAGGGCAGACACTGTGCTTCATTGAAACTGTAACCAAGCATTAAGAGATGCTATTTCCACAGTTCATTTCCTCTGGATTGTAGTCTGATGTTTATATAAGTTAGTGAGACTTCACTTTTGTGTTGAGGAGTGTCATCTAGGCTATTGGCTTGATCACAAGTTAAATCCCCATTGTAATATTTTCACATACTGCTGTAGAAGTACTATCTGATTGTGGGTAGGGTTTCCCACTGTGGTTTTTCCCTTCACCGGGTTTTCCACGTCAAAATATTGTTGTTGTGTGTTGTGTACTCTCATGCTTTATCTTTCACTATGCTATTTTCATTTTTCTTTGGTAGAAGGTTTATAATCTACAATAATTGTTTAACTTGTGGAAAACTGATTCACCCCCCCTCTCAATTTTCCTCCAGTTCATTTTAACAAGGTCAAATATTTTTATGCGTTACATTATGGGAAATTGATGCAGAGGTCTCAGTACTGATATAGGATAGGTTCCCCTAATACAAAAGCACACCAAGGAACCTATCAATCACACAACACTCCAGGGGTCAAGGAACATAAGTTTGACAAGTCCCACATCTTTTTCTTCAAAACAAAAGACTAACGGTACAAGGTCTCTTTCATTTACTGGTACAAGGTCTTTTACGACCAACAATGGTTTGGTCCCTTCTCCAATGCAACAATGGCTATTTAAGTTTGATTTTAATTCCCTTAGGTTAGGGAGACTTCCTACAATCATTGAATTCAGGTTCCCTCTACTGGTTTGGGTAATTGCTGCAACAAGGCCTACAAAACCTAGTAGCCCTGCCAGACTGGTTTTCCACACTTAACTCTTTATTTCTCCAAAATGCCAAACAAAAAATTCTAGATTTGGATACCCTTTTGGGAGTTACAAACCATATCCTAAGAGTTCTTATAGGTAGGGAATACAAGAATCCAAACCCTACTTTGGTTAGGAGACCGATATAGCCCAATTAGGCCTATTTTACAAAGGAGTGTGTAGACACAAACATTAACTCACCAAAAAAACTCAAGTAATACTCTTAAGCCATTGCAAAGACACCAATTCCTAAGTCTTAGGCCATGATCAAACCCTTTAACCCCTGATGTGAGACTTGTTTTCTTACACTTACCGATGGCCACATGGAGTTCCCCACCTTAATGCATCAAACCCTCACCTCCAACTGGTACTACCCTACAAAAGGCCTTTAAAATCCTAAAATACATTGGCCACACTTACATCCCCTTCAAATCTGCAATTCACCAATGAAGGATCAACAAGATAAGGCCTTTTCTTTGCAAAACCCTAGACAAAACTGTCAAGTCTAAACTACTTCCAGAAAGTTGCCGATTTCTTCCTGGTCTTGGCGAATTATGACCTCAGACTTGATGCATTTGAAGGTGATTGGCCACTCTAACACATCCTACTACTTTCCTAATTCAAAAAGGATCATACAGTATGGTACACCGTGTTGAATAACGGGATTGCAGGAAATTCTCAGAAATATATTACTTCAATGATGCCAAAAGTTTACAAAGTCATTCTCTCCTCATTCTCTCTTCCTCAATGGTGATTGGGGATTAAATTTTATACCTTCCTCAATGGTTATCAAGCACCCTTTTAACCAAGGTGACTGTTGGAAGGAAGTTTCTATTTGCAACCAAAAGTTGTCATTAAAAGTTGTCAAGTTTGAGCAACTTTTGACATATGTTAAATCTGACTACCTAGAGGTGCTTCAACATGTCCTAAACATTCCTAAGACATCTCTAATACATAAACACCTAGAAAAATACTCAACCATACCCGTAGGCCTATATTCCCATGGTGGCTTATCAATTTGCCAAATCCTTGTCATTGGGTAACAAGGTGGGGTTTATTACAAACAAATTAAACATCAAACAAACAAGACTACCCTATTATAAAGATTGAAAGGTCACATTCTCATGTGTGTCCTTTAGCCTTTATTTCTCTTATTATATTAGTCATGAGGTGATCCTGCACCATACTCTTGGGGTGAATGAATCTCAAGTCCACTTGAGATGAGGTCATGTAATGTAGTGCCATGCTTCTTGATCTGATCTTCATCCAACCAAATGGCTTCATAGTCTAGTTTTCCTTTCTATTTGACCAAGTATTGTTTGTACTCATTGTTCCTGGTCTTGTTTACAATCTTGGTGTCCAACACTTTTTCAAGTTTAGGTGGCTCATGTTTGGGAAAATCTATATCTACTTCTTCTTCTAGGACCTACTGTGAGTTACCTGCATTAGAGTCACATTTAAAAGGAGTTAGATCACAAACATTAAAAATAGGAGATATGCCAAGTTCTGATGGTAATTGAATTTCATAAGCATTGGTGCCAAACTTCTTCAAGATTTGACATGGTCCTACTTTCCTTTGCATGAGCTTAGTGTGTTTGCCCTTGGGTAACATTTCCTTCTTCAAATTTGCCCAAACCAAATCTCCAACTTGAAATTGTACCTCTCTCCTTTTCTGATCTGCATGTTCTTTGTATTTTTCTGATGACTTTTGAAGTTGTATTTTGACTTGTTGATGAACTTATTTTATGGCTTCAACAAACCTCTCACCGTATGCACTTATGGGATCCGTATGGGGTAGTTTTCTCAACTCCAATACCCCTCTTGGATGCAACCCATACACAATCTGAAATGGTGACTTCCCTGTGCTTTTGTTTACAATGTCATTGTAGGCACACTTAGCCTGAGGTAAGATTGAATCCCACTTTTCACCATGCTTCCTTGTAAGACATCTCAACAAATTCCCTAATGACTGGTTTACTACTTCTATTTGCCAATCCGTTTGTGGATGATAGGCTGATGAGAAGGACAAATTGGTACCAAGTTTCCTCCATAGAGTTCTCCAAAAATGGCCAACAAATTTGACACACTATGCTCAATGGAAGTCCATGAATCATTGCCACTTCTCTGAAAAACAAATCTGTTATATAAGATGCATTACTAGTGGATTTACATGGCAAGAAATGTGCCATTTTACTAAACCTATCCACTATCACAAATACACTATCAAAACCCTTTTGGGTACTAGGTAAACCCATTACAAAGTCCATTGACACACTCTCCCATAGTCTTGAGGGAATGGGTAAGGGTTGATAGAGACCAACATTGGTACTTCTTCCTTTTGCCTTTTGGCAAATGGTGCATGTATCTACAAACTTTCTTACATCAACCTGCAATTTAGGCCAAAAGTAGTGCCTTCTTACCAATTCAAGTGTCTTGTCCAAACCGAAATGACCTGCCAAAGCTCCACTATGATTTTCCTTGATGATGTTAGTCCTCATTGAGCATTTTGGTATGCACAATTGCCCACCTTTGAAAATAAGTCCATCTTGGATCAGAAAATCAGAAAACTCAACATGATACCTTTCACCAAATTTAGTACATGCCCTGTAAATATTGTTAAAGTCCTCATCTGCAGCATACATATCTTTCATTGCATCAATCCCAATGCTTTCTAATTGGATTTTAGATATGGCTAGCACTCTCCTACTCAGTGCATCAACCACTTTGTTGGCTACTCTTTTCTTGTGTTTTATGGAAAAGGTATATGCTTGTAGGGATTCTACCCACTTCATATGCCTATGGCTTAACTTTTCTTGGCTATTAATGAAACTCAAGGCTTGGTTGTCATTGTATACCAAAAATTCCTTTGGTAGAAGATAGTGTCTCCATTTTTTCAATGCCTGAACTAGTACATACATTTCTAGGTCATAAGAAGAATATTTTCTCTTTGCGTCATTGAGTTTTTCACTAAAGAATGCTATAGGTCTGCCCTCTTGGCTTATGACTGCTCCTATGGCCATATGAATAGCATCACATTCAATCTAAAACATTTTGTTAAAATCAAGTAAAGAAAGTACCGATTGTTAGCTACCTTTTTCTTGAGAGTTTCAAATGCCACATCCACCTCCTTTGTCCAAGAAAACCTGCACTTTTGACCACCTTTTATGGTTTCCAACATTGGAGTACATATCTGACTGAAACCTCTTATGAAATATCTATAAAATGTGGATGATCCATGGAAAATTCTAACTTCACCAATAGTATTAGGAGTAGGTGAAGAAAGAATTGCATTTACCTTATCTCGATCCATCTTCAAGTGAACTTTGGAGATCACAAATCCTAGGTAGATGAGCTCTTCCTTGATGAACAAACACTTCTCCATATTGATCATCAATTCCTCTTCACTCAACCTTTTCAAAACCATGTCTAGATGCCTCAAGTGTTCTTGCTTTGTCCTGCTAAATACTAGGATGTCATCCAAATACACTATTATGAACTTCCCTGTGAATTATTTCAAAACTTCATTCATGAGTCTCATGAATGTACTTGGGGCATTAGACAAACCAAATGGAATAACCTTCCATTCATACAACCTTCATTTGTTTTGAAGGCTGTTTTCCACTTATCAATTTTAGAAAAATATTTTGCACCCCCCAAACAATCAAGCAAATCCTCTATCCTAGGAATTGGAAATCTATACCTTATGGTGACCTTGTTGAGAGCTTTTGAGTCAGTACAAAGCCTCCATGTTCCATCCTTTTTGGGTTCCAAAACTGTCGATACTGCACAAGGTCTAAGACTCTTTCCAATCTAATCAACGTATAGCAACTCTTGAATCTGCCTTGCCATCTCCTCATTTTGTTGTGGTGTGAGTTTGTATGAAGCCTTGTTAGGCAATGTAGCCCCTAGGATCAAGTGAATACAATGAATGATCTCTCTCATTGGTGGAAAACTCCTTGGCACTCCATCTGCAACTATTCCTTGGTATCTGCCAATGATCTCCTTCACTTCCAGACTAAGATCCTTGTCCTTTCCTTCTACCCTATCATCTGTAGTAGGCTTCCCCTTTGAGGTTGGTATTGGAAGCAATGCAAAGCATATTCCTTCTTCCATCTTTATCTCCTTGAGGAATGGTTTGCCCTCCATCATCATCACTTTGGACTTAGTTTCTTTCTACTCTTCATTGTTTTCAATCAGGGGCAGTAGATTTATGACCTTTCCATTCTTTGTGATGAAATAGGTATTCCTAAAGCCATCATGGTGTGATTTGAGGTCATATTGCCATGGTCTTCCAAACAAGAGGTGACAAGCATCCATGTTAACAACATCAAACAAAATCTTATCTTTATAAGCTCCTATCTGGAATTCTACCCATGACTGCTCTTCTACAAGAGTTTTTTGCCCTTTTGTGAGCCAAGACACCTTATAGGGGTATGGATGGGGTATCCTCCTCAATTTCAAATTCTCTACCATTTCTATTGATACAAAATTCTTAGTAGACCCTGAGTCAACCAGAACTTTACATACCTTTCCTCCTGATTGGCAAGTGGTGTGGAAGATAGACTTCCTCTGAGGTGGCTCCATAGGTGTTGGTACCTTCAAGAGGGTTCTTATCAACATTAGTGCCTCTCTGGTCTCTAGATAACCATATGAATCAGGTTTACTACTGCCTTGGTAATCTGATTCTTGGGTTAGATTGGCTCTCCTTTCTCCTTGGGAATTAGACCCCATCTTCTCTAGGCATCTGCTGGCAATGTGTCCGTCTTGGTTGTAGTCAAAACATTTTATTGGTCCTGCTCCTTTTCCTGATGATCTTCCTCTAAAATTTGGCCCTCTTGGTTGCAGTTAAAACCTTTGAATTTTCCTTTGTTGTTGCTGTCATTTCTTGAGTAGTCTTGACTTCTCTCTCCTTGGAATTCAAAATTTGATCCTCTTCCTCTGAAGTTGCTCCTTCCTCTACTGCTTTGCTCTTGTCTCATTTGAGCTTCTCCTCTACCTTTAATTCTAATTGATAGCATCTATGAATAGTGTCAGGGCACAAGAGGTTCAACTCTTCTTGTATGTTCCACCTTAGGCCATTTAGATACCTTGCCACTCTTTCACTTTAATCTTCGGCCTTCTTAGACTTTATACTCAATTTCTGGAATTCTTTAGTATAGGTACAAACATCCATCTCTTTTTGTCTGAGATTCTGCCTTCTCTTGTGTAATTGGACTTCATAGTGATGGGATGGGGTTTGGGATAGACTAGCCTAGTCTATGCTCTTGGATCCTTTCCTTGGATCACCAGGTGCTCTAAAAACACCCTAGGGTCTCTAGGACTTCCTCTGCTCATGGAATCCCCTGACCTTGCCCAATCCACCCACCAACAACTTGATAAACTACTCCTAAGGTCTCACCTACTCATGAGTTTCAAGGAACCCTTACTTAGGCTAATAAGGGTTTGGCTTGTTCCACACCTTCCTAGGTCTTAGAAAGGATGGGTCAGGACCAATACAAGGTTTTTCCACCCATTCATGTGCCCCCAAGAGGTTTCAAGCTTCCTACCCCTTACCGATTTCACAATTTTGTCTTTTGCCTACAAAATAGGGATACAAGGATTGTGACTAATTAGGCCTCCTACCCGGTCCTTTAGGGATCCCTCTTGCAAATGATGCACTTGCTTGTGAAACTTATTAGAAATCCTGCTATTCATTTGGCAAGGGCTCAAGGATTTTCCTAGTTTTAGGCCTCCAAGTGTCCGTATGCTGCCCTTGGTGGATTTTAAGGTTTTTAAGTGTTTTTAAAGAGGGTTTAATTTTTAGGCCTGCCAAGGTCACAGTGTAGGTTTGGTGCTCTTGCCTCCTTGTCAGGATTAGTGGAAGCTCCTCCTTCACACCAATGGTTCTCCACTCACCCCTCTACAACTCCTCCACTGGGTGCCTCCTTCTCTGACCTTCCTTTCTCTCCAAGACCTCTGCAACTTAACCCTTCCTAGTTGGGCACTGTTCAGTCTCACGTAGGAGTGGGTCTTTAGATGGCCTCCCTGCATCTTCAAGGGACCTTCTTGCTTTGAATTATAGTACAGGGTCTTTACTCTCATCCCCCATGGTTTCATGGTGATTCCACAATGGGGAATGGAGTTATGAGCCCATAGACACAAACCAGTCCAAAACTGGACAATGAGAAGCAAGTTTACAAACTATTTAAAAACTCACACAACCTACAAAACAAAACCTATTCTAAATGCTCACAATAAAATTAAATACACCATATAAGACACTCCACACAGTTTTGTTCAAAAACCAATCCATTAACAATCTTCTTTTACTCCTTTTGTGCCGATTGACAACAAAATTGCAGTCACAGTCAAGTCACTTTGCTTTGGCCGTACCACATCTGACATCCAACCCATTATCTTAGGGTTTTTAACTACTTATACTACCCTCTCCTTAGTTTGTGTGCCCATATTAGGGTTTTCCATGCTTAAACTAAAGATTTTGACCACTAGGTGGAAAAGTTGCTTGACAACTTTGAAAAGTTGTCATGCAACTTTTGCAACTTTTGAGCAACTTTCTCAATGTTGCTTTTCTTGACTCTTAGGCCCACATTGGGCTAACCTATGGACACCACCATGCTAAGACGGACCCATAAACACCTCAAAGGCACACATACCTTCTATTTCCAAAAAACTCAACTTTGACTCATGACCCTAGGACCTCAACTAGGACCCTAACTAGGACCAATGAGCACATGGCTCTTATTGTATGTATAATGGCTTCTTAAAGAAGCATGAACACAATCAAAAGAAAATGGTAGGAGCCCTTTGAAGGGTGCTCCTGCACCATACTCCCCCTCTGCAACAAACTAAGGAATTAGGGGAGTGAGAAGAGCCAGATCAATGCGAAGCTTCTTGAACTTGCTCTCCTCAATCCAAGTAGCTTCAGACATAGGTTGACCTACCCATTTCACCAAGTTCTCCATGTAGACCTAGTTTCTAGTAGACTTCTTTACACTTGACTCCAAGATCTCCACTGCTATGGGCTGCTTCACTTGAGGTAAGGCATTCACATCCAAGTCTTGTAGTACCTTGGCTTAGTTCTTAGTCTGCTATGCTATCTCACCCTTGTACATGATCAGATCAGCAACATTGAAGACTGGTGAAATGGCTAAGTCTGAAGGAAGTTCAACCTTATAGGTGTTCTCACCATATTTTGCCAGAATTCTACAAGGTCCTACCCTCTTCATTTGCAGTTTAGTAGGCTTGCCACTTTGCATTCTAGCTTTGCTCAAATGGACCATCACATAGTCACCTACCTTGAACTGAACCTCTCTCGTTTTCTCATCCATTTTGGCCTTTAGTTTTTGAGTGGATTCAAGGATGGCTTTCTTAACCTGCTCTTGGACTTCCTTGATGGTTTGAGTGAAGTCCTTTGCTTGCCCACTCTTCATCTCCATGGAACCAAGCTCCCTGAGTTCACACACTCCTCTTGGATGTCTACCATAGACAACCTCAAAAGGACTTCTTCCAGTGGTCCTATTTACACTGTCATTATATGCATACTCTACTTGAGGAATGATTAGATCCCATGTCTGTCCATACTCCTTGGTTAGACACCTCAACAAATTGCCTAACACCCTATTGATGACTTCAGTTTGACCATAAGTTTATGGATGGTAAGCTGAGCTAAATGATAAGTTAGTTCCAAGTCTCCTCCATAATGTTTGCCAAAAATGGCCCATGAACTTGCTGTCCCTATCTGAAACAATGCTTAAAGGGAGTCCATGAATCCTCACAATCTCCTTAAAGAAGAGATGTGCAACATAGCTAGCATCATGTGTAGTCCTACATGGAATGAAATGGTTCATCTTGGAAAATCTATCTACTACCACATAGATGCTATCCATACCTGTCTTTGTCTTGGGGAGTCCTACTACAAAGTCCATACTTACACATTCCCAAGGCCTATTTGGGACCGGCAATGGTTGATAGAGACCAACATTGCTTGATCCTCCTTTTGCTCTTTGGCATACACCACATTGTTCTACATACCTTTTCACATCTCTTAACAACTTGGGCCAATAGTAGTACCTCTATACTAAATCCAAGGTTTTGTTGACTCCAAAGTGTCCACTTAAACTGCCATTGTGTTTTTCCTGGATGAGGTTTTCCCTCTTGGATCCTTTAGGCACACACAACTGATTACCTTTGAACAAGAGACCATTTTAGAGAGTTTAATTTGCATACTCACCATGGAAATGGTTCTCAAACTCCTTGCAAACCTCGTAAGTTGATGAGAAGTCTTCATCTCCTTCATAGAGGTCCTTGAAACCTTCTATTCCTATGCTCTGCAACTGTCACTCTTGAACTATCAACAACTTCCTGCTTAAAGCATCTGCCACCTTGTTGAGTTGCCCCTTCTTATGCTTGATGGTGAAGGTGAAGGATTGGAGGTATTCCATCCATTTCAAATGTCTATTGCTAAGCTTCTCTTGAGTGTTAATGTAACTCAACGCTTGGTTGTCTGTGAACACCACAAATTCCTTTGGGAGTAGGTAATGCCTCCATTTTTTAAGAGACTGAACTAATGCATACAACTCTAGGTCATAGGCTGAGTACTTCTTCTTTGCTTCATTGAGCTTCTCATTGAAAAATGCCACAGGTCTTCCCTCTTGACTCAATACACCCCCTAATGCAATTCCAGTTGCATCACACTCCAATGTGAATAGCTTGTCAAAAGTAGGTAGGAGTAGGATAGGTTTTGTGGCTACTTCTTGCTTCAATAATTGAAATGCTTTGTCAGCTTTCTCAGTCCATTTAAACTTAGTTTTAAGGCCTCCTTTTATGGTGTCAAGGACTGGTGCACATATTGCACTGAATTTCCTCACAAACTTTCTATAGAATTGGGCTAAACCATGGAAACTCCTAACTTCAATCCTTGTTCTAGGTGCAGGCCAATTCAAGATTGCCTCCACTTTTCTTGGATCCATCTTCAAGGTTCCCTTAGACACCACAAATCCTAAGTAGACCAGCTCTTGCTTCAAGAAGTCACACTTCTCTAGGTTGATTGACAACTTCTCTTCATGCAACCTCTCTAAGACTAACCTCAAATGCTCAAGGTGCTCCTCTTTGGTTCTGCTATTGATGAGAATGTCATCTAGGTACACCACCACAAACCTGCCTATGAAGTCTTTCAACACCTCATTCATCAACCTCATGAAGGTACTTGGGGCATTGGTGAGTCCAAATGGAATCACAAGCCATTCATACAATCCCTCTGTGGTCTTGAAAGCAGTCTTCCACTCATCTCCCTCCTTAATTCTAATCTGGTGATAACCACTTTTAAGGTCCAACTTAGTAAAATACATAGCACCTCCTAAACAGTCCATCAAATCCTCTATTCTAGGAATATGAAACCTATACCTTATGGTGATCCTATTGATTTCCCTTGAATCAATGCAAAGTCTCCACTTGCCTCCCTTCTTTGATGCTAGCACTACCGGGACTGCACATGGGCTGATGCTCTTCTTGATTAGTCCTTGTTCCAATAACTCCTGCACTTGGCTTGCTACCTCCTTGTTTTGGTTAGGTGTGAGCTTATATGTAGCTTTTTTAGGTAGGGATGCACCGGGAACAAAGTCTATTTGATGGCTTATAGACCTTCTTGGTGGGAGTGTTGTAGGTGTTCCATCACTCACTATGTCCTTATACTCTTGCAACATTTGCTTCACCTCCTTGGGTACCTCTGCCTGCAACTTGTCTTCCTCCTTTAGTTTTACAAAGATAGCACACCTCACTGTTTCCTCCTCATGTAGCAAGTGTAAGAACTCTTTACCAGTAGCCAATAAGACACTAGGTGTTCTTGAGGTTCCCTCTTCATTCTCTGTCAAAGACTAAATCTTAAAGGTTTTGCTATCCTTCTTAAAGGAAATGGAGTTCTCCTCTCTATCATAGATCACCTTCCTATCAAATTGCTAGGGTCTACCTAGCAATAGGTGATAGGCATCCTTGGGTAACACATCACAAAGGATCTTATCCTTGTATCCTCCAATAGAAAACTCTACCCAAGTCTGTTCATTGACTAGCACACTCTACTCTTGATTCAACCATGTCACCTTATATGGGTTAGTGTGGGGTATCCTTGTGAGTTTCAACTTCTTGGTTGCCTCCTTTGATATTATGTTATCAATTGACCCTGAATCAACTATCACCTTGCAAACTTTACCAAGGATCTTGCATCTCGCCCTAAACAATGCTCTCCTATGCTTAGGTTCATTCTTGACTGGCTGTCTTATCAAGACCCTATTGAACATCAGGTTTTCTCTAATCTCTGATTCAATATGGTCCACCTCAAGTGTCTTGCTGCTTGATGTGTCTTCATATGCATAAGCAACCCTCTTTCCACTGTTTGATGATGTAGGCTTGTCAAGGCATCTATAGGCCGGGTGTCCCAATTGTCCATAGTTGTAACATTTCATAGTTGCAAAGTAGGAGTTACCCCTGCTGGTACCTCTACCCCTACTTGGACCACCTTGTGCACCTCTTCCTCTAGAATGGACCCTTCTAAGATTGGCTTCACTGCTATGCTCAGTCAACTTGGCTTCTCCTTGGTTCTTTTGCTCATTTGCCTTGCTTTGGTAACCACCTCGATGATTCATTTGTTCTCTACCTTTGCCTCTACCCCTATTATTAGGGTCTCCTTTCCTTTTGTTCCTCTCTTCCACCTTGGCAGCAAGCTGATATCATTTTTGGATAGTAGTAGGATTGCATAGGCTTATCTCCTCTTGAATGTTCCACTTTAGGCCGCTTAGATACCTAGCCACCTTGATAGATTCATCTTCTTAGAATTTGGATCTAAGACAAAGCTTTTGAAATTCTTCGGTGTAGGAGGTCACATCAAGGTCTTTTTGCTTCAATCCCTGTCTCTTCTTATGAAGTTGGACTTCATAATCCTTTGGTAAGTAGTTCTCCTTGATCTTACTCACCATGGCCTTCCAATTGGCATTAGGTAGCTTCCCCATGCTAACCCTCTCTTCTTGCATATTCTTCCACCATGTTAAAGCTACTCCCCTTAATCTTGATTTGGCAACCTTAACCTTTTGAGCCTTTGTCACTCCCTCACACTCAAAGTGGTTCTCCATTCCCTCAATCCATTCCATGACAGTGTCAATGTCCATCCTTCCACTGAAATGTGGCAATCCTTCAAAAGCTTTGGTGTTCAAAGCCTTAATAGCCTTTACAAAAGGTTCTTCATTGAACAAGGGATCTGGTTTAGGTATAATGTCATCTATGTCAATGGTTTTCTTTCCTTTATCCTTGGTGTCTTCACCCCAAGGTCCTTGTGTCCTCTGATCCACCACTTCTTACAACTTATCCCTTATCTTGCTCATAGCTTCTTCAAGGAGTCTATTCTTCTCCTTCTGCTCTTCTACCTCCCTAGCTAGCTCTGCATTAGTGACCATTATGCTCTCCTCTACTAATTCACCAGTATATAGAGACATACACAGTCAACCAAATCTTTAACTTTCGCTCTGATACCAATCTGATGGGATGGGGTTTGGGATAGACTAGCCTAGTCTATGCTCTTGGATCCTTTCCTTGGATCACCAGGTGCTCTAACCACACCCTAGGGTCTCTAGGACTTCTTTTTCTTGTGGAATCCCCTAACCTTTCCCAATCCACCCACCAACAACTTGATAAACTACTCCTAAGGTCTCACCTACTCATGAGTTTCAAGGAACCCTTACTTAGGATAATAAGGGTTTGGCTTGTTCCACACCTTCCTATATCTTAGCAAGGATAGGTCAAGACCAATACAAGGTTTTTCCACCCATTCATGTGCCCCCAAGAGGTTTCAAGCTTCCTACCCCTTACCGATTTATAATTTTGTCTTTTGCCTACAAAATAGGGCTACAAGGATTGTGACCAATTAGGCCTCCTACCTGGTCCTTTAGGGCTTCCTCTTGCAAATGATGCACTTGCTTGTGAAACTTCCTAAAATACCTGCTATTCATTTGGCAAGGGCTCAAGGATTTTCCTAGTTTTAGGCCTCCAAGTGTCCGTACGCTACCCTTGGTGGATTTTAAGGTTTTTAAGGGTTTTTAAAGAGGGTTTTTTTTAGGCCTGCCAAGGTCATAGTGTAGGTTTGGTTCTCTTGCCTCCTTGTTTGGATTTGTGGAAGCTCCTCTTTCACACCAATGGTTCTCCACTCACCCCTCTACAACTCCTCCAAAGGGTGCCTCCTTCTCTGACCTTCCTTGCTCTCCAAGACCTCTGCAAATTAACCCTTCCTAGCTGGGCACTATTCAGTCTCGCCTAGGAGTGGGTCTTTAGATGGATTCCCTACATCTTCAAGGGCCCTGCTTACTTTTAAGTATAGAATAGGGTCTTTACTCTCATCCCCCATTATTTCATGGTGATTCCACAATGGGGAATGGAGTTATGAGCCCATAGACACAAACCAGTCCAAAACTGGACAGTGAGAAGCAAGTTTACAAACTATTTACAAACTCACACAACTTGCAAAACAAAACCTATTCTAAATTCTTAGAATGAAAGTAAATACACCATACAAGACACTCCACATATTTTTCTTTGAAAATCAATCCATTAACAATCTTCTTTTACTCCTTTTGTGCCGACTGGCAACAAAATTGCAGTTACAGTCAAGTCACTTTTCTTTGGCCGTACCAAATCTGACATCCAACCCATTATCTTAGGGTTTGTAACTACTTATACTACCCTCTCCTTGGTCTGTGTGCCCATATTAGGGTTGTCCATTCTTAAACTAAATATTTTGACCACTAGGTGGAAAAGTTGCTTGACAACTTTGAAAAGTTGTCATGCAACTTTTGCAACTTTTGAGCAACTTTCTCAATGTTGCTTTTCTTGACTCCTAGGCCCACATTGGGCTAACCTATGGACACCACCATGCTAAGAAGGACCCATAAACACCTCAAAGGCACACATACCTTCTATTTCCAAAAAAACTCAACTTTGACTCATGACCCTAGGACCTCAACTAGGACCCTAATTGGGACCAATGAGCACATGGCTCTTATTGTATGTACAATGGCTTCTTAAAGAAGCATGAACACAATCAAAAGAAAATGGTGGGAGTCCTTTTAAGGGTGCTCCTACACCACATAGTCTTCTGATACATATACTCCCTTGATCTCTGTAATCATCTTCTTCCAAGAGGTGATCATTCCTCTTCCCTCTTTTACTCTTTCTCCTTGCACAAAATTCCAGCATGTCAAGGTTGCTCCTTGCATTTTTGACTTGGCAATCTTTATCTTTTGGTTGTCAGCAATGTCTTCAGATTCAAAGAAGTTGTTTAAGGACTCTATCTAGTCCATCACTCCATCAACATCCATCTTCCCACTAAAAATAGGAAGGTTTGATTTCTAGTCCATGGTTCTCCTATCCACAGACTTCAAGGCATTGGCCGAGTGCCTA
Organism: Cryptomeria japonica; assembly: GCF_030272615.1. Classification (NCBI taxonomy): domain Eukaryota; kingdom Viridiplantae; phylum Streptophyta; class Pinopsida; order Cupressales; family Cupressaceae; genus Cryptomeria; species Cryptomeria japonica. The sequence goes on along the minus strand of NC_081415.1, from coordinate 482,041,486 downwards.
TGCTTTGCAGGAACTTCCTCTTCTTCCTGCCCTTGTGGGTTCTCCTCTTCTCCCAGTTCCTCTAAGCCATCAGGTCCTCTCTCCACCCTACCTTCCAAGTTCTCAATCAATCTTCTCAGCCGATCATTTTCTTCTCTGTTCCCTTGCACCATTTTGGCAAGTTCCACATTTGTCATATTTGGAGGCATTCTTCTAGCCTCACCCTCTGATTCTTTTGCTGACATGTACTATTCTTCTTCCCAAAAGGATTCCTCCTATTCTTTGATACCAAAACTGATGCAGAGGTCCCGGTACCAGTCTAGGATAGGTTACCCTAATCCAAAAGCACAACAAGGACCCTAGAAATCACACAACACTCCAGGGGTTAAGGAACATTAGTTTGACAAGTGCCGCATCCCTTTCTTCTAAATAAAAGACTACCGGTACAAGGTCTCTTTCATTTACCAGTACAAGGTCTTTTACAACCAGAAATGGTTTGGTCCCTTCTCCAATGTAACAATGGCTATTGAAGGTTTGATTTTAAGTCCCTTAGGTTAGGGAGACCTCCTACAATCCAAAATAAAAGACTACCGGTACAAGGTCTCTTTCATTTACCGGTACAAGGTCTTTTACAACCAGAAATGGTTTGGTCCCTTCTCCAATGTAACAATGGCTATTGAAGGTTTGATTTTAAGTCCCTTAGGTTAGGGAGACCTCCTACATTTGTCATATTTGGAGGCATTCTTCTAGCCTCACCCTCTGATTCTTTTGCTGACATGTACTATTCTTCTTCCCAAAAGGATTCCTCCTATGCTTTTATACCAAAACTGATGCAGAGGTCTCGGTACCAGTCTAGGATAGGTTACCCTAATCCAAAAGCACAATAAGGACCCTAGAAATCACACAACACTCCAGGGGTTAAGGAACATTAGTTTGACAAGTGCTGCATCCCTTTCTTCTAAATAAAAGACTACCGATACAAGGTCTCTTTCATTTACCGGTACAAGGTCTTTTACAACCAGAAATGGTTTGGTCCCTTCTCCAATGTAATAATGGCTATTGAAGGTTTTATTTTAAGTCCCTTAGGTTAGGGAGACCTCCTACAATCATTGAATTTAGGTTCCCTCTATCGGTTTGGGTAATTGCTGCAACAAGGACTACAAAACCTAGTAGCCCTGCTAGACCAGTTTTCCACACTTAACTCTTTATTTATCCAAAAGACCAGAAAAAAAATCCTAGATTTGGATACCCTTTTGGGAGTTACAAACCATATCCTAAGAGTTCTTACTGGTAGGGAACAAAAGAATCCAAACCCTACTTTGGTTAGGAGACTGGTAGAGCCCAATTAGGCCTATTTTACAAAGCAGTGTGTAGACACATACCTTAACTCACCAAAAAAACTCAAGGAATAATCTTAAGCCATTTTAAAGACACAAATTCCTAAGTCTTAGGCCATGATCAAACCCTTTAACCCCTGATGTGAGACTTGTTTGCTTACACTTGCCAGTGGCCACATGGAGTTGCCCACCTTAATGCATCAAACCCTCGCCTCCAACTGGTAGTAACCTGCAAAAGGAATTTAAAATCATAAAATACATTGGCCATACTTGCATCCCCTTCAAATCCGTGAGCCACCAATGAAGAATCAACAAGATAAGGCCATATCTTTGCAAAACCCTAGACAAAACTATAAGTCTAAACTACTTCCAGAAAGTTGCTGATTTCTTCTTGGTCTTGGTGAATTAGGACCTCAGACTTGATACATTTGAAAGGAAACTTTCCACTCTAACACATCCTACTACTTTCCTAATTCAAAAATGATCGTATAGTATGGTACACCGTGTAGAATAACGGGATTGCAGGAAATTCTCAGAAATATATTACTTGAATGATGCCAAAAGTTTACAAAGTCATTCTCTCCTCATCAATGGTGATTGGGGATGACATTTTATACCTTCCTCAATGGTTATCAACCACATTTTGAACCGAGTTGACCGTTGGAAGGAAGTTTCTATTTGCAACCAAAAGTTGTCATTAAAAGTTGTCAACAAAGTTGTCAAGTTTGAGCAACTTTTGACATATGTTAAAGCCGACTAGCTAGAGGTGCTTCAACATGTCCTAAACCTTCCTAAGACATCTCTAACACATAAAAAACTAGAAAAATACTCAACCAAATACCCCTAGGCCCATATGCCCATGGTGTTTTATAATTTGCCAAATTCATGCCATTGGGTAACAAGGTGGGGTTTATTACAAACAAATCAAACATCAAACAAACAAGACTACCCTATTACATAGATTGAAAGGTCACATTCTCATGTGTGTCCTTTAGCCTTTATTACTCTTATTATCTTAGTCATGAGGTGCTCCTACACCAGAAACATTTTAGCCACAATTGATGTATGATTTTATTGAAAAGTAAATACTGACAAAATAAGACAACCACCTATTCAAAGGGGGATTTTCTATTTTTGACCAAAGATAAAATTCATGCTACAGTTAGAGCCACAAATGGAAGTTTTAGAGAAAGTATGGGAGAGCAGAAAATGTGTAAATGTGCAGAAATTTTCCAGATCGCCAGGTGTCTTTAGCAAATTAAAAGTGCAGGTTAGTGATAGAGGAATAAGAGAAAAGAGTAGATTTTGAATACCTAAAAGTTAAAAATTCCTTAGGATGCCATGTGTCAATGATAGATTCATTTTAGGGTTTCTTTACGGTTTTTATCTTTGTGTACTTTGTCTTGTTTTTTCCTAATTCAAGGGGGATTCTGATGTAATTTTGAAAATATTATGGAAGCAAGGATTCCATTTACAGTCCCAGTTAGAAGCAATTTAGAGTTTTATTTTTCATCTTTTAGATGTTTTGTGCTTTAAATAGGCTATAACCAATATGCATGCAAGTTTTTAATGTTCCATTGTAGTTGTCTCCAACATGTAGGAATGGAGATTTATGAAATGAATGATCAAGGATCATCTATTTTGTCCCAACAAGTTCTAGTGTCCATCTTGTTTTATGCTTCTCTTCAAGGAAGAGATTAAACTACTTTCAATAGGATGATAAACAATGTTTTATGCATGTACAAGTATGATTGCAATGAAACTAATATGATGAATGGTTTTAATGTAGTGCATTAATGCTTAGAACTAATTGGTTATGTTTGACTATATTTGGGCTTAATGTTTGCATGTTTTAGGTTGACTCTGCTACCCCAAGGAAGGCACTGGTCATGGGGCTTGCACCCAGTTTTCATAATCAATATATTCTCATAAAATCTCTTTTATTTTCTATTTGTATGAGTAGGCTTAGTGTAGAAATCAAACCCAAGTGTTGAGTGAGAGTTGAAAAGACAGGATTGTAGCCAAATCTTAAGTTCATATGCTTTCCTTGGAATATTCACATTGGGATATTTGTTGTATTTTGTAGTGCCATGAGTGTTGAAAGATGTAGGTTATTTAGGAGTTACTCAGGTGTACTTGTATTGGCCTCACAGAGCCAAAAGTGCAGGAGATTTAAGTCTTGTGATTGAATTTTGTTCGTTGACCAAATCCAACCTTTAACCTATTGATAAGTGAGTTGCTAAATATTTAGGGTTTGGGGATATATTTATTTGGGAACCAACATTCCTTGAGATATGTTATAGATTTTGACAAGTGACGAGGGAGAGAGTGGTGGAGTTTGGACCATCACTAGATAGGGAGGGACTAATTGTAGAGTGGACATGGATGGCCTCCATTGCATGGGATCCTAGGGTAGGGTCAATGATTGCCAAGGTGAAAGATGCATATATATCATGGAGGACACTACATAATCCAGGACTAGTGGTGAGAGCATGGTAGAATGTAGTGGTCTCTTGCTCGTAGTGAGAGTAGTATGTTACACCCCTTAGGGACAGGTGGATGAGCTCCTCTCACATTGGGGGTTCTAGTAGAGAGACATGGGGATCATGCCAAAGTGTAGGGGGATTGAGCAGGAGGACACTCTCAAGGCAGAGTGGTAAGTGTTGGCAATATGGAGGAATTGATTATGTATTGCATTGATGTCAATACTAGCTATTATGACTGGTTACTGACAGACAGGTTTTGGTTACCAGTAGAAGAACTAGTGTTATCGGTAAAGGTTTAAGGTTTTACTGATAGAGCTTTCACTGAGAATATTTGACAAGATGCATAAGTGGTGTTGGTGTAGCTTCTAGATGGAATTCATGATGCAGAAGGTGATCTTTGTTTGTGCCTCAACTGATTGGAGACATCGATTTGGAATGGAGAATCTATTTAGGTCCGGTACCTATCTAGGTTATGGACCGGTATCATGTTAACGTGTTATCTACGTGTTACCAGGATGTTTTATGAATTGGTTAATGTTATCTTGGTCTAAAGCCGACATGACATATCATTGTAATATGGATGTATGTAATGATCTTATTTTAATATCTTTTAGGTGGCCGACCTAATCGGTTTAGGCCCTAGGGTTTATCTAAATTGATGTAAGATCTCATTATAGATCATGGTGGCAATGGTCATGGTCATGGAATGAAATATCATATGCAAAGGATATTTGGTTGATCATAGGTGATCGAATTGGGTTTAAGTAAGAGGACAAAGGCCTCTGGTATTGAGCTTAACCGAGACTATAATCAGGCATGGTAGATGCTATCACTGGCAGTTCATTCTTTTGGATTGTTGTCTAATTATCTTGAGGTGGTTATAACTTCTCTGTAGTAAGTGAGAATCCTTTGTAATGAGTAGTACGCTCTAGGCAGTGTGCCTTCCTGCATGTGCAGGCTCCTTATTGTATCACATACTTTTTGCAGAAGTATTATCTGACTATGGGTAGGCCTCCCACCGTGGTTTTTCCCTTTACTAGATTTTCCATGTACAAATCATGGTGTTATGTGGTATGGTTGCATTGTGTTAATTCTCTATTTCATTCTTAAGTTTTATTGCTTACCAGTATCTGTTTCTGCTATTCCGGTATTCAATGTTTATGTGCTCCAGTTAAAGGTTATAAAGTGGTTTGATTAATATAATCTGTTGACAACTGATTCACCCCCCTCTTAGTTGTCCACCGGTTATCCTAACAATAAGTTGACAAATTCAGTCACATGATTTGCATAGGGATCCCAAGGATGATCAAGGATAGGCACCCATACAATAGGGATCGGGACAAAAGACAAAGTAGAGCCCTGCTAAACCATCCCAGGAGCATTATCCTATGTACAAATGATTCAAATATAGATGTTTTTGATGTGCCATACACATTCATTGATTCATAGATTCATTGATTTATTATAAATGTTGGTATTTTGGTATGGTTTTGTCATTGATGTCAACACCTATCAACACTTATCAACTCTGGCACTTTGGAGGATCAACAATGTTCACCGGCAAGCAAGTGACTTATGCTAAGTCATCGATATCTGCTACATTGGCAAGATATAATGTTCACCAGAACTTGGAATGATATGGAAAACACCTGGTTATGTTGAAGACATCATTTAGACACTTTGTCTTGAAGATTTGTTCATTGGCATATTCATATATTTGCTGTTATCAACAAATAGGTCCAGGTTATGCACCGACAGGCTTATCTATTCTAGATCAGCATGACATGCTTTGGAGATGATTTTGTTGTTATTGTAAATGCATTAAGCCGACATGTTGAATCGAATATCGCATCGGCTATTGATTTACTTGTAATTGTTTTATTATAATATCTTTTAGAGATGACCTACTAAAATTCATTTTAGGTTATGGTATATATGTAATATTTTATTTGTAAGATCGATAAGTGATTGGGATAAGGAATTGTAAGAAGGTATATGTGAGAATAAGCAGAGCTATACACACAGACATCATTTGAAGGTGAAGCAAGGTATTTGTAAAGACAATCAGAACTACACCAGTACTGAATCCAGCATATGAAGATGCTAGTTTGAGCAGTACATTTTTATTGGATTTAACCATCCAATTGTAGTCAGTGTGACTCCTATTTGTGTTTGAGCAGTGAGCTCTAGGCGCTTGGCCTTTCTGCATGTGCAGACCCTATTTGTATACACATACTATCTGCAATAATATCATTTGATTGTGGGTAAGGTTTCCCATCATGGTTTTCCCCTTACAAGGTTTCCACGTACAAATATTGGTGTTATGTGTTGTGGATGACTTTGTGTTTATGTTTCATGCACTAATCTTTATCAGTATAGCAATTAACTGTTATAACTGTCTACCGACATACTTAACTGGTTTACTGGTATTAAGCATTAAGTTGGTTAAATTGTTTTTGGTTTGAATTTATTTGACAACTGATTCACCCCCCCTCTCAGTTGTCTCCATGACCTAACAATTGGTTTCAGAGCCTAGTCCTCTTTTTGCAGAAGTTTAACAGCTTGAGGAGATCCAATGTCTACTAATTATTTCAGGAAGGACAGTCCTAAAATTGATGGAACCAACTATGGCATATGGAAGATCAGAATGGAGACACATATAAATTGCATTGGAAAAGACATCTGGGAAGTTACAAAGAATGGTTATACTACTGTTGTACTAGGTCAGCCCAGTCCAACTAACTTGACAAAAGATGAGGTAAATGATTGCAAAGCAAGAGAAGCACTTTTGCGCGCATTATCAGATCAACAAATCATGGGACTATCAGATAGGTCTACTGCTAAAGCTATTTGGGACCATTTGGAAACACTGAATGAAGGAGATTCCACAATCAAAATTGTAAAACTTGAAACCTTCCGAGTCAGGTATGAACATCTGAAAATGGAAGAAGGTGAAAGGATTTCTGCTTTTATGGAAAGAGTAAATGAAATTGTTTTGGGTATTAAATGTTGTGGAGGAACCTTAAGTGAGGATGAAATTGTTTTAAAAGTTTTAAGAGGATTTCCACCGGCATACAAAATGAAGGTTACTGCTATAAATGAGTTAATAAAAATGCCTAATACATTAGTTACTAGGGATACATTGATTGGGAAACTTTTAGCTTTTTAAATTGAAGAATCTGGTCCTGTTGCTACTATAAAGACAGATTTGGCCTTTAAAGCATCAACATCATCTGGTCCATCATTTGAGAAATCTGATTGGGAAGCCTTTTATGCAAGAGAACTTGAAGAAAGTAGGAAAGAAAATGAAGAACTTGAAGAACTTGAAGCACTATTTGCAAGGGAAATGCCTAAAGGTCTAGTTGGAAGTAAGTATGAAGGTAAAGCACCCTTTAAATGTTTTAACTACAATAAGATTGGTCATATGGCTTCAAGATGTCCTGATAGACATGCTAGACTAAGAGAAGAAGCTAGAAGAACATACAAGCCTAACCCTGAATATTAGAGATACAAATTTAAGAAGAATAAAGACACATATTGTTACATTGTTGATGAAGGTGTGACTGATGATTCTGATGAGGATACAACAAACAATGGATGGGTTTTTGTTGCTATAATAGAAGATCAACCGACACCTACTACTCAATCAATAGTATAGGCCTTGGTAGCTAAAGTTGAAGTAAAGGATGAATGGATCATTGATTCATGATGCTCACATCATATGACAGGAGACACAGGTAAATTATTGAACTTTCAAGAATACAATGGAGGCCTAGTGGATTTGGAGATGACAAAGCTTGTTCAATCAAAGGTAAGGGTACAATATCTCTTGATGGTAAGCATAACACTGAAAATGTCTACTATGTTGAAGGATTAAGGCATAATTTTTTGGGTGTTGGTCAATTAGTTGAGAAAGGATTTCAGTTACAATTTAAAAATGGAAAATGCAAAATCATGAATAGAACTGGTTTGGAAATTGCAACCGGTAATTAGACTAGAGGTAATATCTTTCATTTGAATAACAATGAAAAGACATGCTTAATTGCACATATAGATGAAAGTTGGTTATGACATAAGAGACTCCGTCATGTAAACTTTGATTGCATGGTAAAAATCAATACTACTAAGGCAGTTAGAGATTTACCTAAAATTGTCAAACCTCAGAATACAATATGCAAAGAATGTCAATCTGGAAAACAAGTTAGAGCTAGTTTCAAAAGTATTCTAGAAAAATAAAATAATGCTCTTGATTTGATTCACAATGATTTATGTGGTCCAGCTAGAACTAAAAGCTTACAAGGTGATAGATATTTCATGCTAATCATTGATGACTATTCTAGAATGTGTTGGGTTACTTTTCTCAGAGAAAAATCAGAAGCACTTGGAAAGTTCAAATTATTTAAAGCAATGGTTGAAAATGAAACCACTAAGAAAATCAAATATTTAAGATCAGATCAAGGAGGTGAATTTACATCTAGGGACTTTAATACATTCTATGAAGTAAATGGAATAAGAAGACAACTATCAGCACCTCAGACACCACAACAGAATGCACTTGTTGAAAGGAAAAACATAACTATCTTGGATGCAGCAAGAAGTATGTTATCAAAAGAAAACCTACCACATGTGTATTGGAGAGAAGCAGTCAGCATAGCGGTCTATATATTCAACAAAGTTCACATCAAAGATGAAACCGGTAAGACCCCTCATGAACTATGGTTTGGTAATACTCCTACTCTTAAGTATTTCAGAATTTTTGGAAGTAAATGTTATATCAGAAGAGATGAGTATATTGGCAAATTTGATCCTAGAAGTGATGAAGGAATATTTCTTGGTTATTCATCTAAGAGCAAAGCATATAGATGTTTTAACAAGAGATTGCAGAAAATTGTTGAGAGTACAAATGTAAAGATTGATGAACAATTCAGAGGAACTTCAAGGTATATAGACTCTAAACCGGCAATAGAAATTTTGACAAATGAACCTACTCTAAATCCACCAGTACAGAATGAAGATCCAGTTACCCCAGTACCATTAGAGGATTCCATAGTAATTGAGGAACAACAACAAACTAAGACACCCCGGTATGTAAGACTGAATCATTCTGAAGATCAGATAATTGGAAACAAGTTTAAAGGAGTTATGACAAGAGGAAGATTGGAAAATAAAGAGGTATGTCTTATTTCTCAAATTGAACCATCATCTGTTAATGAGGAATGTGAAGATAAATTTTGGATTAAAGCTATGGAAGAAGAATTAGAACAAATTGAGAAAAATAACACTTGGACATTAGTTCCCCGACCTAAAGATAAAAATGTAATTGGAACCAAATGGGTATTTAGAAACAAACTTAATGAAGATGGTAAGGTTGTCATAAATAAAGCAAGACTAGTGTGTAATTGATATTCTCAGAAAGAAGGAGTTGATTAGAATGAAACCTTTGCACCAGTAGCTAGAATTGAGGCAGTTAGATTATTTTTGGCTTTTGCAGCACACAAGAACTACAAAGTTTATCAAATGGATATTAAATGTGCATTTTTGAATGGAGATCTTGAAGAGGAAGTATACATTGAACAACCTGATGGATTTTCTTTGACAGATGACAATAATATGGTTTGCAGGTTAAGAAAAGCTTTGTATGGTCTAAAACAAGCTCCAAGAGCTTGGTATGCAAGATTGGATAAGTATCTTTTAAAGATTGGTTTTACTAAAGGAAATGTATACAACAATTTATATTATAAAGTAACTAATGATGACATCTTGATTATAGAAGTATTTGTTGATGATATAATCTTTGGAGGAGAAGATGGATTATGTAAGGAATTTTCTATTAAAATGCAGCAAGAATTTGAAATGTCTATGATTGGAGAAATAAAATTCTTTTTAGGATTGCAGATTTCATAGACTGATAAAGGTATATTCTTGAGTCAATCCAAATACTTAAAAGAGTTACTAAAGAAATTTGCGATGGAGAACTCTAAACTGGTAAGAACACCTATGACAACAAATGACAAATTATCACAAAGGGATGAATCTACACTTCTTAATCCAACTAGATACAAATCTATGATAGGAGGTTTACTGTATTTGACACAAACCAGAACTGATATTATGAATGCAGTATGTATTATTTCTAGATTTCAAAGTAATCCTAGAGAAAATCATGAATCAACAGTAAAAAAGATTTTCTGGTACTTACAAGGCACTATAAATCTTGGATTATGGTATCCTAGAGATGAAAAATTTGAGTTATGTGCATACATAGATGCAAATTGGGCTGGAGATGTGGATGATAGAAAAAGCACCACCGACGGAGCATTCTTTCTTGGAAACAGATTAGTTTCTTGGTTGAGTAAGAAATAGAGTTGTACATCTTTATCAACAACAGAATCAGAATATGTTGTAGCAACAACTAACTGTACACAGGTACTATGGCTTAAGCAAATTTTGAAAGACATAAAGGTAAAATGCAAGGAACCTATTACTGTCTATTGTGATAACACTACAACAATTGATATATCTAAGAATCCGGTATTACATTCTAAAACCAAACATGTTTCTATGGAACTGAATTTTCTAAGGGAAAATGTTGAAGCTAAGGAGATAAAATTGGTTTATGTGAATACTAAAGAGCAGATTGCAGATATTTTCACTAAACCTTTGCCTAGGGAGACTTTTGAATATCTCAAAGATTAGCTTGGAGTTATACCACCACCGGTAGAGACTTAGACAGTTGATGATTATCATCAACCGACAAAATTTATAGAGAAATTTTTTTTCCGGTCTTTGATGCGGAAGCTACTTCTCAGGGGGAGTAGTTGATATATTGAATTGATTGGTATTTTGTATATGACTTTGGCATTTGATGTCAAAGGGGGAGAGATATCTATGGAAAAACACATTATCTTTTGGAGAAATTGGTATGGGAAAACTTTGGAAAACACATGTTGCTCCCAGGGGGAGAGATTGTTGCTTAGGAGAGATTATTACTTTCTGGTTATAATCTTTTTGGAGATTGTTGGTTTTTAGTACTTGGCATTTCTGTTTTGGCACTTTGATGGTTTTCCCATCTTTTGTTGCCATCAATGCCAAAGGGGGAGATTGTTGGTATTTTGGTATGGTTTTGTCATTGATGTCAACACCTACTAAAACACTAGCACTTTGGAGATCCAACAACATTCACCTGCAAGCAAGTAACTATTGTACAGTTACTGGTATATGGCACACTGACAAGATATAATGATCACCGACACTTGGAATGGCATGAAAGTCACATGGTTATGTTGAAGACATCGTTTGGACATCTTGTCATGGAGTTTTGTTCATTGGTATATTCATAGTTGCATATTTGTTGTTACCGACAAATAGGTCTAGGGTTACACCGGCAGGTTTATCTTTTCTAGATCAGCATGGCACACTATGGAGATAATTAATTATTGTTGTAAATGCATTAAGTCGACATGTTTAATTGGTTATTGCATTGGATATTATATTGTTTGTAAAATATTTTTATTGTAATATCTTGTAGAGCCGACCTACTAAAATTGGTCTTAGGTTATGGTATAAAAGTAAGATCTTATTTGTAAGATCAAATGTGGAATGCGAAAAAGCATTTTGTGAAGTTATATGCGATATTAAGCAGAGTTATACATGAAGACATCATTTGAAGGTGAAGCTAGGTTTTTGTGAAAGCATATCAGCATTACACCAGTACTGAATCCAGCATATGAAGATGCTATTTTGTGCAGTACATTCTTATTGGATTTAACCATCCAACTGTAGTCAGTGTGACTCCCATTTTGTGATTGAGCAGTGAGCTCTAGGTTGTTGGCCTTTCTGCATGTGCAGACCCCATTTATGTACACTTACTATCTGCAGTAGTATCATATGATTGTGGGTAAGGTTTCCCACCATGGTTTTTCCCCTTACAGGGTTTCCACGTACAAATATTGGTGTTATGTGTTGTGGATGACTTTGTGTTTATGTTTCATGCACTAATCTTTACCGGTATAGCAATTAACTATTATAACTATCTACCGACATACTTAACTAGTTTATCAGTATTAAGCATTAAGTTGGTTAAATTGTTTTTGGTTTGAATTTATTTGACAACTGATTCGCCCCCCCCTTTCATTTATCTCTGGGACATAACATAGGATTGGTAGAGTCTGATTGATCCATCACAGGCGGTCGATCTCTGGATAGAGATCTCATTGGATTTGGTTTGCCTCAAGGTCGATGAAGAAACCCTAACCGCTTGAAGTTTGAATTGGTTTTTGGCAGGAAAACTTGTTGATAAATATGCAAGTCAAAATCGATGAAAGGAGCTACTATAGGAAAGAGGAACTCAGTCAAGTGCTCAACAACAATCAATGGAGAGACTGATTGTGAAAGAGAATAGGGTTGAAGAGTTAAACTGGCAATAGTGAGGCAACCGGTAGTCTGCCAATGATTCTATGAGAGAAGTATACTGGTGGTGACTGAACAGACATAGAAGAGCTGCAAAATATTGTAGAGAAGAGAAGATGAGAACCGACAAAAATCATATGGTGGACATTTGACTAAGTTATCAGGACTGGTGGTGAATAGAAGTAGTGTGATAAAGAGAAAAGAGAACTGACAGAGTGTAGAACTGATAAAGTGCAGAACCGACAAAGAAGTAGAAGAGGCTGAACTGGTAAGGTTGCATCAGAGAGTGAGTTGCAGTAGGAGATAAGGTTGCTACAGTGGGAAGGTGAGTAGAGAACTAGTAGAGGATTGAAGAGAGAAGAATGGGTGGAGAGATTTGCATAAGAGTTAAAAAGTTCCTTTTGTAACAAGGCTATTACTTTTGTGATTGAATATATTCATTGTAGATCACTGAGTTGGAGCTCGGTGAAGGGGTTGGTGCTCCTTGGGTTGGTGCTCTAAAATCAGGGGTTAGTGCTCTAAAATCAGGGGTTGGTGCAATAAAATCAGGGGTTGGTTCCCTAAGGAAGGATTGTTACTCCTTGTGTTGGTGCCCTAAATGTTGTAACCAAATGTTTCATTGTGAGGCTAGATTGGAGTAGTAGTCTCCAATAACACTTCTCACTGAGGTTTTTCCCATCTTGGGTTTTTCTTGTACATCTGGTGTTATGTGATGTCCCTTTTATGTGTGGTTGTATTTGTGTGAGTCTCCCATCTAACCGATATGTTTGCTTTTATGATTGTATCTATTAATCGGTATACACACTTAGGATTGAAAAGGGAAAAGATTATAAATAATTGATTCACCCCCCTCTCAATGACATCTAGTGTTCAACAATTGGTATTATTGCCTAGGTTCTCGGTTGATAAGCTTTCTCTAGCTTGGGTAGATTCTGGTATTTGAACACAATGGATTGTCTTGTGTCAATCCCTACTCCTATATTTGATGGTTCAAATTTTCTAGTTTGGAGTTATAGGATAAAAGTCTACCTATCCTGTTTAGATTTTGATGCATGGATGAGTGTTGTAAATGGATGACCTAGTAAAGTGAGTCCTCCCACCGATTCAGATGCAGAAAGAAGAAACCAGTGTAATGATATAGAAATGAGGGCTATACTCTATGGGTTATCAGATGATGTCTCCTCATAGGTGGACAGATGCAGATGGATAAAAAGCTTATGGGATATATTGAAGAAGCTCTATGGTAATGAGCCTACTACTGTAGAACTGTCTCATGAAGATAGGATGAGAAATGCATCTCATGTATCTGCAGATGATGAAGGTAGATCTATTAGTGGCCACAACAATGATGAAGAAGAAACTCACCTCTTCATGGCACAAGAATTAGAAGATGAGAGACACACATATGAGAATGATCATGCAGATCATTCCCATCGGCAAGATATGTTTGGTAGTTATAGTGAAGGTGAAGAAGAAGAAGAAGAAGAAGAAGTTGATCTTGAAGGAGAACTTGTAAGTGCACTCAAAGAACTTAGTAGAGTGAGGAATGAGTACAAGTTATACAAGAATGCTACAATTGTGGAGAAGAACTGGTTGATCAGATGCCTTGAAGAATCTGAGAAATGTGTCTCAAAATTAAAGACTCAACAAGAAGACACCAAGGTGTGCCAGTGTAGTGATCTCGCATCTGAGCTATAAGTCAAAGATAAAGAATATTAGCAGCTAGTAGGAGAAATAGAAATTCTCTAAAATAACGTTGAGAAATGTCAGGATGAGCTCAAGGTAAGAATCCAGTTTGAGGGTAGCAGTGATGCCTTGGACAAAATGTTGAAAAATCAAAAGCATGCCAGGGATACCAGTGGATTAGGAAGTGGTTTCGGTGAATTCTCCACTAACAAGAATGTCCCCCACAATGACATTATATTTTTCTTCTCAAATGGAGATAACATGGGTCAGACCTTCGCAGTTAGAGATACTCCCTAGAAGAAGGTTGATCTAACCACAACCCATGAAGACATGCAAATCACAAGGATGAAGACTGGTGCTGCAAGAAGGAGAAACAATTTAGATCCCAAAGGAAAAGGGAAGATGGGAGAAGGCAGCTTCACTGGTAGCAAGAACTTGAAAAGATAGTCTAGAAGACCACCCACCGATAGAAGACAAAGAAAGGATGCTATCCTTAAGTCAACACAGGTGTGGAAGAAGAAGGGACTAGATGGAAGAAATGAAAAGAATGGACAACCTAGGACTCATCCATGGAGAAGCAGAAAAATGGAGATGCCAAACCGGTAAGATCCCCCCATGCATGACATAATAAGTTTGTAAGTTATAAACATTCCTTCTCTAGATAATGCTTTGAATGTAATGGTTACGACCATAGGGAAGAATAATGTAGAAAGTGATATAGAAGGAACAATCTAGGATCTCATAGATATCATGCATATCAGAAAAATGTCAAGGAGTAGAAACATGCATATAGTGTTTGTTATAACTGCAATGGATTTAACCATAGAGTTTGAATGTAGGAAGAAGGACTTGAAGTCATATGGAACCCAGTATAGCTGCTATGCTCAACATAGAAATGGATATAGATCACATGGAGGTCAAAGACCTGCATGGAACCAAAAGAGAAATGTTCTTGTAGGATCAAGAGGACCACCGGTTCCGGTAGCCAGTTACAATAGCACGACCAAAAGAAGATGGTCAAACTGGTTTGATAGAAGGTCCCCCAATCATGCGTTTGGCATGAACATAGTTTGATTCTATAGAAATGTTTCTAGTTATGTGGTAGAATCTGGTAGATCAAGGAACTATCAACAAAAGAAGGTAGCACTTTCTCTCAAGATTGAAAATTGGAAGAAGAATGAGACCAAGCAGGTATGGAAGACGAATCAAGAAGATGCAACCATGGACCGACACTATGTATCCAATGCACAAATGATATCTCCTAAGGCTTAAAGGAGATGCAATACCTTAGGGGGAGTAGTAAATTGATATTAACATTCACCCCCTCAGTGGAACATGACACATGGAAGAAGAGATTGCTGCCAGTATGAAGGAAGAAAATGAGATGGTAAGTGTGTACAGTGGTTGCCTTGGCTACACACCTATAGATGAGAGATAGATTGCTTCTGCATGTGTCAATGGATGGCTAACTTGCATTCATAATTAGAGGCACTTGACACAAGAGGACATGAGTTAGAGGAAGGTACTCGGGTAGTGACGATGGACTGGTGCAGGAAACCAATATGTGCAGTAGGTTACCAGTATATATGGTAACCGGTATTGTAGGATATGTAAGTTAATGAGGTCCAAGATCACTCAAATAAATCCGGCGGTATGATATGAATAATTAGTTATGTCTCAGGTGGTATTGGAAATGACCTGAATGACATATGATGGCCTAGTTGTTGATTATGTATGCATGCATCCTTTGAGGGCTAACTGGTTTGGTTTATGGCATGATGATAATATTGTATCACATTGTGTACACCTAGGATCATATCATATGTTGTGGTGGAAATTGTGGAGATTATAGATCGTTAGACTGATCACATATGAATAGTTCAATCAGTATATGGTAAAGATTAGAGCTCTAGTTTTGGACTTGATCGATAATGTGGACCTGAGATGCATGACTCAGGGGGAGTTGACCACCATGTTTTCTAACTAAGTATCAGGCTTGCTGGACACAAAGGGTGTGCAAGTGTCTATGGATGTACCAAAATGGTTTTGTCTTCAGAGGTATTCGGGGTTGCAAGATATTTTAATGCCTATTCAATTGAAATCACAACTGGACCACCGAGAGTGTTGCTTAAAAAGAGGGAGATTTACCTGCACAAGAGAACATGCATTTGTATTGGAAGAGATACAATTGGTATCAGTGTTATCTTTAACACTTGGTATCAACATTTTAGGTTTAGAATGGCTTCTGCATATCAAAAGGGTGATGATGCAGTCTAACCGGGAGGTATGTTGTATTCACTTACACATGGGCCTTCAATTGGTTTGAGACTTGTATATGCATGTGTTTTTGGTTTGCATATACACTTGGCTGCTGAGCAATTGGTGTCAGTTAGTGGTTGATCCTTCCATGTCAAGTATTGCGACTTGAGAAGATGTAACAAATAATGAATAAAGGAGAGGATACATGCGATAGAGGAAAAGCAGAGAAAAATCTCTACCACTTCTCGGTAGATACAAGGAGGAGAGAAATCCTGATCGTGCCCTTTCATTGTCAAAGGGAGAGAAAGATTATGTCATATGCCAGATACAACATGTGTTGACATCAATGCCAAAGGGGGAGATTATTGGCATTGTGTTGTCATTGATGTCAACCGGTATAGGATGGCTATCGGTATAATAGATGTATGTGCAACACTGTCATTGATGCATACTAGATCTGATGTTTTTGATGTCACCTAGCTTAGCGGGTCACTAATAAGGGAGAGGATGTCATTCAACATAATGGCCATTGGAGTCACCGGTACACAAGTTAGTTTTTGACTTGTGTTGAAGAAATGAACAGGAGACTGGTATGATATAACAACCAGTAAATGATGACATCTGTAAGAGAGAAAAATGTTGTTCGGTTGATTGTGATGAAGAGGGGAAATTTTATCTAAATCACATCAACATCAGAGGTGAAGTATGTGTAGGCCACCAGTATGCTATGTGGATGCCAGTCAGTAGGGCTCCCCCCGAATGAAGAGAATACTGACAGTGAGTGTGCCCAAACCGGATCACATGTGCCTGTTTGAAGATATGCTACTCAAATAGGGTAGCCATATTAGTGCATTGCAGGATGCAGATGACAAGGATCCATTCCCACTAGTAAGTGGAGCTTATCTCCTATTATGCATGAAATGCATCATAGTTCTTGGAGATAAGAGAACAAAGTTAAAGGCAAGTTATTGAAGGCTCACACCGAATGAATTGGTGAAACACTAAGTTGCCTTAGGTGCATGAGATCAGGGATGTGCACCGGATCAACCTGGAAGACATGATGAGTTGCCGGTACAGAGAAGGAAGGATATGTTTGTCACTTTGACAAAAATGTTAATAGAAAAACCGGTTCAGTGGTGAAGAAAGGTGTTACCACAGATGGAGACAAATGGAAGTAATTGAAGGTTGATGACATGGTGTCATCAAGGTATTTATCAGTAAGTATGTCCACCAGTAATGCTAACAAAGTGCAAAGGGATTAGGCTCCCATCTAATGAAGGTGATCATGAGGTAGGTTGGCATGTGTGCTAACTAGTTTAGGTGCTCCACTAGAAGAGATGAAAAGTGCAAGGTTGAAGGCAAACTGATTAGGGTATAATCGACAAGGTCTATGAATTGGTAGATAACTTGGTTGTATGGTTGGTTGCTTATCCTATCCAAACCAACACAACCAACTTAGCAAAGGTGGATGTCAATAAAGGGGCCACATGGAGGTGAAGTGGCATGCATGCACAGGTCAGTGAAATTGTTGTTGGTAAGGTAGGTGGTGACTGGTTGACATTAATGTTGATAGCGTGTTTCATGGGTCGAAGAGAAGAAGAGTGTGGCTCAAGATTGATCAGAGGAAAAAGATCTGATTTTATGACTTCATGATCAAGGTTGAGTGTCTAGGTGCTTATTAGGGTAGGTGAATCTATCTGCATGATCACTTCATAGATGTTTGACAAGTGCAGATTGAAGAAGGTGTTGTGTTTGCCAAATAAGGTGAACGTGTTTTGAATGCAGCCAGATTGGCAAAGTTTGATTGATCCATTGTAGGTGGTTGATCTTTGGATGGAGATCTGATTGGATTTGGTTCGCCTTAAGCTCGATGAAGAAACCCTAACCGCTTGAAGTTTGAATTGGTTTTTGATGGGAAGACTTGTTGATAAATATGCAAGTCAAAATCGATGAGAGGAGTTGCTGCAAGAAAGAGGAAATCGGTCAAGTGCTCAACGAAAATCAGAGGAGAGACTGAGTGTGAATGAGAATAGGGTTGAAGAGTTCAACTGACAACAGTGAGGAAACCAATAGTCTACCAATGACTTTGTGAGAGAAGTATACCAGTGGTGAGTGAACCGACACAAAAGAGCTATAGGAGATTGCAGAGAAGGGAAGATGAGAACCAACAAAAATTAGATGGTGGAAATTTGACTAAGGTATCAAGATCAGTGGTGAATAGAAAAAATGTGATAGAGAGAAAAGAGAACTGACAAAGTACAGAACAGACAAAGTGCAGAACTGACAAATTACAGAACTGATAGAGAAGTAGTAGAGGCTGAACTAGTTAGGTTGTAGTAGAGAGTGAGTTGCAACAAGAGATAAGGTTGCTAGAGTGAGAATGTGAGCAGAGAAACGACAGAGGATTGAAGAGAGAAGAACTGGTGGAGAGATTTGCATAAGAGTTACAAAGTTCCTTTTGTAACAAGGCTATTACTTTTGTGATTAAATATATTCATTGTAGATCACTGAGTTGGAGCTCGGTGCAGGGGTTGGTGCTCCTTGGGTTGGTGCCCTAAATGTTGTAACCAAATTTTTCATTGTGAGGCTAGATTGGAGCAGTAGTCTCCAGTAGCACTTCTCACCGAGGTTTTTCCCATCTTGGGTTGTCCTTGTACATCTGGTGTTATGTGATGCCTCTTTTATGTGTGGTTGCATTTGTGTGGGTCTCCCATCTAAGCAGTATGTCTACTTTATGATTAGATCTATTAATCGGTATATGCACATAAGATTGAAAAGGGAAAAGTTTGTAAATCACTGATTCACCCCCCTCTCAGTGACATCTAGTGTTCAACAATTGGTATCAGAGCCTAGGTTCCCAGTTGATTAGCTTTCTCTAGCTTGGGTAGATTCTAGTATTTGAACTCAATGATTTGTCTTGTGTCAATCCCTACTCCTGTATTTGATGGTTCAAATTTTCCTTTTTGGAGTTGTAGGATGGAAGTCTACCTATCCTCTTTAGGGTTTGATGTGTTGGCATTTCTTGAAGATTGCATTAATGAAGTATAGTGTTGTCATTGATGTCAATAGTAACCGATAATAGAATTGTATTGCAACCAGTAGTGATGCAGTAATGCGACTGGTAGTTGAGCAGTGATGGAAACCAGTATTATAATTTGAAGTAGAAAGATCAACCGATGACCCTAACCTATTGATATACCAAACCCTAACCGATGGAGCTTTGTGAATTAGTTGTGTTGATCTATGATCAAATGGTGATTGGAGATGATGATGCCATGTATGCATGTTGTACGTGATGAGTTTCAAAATGGTTTTGGCTCATAGAGATAATTGTTTTATCTTGGGAATGAGCAAATGCCTAGCATGGAGTGAATAACGCGTGATGAGTTATAGGATCCAATGTGTGGTGATCCAGGAGCGGTTGAAGTCATCTTGAACAATGTGGTTCTGATTGC
Source organism: Cryptomeria japonica (assembly GCF_030272615.1). Taxonomy (NCBI): domain Eukaryota; kingdom Viridiplantae; phylum Streptophyta; class Pinopsida; order Cupressales; family Cupressaceae; genus Cryptomeria; species Cryptomeria japonica. Next base: position 482,021,875 of record NC_081415.1, on the reverse strand, counting down.
TATGTAATCTAACAGTCATGTTTTAACTGATTTGTTTGTAATCTCTATGAGGTATTAGGTTTTGTGTTGTGTTACCTACCTATTGTATTGCTTATAAGGTCAATGAGTTGTTTTGTAATGTTGTTGGCAATTTGATTAAGTGTGGTAGTGTGATTTATTCCCGAACTAGAAGGAGTATTTGTAGAATGTTTTGAAGGCTAAATGGAGCATAAAAGGAGCTGATTAAGTAGAGTAGTGCTATTACTAGATCAACAAAGACCCTGTTGTTCTCTAACAATTACAACACTTAAATCCCTTAACCAGGCAAGCTTTAACAAGCTTGGTGCTTTCTAAATCCTCTAACCAGGTGATCCATTAGCTTGGATTTGAAACCATCTATCGAGGTTACTCCTAATAGGGTATTGCCTTTAACAAGGTATTGTAGTCAATCCCTTAACCGGGTGGTCATTAACCGGATTTGTTCCTAACAGGACATTTTTGTAAAGCTTGTACCAAGGCTCAGCTCCTAACATGGCAAACTTCATAAGAGTTTAGAATACTTGTGGGTAATCATCCCCATCGCAGTTTTTCACATTTGGGTTTCCATGTCAAAAATCAACGTGTCAAGTGGTGAATGATTTTGTGGTTATGTTTTGATATGGTTAATATGTTTAATTGGTAAGGCCACTTAGATATATTTAAATGACTGGAACTAATATGAAATGTGCTATTACTAATGCTAGTAAAGTGGTTTGATTCTTTGGTTAAATGGTATGTGAGTTTATGATCTGTTATACTGTTATATTAGTATTCTAGTCAACTGGTAAACTTGACAGTGCACTTGCAGTTTTTGCTATGGTGTTTAAACCGATTAGTTCAATGATTGATTTATGAGTTGTGTTTAAGTTTGGTGAAGTTTACTTTTTTTTCTATCTACTGATTTACCCCCCCCTCTCAGTAGTTGAATGGATCCTTATTGATTCATCATATCATCATGATGTGTGGATGTTGGTTGTAAATGGCTGACCTAGTAAAGTGAGTCCTCCCACCGATTCAGATGCAAAACAAAGAAACCAGTGTAATGATATAGCAATGAAGTCTATACTCTATGGGTTATCAGATGATGTCTCCTCACATGTGGACAGATGCAGATCGACAAAAATCTAATGGGATAGATTGAAGAAGCTCTATGGAAATGAGCCTACTACTGTAGAACTGGCTTGTGAAGATAGGATGAAAAATGCATCTCATGTATCTGTAGATGATGAAGGCAAATCTGTTAGTGATAGAAACAATGATGAAGAAGGAACTCACCTCTTCATGGCACAAGAATCATAAGATGAGAGACACACATATGAGAATGATCATGCAGATCATTCCCACCGGCAATATGTGTTTGGCAGTGATAGTGAAGGTGAAGAAGAAGAAGAAGTAGAAGTTGATCTTGAAGGAGAACTTGTAAGTGCACTCGAAGAACTTAGTAGAGTGAGGAATGAGTACAAGTTATTCAAGAATGCTGCAATTATGGAGCATAACTGGTTGATTAGATTCCTTGAAGAATCTGAGAAATGTGTCTTAGAATTAAAGACTCAACAAGAAAAAACCAAGGTGTGTCGGTGTAATGATCTAGCATCTGAGCTAGAAGTCAAGGATAAAGAATATCAACAGCTGGTAGGAGAAATGGAAATTCTCCAAAATAACCTTGAGAAATTTCAGGATGAGCTCAACATAAGAATCTGGTTCAATGGTAATAGTGATGCCTTGGACAAAATGTTGAAAAAGAAAAAGCATGCCAAGGATACTAGTGGATTAGGAACTGGTGCTGGTGAATGCTCCACTAGCAACGATGTCCCCCACAATGACATCATGTTTCTCCTTAAATGGAGATAACATGGGTCAGACCCTCATAGTTAGAGACACTCTCTTGAAGAAGGTTGATCTAACCAAAACTGGTGAAGACAAGTAGATCACAACGATGAAGACCGATGCTGAAAGAAGGAGAAACAATTCAGATCCCAAAGGAAAAGGGTAGATGGGAGAAGGCAGCTTCACCGGTAGCAAGAACTTGAAAAGACAGTCTAGAAGACCACCTACCGACAAAAGACAAAGAAATGCTGCTATCCTCAACTCAACACATGTGTGGAAGAAGAAGGGACCAGATGGAAGAAATGCAAAGAATGGACAACCTAGGATCCATCCTTGGAGAAGCAGAAATGGAGATGCCAAGCGGGTAAGATCCTCCCATGCATGGCATAATAAGTTTGTAATTTATAAACCTTCCTTCTCCAAATATTGCTTTGAATGTAATGGTTATGGCTATAGGGCAGAATAATGTAGAAAGAGATCTAGAAGGAACAATCTAGGATCTCATAGATATCATGCATATGAGAAAAATGTATCAAGGAGTAGAAACATGCATATTTCCTCTCCCGGTTATGCAAATAGTGTTTGTTATAACTGCAATGGATTTGGCCATAGAGAGTTTCAATGCAAGAAGAAGGACTTGTAGTCATATGGAAGCCAATATAGCTGCTATGCTCAACATAGAAACAAATATAGAGCATAAGGAGGTCAAAGACCTACATGGAACCAAAGGAGAAATGTTCTTGCAGGATCAAGAGGACCACCGGTTCCGGTAGCCGGTTACAATAGAATGACCAGAAGAAGATGGTCAAACCGGTTTGAGAAAAGGTCCCCCAATCATGCATTTGGCATGAACATTGTTTTCTTCTACAACAATGTCTCTGGTCATGTGGTAGAATCTACTAGATCAAGGAACTATCAACAAAAGAAGGTAGCACCTACTCTCAAGACTGAAAATGGGAAGAAGAATGAGACCACGTAGGTATGGAAGAAGAAGCAAGAGGATGCAACCATGGACTGACACTGTGCATCAAATGCACAAATGATATCTCCTAAGGCTTAAAGGAGATACCATACCGTAGGGGGAGTAGTACACTAATCTTATCAATCACCCCCTCAGTGGAACATGACACATGGAAGAAGAGATTGCTACTAGTATGAAGGAAGAAAATGAGATGGTAAGTGTGTGCAGTGGCTACCTTGGATACACACCTATAGATGAGAGATAGATTGCTTCTGCATGTGTTAATGGATGGCTAAATTGTATTTGGAATTAGAGGCACTTGACACAAGAGGATAGGAGTTAGAGGAAGGTGCCCCAATAGTGATGATGGACCAGTGCAGGAAACCGGTATGTGTAGTAGGTTACCAGCATGTATGCTAATCGATATTGCAGGATATGTAAGTCAGTAAGGTCCATCATCATTGCAAGAACTCTGGTGGTGTGATATGAAGAAGCAGTTATGTCTCAGGTGGTATTGGAAATGACTTGAATGACATATGATGGCCCGGTTGTTGATTATGTATGGATGCATCCTTTTAGGGCTAACTGGTTTGATTTATGGCATGATGATGATATTGTATGGCAGTGTGTACACCTAGGATCAAGTCATATGTTATGATGGAAATTGTGGAGATGATAGATCATTAGACTGATCACATATGCACAACTCAACCGATATATGGTAAATATTGGAGCTCCAGTTTTGGACCTGATCAACAATGTGGACCTGAGATGCATGACTCAAGGGGAGTTGATAACCATGTTTTATGACTAAGTATCAGACTTGCTAGACACAGAGCATGTGCAAGTGTCTATGGATGTACCAAAATGGTTGTGTCTTTAGAGGTATTCGAGGTTGTGATATATTTCAACACCTATTCAGTTGAAATCACAACTGGACCACCGAGAGTGTTGCTTGAAAGGAGGGAGAGTTACTTGCACAAGAGAACATGCATTTGGTATCAGAAGAGATACAATTGGTATCAGTGTTAGATTCAACACTTGGTATCAACATTTTGGGGTCAGAATGGCTTTTGCATATCAAAAGGGTGATGATGCAATCTGACCAGAAGGTATGTTGTATTCACTGACACATGGGCCTTCAATTGGTTTAAGACTTGTATATGGATGTGTTTCCGGTTTGCATATACACTTGGTTGCTGAGCAATTGGTGTCAGTTGGTGGTTGAGTCCTCCATGCCAAGTATTGTGACTTGAGAAGATGTAACAAATGATGAATAAAGGAGAAGATGCATTTGGTAGAGCAGAAGGGGAGAAAAATCTTTGTTAGTGCTTGATAGACAAAAGGAGGAGAGAAACCTTGACAATGCCCTTTGCTATTGTTGTCAAAGGGGGAGAAAGATTTTGTAACATGTCAGATACTACATGTGTTGACATCAATGCCAAAGGGGGAGATTGTTGGCATTGTGTTGTCATTGATTTCAACTGATATAGGATGGCTACCAGTATAAGAGATGTATGTGTAGAACTATCATTGATGCATATCGGATTTTATGTCTTTGATGTCACCTAGATTAGCAGATCACCTGTAAGGGAGAGAATGTCATTCAACACAATGGCCATTCGAGTCACCGGTACATGAGTTAGTGTTTGACTAGTGTTGAAGATATGGAGAGGAGGCCGGTATGATATAACAACCGGTAAATGATGACATCGGTAAGAGAGAAAGATGTTGGCTAGTTGATTGTGATGAAGAGGGGGAATGTTATCTAAATCACATCAACACTGGAGGTGAAGTATGTGTAGGCTACCAATATGTTGTGTGTATGTCAATCAACATGACTCCCACAAGATGAACATAAGACTCATAGTGAGTGTTTCCAAACCGGATCACATGTGCCTGTTTGAAGATATGTTAGTCAAACTGGGAAGCCACATTGGTGCATTGCAGGATGCAGATGACAAAGATCCATTCCCACCGGTAAGTGGAGCTTATCTCCTATTATGCATGAAATGCATCATAGTTTCTGGAGATAAGACAACAGAGTTAAAAGAAAGTGATTGAAGGCTCACACTGGATGAACTGGTGTGACACTAAGCTACCTTAGGTACATGAGATCAGGGATGTGCACTGGATCAGCTTGGAAGACATGATGAGTTACCGGTATAGAGAAGGAAGGATATGTTTGTCACTTTGACAAACATGTTCAAAGAAATACCGGTTTAGTGGTGAAGAAAGGTGTTATCATTGATGGAGACAGATGGAAGCAGTTGAAGGTTGATGACATGGTATCATCAAGGTGTTTACTAGTAAGTATGTCCACCGGTAATACTGATAAAGTGCATATGTTGAAGGCTCCCATCCGATGAAGGTGATCATGAGGTAGGTTGGCATGTGTGCTAACCGGTCTTGGTGCTCCACCGGAAGAGAAGAAAAGTGCAAGGTTGAAGGTAGGCCAGTTAGGGTATAACCACTAGGGTCTGTGAACCTGTGGATGAACCCAGTTGTATGGTTGGTCAGTGATCCTATCCAAACCAACATAACCAACCTAGAAAAGGTGGATGTCGACAAAGGGGCCACATGGAGGTAAAGTGGAATGCATGCATAGGCCGGTGAAAGTGTTGTCAGTAAGGTCGGTGGTGACTGGTTGACATTAATGTCGATAGCGCGTTTCATGGGTCAAATAGAAGAAGAGTGCAACTTGACATTGATCAAAGGACATATATCTGATTTAATAACTTCATGATTGAGGTTGAGTGTCTAGGTGCTGATTAGGGTATGTGAAGCTATCTACATAATCGCTTCATATATGTTTGACAAGTGCAAATCAAAGAAGGTGTCGTGTTTGCCACATAAGGTAAACATGTTCTGAATGCAGTGGGATTGGTGGAGTCTGATTGATCCATTGCAGGTGATCGATCTCTAGACAAAGATATGATTGGATTTGGTTTGCCTCGAGGTCAATGAAGAAACCCTAACCACCTGAAGTTTGAATTGGTTTTTGGTAGGAATACTTGTTGATAAATATGCAAGTCAAAATCGATGAAAGGAGTTGTTGCAGGAAAGAGAAAATCAATTAATTTCTCAACAAGAATCAGAGGAGAGACTGAGTGTGAATGAGAATAGGGTTGAAGATTTCAACCAGCAATAGTGAGGCAACCGGTAGTCTACCAATGAGTCTGTGAGAGAAGTATACTAGTGGTGACTGAACTGACAGAGAAGAGCTATAGAAGATTGTGGACAAGGGAAGTTGAGAACAGACATAAATTAGATGGTGGACATTGGACTAAGGTATCAAGATCGGTGGTGAATAGAAGCAGTGTGACAAAAAGAAAAGAGAACCGATTGAGTGCAAAATTGACAAAGTGCAAAATCGACAGAGAAGTAGAAGAGGCTGAACCGATAAGGTTGCAACAAGAGATACGGTTGCTACAGTGAGAAGGTGAGCAAAGAACTAGCAGAGGATTGAAGAGAGAAGAACCGGTGGAGAGATTTTGCATAAGAGTTAAAAAGTTCCTTTTGTAACAAGGCTATTACTTTTGTGATGGAATATATTAATTGTAGATCACTGAGTTGGAGCTCGGTGCAGGGGTTGAATCTCCTTGGGTTGTTGCCCTAAAATCAGGGGTTGGTGCTCCTTGGGTTGGTGCCCTAAAATTAGGGGTTGGTGCCCTAAAGGAGTGGTACTCCTTGGGTTGGTGCCCTAAATGTTGTAACCAAATGTTTCATTGTGAGGCTGGATTGGAGCAATAGTCTCTAGTAGCACTTCTCACTGAGGTTTTTCCCATCTTGGGTTTTCCTCATACATCTGGTTTTATGTGATGTCTCTTTTATGTGTGGTTGCATTTGTGTGAGTCACCCATTGAGCCGATATGCCTGCTTTAAGATTAGATCTGTTAACTAGTATACACACATAGGATTGAAAAGAGAAACATCTAGTGTTCAACATCGTCATAGTGCCAAATTTGTCAGATCTGAAGAAGAGAACATGAAGACAAAGAGAAAAATAAAATTTGGGTCAACATAGAAGAAGGCAAAGAATGCCCCCAATGCTTTGCATCAGTCCCAAATGTCGAAAAGAAAGATACGATGAATAGAAGAAGGAGGTGGACAAATAGAGGAATGTGTATGACAAAACATACCCCATATCCGAGAACCTATAGAGTAACCGGTCCTTTAAGAGAGCACAATGGATAAAAATAATCAACCTCCCATATCCAAGTACCTACAGAGTGATTGGGTCCTCCAGGATGGAACAAACAGATAAAGCAAGCATAGGGGAACACAATCACACACACATGCAAGAAGATGTAGATGAAAAATAAAAGTCCTAATGATTATCCCTTAGGAGAGGATCATACTACACGAGATCATCATCCTCAAGAAGATCCTCATCCTCTGAATCTAGGTTATAGGGAGAAGGGGGGAGAGCTTAGAGAGGGACTATCCCAAGGGCCACACCGGGTGCCTCAGTAGTAGCGAGAATAAGAGACAAAGAAACAAAGATGTCTTCATCTACAAGCTCAGAGGAGGTGAGGGTCAATGATCATGTGAAGATCATAGACAAGGTTGGGATGTCCTCCAAGGAGCCAAACATGTAGGCCTCTGTGGAGGAAGTAGGTGACTTACTTGGAGAAGATGAAACAAGAACAAAATGTTAGCCTTCAGAAGAGGGACAATGAAAAACTTAGGAGAAGGTGGAGCCTTCTCAATCATGCAAATAGAAATAGGAAAACTGGGAGGCACTAAGATAGGCAAAGGAAGGGATAAATAACATACCTATGAATACTTGCACCATAGAAACTCTAGAACATGGCCCTACTCAAATTTACATTTACGCGAGATAGGAGTGTTAGGCCTCCTACCAACTATAGTAGGCTAAAGGACCCTAGGAAAAATTGGATGTTAGAGGGGCGGCAAAGCAGGTGGAGCAGACAAAGTTGCACTAGACACCATCTACATATATGACATGTTAAGGGGTAGGGACAAGGGAGGAATGCCCAACAAAGAAGTGATAAGAGGCGGCTCCAAAAAAGGAGCAATGAAAACCTGCACCCGTTTAGAGGGAGGTTGATCAAAAGCCCTTGAAGTAGGAGGGAGCAAGACCAAAATAGGTGTAGAGACTGGAGCAATTGAGGGAATAGGCTCTAAAATAGAAGCACTAGGTGTCAGAGCCACACTAGTAGATTGTAAGGTAGCGTCATGCTCGCGATATTGAGCCCTTTGACAAAGTTTATGGTCTTGCGCACGCTGATTTCAACAAAGGTGAGGACCACCAACCAGATTCAGAGAGGATTCAGGACCATTATGTTCCATAAGAGAGGCCTCCAAAATTATCTCAAGGATGGGTAAAGGCCCAACTGGTGAAATAGGAGGTGCATCCTGGAGAGGAACCAGATCCACAACAATGGGCGACCGACCTCGTTGCCCTCAAGGAGAGATCGGAGGAATAGAGGGTGCTAGCATAGGCTACGACAAAGGGACACAAGAAGAGAACTTCCTTTTCTCATAACGAGAGGGCTAAGGAATGTCGACCATGATTGAGAGCTTGAAGCAAGGGCAGGCCATGGACTTCAACAACATGGGTGCAGTCGCAGGAACAACAAACCCCGCTGGAGGCTATGTGGTCCTAGGCAGACGTGGAGGTCTATTCAAGGGATCAAGCTTAGCCTCAACCCCTGATGATGAGGAGACATGAGGCACTATGCACTCCAAGACCGAAATCGATGGAGGGGTTGATGCAGGAGGTGGCAATGAAACACTTTCCTACACAGATTTAGGGGTCGACTCCCCGGTTTCATACTGATAATAAGCGTAGTACATTAAATCACCATGGGAAATGATGGGCCCCACAAGAGCAGGTCAAAAGTGGTCCAACAAAAAATCCCCATGATGATTAGGGGTCGGTATCTAGTGTCCTGGATGACATACACCGTGCCCTCATGGGGAAGCTTGAGACATCTGTGAACAACCGAGGGGACTGCTTCCATAGAAATTAACGAAGGAATGTTGAGCTGAACTCGGAAGAGGTTCATTTCAAGAATGATGATGAACATAGAGGACACCACTTTAGGCCCTATGAGGACCGTCAAGGTGATACTAACCAAGGGGCAGATAGAGAACCCATCACGCATCCTCAAAGTTGTGTGAAATTCATCATATGTCGATCTATTCCAGTCATTCACAAAGGGAGTCTTCTCTATGATAACATCGACTCTTCTAGATGGGTCAACCATCACACCTATGATAGTTTGACCATTCATCTTGGCAAGGATGTAAAGAGGAGCAGGATCTCCACAATATAGGGCATCCAAAGGGGTAAATGACAAGGATAGATCAGATACCTTCCCCTTTTGGGTTGGTGGTTAGCTAATGGCGATGATGGTGACCATGTTCACATATGGACCACCATCCGAAGAAAGATGTGATGTAGAGATAAATTTTGTTGAACGTGGAGGGAAAGGATTGCTATAAATCTGCAAGTCATTGTTGGTTTTATAAACAAACTTGTTTGATTTGTGCTTTTGTGGATCCACCTTGATTGCACCACTATCGATGTGATCTTGGACAACATGTCAAAGATGATAACATCGCTCAGTGTCGTGCCCAGGAACATGATGATAATGAAAAAAATTTGAACCATCATACCAACGCGGATAAGGCCAACTATTAGACAACAGTTTGATTTCTGGAAGGGTAATAAGGTTGTCTTTCAACAACCACTGCATTACGCTCAAGTAGGAGTCATTCAACTTAGTGAAGACTCTATTTTGTTGCAGGGCTTACATATGAGACATCAGAGGAATAACCGCAATATTAGCAACAACCTTATTCTTCTGGGACCCATTCGTGGTCGTGCCTGCAAAGGACCCACTGCAAAGGTTTGAAGAAGTATCTCCGAACTGTGACATAGTGTGCTGGTAATTGGTGAGTGGAAAGCACATGTTAGTGAAGTGCTGATATCGATTAAGAGATAGTTTCTCCCTCAATATCGGCTATAGATTGTCGATAAATATCCTCTGCAAATCACTATCTGGCAGGGCAAAGGGTATCTTGGTTGAGATAGCTTGATATCTTGAAATGAAATCAGTGATCTTTTTATTGGGCTTCTGTTTACAATGAACAAGGTCAGCAATAGTGATCCTGCTACCAATGTTCACCTTAAACCGCTTGAGGAAAAGATCTGTAAGATGATCAAAGGTATGAATAGAATGGTCAGGTAAGGAGCTATACCACTCTAATGTTGTCCCCTTGAGGGAATGTGAGAACAGTTTTAGCAACACAAAATCTAGACTATGGTAGTCACTACACATAGTCATAAAGGAATGTATGTGCACGTTTGGGTCCCCATCACCATTGAACCTATCAAACTTTAAGGATTCAATGACAATTGGAAGGATAATATTTAGGATGGTAATGTCTAGAGGACTCTTCCTATAATATGCAGGCACATATGATTGACCATAGGAAGAGGCTAAGTTCGTCAGCTACAACTATAACTGCCCCATGTTCTGTAAGATTATATTCAGAACAAGATTAGAAGGTGGAGAAGGTGGAGGTGGGATAGATCCACTGCCACCTCAACCAGAACCTCCAAAAGGACTAGTGCCACTGGAAGATGTAGTGCTAGCACTGATTACTGAAACTTGAGCAATGACAGAGGTCGAAATACTAGCGATGCCTGTGTAGCCCAAGGGAGTGAGTGAAGCACTAACACTAGGTATGGTGGAGTCCACCATGTGTGCGCTTAGCCCTGGAATGCTGACACTAACCTAAGAACTAAAAGGATCATATTGATTGTCCACAAGGGGTGCATCTGCTATGGGCACATGGGTTTTAACAATTATGGACAAAGCCCTCAACATATCCAGGCCTCTCTTCTTAGAGATTAACATATCTCTCAAGGTACTCATGACATTCCTAACCTGGGGGAGGACATTTTCTTTGTTCAAGAAACCCTCAAAATCTCTTAGATTCTGCTCCAACATATTGATCTTCTCAAAGTCTATAGTGACCGTAGAATCACAATTAACCACAAGAGGGGAAGACGAGGTAGAAATCCTAGGAGAATTAGAATGCGAATTAGAAGGAGAAGGTCCCCCAGTCATAATAGATTTCAGACAGTGAAAGGTCAAGAACTCATTAGGATCGGACGACTGATCACACTTCATGGTGCCGAGTAGAGGACTATAGCAATCAGGGGGAAAACTTTGCCTGGATGACCTCTTGACTATGGCTCCTATTGTAGTCTGATTTGTAAAGCTCATAGACAAGACACACCATGCTCAGGACCACACTACAGGGACACTAAATGATAAAGTTGGTTTTAAATGACAAACAAAAAACACAGAAATTTAAACTAAATGTGAATGAAAGTTTTTTTTTGGTTCCTCTTCTTCTTCTTTTTTTTAATTTTTAGATTGTTTTCAGATTTTTAAATTTTTTAAAATTTAAAAGGCTAAATGCACCTAAATTAAGTAGAAATCAAGTAATGCAATGATAATCTCATTTCACATCGGCTTCACCAAAATGTAATGGAGGGAATTTGCCACATCAAGGATGATGCATCCTTGAGGACAAATTGTCCTTCTGATTACCTCTGCGAACTGGCATTGAGATGAGCCAGGGGATAAAATAACAAACTAGGTCAATTACCCATGATCAGGGACTCACAGATGGCTATGTAAAGCCTTTGTCTCAAGGACAAGCACTTGAACATGGGACACCAACACAACATGCTGTTGTCCTATACGGATGAAGTATAGAGCATGTACGAAAAGTTCTAAATATGTGGATAATATAATGAAGTATAGAAAAAAAATGAATTAAGCTAAAGGTTACGAGATGCAAAATGACTGAAATAAAACAAAAGGAAGAGAGAAGGATAAGAACACTCACAATCGGTCCATGATTGAAGCCTCTCACTAAATGATGATTCTCTCACCTCTATGAACCTACACACAAGCAAGAAGGGAAAATGTTGGGGTTGTGTTTTGGAGCCTGCTTAAGTCAAACCCCTATTTTGGTGTTTCCACCTCCACGAACAACCTAAGAAGCCATGAGAATAATAATATGATAAAGATAATTGAAAGGATGCAACAAAAGACTGATAAAAAGTATTGAAAATGAGAGAAATAGATTAAGGAAACTCCCCTTTCATGGAAAATTGTTGGAAATGCTGGTGTAGTGTTCTTGAGATGTTGCAATAATGGTGGTGTTGATGGAATGTTGTTCAAAGTGGTCTCCATGAGCTTAACTTGCAAGAAGATTGCAAAACTTGCCAATGAATCCCCTCAAAATGCCTCTAAAGTGAATCAATAAAGGCCCAGGAAGGAATTTGGACATCAGTGGGTGCATACAAAGGCATTACTATTCCTTCTGGGCATAGACGCAATGCTCAAATGACCACCTACACACTGTTAGATTCGTAGGACGCTAGCGCATTGCGCTAACGTCTCCACACTGCACTTGTTTCCCCGAAGGTGACAGGTTGGTAATAATTCAGCCAGAGCTGACATGGATGGTCTGAGTGGACAAAAGGAGATGATGGCGGATCCTGACCTCCGATGACATGGAGGAAAAGTGCCATTTGTCACATGAATTACAAGGGATAATATTTTGGATATTATAGTTATGCATTTGTATGTGCATGATATCAATATGGGATACAATGACTTATCTGTGATGTAGGATGCACTTGATGTATGTGCACATGGATTCCTGTGATGAGATTATTCCTATATGCTATGCACTGAGTGATTTGTGATGCGGGACACACTTGATGTGTTTATACATTAATTCCTATGAGCTATGATTGTATCTATGGAATGGATGTTAATAATGTGGACTATGTGGATAGATGCATAATGATGATGAGATACTATCATGGATATGATGATGCAAGGTGATGCATATGGATGGATACAATGATGTATGGATGTATGGATTTATGCACTAACCTATTTATGATGTAGGATGGGATTCACATAAGACCTATATGGATGCAAATGCAATGGGATGCATGGCTACCATGACGGATGAATGCAAAATTCTCTTGGGATTGCTTAGTGAAGACACCACTAGGGGCATATTCATAGGGATGTGTGTACATTTCTACTCACAACGGATAAGGAAAAGAATCAAGCGAATGCAATGCAATGGAACATGCAAATAACAGATCATGGATCGTGAGCACCCTTGGAAATGGGTTTCCATGTAGCGAGAACTTATTTTGATGTATCATTTTATATGAGGCACCAATGTATGAGTAACTAAGGTGATTTCATAACCAATGCATGGACTGACATAACAAACACACAAAAAGTTAGCCTTGCATCACACAAAGAACCCTGAGGGAAATGATGCTAGACAAACCATAAGTAGAAGATATTACCTAGTGTAACATGAGATAGCTGAGACCTCATGAGGAAACAAGAGACGTCACATCCAAAAAACACACACGAGCAAACAAAAATAAGACTATGCCCCTAGTTTCATCATTCATGACACACCATGATATGAAGGATCACAATGGCCACAAGGAGACAAAACAATAAAGCTAAAAAAGATAAATAAGGATAAGAAAGAAACAAAGACAACATGATTGCCTCAAATATATTTTTCCAAAAGAATAACTAACAGATAAGATTCTATCTTGTCTAACTAGAGGAAGGATACATCCTGCACAAACTAATGATTGGATGAGGCATCAATGAGACTCGATGAAAAAAGGTACCTGAGATGATCAAGATGGCAAAGACACGTTACAATGCTTGATGAAGAAACAACTGATAGGACATGGTCTCAATGACACAATTGAAACCTGTATACAAGCAACACTTATGTATAACTAACACTTATGTAAAACCGATATGGCAATCATGACATGGACCAAGGAACACACAAGACTAAATTGACCTATGTACAAGATGACTAGCATCAAGACATGCTATATATAGGTGATAATTGCCCATATATCCTTGTTGAATGCTCAAGCATGGTAAGCGTCAGGGATAACTTTAAGAAACCACCCCCTAGGCAAAAATGTAAAATCCTGGCGAATCAAACATTATTTTTGAGTGGAAAATTTCATACAGATGGCGAAATTTTTTCAACTTTGGAAAAAAAATTAATTTGAATTGGCGATTTTTTTTAGGGTATGAAAATTCTATAAAATCCTGGTGAATAGTTCATTATTTTGTGGAGAAAATATATAATGTAGGAGGTGAATGTTTTTTCGTTTAAAGGAAAAAATATTTGTATGGGCAAAAAGTTATACTCCAAAGGAAAAATTATTTAAGTGTATTGGCGATTTTTATCTACCATTTGAAAATTATTTAATTTTATTGGCTAATATTTTGTTATTTATGGAAAACTAAATATTTTATTGGCAATTTCATAAATTCATTGCCATTTTCATTATCTATTAATAGTCATTTTTGTTATCTAATTAATGCAACATCACGTCGAGTCTGCACTCTGCACAATGTATCGATAAGATCGACCTCATTGACACATCACACATAACTAAAATCCATCAATGATTTAAAACCATTTGATGATCGTAGATCAATGGCTGAAGTTTTATTTCGGCCCAAATTTCTGAAGAGAACGTAGTTCTCCATAAAGTCTTCAGAATGGAATTGGAGACTGTACACATGTATTCAATCTTATCCTAATTGATTGTTGACATTTATTAATGTCTTATCACTGACATTCTTTAACTATGATCCACTCAGCACGCACGACTTCCAATATGGTAATTGGTAGTGGTTTATGGTTGTTTCCAATTTCACACACTAATGCATTTATGAGAAGTATTTATTGAGAGATATGAAAAATTTATAAAAATTTAAAGGACAAAGGAATTAATATGGTTGGTGAAGGAATTTCTAGTATCAAGAGCTATTTATAGATGATCTCCACTTCTTTCTTCTTCAATTTTCCTTTGGTAGATAAATTCTTGGAGTTGATGGTAGTTGAAATTCTGCCTCTAGTTTAGGTCTTTAGGCTGTATAATTTGTTATTCAGATTTCTAAAGATGGATACTCCTATCCGGTTGAGAAGCACATCTGAGGAGGAACAAAGGGCCTTTTTGGGCTACTTCAAAGACCCAACCCTCCAATCAGTTTGTAAGGAGGTCAGGATGTTCACTAACGAGGTTGTGAGGATGGTGCTGGGCCAAGAGTTTTTGAGAAATGATAATAGATACCATGTTAACATGGACATTATGTCCCATTTCTTGGTGTTTCTTTTGGACCTCAGAGGAGAAAAGGTGGATATGTTGATGTTGTTAAGGAGAGTGTTCAAAGAAGAATTCCTTGGGGATGACATTACTATTGTTGTCTTTGCAAAAGTAGGGGTGGGGATCCATTGGATGAGTGATTTACCCAAGCTTCTCCTCCCTAACCAAAATGTGGCTAGGCAACCTTTTCTTTTGAACTTGAATGTTGAGTAGTTGACACGACATAGGAAATGGGCATGGATTGGTAGGGATTTACTCCAGAAATGGTTTCTCCTGGATGAATTTCAAGACTATAGATGACTCAAAGAATTGTCTGAGCTTCTCATCTCTGAATAATTCTACCTACATAGAGGGCAAGATCCTTAGGTTTACCCATTCAATTTTTATCTTTTTTTTTGGATACCACTGGTCCACCATCTGCTGCTAGTGCCCTAGCCCCTAGTAGTTTTATTTTTTTGGCTATTTCCTCGTAACTTCCCTCATTTTGGCTTTAAAGTTTTGGAGGGACAGGGACTTCAACAGTCAAAAATTTTAAATTTGTGCAGCATATTAATGAAAATTTTGCAAATTCTAGTTCATTTCAGTTTGCCTTTTATGGATTTAAAAATGCTTTCTATTTCATTGTATTATTAGTTCCTGCCATGGCAGGATACTTAGCATAATCATTATGTTCTGAAATAGCTAAAATAGTTATTAATTTGTGTGGATATAAAATTTAATTTTCACCATAAAAAATATAAAATTTAAAACAAATGTCAAATCTCATTAAATTGAATCTCGAGCAGAGAGAAAGGGAAATTCTATTTTGAACACAAATTGGAATTAGAAGATTCCAGATATGGGATAGTAATTAAAGGAGGGAAGATATTGTTGAACATAGCCGGTCTATTCTAATTTCTTATCTAAAGTTAAAGAACAAACTCAGTGTCACTTCTGAGACAACCTTTTATAAAAGATATTTGAAGTGCTTGACAAATAAGTATTTGAAAATGCATAATGTCAGGGATTGGTTACGAGTGATAGCATCCAATAAGGATCACTATGTCTATGAGCTATGTTATTTCAATATCCTATACATAAATGCGTTTAAAATATTTATATCATATGATGCTTTTAATTTATAATTAAAATTATAATTGATTTAATTAATGATAAATAAATAAATATATTAATTTATTTTATATTTATTTTGAAGTATATTTCTTTATTCTAAATCTTTTTAATATGTTTTTGTTTAAACATATTAATTTCTAGTCACTATTTTAAATATGACTATTATAAATATTGGGAATACTTTTAACTATTTATTACCATTATAATTTTCAACATATTTAAAAATAAAATATAATCAATATAATTTAAAAACTATTTATTAACATTTTAAATACTATTATTCTTCATATATAATGTTGGGCCGAATGTGGGATCTCTAATTTTTTTTGCAAACTTCCACCGGAAACACATGTCATTGAACACTGACATGAAAGAAAGGTTATGGCCCATGGGATGATGAAGTGTCAGGTGACATGGTGTTTGGGTGGCAAAAATCCTATGTATAATGGGACCCACAACAACTGACAAAGGATACCATCGTCCATTGGATGAGCACAGATCAATGATGTAAAGTGTAATTCGGGTTGAATGTGGGAACGATAAACATTTTTTGCAAAATTCTACTAGAAGACTTCCATAAACGATAAACATTTAATTAAGTATAGTTAAATTCTAAATTTGTAAGTGTATACTTAATTAAGTGTAATAAGCTCTATTTCAGGCAGAAGTTGTAAAAGATTAAAAAGTCTTCAAAAACATTTTGGAAAAGTGACTCATGTGACATGTTAGACTGTCAGTCCTCAGAATTTAGAAAGAAGCAATTAATTTTTTTCCCTATGGTGACAAATAGTTATTAATAATAATTTATAAAATTACAACACGATTCTAGAAATTTTGCCCTTTAGGTTTTACTTTTGAACTTTTGAGGGTTTTGAAAGTAAGGGACTCATATTGGTATTTCAATTCTTGGGCAAACTAGTAAATCTGGGGAGATTCAGAAATGGATACTATATTGAGGAATGCATCAGAGTCTGTCTGCACTAGTCTACTCAAATAGAAATTCTGGGTAGAATCTAGAACATCTACATCTCGTGTTTTTAATTTTTGAATCTCCTGGTTTACCGTTTAGACTGTAGAACTAGAATTAGGTGTTGAACTTGAGGGTTAGCATTATTTTGAACCATAACAATACCAGCGATGGGGAAACCGGATAGTACAACTAAAACCTAGCTGTATAAAAAAATACTTAACCGAACTAGTTAAAACAACAAGTTTCACTGATGAATACCATGATATTTATGACCCTGTTATCCATAGTCGAAAGTGAATCATAGAAATTATATGCATTGTCTAATAAGGTGAGAGATCCAAGTAGGGAAAAATATAATATCTTTGACACAATGTTAAATACAAGTACAAATAAAATTGCATTGTGGTATGCTGGACTTCCCAGCATGGTGTTACCTGAAGTATCCTCTTGCCTAGAAACTGTCATGGTCGGTGCCCAAAATTATGATGAAGATAGAAAATAAATTGTCAATAAAAATACTCAAGAGGAAATTTTTTCCATAACCGAGAGAGAATTTGCTCATTTGTTTAGCCTAGGGTTTGAAGTACAAAACTCAAACGTCCACATTGACCTGGGAAATCTAGCAAAGGAATATGACAGAATTGATGCAAATTATAAAGATTCATTTATGAAAGGTCTAATAGTGTGTGGTACTTGATTGGATTGGAATCATAAGCCTCCTTATGATTATTTAATATGGTCTAATAGTGCATGGTACTCGATTCGATTGGAATCATAAGCCTCCTTATGATTATAATATTTTTGTGCCATGGGTTTAGGATACTATATCCTTGCTAACATTTTTTCTGGGATTGGAAAATGATAGGGAAGTGGGTTCCAGCCTTCCTGAAATGATTTTTAATATCCATTGCGCATCAGAACCAGTAAGATTTAATTTTGTTGAGAACGTTGTTCAATCCATGGAAACACAATTATTAATGATTAAAATAGGTTCCTGTAAGACATTTAGGTTCACATCCTACTTGTGCTATATTCTTCTATCAAAGTCTCATGCAATATTCGAGACCAACAAGCTTCACATTGAGGTCTATAAGATTGATGAGAAGACTCAGAACATAACAGAGTGTCCAATATATGAATGGACACCTAAGATAAGGATGGATGATAACAGAAAGAACTACAATCATTTTCTAGACTTTTTTTTGGCACCAATGTGTAATGAAATTACAAGCACTCCAATGCCTAGATTGTCTGTGTCTTTGTAGAGGAGGGGATTTGTCACCTCCAAGATGATAAATCTCAAAGGACAAATTAATATGCCGCTACCTCACTAAAACTGGTGCTAAGATGAGCTAGGGGATAAAAACAACAAAGTTAAGAAGTTAACCGTAATCTGAGGCTCTTAGATGACTCTATCAAGCCTCTATCAAAAGGACTAGCGTGCGGGTCTAGGACACCAATGTAGTGCACTGTCATCCTATACGAACAAGGTACAAATTTTGTATAGAAATTTCCAAGTGCATTTATAATGCAATAAAAAATACATAAAATAAAGAGGCTAAGCTAGTAAATGTGATATACGAAATAACCAAGATAAAATAATAGGAGAAAATGGAAGAAAATAGATAGACAAGATTCCCATGCTATGAATCCTCCAGCTAGATAAATCTTCTCTAATGCAACCTGCACACAAGCCAGAAAGGAAAAATGTTTGGGGCTTCTTGGGGACTTGCCTCAGTCAAATCCTTGTTTTGGTGTTTCCACCTCCATAGACTTCCAGATAGATTGATAGAATAAAGATAAATGAAAGATAAGATAAATGATAAATGATAGAGGATAGAAGAGGGAAGTTATAAATCCCAAGATGCTCAAAGATAGGATAAATAAATAGATATAACCAAAGAGGCTTGAGAAAGCCAAGAGAGTTGCAAAAGAATACTGTGAGAGATTGAGAGTGTTGTAGCAAGTGAGAGAGAGCTGGAGAAAGTTGTGTGAGCCCGAAGAATAAGAGAGATTGTATGGAAGAACTAGAGTGCCTGAATGAAGAGAGAGGATAGATTAAAAATGAAAGAAGATGAGGGAAAAGAGGGTTGGCAAGGCATTTGAAAGGTTCAGAGCCTTTTCCACCAACATACGGAAGTGAAAAGTGGAAAAGCATGCTCAGAACCAACATTTGAACATTAAGATATCTCAAGATGAATGCGCAACGCACTAGTGTCCAAGTGAACCACGCTAAAAAATAATAGGAGACAAGGAAGACACATGGATAACAAGACTAACGCCATGAGGGAGCTATTGAAAAGGGGGTCTTGAAAATCTTGAGAGGGAAAAGGCTTATGCAAGGGCTAAAGTGAGCCTACTCAACTGCTAAGGTAATGGACACCAAAGTGGTTACCAAATATGTAGGTCAAATTGCAAAGGGGGATGCAATTTTTGACACTACATTTTTCCCCCACTTTAGCAGGCTTATGAATGAACATGAATATGCATGCTAAAGGAAATCTACTGAACAAGAAATAACATCATGATACCAAAAGGATATTATAGAGGAAGCAGATAAATCTCCAAGCTAAGGAAGCATGCCCCCAAGCTGAAGACCTAAAAAATAGATGCTTTAGATAGAAAAACCATCATGAGAGAACAAGGTTAGAGAATAAGAGAATCCCAAGACAATAGGGTTAGAACATGAAAGAACATAACAAAGAAACTAAAATGTTGAGTCAGCAAAGTAAAAGAGACCTTGATGTAAAAGGTTGTCTCAATACCATGCGTCGTCCCCAAAATAACAAGAAATAACAGATAGAGGAATTCTAAAATGAAGAGAAGAATGCAAGGATTGATCACTTCAAGGAGAAATGCACCCAGAAGTCAAAGAAGCAATCAATATCAAAGAGATAGTACATGACCTAGACACTAGCTTGATGCATCACTAGTGGTCATGATGATGATAAAAAAAGATAGATCTAGCAAGTTGTGTTATGCCATATGATCAAAGATAAGTAGCAAGAACCTTTCTCTGAAGGAAGTCCACTAACAAAAGATAAGATAAATAAGATAATTGCGATAGGGAGGCAAATTTTCATTGATTAGATGAGGTTGCCTCCAGCAAGATGACGCTGAGATTTGAAATAGATATTGTTACTCGATACATTGCAAATATGGTAGCTGCAGACTAACATGTCCAATGATAAGATAAAGGATAGAGATAAATGATAGATAAGATAGTGTAATAGAAATGAGCCTCACTTTGGAGGAAATCCCCTTGTTACGAAAAGATACAAGGCAAACGACTGCCATTGGTATAAGATACGCTAGTATGGATAGCAAAGTGTATTATGATAGATAGCCATATGATAGGGTGGTTAGATATGCCGATATGGATAACCATATGATAGGGAAGATAAAGATAAATTTTGTCAGCATGGGTAGCGATACGCTAGATAGCCATGCGATTGGGAAATCAAAGATAGATTTGCTAAGTAGTAGATTGGCCCCTAATAAGGAAGAAAAGAAAGATAAATCAAGACTGGTTTGGCCCCCATGTAGGAGATCTTGGAAAAGAAAATGATGAAGTGGTTTGGCCCCCACCTAGATGATCTTGGAAAAGAGAAAGATTGAGTGGTTTGGCCCCCACCTAGGCGATATTGGAAAAGAGAAAGATCGAGTGGTTTGGCCCTCACCTAGGCAAACATGAAAAAGCAACTAGCAAAGGAAATAAATGCAAGGGCTAAAAGATAAAATGTAGCTATGATAGCCCCCCCTTAGAATGATATGTGTGGAAGGCATGTTATTCTAAGGAGAAGAGAAGCTGTGATACGCCAACATATCGAGATGTTTTTGTGGAATGCCACCAAGAGAGAGTGGCACATAGATATCCACAACATCAAAAGATGCAATGCAAGAGGACATGGGGATCTGATAATTTGGTATCAGGATCCATAGCAGTGTCAAAAGGATATATAGTATCACTGCGAGATGGGTGTATCCTCATAGTGTCAAATTTCTCAAATTGGAAGAAGAGAACATGAAGACAAAGATAGGATAGGAAGAGAATGTGTAAAAGAATAGGATAGAGGTAAGCCTTGATATCACTTTTTATGCAAAGAAGAAGAAGGTGTAAAGATAGAGAATTAATGACACCTAATTGATGAAGTTGTTAGATAATGATAAACTTATAAGGCATTGAGAGGGGGGTGAATTAGTACAAGAAAAAACAATATAAATCTTATCACCACTTTAACCAACTTGAAAATCAATATGCATGCAAGAAATATAACGGCATAAACAAACACCCAATAAAGAATGCAACTCATAACACAACGATTTTCATGTGGAAACCCAAATGGGAAAAACCATAGTAGGAATTTGTACCCACAAAGATCAACTATCTGCAGAATACAGATCTGACCAGATAAGGTCTTACAATACCCTGTTAGGGACACACCCGGTTAAGAGTGTCTTAGCCCAGTTAAGAGCTATTACAATAAGGCCTATTAGGACCAGCCCTGTTAGGAGCTACCCAGCTATGGGATTTCAAACACAAGCTAATGTGTCACCTGGTTAGAGGATTTAAACCTTCGAACCTATTAGGATCCTATGACACCTTGTTAGGAGTGACCTTGTTAGAGGATTTTATCTTGTTGCAATTGTTAGAGAACAAGAAGTTTAACTGATCTACATATAGCACCTTTGTGCTTGATTAGATCCACTTCAGTTCTATTTCTAACATTGACTAAACATCAATACAAAGCTTCACCTTCCAATGCACAATCAAATTCTCATTCTAGATCATTCATCTGATACATCATCACACAATATTCATCTTTCTATAGACAACTCTATTAAGTCAGCTAATACCCTTGGAATAATTTCCTAGGTACATTGAACTTGGTCAACTTACACAACACAGTTTCCTTATGTCAGAAAAATGTCACTTAACTCAAAAATATAACTTTATGTCTACTGGTTTACCGATCTAAGTAACTCTACTCTACTGGTTTAACTATTCTTCCTAACTGACTGCTCAGCACATCATAACTCGCTCATTCCATCAAATTTACTAATGTGGTTCTAGTCATAGATTCCTGCCAATGTCATGAACATGCATTCCAAACTGCAACACTTAAATCTTCACCGATCTTCCGTACCGGTTACTTGAACATAACATTGTTCCTGTTTACCAGTTTGTTGTCTTGTTTACCGGTTCACTGTTTAACTACTTCCACTACCGGTTATGCTTTATCAGTTGGACTAAATGACTTCGATGACTAATAAAACATGGTTTCCATTAATGACAACACAATTTAAGTCATCAATCAACCTATTACAACTCTATCATCATCATCAAGCCAATAATCTCCCCCTTTGGCATTGATGACAACACTTAATTTCTTTTTTTGTCTAAGTGTCACATTACAAAAATGACTCAACTAAAAACTCAAAAGTCCCCCTTAGCAATTACATGCTTTTACAAAAATTATACTACTCCCCTTTACAAAATTTTGACTTTATACTACTACTCCCCCTTTGACAACAATGACAAAGGTAAGCAAATACATGAAAAGATAAATGCAATATATATTAAAATATGCATTACCAAATATATATAGGAGTTCAGTAGTTTTTACAATGTCATCTTAAGAAATACATCTGCAAATTAGACTTCAAAAGCTTCAAATCATTATGCCAAGTCTCCAAAGTGTCCCTATGATCTTAGTATGTGTCCTGATCTGAGATGCAAGCTCCTCCATTGAATCAAGTGTGCACATCTCTGGTGTAGCCAAAATTGCTTCAGTCTCCTTGTAACCTCTCTACGAAATTTCAATCTTAGGGACTAGAAGAGTTTGTAACTCCTGTAATGAAGTTGTCCTTTTCACCTGTTCAACCTCATAAACCTTAAGCTTTTGTTGTAGTGCAATCACCAATCTACCAAAATTGATTGCTGAATCATTTAAGGGATTAAATGATTCACTCAAATTTTTAAGCTCTTGCTGAGCTTCCTGCTTCTTCTTCTCACGATCATCACAAAATAGTGAAAAATTGGAAATGGTAGAAAGTATTTTACCTCCGGTTTGCAATGCTTCTCTTATTAGGTCCAAATTAACAATAAGACCTACCCTATCTTTGTCAATTGCCTTGATCAAAATTTCAATTCTCCTCTTCTCATACTCCTGTTAGACACAATGTAACACTGAGAGGGGGGGGGAATCAGTGGTTCACAAACTTTTCCCTTTATATATCTTATGTGTGTATACCAGTTATCAGATCGAACATAAAGTTAACTTACCGGTTAGAGGGGAGACTAACACAAATGCAATCACACAAGAAAGGGACATCACATAACACTAGCATATACCAGGAAAACCCAAGATGGGAAAAACCTCGATGAGAAATGCTGCTGGAGTCTACTACTCCAATCCAATCTCATAATAAATCTTTGATTACAATGTTTAGGGAACCAACCCAAGGAGCACGAACCCCTGCACCAAGCTCCAACTCAGTGATTACAAAATCATATTTTGATACCAAAGTTATCTTCTTGTTACAAAATAACTTTGTAAATCTCAAGTATGTGTCTCCACTGGTTCTCCTTTCTACAGATCTATTTTGGTTCTCTATTCACCTTTTCTCTACAACAACCTTATCTCCTATTGCAGCCCACTCTCTATTGCACCTCGCTCTCTATTGCACCCTTTCCTGTTTAGCCTCTTCTCTTTCTCTGCCAATTCTTCTCTTTGTCGGTTCTGCTCTCCTCTTAGCTACACTGCTGCTTTCCACCAGTATTACACTCTATCAGTTCTCTGCTTGCCTTCTTTGCAGTCTTCTGTAATTCTTCTCCATGGGTTTGGCCACTGTCAGTTCACTCCTCTGTCAGACTCAATGGCTAATTGTCAGTAGCCTCATTGATACTAGTTGAGAACTTCAACCCTGTTCTTCCTCACACTCAGTCTCTTCTTCTTCTTCTTCTTCTTCTTCTTGGTGAGAACTTGATTGATTTCACTTCTTCAGCAACAATACCCTCTCATCCAGTGACAACCTTCATCGATTTTGGCTTACATATTTATAAACTAGTTTTCCCACCAAAAACTAATTCAAACTTTAGGCAGTTAGGGTTTCTTCATTAACCTCGAGGTAATCCAAATCCAATCAGATCTTATCGGATCTGATCTCTTTGATTGATGATATTAAACTCATCAATCAATCCCGCCATTGTTGTGCCTTCCAGAACATGTCTTCTATATTTAGCAATGTTCTTTTTAACCTATTAGCAGATTTATTGGTCGATCACCAAGAATGGTTTCGTTGTCCCCTTCACCTGTCTCGATCTGGTCAAACAACCTATGTTGGATCTATGTTGTTCGTCTGACCTCAAGCCGCAAACCTTTGTTGCACATCCCATGAATCGTGCAGTTGACATAAATGTCGACCTATCACCTTATACCTCACCTCTTAACACTTTACCAACTCATCAAGATGACCTGTGTATTCATGCCACTTCACTTCCACGTGGCCCCTTTTTTGGCATCCACCTTTGCTGGATCATCCATGTTAGTATGGATGGGATCACCGACCAACTCCATTACTGGGTTCTTCTGTCAGTTCTTTAACCCTGTCAGTTATACCCTAACTGGTCTGCCATCACCTTGCACTTGGCTTCTCTTCTAGTGGAGAACCTTTATCGGTTGCCAAACATATCAATCCACCATATGATCCTCTCAGTTAGGAAGGAGCACATCACTTATCCTCTTTGCTCTGTTACCAATCCTCATACTTATCGGTAGGCACGCTTGATGACTCCATATCATCATCCTTCAATTACTTCCATCTGAGGCATATGCATACTGGTTGGACTCTCTATATGCAGTTTCTTTGTCTTTCTCCATCATTAGTCTGGACATCATCTCAACCAATTTGTCAAAGTGACAAACCAATCACTTCTTTACTCTTCCTTCTTTATCCCGATGGCACAACATGCCAACCCTTTATGATCTAGTGCACATCTATGGTTTCATGCACCTGAGGCATCCTTGTGATTCACTGGTAGATCCAATGTGAGCCTTCAATCACCTACCTTCTACTCTTCTCTCTTAGCTTGGAGGACTATGATGCAATCCATGCATAATAGGAGATAAGCTCCACTTACCGGTGAGAGTGAATCCTTTTCATCTGCATCCTGTAATGCACCAATGTGGCTTTCCTATTTAAATAGCATATCTTCAAACAAACACATGTGATCCAGTTGGGGCACATTCAATGTCAGCCAACTCTCCAAATAGTGACTACACCTTTATCCGGTGTGAGTCCTGCTGATTGACATCCACACAACATACTGGTGACCTGTACATACTTCTCCTCTAGTGTTGATGTGATTTAGATAACATTCCACCTCTTCATCACAAACAACATCCAAGCATCTTGCTCACCCTGCTTGTACCCTAGTCATAAGCTTGTTGGTTGGCAACCACACACTATCAACACATCACATACTAATTGATGCTCTCCCCTTACCGGTAACTTGAAACACTAGGTGACATCAAAGATATCACATCCGATATGCATCACTGACAATGCTACACATACATCTCTTATACTGGTAGCCATCCTATACCGGTTGACATCAGTGACAACACAATACCAAAAACTCCTCAACATTCTTAATTGTAGCTTCCTCCAAACTCTTCATCTGCTCACCTACTGGTGTAATTAGATGTTCTAGTTTGTCAATGGGAGATGTGAAATTATCTGTGTTAGTCTCCGATAATAGACTAGACAATATATCAACAACAACCTGAATTGTTTGTGTCTCTTTCCTCTGAGCTCTCATAATTTTCTTTTGTGCCATAGATTGCATAGCAGATGCAATCTCCATCAACTCAGTAGGACTCATCATATCCATATTTATTGGTCCTTGAATGGATACCGTGTCATCATCCTCACCATCATCAAGGATCTTCTTTGATGTAAGTGACTGGGAGGTCACTTTCTGCTCATGCTCTTTTTCTTTCTTCTCTTCATCTTTTTGATTCTCATCTGTCTTTACCAATGGCTCTTTAGTTTTCTTAGAATTTGTATTCATCGGTTTCTCAACTTTAATCTATTCACTTTTCTTCTATATTTCTTCTGTATTCACCGGTTGCCCTGTAGATTGCTCAACATCAATATTTTTTTGCATCTCTTCCTTCTCCGGGGGATCAACAATTTGTACATCATCTATTTGTACATTTTCTTTAGTCTTAATCTCTTCTACATCTTTGTCTTTCTCTTCTTTACCATTATCTTTATCCTTACTGATGGAGATGTCTTCCGGTAACACTGTCTCTTTATCAATGATAATGATTATTTCTTTCTTAGTGTGTGTATCAACTTGTGAATCATCAAACACTATTTCATCCGTTATGATATCATCAATTTTCAAAGTATCAGGGAGATCTTCTCCCTTGATTCTCACTGGTTCCTCTTCTTCAGGCCCCAATCCTAAAAAATTCTTTAGGATTTCTTCAGTCTCATCTTGGATAGACTGAGACTCACCGATGAGAAGTCTAGTTAAACTCTTCTTTGTTCTAAACAATGATTTTGAATTATAAAGAATATTTTGTATATCCTCCCTAGAGGTTTTTGGTTGCAAATGAATAAGAACAAATTCAACTATTTATTTATCCTGCCTTATTGTTGCCTACCATCTAACTTCTAGCTTACTGTATAATGAATTAGGTATCTAGCCTTGCAATTCAATCAGAGCTTTACTATACTTATTCATTGACCAAACAAATGCATATTTGATTTGTTTTTGTTCTTCTTCTCCAAAATTGTCATAATGCCTTTTTACACCAACTAGTATTCCATAATTCCTTATTTTCTCCAACACTTTCTCTAGTTAAGTAAGTTTACTTACTAGTGGCTTACCAGATTTCACTGTTGATGTTCCAACCACCTTTGATTTCTTGCCACTGGGTCTCAGTTCTCTCTTTTCTCCTTCTGATTATGTTTGCTCTCCTTCTTCTTCAGCAACAACTCTTTTTGCTTGTTCCTACTTCCTTTTTCCAGTGGCTACCAGTGCTAGTAGCTTGTTTTCTTTACCTTTTATTTTGATTTGAATCTTAGGAGGAGGAGGGGGCTTCTCCTTGACAACTGTACTCCTTGTTTTCCTGTCGGTGGGTGTACTAGATGTTTCGGCCTTCTTAGCTTCAAACTTAGCTCTTACCTCATGAATCATTTCCTTAGTAAATCCTTATGAAACAACAAATTCTTCAACCTCTTTTCTAACTTTCTTTGCAATAAGCAGTTTGGCCAACTATGAATGTACCTAAATAGATTTCTCTCTAAAGGTTCCAAAGTTGGTTGCACTTGGATCTACCGGTGTAGATAGAAGATGATCAACATAGGCAATCAAAATATCAGATTCTACCACATAATCCATGGGCATCACCCATTAAGTTCTAGGGTCTACTGCCTCTATCTGACAAGTGTTAGTATCAACCATGAAACAGATAGAATATTCATACCTTTTAACAATATGCTTTGGTATTCTTTCTCTAGCATGCATTCTTTTATGGAAGTCTTTGAAATAACCCTAGATTATCTTTGAGAAATCATTTCCAAGCATTTTAATGTTGTTCTTTATCTGTAACATCATCGGTGTTTCCTCTAACCACGGAATATCATCAATATCGGTAAAGGAGTTCTAGAAATAGAAAAAAAAACCTATGATCAACCATCCAAGTTTAAATTTTTGCCTTTTATCCTTCTTAATAGATTCAAGATTTAGTATCAATTGGGTTCTCAAGGCTTCTGCAAGATCATAGTCTGCATTCTCCTTCAACATTTAGTAGGCAGTGTGAATTGCAACTCCAGGAATGCTCACCCTGTAACTGATGGCCATAAAAGCATACTTTACCTCAGGGTCTTCAATTTAATTTATAGTCATAGCATGACCATCCCACTTAGACTTTGTCAATTGGGTGACTTCATCCTTTGGGATTGTCCTTAGCACAGGAACTTCACTAGTTGCCCACAATTTGGTGACCCCATGAATATCTTCCTTAGTGATCTTATGTAGGTGATATAACCACATGAACTTATCATCTATCCTGCTCAAAACATATCTGATATGATCTTCTTTAAAATCATCAAGAAAGTTTATGACATGGTGAAAACCCTTGTCAGTAAGCCTTCAGAATTGATCCTTTATAGCTCCTTGCTTATCACACAAAGTTCGATACTTATTAAAGATAGAAAAGGTTCCTAAATCTTCTAGTTTGGAATGAATATAAGATCTGATGTCTTTGACATGCAATACACCATAGGGAACACTAGTTAGGGCTCCAACATGATCGATTTCAATTGACTTATGTGGATGCCTCTTGAATTTTGACTGAGGCCTTTCAGTAACATCTACAAAGTGTGGTGTATCCACTATAAGAACTTAAACACATATTTAGATTCTTAAATAAATACCATTCAACTTATTCATTGCTAGGGTTTCCAGCTTGAATACAGTTTCAACAATTCACTTCACTGCAAATCTCCTCAATCCACTAATAATTTTGCCAAATCAATAATCAACAACTCTTTAGTGCTTCAGTCGCTCTACAAATATGCTCTCGAGAATGTAAGGTAACAAATGAAACTGTAAAACATCCTTTTATTTACCTTTTACAAGCTACATTAAATGCAATACCGGTTGAACTTACCCTAATCACCGCTCAACCCTAAAACTCACTACCGGTTCTCATATCACATCAAACTTACCGCACTTAAAATCAACACAATGCATCAAAGTATGCAGATTTAACTTACTGCACACCATATAGGGGGTCTAGAAATGGATCTGACAATAAGCTCCCCCTAAGATTTATACACAACTTAGTTTACTGGTGAGAGATTCTCCACACTAGGTGAAGAATTGGAGTCTTATGATGGTTTCTCCTCACTTTTCTTCCTCTAGATCTTATTAATCTTGCTGCCGACTTCTTCTACATCAACCTTCTTCTTCCCTTTCTAGTTAGCAGACTGATTTACCGGTTGGTTCATTTGAGCTCTGTAAAACCTTGCAATATGTCCTAGTTTGTGACAATGATAACAAGCCATTCTAGATGCTATCCAGGGTCCAATATTGCCTCTACCAGTTCTTCTCCTGCAATTCAAAGCTACATGTTTAAAGTTGTGATAGATAGAACAAGTTATATTCTGTCTGTACTCCATTTCAAAAGGACTATATCGGTTCACATAAGATCTTTGCCAAGTAGGGTTTCTCTGATTATTGAAAGATATCTATGATTCACTAGTAGACCTCTAATTCATGAAATATCTCTGATTGTTTACTCCAGGCCTACACTCAATAGCTCTATGCCCATACTTGTTTCAATTGTAGCAATAACCATTAAAGGTTCTAGGCTTATATCCATTATATGCATTAGGTCTATATCCATCAACAATACTGGATCTACTTATACAAACATTACCAGTATGACCTACCTTATGACAATTGAAGCATACTAGTTTGTAGGGTTTCTTACCGGTGTTCAACTTGGTCTTAAGTGTAGATTTGTCTTCATGCAAAGTGTCCTTGGTACCGGAAGGCTCTCCTTTCTCAAAAGTTGTGTATCCCAAGCCTTGTGTCTCTCCTTTCTGCCTCTGTGACTGAATCTTCTCATCAAGCATAGTAGTGCTCTTGTTAAATTTAGCAAGTATCTCATTAGCATTAGCCAACTCCTTAGTAAGATCTTCATTTTTTTTCATAAAACTTTCTCTAAGAGACATAGCCATGTCTAGATTAGCCTTTAGTTCTTCTTTTTCTTCTTTTTCCTCTTGAAGGTATGCAGTCAGGGTTCCAACCTCTTGTTTCAGCTTAAAGATCTCATGCTCCTTCTCTCTAATTTTGTCTTCAACAGTCCTCCTGGCTTCCAACTCTCTCCTTAGATTTGACTTCTCATCATTCATTTTTTCCACCTCATTAGCCAATGCATCAATGTTTGCTTCCTCAGATGAACTGTTTTCACTAAGTTCAAACAATAATTCAGCCAACTCTCTCCTCTTAACCAATGAAGATTTGTAATTGACCCTTAATGCACCTAGGGCTTCTTCAAATTCTGCAAGCCGGTTAGACAACTCTCTATAAATCATTCCTTCCCCCATGTTAGCCTTAAGGATCCTTCAAAAGTGGTTAAGCCTTAAGGGAATTAGGCTTTGATACCAATTGATACTTATAAGGCATTGAGAGGGGGGGGTGAATCAGTGCAAGAAAAAACAATATAAATCTGATCACCACTTTAACCAACTTGAAAATCAATATGCATGCAAGCAATAAAAAAACATAAGCAAACACCTAATAAAGCATGCAACTCATAACACAATGATTTTCATGTGGAAACCCAAATGGGAAAAACCATGGTGGGAATTAGTACCCACAAAGATCAACTATCTGTAGAATAGTGATCTAATTGGATAAGGTCTTACAATACCCTGTTAGGGGCACACTCGGTTAAAAGATATTACAATAAGGCATGTTAGGACCAACCTTGTTAGGAGCTACCCAACTATGAGATTTCAAACACAAGCTAATGTGTCACCTGGTTAGAGGATTTAAACCTTCAAACCTATTAGCATTAACCTACATATAGCACCTTTGTGCCTGATTAGATCCACTTCAGTTCTTCTTCTAACACTGACTAAACATCAATACAGAGCTTTGCCTTTCACTACACAATCAAATTCTCATTCTAGATCTTTCATCTGATACATCATCACACAATATTCATCTTTTTATAGAAAAAAATCTATTAAGTTGGCTAATACTCTTGGAATAATTTCCTAGGTACATTGAACCTAGTCAACTTGCACAACATGCTTTCCTTATGTCGAAAAAATATTACTTAAATAAAAAATATAACATTATATCTACCGGTTTACCGATCTAAGTAACTCTTCTCTACCAGTTTAACTGTTCTTCCTAACTGACTACTCAGTACATCATAACTCACTCATTCCATAAAATCTGTTGATGCGGTTCCATTCATAGACTCCTATCAGTACATCATAACTGTTCTTGAACGTAGCACTTTTCTTGTTTACCAGTTTCGTGTCTTGTTTACTTGTTTGCTGTCTTATTTACCGGTTCACTGTTTAACTGCTTCCACTATCGGTTAGGCTTTACTTACCAGTTGGACTAAATGAATTAGATGACTAACAAAACATGGTTTCCATCAATGACAACACAATTCAAGTCATCAATCAACCTATTACAACTCTATAATCATCATCAAGCCAATAGTTGTTAGATCTTGTCTTTCAAGTCCTTACATTCACTAGTGAAATGGCCAAGCACTTGATGATATCGAAAGAAATAATATTTTTATTTATTATCCTTATGAGACTTCTTACATGTAGGAGGAGGGAGAATAATCAAGCAAGCTTTAAGAAGCCACAACAAGATAAGCTCTTGATTAGATAAAGGATGAGGGGCAGGAAGTAACCCTTTCTCTTGTGGAGAAGGTCTTGACCTCTCACAGGAAGGAGATATAAATATAATGGATGATGGAGGACAAGATGAAGATGGATTAGGCTTGTAACCTAAACCCATTATAAAAAAACACGATTTTGGCTCCAAAGGCACCTTAACACCTTAACCCAGGTGCCTGAGACCATTTCCTTTATATCCATACTTGGAAGCGATATTAAATCCTAGACCATAACATGATTACAACTCCTCCAAAGGGGGAGGATCACCTTTAATGGTGTAGCCAATGGTGTTCACATGAACCTGAGATACATAAGAATAATCATCTTTGGTACCAAGTGTGAAAGATTTTTTTGGAAGTTTAAGGTGGGTAGGGTCGACCTTGTATCCGCCAACATGAAAATCAATGAAATCGAGGGAACCCCAATCGTCACCTAAAAATGCATTCACTTTAGATGAAGAAGATAATTCAATAGAAGATGTCTTATTAGGAGTAGAGTTAGAGTTTTTTACTTTTAGGGGATCTGCCTTAGAAGGATCCACTTTGGGAAAATATTGTTTCTCAAGTGATTCCTTCTTCAGGACTTCTTCACCCTTTTGACTTTCCTTTTTAGGGGAGACGACAGAGGCAAAAGTCATCACTGTGGAGGACAATGTTTGAACATAATTTTGAAATGAAGGTGTAACTGAAATCTGACCTAGTGCCGCTACTTGACATAGGTGCACAACATCAGGTTCAACCTTGATTGTAACCACTTGATTATTTTCCACAAACTTCACTGAACCACGAAGCATAGAAGAAATAACTCCTAAAGAATGAAGCCATGGTCTACCCAAGAGGAGATTATAAGATGCAGGACTTGGAATTACATATACCAGAGTCAGAATAGTGACAGGCCCAACCTTCAAAGGCAAGATAACCATTCTTAAAGCACTTTTTCCACTATTATCAAAACCACGAATAAACAAAGAAGATGCTACTAGGGAGTTTGGATCAACCTTAATCTTTGGTAATAAATCCACACTGCATACATTAAGCGTGAAACTTGTATAAAAAAGAGATCATCTAATTCCAATGTCGTTAACATGAATAGTTATCATTAATAATGGATCAGCTAAGTTCCTCACTTTCGGAGGCTGAAGTTCATGGGGATAGAATGTCATATTCGGCAAGCCCGCATGAATATGATCCATCAACACATTTACATCTATCATCCCAGCAGAAGAAGGCAATAAGATGTTTTGCAGAGCTTCTTTTAGCATACCGTGATAAACAAGAGCAGTCTGAAGAAAATCCCATAGTGAGATCTTAGCGGGAGTAACACAAAGTTTCTCAATAAGATCATAATCACTAGGTCGCTTAGCCACAAGTGGAGGTGCTTGAGGAAGATCTAGTTGAGATGGTGGTAAAGAAGATAGTGGATGATCAAGATGTTGCTTATTTCTTCAAGTGTTATAAGTATGGGCTACCATTCTATAAGAAGGAGCCTTAGATTGTGCATATCTTGTAAAAATATCTGGTGAGTCATTTTAAAAGGGACATCATGAATAGATTTTACCTTCTTTGGAGAAGGACTAGCTTCAGTCACATGAATGATTGGTCTTTTAGGCCTTTTAGGGGCTGCAGAGACATAAATGACATTCACAGAGTCATTATGATATGTAGAAGATTTAGATGAAGGAATTTTCTCAACATAAAACTTTGGAAAATCAAATACAAGTCAAGACTCATCATTCACTAATGCATCATCTCTAGAAGAGAGTGCACTAAAATTAAGAGATGGTAGAGTAACACTAAGAAATGTGTCAATGATGTCATCCTCTTGTAACAAAATATCCTCTGAAACAAAAGATATATTACGCGAGGGATCAAAGGCATAGAGTGACATAGGCAAAGCTAAGTCACCATCACAAGCATGACAAGGAACATAATTAGTACTTTGAATAAAGCTAGAAACTAAGTTAATAAAAGAAGATAACATATGCATTTTTAAATCAATAAACTTAAACTTAAGAGAAAATACATAAATTTTTCGACCGAAGGCTGACGAACCATTAAATGGGGTTTGGGGCAGTACCCCAATTTTTTTTTTTTGGAAGAAAGGGGAAAGATTTAGAATTGTCATTTTTTTTAAGGGGGAAATTGAATAAATGAAGGAATGATAAATAATTCTTTAAAAATAATACAGAAGAAGTGTTCACGTCAGGTTCATCAAAATGTAGAGGAGGGGATTTGTCACCTCTAAGATGATAAATCTCAAATGACAAATCAATCTGCCGCTACCTCACTCAAACTGGCGCTAAGATGAGCTAGGGGATAGAAACAACAGAGTTAAGAAGTTAACCACAATATGAGGCTCTCAGACAACTCTGTCAAGGCTTTGTCTAAAGGATGAGCGTGCAGGTCTAGGATACTGGTGTGACGTGTTGTCATCTTGTATGGACGAGGTACAAAGTTTGTACAAAAGGTTCCAAGTGCAACTATAATGCAATAAAAATACATAAAATAATGAATCTAAGCTAGTAAATGTGATATACGAAATAACCAAGATAAAATGGAAGGAGAAAAGGGAATAAAATAGATAAACAAGAGGTACATGCTATGAAGCCTCCAACTAGATAAATCTTCTCTAATGCAACCTGCACACAAGCCAAAAAGAAAAAATGTTTGGGGCTGCTTGGGGACTTGCCTTAGTCAAATCCCTATTTTGGTGTTTCCACCTCCACAGACAACCAGATAGATTGATAGAATAAAGATAAATGCAAGCAAAGATAAATGAAAAATGACAATGATAGATGATAGATGATAGAAGAGGGATGTGATAAATCCCAAGGTGCTCAAAGATAGGATAAATAGATAGATATTACCAAAGAGGCTTGAGAAAGCCAAGAGAGTTGCAAGAGAATACTATGAGAGCTTGAGAGTTCTGTAGAAAAATAGAGACTATTGTAGCAAGAGAGAGAGAGCTGGAGAAAACTATGTGAGTCCAAAGAACAAGAGAGATTGTATGGAGGAACTAGAGAGCCTGAATGAAGAGAGATTATAGATTAAAAATGAAAGAAGAGGAGGGAAAAGAGGGCTGCTGAGCCATTTCCATTGATATACGCAAGAGACAAGTGGAAAGGCATGCTCAGAACCAACATTCAAACGTTAAGATATTACAGGATGAATGCGCAACGCACAGACGTCTACGCAACATGCTAGTATCCAAGTGAATCATGCTAAAAAATAGGATGAGACAAGGAAGACACATGGATAAAAAGACTAATGCCATGAGGGATTTGATGAAAAGGGGGTCTTGAGAATCCTGAGAAGGAAAAGGCTTATGCAAGGGTTGAAGTGAGCCTACTCAAGTGCTAAGGGAATGGACATCAAATTGGTTACCAAAGATGTAGGTCAAATTGCAAAGGGGGATGTAATTTTTGACACTATAGTCTTGTAGAGATTGAATTCAACTCGGAATTCAAATATAATTGGCTAATTGGTTCTTCATGGAAGAATACACTGTGTTAAGGTTTTACAGATCAATAGTAGAACCCTTCAAACTTACAATACATGTGATAAAGAGGGTTTTTGCATTGGAATATGTATGGTAGTTGGAGAGCACAAATGTACTCTTTCATGGTTAGCAAAAGAAGAGCATATTTACTTCCTTGCCTTTCTCATGTGGAGGGTTCACATTTGACAGAAAAGAATTCAAAGTGGCATGATTTTTTGACAATTTTGAGATTTGGTGTTGAGGGTCACTGGTAGTATGATCCACTCAGCATCATTCAAAAAAGGCTTAAGAAAAATGGGAAATCTGAAAGGTTATGTCAACATGAAAGTAAACCATTGCTAGAAAAGCTTAGAAACATGGACTCTTGGGATGAGGTAAAAAAGAGATGGAGAAAATTCCTGCTGACAATAAAATTTCAACAGAAGAAATGTCATCATAAATTATGGCATTGCACACACAGAAAACAACAAAGTAGGGCATCCAAAACAAAAATGAAAATAGGAGGTCCTACAATTTCTACCAAAAAGCTACTAATCCATCTAACAAAGCTATTCCCAAAAACAATACTGCATGAATGTAAAGAAAGACATTGGACTCAAAGAAAAACATTTGGAAGAGAAAGCAGAGGAAGAAAGAAAAAAATGTGTAGAAATGAAAGAAGAGCTGCAAAATGCAAATAACAAAATTAAAAATTTGGAATACAATATGAAAAATACAGTGAATTATATAAAAGAAAACAGTTGGGGGCAAATAATGCAGAGGAGTGAAAATTATCTGAATGGTTTGAATTGAATGAAAGTCTGAGAGTAATTTTTTGGAAGCTCAAAGAGAACATTGAGAAGAACAAAAATGTTTATTCAAAAGAGAATATTGCAAATAGATTTTGCAAGAAGTCTCCAGTACCAGTGACAACTATTTGGCATCCAAGGGAATTAAGAGTCACATTGATCCCTCAGTAATGGCATCATCTATCATTCAAAAATACCAGAAACTAACGAAAGCACATGAAACTGTGGATAAAGATGGGAAAAAGATAATTAAGCTACAAGAAAAGACAACCAGATTGTTAAATCTTGGTTTGCCAAAGAGTGTTGACACATCAAATTAATTCATTGGAAAAGAAGATTTCAAAAAATGGATGGAGGAAAAAATGAAGTTTGAATTAGACTTGCTTCCTCAGGACACAAATCCTCACAACTTTCTGAATTTCATCAAACCATAGAGTCAAGTCACTCTTCCAAATATGGATTGCTGACGAAGTTGCAGTTGACTTACTATACTTTAAAATAAATTGGACTTTCATCAGACAGAGAGTGGAGTACCCTACAAAAACTGGCACAAAAACCTCATGAATCATAGTATGTATTGCATAGTTTTATGCTTTTACTCTTAATTTCAAGGTTTTCTTCTTTTGGCATCGCTTGAAATAACTCTATTTTATGAAAAAGAAAAATTCAGCACTTAATATTACTAATCCGACGTATGATGCACACCTTTAACTTTGTAAATTTGTATTCTCAAATTCTCTCATATTTTAACTTTTTTGCCTTTCTTTATTTCTGATTTCTAGATTTTGTGCACTGCTATTGTCTATATTTAATTTGTCATGGCTTGAATTAAGTTTTAAGTTTGAACTCCAACGCCTTGGTAATTGATTTTGATGTTGAGTCTTCACATGTTGCAAATAGATTGATTTTGATGTTGAGTTTTCACACATTGCAAATAGACCTAAAGCTGTTGCTGCTCCCTTGTTTCTATAAATGGGAATTCAAGGTCATTTGCAAAGGGTTCTGAAATTTCGTATTAACTTTTGCATAGAGAATCACACAGAGTTGTGTATTGAATGAATTGTATCATATGGCTATATTTGAAAGAAATAATGAAAATCTCAACATGTCTAAATAAACATCACTCTATGAATAAACACATTACATTATTTTATTCTTCTATTTTCTATTTGAAATTAGAAAGTTGAGAAATGAAATTGCAAATCAATATTAAAATTTAATTGCAAAAAGTTGACAGATGCATAAAATATCATCAAGTTATCAACAACAACAATAAGTTTTTGTAATATGAATGTTGAGATACAGTAATAAGATTAACAAATACCTAGGAACTGCTAGTGCTAAATCTATTAAAGTTTCCATTCCTCCTCAACAAATTCAAAGCTTCCTTGATTCTTGTCTATGTTTTCTTCACTTTGAGTCTACATAGCTCCACTGAACTAAATATCAATGCTACCAGTAGGTCCATTACATGAGTCAATCGTCTCATTTCCAATTTGGTTTGAAGTGTTTCCCAAACCTCTTCTTTCACATTTGGACCTCTAGATTTTCAGTGCCCTATCATAAAGAAAAGTGTGGACATCATACCTAGATGTATAAAGCCTCAAGCAGTTTTCCAAATTGTTGTATAATTTATTTTTTAGCTTTGATTTTAGGAACCCTAAAGTACTAAAAACTCTCTCATCCTCCATCGAACCTAATATCATGGTAAGACATACAAGCTTGAAATATTCTGATATTGAATCAAGCATCACTTTGCTCCAACCTAGATTTGTCCAAAGCCTTGTTACTGATCTCTCTTCATGGGGGTTCTCCATTACATCATATTTCTCCCTCATAGTGTATGCAAAATGGGCTGATTGTTCTCTAAGAAGAGTTTCGTTTAAAATTCCATTTATAGTTACTCCATTGAATTCTTTGCATTTGCAAAATTGATCTATCAAAGTGAGTAGCTTAGTTTGAAAATCAACTGAACTCTTGAGGTTCCAATATTGAGGAAATACAATAGAAATGGCTTCAAATAGTTTCTCAGGAGGGAATCTGCTTCTAATATGTGAGGAAAGATCATAGGCAATTTTCTTCACAGAAGTAGTTATAGACTCAACAATCTTGCTAAACTCTTCCCTTATAATT
Organism: Cryptomeria japonica; assembly: GCF_030272615.1. NCBI lineage: Eukaryota > Viridiplantae > Streptophyta > Pinopsida > Cupressales > Cupressaceae > Cryptomeria > Cryptomeria japonica. Next base: position 481,983,866 of record NC_081415.1, on the reverse strand, counting down.
CTTGCTAGTTGCTTCTTGGGGCGCTTTACTGGTTCCTCGATCTTGATTGTGGCAAAGCAGTGCATTGGTATCTCAACTCCACGTACACTGGCACATAAATCCCCATTTGTACCAATCTATAAAAAGTTATCAGGATTGTTCAAATCTGTGAGTGTCTGCCACTTAGGAAATTTTTCATCAGATAATGTTGGTTGAGATCCATAGAGATTATCAAGGGCGAGGCATGTCATCTTACGCAGCTTATCATATTCTGCAATATACATAGCTCTTTGATGGGATTTTTTCATAATATTCCTAATTTCCTCTAGAATGGGGAGAAGAGCTACTAAAGTTAAGAGTATCTCTATATTACTTAACCTCTGAAGTAGGTAGGAAATTTCGGTTGCTCTGATTTGTTACGATTTGTGTGAAATAGTCCAATCAAGGATGAATATTTTGCAAAATCTTGATGCACTGGTCCATCCAAAGAGATCCATCTAGTATCAATATCCTTAAGAAGCTTGTTACCATCGGTTATTCCATCAGAAAAGTGTTAAAATTCCATAAATCTTTTGGGACTTTGACAAAAGTGTGAGTAGAGCTTTCTAATTAAATGTTCAAATTTTTTTACTGGAGCATGCTTGCTCACAATTCCAAAAGCTAGATTCATTTAGTGGGCCTTGCAGTGAATGCCAGTAATGTAGGGTGCACAAGAATTTTCCATCTTTGCACAAAGACTGTTCTTGTGACCTTGCATTACTAAAGCTCCATCCGCTCCAACACACACCAACTTTTTGGCAATCGTCATGTCATCAATACCTCCATATTCAATTGAACAACTCTTTAGTAGTTGAAATAAATTTTCCGTTGTCTCACTATCCTTCATTTTAGCAACAAATAGTAGATGAGGTTGGCGGGCATGATTCTGTATAGTAAAAACATGCATGCATACCCACAAAGTATTATCTACTTTTGTAACTTCATCTAAAGACAACACAATAAAGTTTGACTCTCTTATTTTTTCCTTTACATATTCTTTTTCAACCTCAACAAGACAACCTACACATTCCCATCCACTTCTTACTGACCGGTGACTATTAGGATAGTTAGGAACTTTCAAAAAGTGTAATAAACCACTCATTGATGGGTAGTTTGTCATAGCACACCCTCTGCTCAAAATATAAAAAACAACACTTAATTGAACAACTTTTCCCAGTTGTTCTATTTGCATTGCTTTTCCAAGAATAGCTTCAATAGAACCTTTAACTTCAATAGGATTCATCTGTATTTTCTCCTAAAAATAAAATTCTTCAGCATTCCTCACATGCTTACATTCCTCCTTTGTTTTCCATCTTATCATTGATTTTTCAACTCCATCTATCATTTTTTTTCGTAAACTTTACCCATATGCTTTTCTATGGTGTCAAATTTTAGCTGCAACCTCTTTTCTTTTTTATGTTTCCAAGTGCAAATCTTACACCTGCATTCTATTTGAGGCTCACCTTTAATTGAATTCTACACTGGTTCAATGAATGGATACTACACCCAATTAATTTGAAAATTCCTTATTGACATATCCCACTCCCGATCCTTTTTTTATTTGGCTTTTCTGTTCCCCTTCCATGCATTATCATTTGTGGCATTATCACCCAAGTCAATTATATCATTCTGGCTAACCTGGGTATCTACCAGAAAATCTTCTACAAGTTCATCGTGATCTGAGATATCAGGTTCCCCGCCTTATTCAATATGCAATGTAGGTTGTGAATCTTGTACTTGTACTTGTGATGATGTACCTTCCTGATTTTCACCACAATCTTTTCCAACACCAAAGTACGATGATAACATTCTATGTTTTGCTGGCCTCTCTTGGCCTTCCCCACATGCATGATTCCCACCCTTCTATATGATTCATTGGCCCTACGACCTACAAGCTAGATGTCTGAGGTCTCCCAGGTGACCACTATCGGGTCCCCACTGAATAAAAATGAACTCTATAGTGCAAACAGATAGAGATGAATTCAAAATAATATTATAAAACTTCAAAAATATGATCACTTACCTTTAGGTCACTAGAAATCGCCAATGCAGTCAACAACAATGGTTGTTCCTGGTCTGAAAATTTGCTAGTGATCTGAATTGAGATCTCAAAATTGACCAAATTGTGTAGAGATAAATCTGATCTTTGACTGTATTTATACCAATCCTTATTTGGTGAATAAAGCTTAACTATAGCACGTCTTATGTAATTTTCAAGATGATTATGGGCCATCCAATTAATTGGGAATTATAATAGAGTTGGCAAAAATTGGGGTGAATTGAGACATGCTTCCACAAAATGCCAGGTGAATTGGGTCCTCCTGGCAAATAAATCTTTATATGGCTATTGGCGAACTATGGCCGTCTATTAAGATAACCTTGAAAAGTGTAGGTGAAAATATTGAATTTGTCATGTGGAAAATGTAGATTCTATTAGCGAAATATTGATAGAGATACAATTAGTTACATAAAACAATGGGTGATTGGGCCGTGCATTTGATGAATATTTATAAAGTCCGGGGGACATGGCTACCCTTGATTGGTACAATATATTCACCATTTTCTGGGTTGCCGACATATTCACCACTAAAGTAAACCCTGGTAAGCACAACATAGGTGATGGGAAGGATGGGATGAAAGTGAAAATCAACACAGATGATCATGGAATGAAGGGTGAAGAGGCCAGACGATTGCATGATACTAGGCATGACGGATAATGAGAACCTAAGGGATAATAGAACTACCCTTTACATATAGTGCTTGTTTCTAGGTTTTCACCACATGTACTTGTCCAAGGTGCCACATGAAGTAGTTTATGAAGGAGAATGAGAACCTGAGGGATAATGGAACTGCCCTTTACACATGGTCCTTGTTTCTAGGTTTTCACCACATGTACTTGTCCAAGGCACGACATGAAACAATTTTCACCATAGGATGAATTATTTCTCAAGTTACTATTTTTGAAATTTTTCAATTTTTTGAATTTTTTTTGTATTTTTTTGTATGTTTTTTTTTTTTTTAAAACTTTTTTTTTTAATTTTTAATTTTGGAATTTTTTTGATTTTGAAAAGTGGGGCATCCTCCCATAGACTAGGTATAGAATCCTTTTAGGTGCAGGATTTTGAGGGGATCATGAAGAGGTTCCCCTTTTGGAGTGGATAACCAATAGGTTCTTGAACCATATTTAGCAGTGACCATATATGGACCCAACCAATTAGCTTCAAACTTTCCTTTCTTGTCTCTATCCTACTAATTTCTTGGATTCTCTTAGAGGACCAGATCACCCACTTCAAATTATTGAGGATGAACTTTCGTCTGATACCATCTTTTGGGCCTAGTTCGATAAACTTGCAGATAATCATAGGCCTTTTGACATTTTTCATCAAGAACATCCAACTAAGTGAGCCTTGCCATCCAGTAGTCTTCATAAAAAATTAAATCTTTCAAAGATATCCCCAAGGATGACAATTCGACCTCAATCGATAAGACAACCTTTGTACCATAAACAATGGAATATGGGGTAGTGTATATTGGGGTATGGATACTGGTATGGTAAGCCCATAAGCTGGGATTGAGACGGAGATGCCAATCATGACCAATTTTATTTACAACCTTTTTGAGGATACACAAAAATATTTTATTGGTTGCCTCAACCTGGTCATTACCTTGTGGGTAATATGGGGTGGACCAATGATGTTGAATATAAAATGTAGAATAGAGGTCACACATATGTTGGTTTTTGAAGGGAGTACCATTGTCAATGATGATGGTGGAGGGGACTCCATAGAGGAAAATGATGTTGTACAAGATGAATTTGGAAACTTGAATGCTAGTGGTAAGGGTAAGTGGAATGACTTCAACCTATCTTATGAAATATTCAGTGGCAGTAATAATGAACTTATGGCCATTGGATGAGGGAGAGTGGATTTTACTAACGAGATCAAGGCCCCATGTGGAGAAAGGCCATGGTATAAAGATAGGCTGCAAATTATGTGCTATAACACAGATCAAATCTCCATGTCATTGACAAGGCACACACTTCTTGACAAACTCACAACAATCGTATTCCATAGTGGGCCAATAGTATCCCTCTCAAAATTTGCTTGGCAAGGACATATTTTCTCATATGAGTGCAACAAGATCCGGTGTGCACTTCTTTCATCACAAGATTGGCCTCATTAAAATCTAAACATCTAGAAAGGATGTCATGATAGCCTCGATGATATAGATTCTCTCCTATAATTATAAATCAGACAGCACAATGGATAAGGTTTTGGTGGTCATTTTAGAATATGTTGGGTGGAAGGGTACCAATTTTAAGATATGTATAAATATAATGATACTAAGGTGATTGGGGACTAATAATGTTACACATCATCTCCACATGATATGTCTCAAATCTAGGCTGGAGAAGTTGCTCCACCAAGAACTCATACTTGGGATTATTTGTTTCAATATCTAGGAGTGACCCTATGGTTACCATTGCGTCAACTGCTTTGTTCTATGCTCCAGGGATTTGATCAAATATGATAGTCTAGAATTTTTTTTTGAGATTATCAACCATTATTTTATAAGGCAACAACTTATCATCTTTGGTTTGATAATCATCATTTACCTGTTTGACGACAAGTTGAGAATCACTATATACTTGCAGTTCTTGGATATTCCATTGGATAGTTGTTTTGAGACCTGTGATGAGACCTTTATATTTGGTGATGTTATTGGTACATGGGAAAGTGATCTTTAAGGCCATACGGATGAGATCCCCTGTTGAGTGATAAAAATGAACCTTGCCCCGAATCCTTTCTGAGTATGGGAACCATCAAAATATAACTTCCATGGGGATTGTGATGTGATTGTGCAAACATTATTCATCTCAAAATTTTGTGACCAATGGATAAGTATCTACCAGGGGTGTTTCAACTATTTGATCAACTATAACTTGTCCTTTGATAAATTTTCAGTCTATATATTGGATGTCAAATTCATTGAGTAATATTATCCACTTGGCCATGCAACCTATGTGAGTTGTCTTGAATAGAAGATACTTTAGAGGATCAATATTGCAAATGATCTTGACAGTATGACTAAGCATGTAGTGTCGCAGCTTTTGGGAGCATAGCTAAACATGATTTTTCCTTTGGTGAATAATTAGTCTCATATCTAACTAGAGTTCAACTGATGTAATGGATTGCATGTTCTCTCCCTTGATCATGATGTTGGGTGAGGAGTGACCCCAAGACAAAAAAAGTGATGAAGATATACAACACCAAAGGTCGACAGAGAATTGACAACATTAGGATTGGAGGATTAGCTAGATATTATTTTATCTTGTTAAAGGCTTGTTCGCAGGAGGCGTCCCACTTGAACATTGTACCTTTCTAAAGAATATGTGTAAATGATTGACACTTGTGTACAAGATGAGTGATGAAACACCTAATAGACTGAAGTTTTTCCTATATGTTGCACAAGTTTTTTTCGAGTCTTAGGAGGAGGCATTTCTAGGATTTCTTTGAACTTCTTGGGGTTAAATTCGATGCCACGCCTGGAAATAACAAAGCCTAGGATTTTAACGGATGTAACCCCAAACACACATTTCTTGGGATTAAGGCACAATTTATACTTGGCAAGGCACTCAAAGACATGTTCCAATATGGTTAGATAATTTTCTGGTATCCTAGACTTACCCAAGATGTTGTCTACATAGTCTTCTAATAAGGTATGCATGAGGTCATGAAAGATCATTTTCATGGCCTATTTATAAGTAGCCCTTGCATTTTTCTAGCTAAATGGCATGACTTGATAACAAAAGGTTCCCCAAGGAGTGGTGAATATTATTTTGTGTTGATCTTCTTCTGCAATCTTAATTTGATTATAACCTAAAAAAATATCCATGAGGGAGAGAATTTTATGCCCTGCTGTGAGATCAACAAGGATGTCAATGTTGGGAAATGGAAAATCATCTTTAGGACATGCTTTATTGAGATCTCGTAAGTCAGTGAAAACTCTTATATCCCCATTGGATTTGGAGACTAGTACCATGTTGGAAATCCATTCAAAATAAACAATTGGGCGAATGAACTTAACCTCTAGAAGCTTCTCTATTTCTACCTTAACCAATAGTGCTATTCAAGGATGCATATTTCTCAATTTCAAATTAATAGGTTTAGCATTTGGATTGACAACCAAGTGATGTACTACAAGACAGGGCTCTAAGATAGGCATGTCTGCATAGGACTACGCAAAATTGATAGACCATTTGTGAAGAATTTGAGAAAATACTTGGAATTCTTCTTCAAATAAGGAAGCAGCCACATGAGTAATGTGCTCATTTTCTACTATACCCAAGTTGATTTCTTATGTTTCATCTATGAGAATAGGCAATTTTTTAGGAATCTACATGTCAAAGAGGGGAAGAGGAGTGTCCTCATCTTCTGGTGCCTCAAGGAGATTTTAACTCAAAGATACACGCTTTGTTTTTACCATTTTACGATTTATAGGTGCTTTAGAAATGTTTTCACAACTAGACTCTTAATTTTTCATTTCTTTTTCACTTTTGTAGTTAAGGATCTCCTCTTCCCCAAAAATAACCTTGAGGGTCTAGTTTGTACAGTGTGTTTTTATCTAGGTGATAATATGGTGCACTTTTAGTTGCACCCAAAAACTCCAAGAATGTGTCAAGTTGTGTAACAGTTTGGCCCCAATCAATGAGTTCAAGATGGTGAAGGGTAAGGTCAATCAATAGTATGGATGTGTCAAAGAGGGTGGAAGTGCCAAAGGTAGATGAGTTACCTATATCATCATACACTTGTTTGATAACCTCCTCAGGTATGTCTTTGATATCGACTAAACCACTCTCATCATTTCTAGAAGTGCAAGCTAAAGTTGAGGCTTCATGGGAGGGACATCCAAAACCAAGCCCTTGATAGCGAACATTAGGAGTTGGGTCAATAGGCTTTTTGATTACTTTATCCTCTTGTCCCAATCCTCCACCTTGGTAATCCTATTGTTTGGTGGCTAAATTATGTGATGTTGGATATTTATTAATCAATGTAGGTGTCATTATCCTTCAGAATATCTTTATAGATCCATTGATTGATATCTCCTATAACTTCATGGTTGAGTTCATCGTGAGATTGGAACATGGTCGGACATTATTTTCTCATAACAAATTCCTTCTTCTTCTTCTCTTTAGTAGTTTTCCCATGGGCATGTGGATCTAGAGGCAACATGCCCACTATGAGGGTTCCTCAGAGAGCATACTCACCACAACTGGTGTCATTGATCTTGAACTGGAAAAAGGATGACAAGATGGAGGTTTTTTCCTTAGCAATGGTGAGTATGGATTCGGGGTCAACATATGATGATGATGGGGCAGTGTGAGGGGTTCCAATGTTAATCCTAGGGAAATAATATGAGTATGGGGATGAGGCTTTGAGGGAACGACAATACTTGAATGGTTGAGAGTCTCTACAAATGGTAATTTTGTAACCTTGATATGGAAATTTTAGGCATTGATGTAAGTTAGATGAGATAGCCTACATGGCATGGATCCAGGGATGACCAAGGAGGATATTGAAGGGAAGATCCAGATCAATGACATGGCATAGTGTATTTTCCATTACCAAGACCACCTAGATACGAAGATTAATCATACCCACTAAACTTCTTTTAGCATTATCATAAGCTTTGATGGTGATACATTGGTTATGCATATTTGGGACAATATACCCCACTTGAGTATTAAATTTCAACATATAGATATTAAGACCTGAACCATTATCAATCAAGACTCATTTCACCTTGTACTTTTTCACAATGGCTTCAATATTCAATAGGTGAATGTGATTAGGATTGCAAACCATAGTATCTAACTGGGTAAAATTGAAGTGATACATGGAAGACAAGAGCACTACCATCACTTGGAATTGCATAGAATTGATATTGCTTAGGACAAGTGCTTCTTGCAAAGTGTGTGTGAGGATCTCTTGATGGGCAATCAAAGACTTGAGAAAATCCTAGATGTAAATATATGAAAGAGTCTTCCCTAAATTATCTAGGATATTATACCGCATGGGCACTAGACCTTGAGGTGGGGTAGGGGCTGCAGGACCAAGAATGGTCATGTGAGCCTTTCTAGTGGTGATTGTGCATTGATTGTCTGCCCCTTTGACACAAATTATGTTAGCATGATATTCAAAATAACTAATATAACCAATGGTGTTACTTTAAAAAAATGGAACCACATTATAATTGATGTTATAGGTTGCATTAGACTAACCATAATCGGAAGTTCTAGCTTTGCCTTGATTCTTAGGAAAAGCATTCTTGTATATCTCATGCTGGCCATTTGGAGACTCTCCTATGATAGGATCAATGGAAATGTTTTTGTTATCAATAAAGTCTTGAAACAAATGCTTAATAAGCTTCATGCACTTGTTTGTGGAATGACCTTTGATACAATGATAAGCACAATAATCGTTCTCTTTGTACCAATCAGGCTTAGGTTTTGATTCATCAAATGGTTGTAGTTGTGGGTATACAACCAAGTTGTGTTTCTCCATCCTTTTAAAGATGAGCTCAAGAGGTTCCCTTAATGGGGTGAAGTGACACTTTGGGTTGTTATGACCCGTTGGTTTTGGTGGAGCTTGAGAAACTGTAATAGCATTGGTATGATTAGTTTGAAAATGTTGCGCTTGTTGTTGAGGGTGTTGGAATCCAAGAACACTGATAGGGGGGGTTGAATCAGTGTTCTACCAAAATGATCAATTTTAACCTTATTAAAACATGCATTCACCAACCGGTAAACCGGTACATATTGTTGGCAATATGGATGAATTGATTATGTGTTGCATTGATGTAAACACTAGCTGTTTTGGTTGGTTACTGCCAGACAGGTTTTGGTTAAAGGTAGAAGATCTTGTGTTATCGGTATGGGTTTGAGGTTTAATCGATAGAGATTTCATTGAGAAACCTTGACAGAATGCTAAGTGGTGTTGGTGCAGCTTCTAGATGGAATTTAGGATGTAGAAGGTGATCTTTGATCATGCCTTGATTGATTGGAGATATCACTTTGGCGTGGTGGACCTATATTAGGTTTGATACCTATCTAGGTTATGGACCGGTATCATGTTAACATGTTCTCTACACATTGCCGAGATGTTTTATGGATTGGTTATTGTTGTTTTGGTCTAAAGCTGACATGGAATATCATTGTAATATGAATGTATGTAATGATCTTATTGTAATATCTTTTAGGTGGCTGACCTGATTGGTTTAGGTCTTAGGGTTTGTATAAATTGATGTAAGATCTCATTGTAGATCATGAAATGGAATGGGAATGAAATGAATGTGTCATGGTCATGGAATGTAATATCATATGCGAAGGAGATTTGGTTGATCATAGGTGATCAAATTGGGTTTAAGTAAGAGGTCAAAGGCCTCCGGTATTGAGCTTAACCGGGACTATAACTAGAAATGGTAGATGCTATCTCTGGTAGTTCATTCTTCTAGATTGTTGTCCAATTATCTTGAGGTAGTTATAACCTCTTTGTAGTCAGTGAGACTCTTTTGTAATGATCAGTATGCTCTAGGCAGTGTTCCTTCCTGCATGTGCAAACCTCTTATTGTATCACATACTTTCCGCAGAAGTATCATCTGACTGTGGGTAGGCTTCCCACCATGGTTTTTCCCTTTACCAATTTTTCCACGTACAAATCATGGTGTTATGTGGTATGGTTGCATTGTGTTGATTCTCTATTTCATTCTTAAGTTTTATTGCTTATTGGTATCTGTTTCTGCTATTTTGGTATAAAATATTTATGTACTCCGGTTAAAGGTTATAAATGGTTTGATTAATATAATCTATTAACAACTGATTCACCCCCCCCTCTTAGTTGTTCACCGGTTATCCTAACACATATAAGATTGAAAGAATTAAAGCAATGAATAAGCCAATCACACAAATGAATACCATAACACGAAGAATTATATGTGGAAAAACTCAAAGAGGAAAAACCACGGTGGGATTTGTGACCCACAATATCAATCCACTGCCCATATGAAAAGATATTACAAAATATGGGGGCCTACACTTGCAGGAAGGCTTACAACCTAGAGCACACTACTCAATCATAAAAGGAGTCTTACTAACTACATACATATCCAGACTACAATCCAAAGAAATGAGTGAACTGCAATGATAGCATCTCATATGCCTGAATACAATTCTGGTTAAGCTCTGTCTGTTCCGGTCTGAAACCCTAAACCCTTATCGGAATAACCTCTTACAATCAACATTCCTCACATTACAATTATCTCTCTCTTAGTCACATTACATTCCCCTATGTCAAAAATGATCTAATCAACTGACCTATATACCCTTACAATCCTTCATGCCTTATGTCGGCTTACATAGATAATTACAAAATGAATATACAAGTCGGCTCAATTACATAAGTACATAAATATCAAAATCAATTGCCGATTGCCAGATGTCCCAAAATGATTTCGGCCTCCAATACTGATGTAGCGTCCTAAAATTGCGACACTTGCAATTTCGACTGCATTTCGGTCTTCACGATGGCGACGCAACACGCAACCTAAATGGAGACCCCGAAACCTGATTATGACACTGAAAACTACATTTTCTTGCACCCTGGCCTGAACCTCCTTTGCACCCTACTGTCCTGGGAGGTGGGACCAGAGTGCCCAACGCCCTGGTCCTTCAGGACCAGGGTGCCCAGCGCCCTGGTCCCTGGGTCCTATTTTGGGCCCGGTCTCTTTTGGACTTCGGGTCTTTATGTTTGCAAATTGGAAAATTATCTTTCCTGGTCGGCCTAAGGTCGGGAAAATCAGTCTATCAGCCCTAAATGACAAGTATATAAACTACATTTTCCTCTCTCATTTGGATAGAGACACACATGAGGGAAAAAGCGTGGAAACTATACTCAAGCATTCAAGCATTCTTTCAAGCAATTGATCATTCTAAGTCTCCATTCAAGGCTAAGTGTTGCATTCAAGACAAGGATTCAACCATTGAAGAGGAGATCACTTACAACATATTACATACTACTACAACAATACAACAAACAACAACATTTATACCTTCGCACATAAGGATACAAACATCCTTACAACAAGGTATTAGTACTTGTTTTACATTACAGACATTTACATTTACAACATTACTCATTTCTTGGTTAATTCCAAAACCGGGGTTTGACATAAAGGCAAACCCCTAATCCCTAACCCCCCAATCGTCTTCGCTTTTCTGTGTGTAGGTTGCAGGTACACGGCTGAAATTGAAGATCTGGAATCCTTGTGCAGAGACGAACAGATCCCCCTTCGTTTCACAGATTTTTCGGAGGACCGTGGCGCTCGGGCACCATCGTCCCAACAACTTTTGCTCAAATTTGCAGGACAGCGCCGTATCGACATTTTACTGCTAATTCCAGGTCCGCAGCTTCATCCTATATCCCTATCTCAATTTATAAGCGAATCTTTGTCACTTTCTATGCATTCCTAGCTTAATTCTTCTATCAACATTCTTTACAAAAGAGGGTAGCCTTGCTTTCTTAACCCTTGAAACACATTTAGCATCCAATCTTGCATTTTGTGGGATTGGATCTTGTGGGTTTCAACCCCTCTTTTGAATGTAAAGTCTCTCCCCTAAGTGAAAACCATCAACCCTAGTGAATCTCCCTTCTCTCTCCTTGAAGTTGGAAGAGGGGAGAGCAACTAGGGTTCGATCGCGATTTTCCGCTTTACATTTTGGTGAACCCGACGTGAACATCCTTTCTGATTATTCATAGTTAGATCTGAAAATTGGATTCCTTGATTACATTTCCATGTTTGATCTTTGGCAAAATTTTAGAGGTTAATTGCATAAAAAACCTAAATTTTCTTTTTAAGTAATTAAACTTGTGAAATGTTTAATTATTAATGCTTGTTTCAGATCTGCCCTTCTATTACAAATTATCAATTCCTATTTGTGCTTTAATTTTGAAAATTAAGTGGTTATGTGTTAAAACCCTAATTTTTAAAACCCTCTTGATTCAACCTTTGTCCGACAATTTCACTGATCAAAACATCTCCAAATCACCTGTAACTTTGGATTCCGCAATAAAATCACAATATCTTTCATCCCTGAAAATTTGGAAAAAAGTTGCGAGGACCGTGTGCACCCCGAGCGCCATCATCCCCGACATTTTTTCCGAAATTTCGGGAGCTAGATCTTACTGTATTTTCCTGCTAAAATCCAGAATTTTGGCTGATTTTATCAAATCTAACACTTTCAAAATTACAATCAAAGTTGGTCTTGTGATTGCTTGGATTAAGGCTTCTAAACATTCAAAAATCATCGAAATTGAAGTTGTGTCAAAATTGTGTTCTTACTGTCCTAAATCTGAAAAGTGTGTTTGCATTCATTCAAAATTTCAGTGCTTTATTCAAATTCTTACAATTTGTGACTCTTGAAATTAAGTGCTTAATTACAACAACTTTAATTTCCGCTTTCAAAATTGAATTTTGCGTGAAATTGAGTCAATTTTTAAATTTCAAAATTTGCATTGCTCTTGACATTCCCTCTAAAATCATAACATTCAAAATTTCAGTTTCCCTCTCTTTTTCAAAATTCAAATTTTTGCATTTTTCAACAATCTTGGTAGGGTTCAATTTCGAGATTGCAACTTTAATTTGGCCTATCTACAGATCGTAAAATCAGTCAATTTTTTCAGATTAGCTCTAAAATCATCATAACTTTCATCCCTGCAAATTTCGAAAAAAGTTGCCGGGACCGTGTGCACTCCGAAGCGCCACGGTCCCTGACATTTTTTTTGAAATTTTGGGAGATTGTCCTGATTGTATTTAATAGCTTAAATCCAGAAGATTGGCTGATTTTACTGAAAATTGCTACCTCTAAATTCAAAACTTTCTCTCTCTCTCTAGTGCATGAGTTTTACAACAATAAGCCCTACTTACACTATTCCCGTTAGACGAAGCCGTAGAATTAAGTCTTTCCGAGGTTTCACTACTGAGGAGATGGAACCTAATTTGAATAGCCTTTTTAACGAGGACATGGGTAATTCCTCTAATCCTCCTAATGATGAAGAAGCTCTCCATGAGGTTTCTGAAGAACAACTTTCGAAATTGGATAACCAATTTGACGATTTTCGACAATGGATGTCTCAAGAATACCCTGATAGTCAAGCTCTTCCTTTAATTGAGGGTCTAAAACATATGCTTCAAAGTGATAAGAATGGAATTGATATTTTGTGTGGTATTGCACACATTGTGGATTCGAATGTGATGCCTATGAAGAGTTGTGCTGAAAATTTGGGTTATACACAACCTCCTACTCAAGTCAATCATTCTATTCCTTTGATGACTTCTATTGCTAGCGTACCTACCTTTACATCAAACATAATGGCTACTTCTACACAAGACATTCCTCCTATGATCACCAGTCATGGGGGCAATCCCTCTTCTTCAATTAACCCTCTTCCTTCATTCAATCCGACTTCTTCATTCATTCCTTCAATAAGTGTTCCTATTATATCTCCACAAATGAACATGACGCAAGGGGGCAATTCGTTTAACCATTCCATTCCTCCTTGTAGTGTTCCTCCTGTCCAATCATCTCCTATGACTAATTATCATAGAGTCCCACCACCTTACTCTTTACCTTCTTTCAATAACATAACACCTCCATCTCAATCTAACACATCTAATATGAACTCTTCGACTGAAGAGACCATTAACAATCTTGCACAAACTGTCTCTTCTTTACAGCAACAAATTGCCTCTATGAATCAATCTAAGTTTAGTGTGCCCACATTTGATGTTGCGAGCCCACTTTCTCTGGACATTGTTCGAGCTATTCCCCCTAAACATGTTGAAATTCCACATTTGGAGCTTTATAATGGTAAGGGTGATCCTCTAACACATGTTAAGACCTTTCAAACAATATGTACCGATTTTGCTTATGACCAAAGGTTGCTTGCAAAACTGTTCACTAGAACATTAAGAGACAAAGCCCTACAATGGTATTGCTCGTTGCCTTCTTATTCTATTACTTCTTTCGAACAACTTGCAAATTCTTTCATTCAACAATTTCAAAACACTATAAGTCCTAAAGTTACTTTGATTGATTTAATGCATTGTAAACAAGGTGTTAAAGAAAAAGTGACTGATTTCATTGGTAGATATAAGCATTTGTATGCTCAAATTTCTTTTCCAGTGCCTGACAATGATATTCAAAGAATCTTTATTTCTAATTTACAAAAATATATTCGAGACAAACTCCTATTTTCTGAGTTTACTTCTTTCCAACAGTTGTGTGCAACTCTTCACAATTATCAACTGACTGTGAGTCAAATGGAACAATCACATCCTATGGCTCCGAGTGATAAGGGTGATAGCAGTCAACAACCATTTGGGAAGTTTAAACTGAACAGAGATTCTATCAAATTCAATGAAAACATCATCAACAACAATGTGAATGCAGCATCAGGTGTGCCTCCTATTTCTAAATTTTTCAAGAAAGAAAGAAAGTTTACTCCTTTGAATGAATCATTGCATAGTATTATGAATAAGTTATTGGAACAAAATGTGCTTACTCTTCCTCCTATAAGACAAATTGATCCTGCAAAGATTACTTCACCTTATTTTGATAACAAAGCTTTTTGTCAATTTCATCGTCAGCCTGGGCATGATACTGAACAATGTTTTTCTTTAAAGGGTAAAATTCAAGATTTGATTGATAATAATACTATTTCTATTTCTGGAGTGAATGATAAAGGCAATACATTTGTAGCTCCTCCTAATCAAAATCTTCAGATTTTCACTGATCCATTACCTTCTCATACCTCTAATGCAATTGAGGCTCATGATTCCTATCTCTCATCTGATGGTCTTGTGTCTATGACTCCGAATGTGATTAACTTTGTAGAGCAGCAAGAAAACCCTAAAGAACCTTCCATCACATTTGATTCTAGTGAAACCATTAGGGCACCTAATGGTCCTTTATACATAGTTCCAAAAGTCAAGAATACACCTTGCCGTGGAGTGCTTATTGATCCTTCGTGCATGGTTAATGTTATTTCTGAAGAATTTCTTTTTACTTTGCAATTCAATCAAGTGATCTATGACAAAACAGATGTGATTGTGAAATTATTTGATGCATTTTCTTTTCCTACAATTGGTTCTATTACATTGCCTATTGAGGTCCATAACAAATCCCTTGATGTGAACTTTGCTATTATTCCATCTTCCGAACAATTTCGTGTGAAGCTTGGCTATCCTTGGCTATCTTCCATGAAAGCTATTGCTTCTCCTATTCATAAGTGTTTGAAATTTCCCCATAATGATGAAGTTGTTACTGTCAATCATAGTCTCTTTAAACCAGCTGAAAGAACTTCTAGCGTTCCTATTGATTACTTTTGGCCTAAACAATTCCAATCTCTTCCTCTGCGAAGTGATCATCTTTTCAAATCTTATCAAAAGTGGAAAACAGATATGATCCTATCTCTAAGTGAACCTAGAACACCTAAACTTGATATTCCTATCATTCTTGAGAAGGAAGTTCTTCCTTTGAAAGATAAAACTAATGTCTTTCCTCAAGAAGATTCCCAACCCGTTCCCATGGATGTGATTATGTCTATGCCTAATAAACTTCCTAAAAGCAGACCTATCCCTCCTCGTCATGATGGACTTGGTCTCCTTCCTAAACCAAATATTCCTCCTTTATATGGAGCAGTCCCTCCTCCTTCCTTTTATAGAGAGAAGAGACCCTCCTCTTCTCCTATTGTTCAACCTAAGAGACCACAACCTAAACACCTAAGTGATAAGGATGAGAACATTCCTCCTCCTCAATCTTCTTCACTTCCTACTAAGACTAGATGAAATCGTTCTGCACATGAACGCCGATGAAAGCGTCATCTTAGAGCTCAAGCAGCTGCTTCTCAAACTTTGCAATCTCCAAAAACACCTTCAACAAGCATTATTCCATTTTCTCCAAAATATCCAAAACATAGGATGCATGATGGTCTTGATCCTGTGTGAATTAAAGACCCTATTTTTATAAATCTTGATGATGCTATAGATGAAAATGTTATTCATGATGAAAATGTTACTTCTCTTGCTTCTGATAGTGAATATGAACTTGTTGATATTGATAACCATTTATCTAACGAATTTTCTAAAGCACTTATCCTAGCTCCTAGACAAGAACAACGTGGCTTGGAACATGAACATAGCCCTTGTTTGGATCTCGTGATAGCTCCATCTGCTGTGTTGGATGTTCCTCCTCTAGCGTGTTCCCTACCTTCCCGAAACATTGATCAACAAGATCGGGGGGTAGATGACGTGCTAGACTAGTTACATTAGCATAGCAGATTCTCTCCTCCTCTCTTGTGTTACTTCTTCTATATGTTATTCTCATTCTTCTATTTGTTGTCCTTAGTGTTGTCTACTTGAGGACGATGCAAAGCATTGAGATCTCTTTTGGTCTCTCTCATGTTGACTCAAAAGACACATGTGTTCCCTTCTTCTAGGTGACCTTCCTTGATTGGGGAATGAAGAACAATTATGCATACATACATATGATATACATGAATTATCATACAGCATACTGACCCCGAGGAAAGCGAAGTCACCTCATGCTTTGTGTTTTGTGTCTATTATCCTTGGGTTTATCTCACACTTGGGGGCTAAATCCTTGCGATAACGTGCTCCTTTCCTTTCTCATTTCTTCTGTGTATCACTACGTTAAAACAATCACCCCCGTTGAGGTGTGTACAATCGCTTTAGTGTAGGGGGGTATACACCCTGTCTATCCCTTCAGGATACATGAAAATTTCTTGGAGAACTCAGCTTTGCCTTGAAAATTTTCGGTATTTTTCTTGCATGACTCATAGTGAGGGAACCTTACTACTGACAGTCATGGTTCTCCCTCGTGATCTTCCCTTTTACTTTGTCAATCAAAGTCGTAAGATCCTTAGTCCACTGGGGGCTTGGTGTATCTTTCCTCCTTGACGTGGTGAAAGTCTTTCAATATTGTTTCCTTATACTTTACTAGAGGTATGAGCGTACGCTTATACTCCCGCTAAGGTGGGGGCTAAATGTAGCATCCTAAAATTGCGACACTTGCAATTTCGACTGCATTTCGGTCTTCACGATGGCGACACAATACGCAACCTGAATGGAGACCCCGAAACCTGATTATGACACTGAAAACTGCATTTTCTTGCACCCTGGCCTGAACCTCCTTTGCACCCTGCTGTCCTGGGAGGTGGGACCAGAGCGCCCAGCGCCCTGGTCCCCCAGGACCATGGCACCCAGCGCCCTGGTCCCTGGGTCCTATTTTGGGCCCGATCTCTTTTGGACTTCGGGTCTTTATGTTTGCAAATTGGAAAATTATCTTTCCTGGTTGGCCTAAGGTCAGGAAAATCAGTCTATCAGCCCTAAATGACAAGTATATAAACTACAATTTCCTCTCTCACTTGGATAGAGACACACATGAGGGAAAAAGCATGGAAACTATACTCAAGCATTCAAGCATTCTTTCAAGCAATTGATCATTCTAAGTCTCCATTCAAGGCTAAGTGTTGCATTCAAGACAAGGATTCAACCATTGAAGAGGAGATCACTTACAACATATTACATACTACTACAACAATACAACAAACAACAACATCTATACCTTCGCACATAAGGATACAAACATCCTTACAACAAGGTATTAGTACTTGTTTTACATTAGAGACATTTACATTTACAGCATTACTCATTTCTTGGTTAATTCCAAAACTGGTGTTTGACCTAAAGGCAAACCCCTAATCCCTAACCCCCCAATCGTCTTCGCTTTTCTGTGTGTAGGTTGTAGGTACGCGGCTGAAATTGAAGATCTGGAATCTTTGTGCAGAGATGAATAGATCCCCCTTCATTTCGCAGATTTTTCGAAGAACTGTGGCGCTCGGGCGCCATCGTCCCGACAACTTTTGCTCAAATTTGCAGGACAGTGCCGTATCGACATTTTACTGCTAATTCCAGGTCCGCAGCTTCATCCTATATCCCTATCTCAGTTTATAAGCGAATCTTTGTCACTTTCTATGCATTCCTAGCTTAATTCTTCTATCAACATTCTTTACAAAAGAGGGTAGCCTTGCTTTCTTAACCCTTGAAACACATTTAGCATCCAATATTGCATTGTGTGGGATTGGATCTTGTGGGTTTCAACCCCTCTTTTGAATGTAAAGTCTCTCCCCTAAGTGAAAACCATCAACCCTAGTGAATCTCCCTTCTCTCTCTTTGAAGTTGGAAGAGGGGAGAGCAACTAGGGTTAGATCATGATTTTCCGCTTTACAACTGATAACTTAATGCAGTCATGTCGGCCTACAATGTGGGTACCCAAAGAATTCCTCCTACCAATGAAGATACCTACCAGTGCTGGTGCTGGTGAGGTGTCTGTCGGTAAACAGCCAAATAAAGATATTAAGCCAGAACATATTGCCATCAATGAAAACATATTGAAACCAATCAAATGATTGTCAATTGCTAAAAATCTCCTCCTTTGGCATTGATGGCAACACTCATGTGAAAAATGATAACGGTTTCCACCTGTTGGTTTCACCTTGAGACTACTCCCCTTGAGCTAAATATCCATCTGATCATGACCTGTAAAAAATACTCCAAACTCCAAATCTCCCGATGTTAAGAATATATTTTTCTCATATACCTCCCCCTTTGACATCAATGCCAAAAATAACCAAAAATTGGGATGAAGAATGAAAGACTGTACAAAGAATGTCCCAAAATACCTTACCGAAGCTGAATATATTTGAAATTTTTTAGATGGGCTTACTCCAAAATCTCTAGATAGGTATCCCAACCTAATTTGAGTGTGCCAGAAAGAGATACAAGTCCATTAAGCATATGAGCATATGAATCTTTATCCTTAAGTTCCGTCAGTGTGGGATTACCAACCATATCAATACACTCCTTATGTACACTTAATGAGTCCAACCAGGGACTCACCAATCCTCTAAGACCTCTGATCCCTCTCAAAAGCTGAAACTTTGGCTTCCAATAGCAAAATATGACCATCAATAGATGTAGTCAAAGAATGTGAACCATTCAAAAGAATTGACTATACCTACAATCTTCTCTTGAGTATTCTTAATCCTTTTATCTATCTCTGCTGTAAGTAAACCTGTGTTACAACATACTCTATAAATATTTGTACACTGCCTCAAAGCGTTATCAATCAACTTCAAATTATCATTAATCTCCTTCTTCTCTGACTCAATCATCTGATCAAATGTTGCTCTCTTAGCCTATGTAAACCTCTCCAGTGCCCGTCGGTTTGATATTTTTTGTAAATATTGAAATTCCTTAGAAATGCAATCTGTGATTATTTTAATCTTGCCAGATGGGCTTGCTTCTTTGTCAAATTTTCACTCTGGGACAAGTCTTTGCAAAATAGGGATAGACTGATCAATAACTCCTTTGTCCATAGATCCTTCCTTCATCATCTTATGTGCATCCATCTGATAGTTCTGATACTTAATATAAGTATTGTGTGGGGGAAAAAGCGAGACTAGGTTAACATGTCCTAATCCTACCTCTTGTGACACATTACGGAATACGAAAGAGCCTAGAGGTATCGCACAATTGGCTACTTCTTTTTGGTGAAAGAGAGAGCCATGGGCTACCTATTAGGGTTTCTATTCATTTGTTGTAATTGAAAGGTAAGATTATGCAAGTCCAATTCCTAACCCTAAAATGCAAGTATGAACTAATAACAAGATTGCAGAATTGAACTTAAACAATGGAAAGCTGTAAATACAAAGATAAGACAAGAATGCAAATGCGTACCCGGAGTCAAAATCTGAGTGGAAATGTTCAGGACGGGGGCGTGGGCACCACTGTCCTGATTCTGCACCTGAAACTGCACCTGAAACTGCTGTTTTGCACTCTGGAAAACTGTCTGAAATGCTGTCTGTCAGGAGGACCAGGGCACCCAACGCATTTGTCCCAGGGACTAGGGCACCCAGCGCCCCTGTCCTGGAAGGACCAGGGTGCCCCATGCCCTTGTCCTGGTCTTTTGCCCTACAATTTGGTGTGGGGTGCTGTCTCGACCTGCTTTTCCTGGATTTGCAACCTGCGGCGTCGTCCGAGTCCTGAAACCTGCACTTATATCTGAAAAAGGTGTTTGGGCGGCTATATAGGGTTTTGCCTTAGTTAAACCCCTGCTTCGGTGATTTCCACCTCCACGAATAGCCAAGTTGTATTGTAAAAGTAATGTGTGTGCAGACCTTGTGTGTGTGCAAGATCTAAAATGCAAGTAAGCAAACTAGAGTAACCTAGAAAGTAAACCCTAATTGCTTGTAAATGATAATGTAAATGCTCTAAATCAAGATGCAAAGTGATCTAAAGCATGAATAAATGATATATTGAAGCTTATGCAAAGACATGAAAACAACATGAAATCATACCCAACCCCCAAGGGAGAGGTACAAGCCAATCTTCAGTCGGTAATCTCCTATTGTTCTTCAATGTCTTCCCAGCCCTAAGTGAATGAATGGATTTGATGAATGCTTGGAGAATGAGTGTTGAGAGTAGTTGAAGTTTTCAAAGATCCACTCTTTCGCTGCATATGAGGTCCTTGAAAACAAGAATCTGATCCCTTCTAATGAAGAAAGAGAGCTCTTATGTATGAAACCCTATGTCTTAATTCCAACTTTTGGCCGACCTAGAGATTGAATATCCCGCCAATTTCTTGGGGTTAAGCTTTATTTTATGATTGGATCACGCTCCTAAAATTTCGGGAAAAATGTCCGGGACCGTGTGCACTCCGGGCGCCACGGTCCCGACAACTTTTCACCAAATTTTCAGGGCCGTCAGATATGATGATTTTAGAGAGAATCCCGAAGTTACAAGTGATTTCGAGATGTTTTGACCCCCAAAATCAAGCCCCCAAGCTCAGAATAGGGCCTAATTAGGGTTTTTGATTAAGTGATGTATTGGAGGAATAAAATGAAAGGGGCACGCTTTAATGAAAGGGCACGACTTTATGATGTGGAAAATGATGAAATAGAACCTTTAGACCTAATTAATTTGATTAATTAAGTGCTAAAGGGGAAATGTAATGCAAAATGCAACTGCGCCAAGGCGGGTGCTAAACTAGGTGTTAAATTGTACTGCTTTAGCAAGTGCGTACAATTTATGACTTTACAAGTATAGATCCAATAGCCAATAAGATGAAGGGGGGGGGGTGAATCATACAAACTTAATCATCCATAAAAACATCAGATTCAACCTCGGTAACATATATATCAGTAATATAACCAAAACTGTCAAACATGCAAACTCAAAAGCATATAAACATCACAAACCTTATAACACCAGATTTAACATGGAAACCCAAATAGGGAAAAACCACTATGGGATTTCGGACCCACTAAGAAATATACTCTTCTAGAGTATGCTTGGTTAAAAGAAAATCTTGTTAAAGATTACAAACACATTGCTAGATGTGACCTGGTTAAGGGATTTCTCTCAGATCTGCTAGGATCTTCACCTTGTTAGAAGTGACCTTGTTAAAGGATTTCAAACACTCAATCAGAATGTCACCTTGCTAGAGGGTTTTACAAATAAGACTGTTAAGTCAACTCAGTTAAGAGATTTTCTATCACTTTCACAAAATAACAGTAATAAAACTCTATCTGCAACTTCACATCTAAAATGCTAAAGCAGATTCCTATTTGTTCAATACAATCTAGACATAGAACTAATCTTGTATATCTGCTGGGCTTCTATACTCTGTTATTCAAACAGGTATTCAAGCTTCTATGCTCGGTAATCACTATGTAGCATCCCTGTGCATACACTTGCCCGCATACATTGTTTATCAACTGTTTCCTATTTATAAACAATTAGGTAACCGCTTAATCTCCTTGATCACATTTCCCATGATCAATCATAGCCATCAGATCTTCAATCTTGTCTAGGTTCAATGCATCTTTCGATCTGAAAACATTTTACCCCACCTTGGAACTTGCATATTAGTCTTGGAACTTGTGCCATGGTATTGTAGTTCAATCTGCGCTGTAGATCTTCATGCCGACTTTCCATTGCCTTAGATTCATTAACAAACTTCATCCATGACTCACCAATCATTTAATTAGTTCCAGCTCATTAGCTTCCTTCATTAAATAATGCATGCAAACATTTAATGCATTCTGTTATAGCCCGGTTACAACTTGGTAGTAACTCAATTATAACTCGGTGAATACTAAACTTTACTCGGTAGACATTCCACCTTCATTAACCGATGGCGATAACCTTAGGGTTTACCGACTAGGTTCTTTGCTTGGTAACATAGTATAGTATTAACCTTCACAATTTACAACATATGTATGATGTTAGAACAATCTAAACGTCATGATCTCATCATTGTTTGACTCAGTAGTAGTTGCCCATTGAATATCTTATTCATCCCCTTATTCATCATATTCTTTCCTGTGTCTTTTACCGACATCTTTATATTCTTTAAATCATACTTCTCAAGATATGGCAACATCATACTGAATTAGAAAATCAATTTCTTGACATCAATGACAAAATAATAATATCAAGACAGTAAACATCTTTAATCAGTTTTATCCATAATCATCAACAACCTTCTCAATATCCTTATTAAATGCCAACAATCTTTCATTGTCTGTTATAATGCAATATTGCCAACAATCTCCCCCTTTGGCATTGATGGAAAAACCAATTGATTTGTCCTTTAAAAGATTCAGATAGCTGTGATTCTGAAATGCTGAAATGCTCTCCCCCATATATTAGACTTCTCCTCTTTCTTCAGTCTTCTTTCCCATCTTCAGTAAGTCTTCTCTCAATCTTCTCCCCTGATATTAGTCTTCTCCCCCTTTGACAACAATGCCAAAAAGTAAAGAACTTAAAGTATAATTTCTTCTTGTATGAATTGATATCCTGCTGTTGTGTATCAACTGAGTCTCGGTCAGAGCATTTTGTCTTCAATTCCTGTTCCTTGTATTGTTTTCTGTAATAATTCTTGTTGAAGAGGGGAAAAAAGATTTGAAGGCCAAATGATCAAAACATAACAAAATAAACATGCAGAATGCTAAAATATCATTAAAAGACCATTTCACCTTGCTATTTTACCTTCTCCTTTAGATTGAGCTTGATGAAGTGAAGGCACCCCTTGATAATGCTCCACTTGATGTGCTCCTTTGATTGCTAGATGTGGATGGCTCTCCAATGTTGTGCACAAATGGAATGGATTTGAAAAATGATAAGGATGAGATGATCAAGTTGCCAAGATGATTTCCTAGGCTCAAAAGGGCAGCATAAACTTACTGGATTTCAAGATGTTTAGAATGAAGGGATGGAGCCCTATTTTATAGTAAGAGGAGAGGAAAATGGATGGCTAGGATGAATTCAAGATGAAGGGCTAAGATTTACTTGTGAGATCACATAGGGTCCAAGAGAGGGTGTGGAGACCAAGAAATATGCCTTAAAGGCATTTTGTATCTCCACACTCCACAAGATGCATTGGAGGAATTAAAAATTCTCCAAAAAAGGATATCATGGGGATTGGAGGAATAAAAAGGAATTAAAAATTCCTTGGGAGAGGGGATGCCTAGAGGAATGTGTGATTTCAAAAATCTTACATTCACCTAGGAAAAGAGCATTTAAAGCTAGTGGCTGGATGAAAAAGACAAAGAGTTGACTTTGTGGCTAATCATGATGATTAACCATTAACGACCCATTAGGAGGGGGATTAGAGGAAATTTTAGGTGGGATTAATATTTGTAGGAGAATGTCACTAGGAGAGAGAATGAGTGGATGGAATAAAAAATTAGAAGAATAATGTTAAGTGAGTTTAGGGAGTTTCTAGAAGAATGAATTAAGAAGATGATTTGTAGGAATCATGTAGGTTAACTAATTAATTAAAATTAGTTAGCTAAGAGGAAGAATTGTGAGGATTTGATTTTTTTAAGAAGAATAAAGAAAGGGATTGATTCATTAAATAAATCAATCATATGCTATAGTGACAATATTAATTATATTTAATTAATATTGAGAGGAATTTGAATTAACATAATTAATTAATTAATTATGCGAGGAATTAAAAATAATTAAAATAATTATTTTTAAGTGTCTACATTTTGCCCCTCTTTGAAGCAAGATGTGATGACACATTGATTCAAAGAATAATCTTGTTTTGATGCTGATATTGGTTTGATAGGATGCCCTGACTCTAGATTGATAGATTATGGTATGGTGATGCCCCCTTGGGAGATCAATTAAGGTATTTGATCTTTGGAGTTTTGCGAAATTGATATCTCGATAGATTTGATTTGATTCAATTGATAAGATCTAGATTCAGTCTGGTTTCAAGAAGAATTCATACTATATAAGACAAAGATGATCAAAGTGTCTGGTTTCAGGAAGGATTTATCCTGTATAAGACATGATTGATCACAATATCTGGTTTTAGGAAGGATTCATCCTATATAAGACATGATCGGAGTGTCTGGTTTCAGGAAGAATACATCCTATATAAGACATGACTAATCACAACATCTAGTTTCAGGAAGGATTCATCCTGTTTAAGACATGATCAGTTCACAACATCTGGTTTCAGGAAGGATTCATCCTATATAAGACATGATTGATCACAACATTTGGTTTCAGGAAGGATTCATCCTGTATAAGACATGATCAGATCACAATGTCTGGTTTCAGGAAGGATTCATCTTGTATAAGACATGATTGATCACAACGTCTGGTTTCAGGAAGGATTCATCCTGTATAAGACATGATCAGATCACAACATCTAGTTTCAGGAAGGATTCATCCTATATAAGACATGATTGATCACAACGTCTGGTTTCAAGAAGGATTCATCCTGTATAAGACATGATCAGAGTGTCTGGTTTCAGGAAGGATACATCTTGTATAAGACAAGAATCAGGAATTAGAATTGATTATGTGAGGAAAAAAAAAAAATAGAGGAAGAAAAATTAAGGTGGAAGGGATAGATGAGGAATAAATATGAAGCAGTCGTGAGGTATTTGGAAAGAAGAATACGAGATGCGAGACCACGGAGGAAAATGGGGGCAATTGAGAACTCCATGGGATTATTGAGTTTAGGATTTGATGGAATGATGGTGAGATTTTGTGCACAACAAATGTGGAGAGCCAACCTAGTTTGATGTTGCCCTGAGTGACTTGCACCATTGATTATAGAAATCAGGATGCCATGAGAAACGCAGGGTGTGGACTGACTCTGTAGACAAATGGGAATTTCTTGCACACAACAATGCAAGTGTTAAGAAACACTAATACAGAGTTATGGGTTCATGCAAGGAAACCCTCAAACACATCGATACCTCTTGTACATGAGAAGGTATGTGTTGATAAACACTAGTACCAGGTCACCAATTTATACAAGAAGGATCCAAAACATGCATACTATGAAATATGCCCCAGTATGCACCTATCATAACATACCTAGATATGGAAGAACCTAGGCAGTCGTAAATAGTGGCATTCGTAGGGCAAAAGTGTTGGCAATATTACATTATAAGGATATTGAGAAGGTTGTTGATGCTTATGGACATAACTGATTAAAGATGTTTTACTATCTTGAAATTATTATTTTTTCATTGATGTCAAGAAATTGATTTTCTAATTCAGTATGATGTTGCCATATCTTGAGAAGTATGATATGAAGATTATAAAGAAGTCGGTAAAGACATAGGAAAGAATATGATGAATAAGGGGATAAGATATTCAATGGGAAACTACTACTGAGTTAGACAATGATGAGATCTTGATGTTTTAGATTGTTTTAACATCATACATATATTGTTAAATGTAAAGGTTAATACTATACTATGTTATCAAGCAAAAAACCTAGTCGGTAAACCCTAAGGTTATCGCAGTCGGTTAATGAAGATAGAATGTCTACCAAGTGAAGTTTAGTATTCACCAAGCTGTAACCGAGCTATAACATAATGCATTAAATGTTTACATGTGATATTTAATGAAAGAAGCTGATGAGCTGGAGCGGATCAATGATTGGCAAGCCGTGGAAGAAGTTTGTTAAGCGAATCTAAGGCAATGGAAAGTTGGTAGGAAGATCTACAACTCAGATTGAAATGCATTACCCTAACACAAGTTCCAAGGTGAATGTGCAAGTTCCAAGGCAGGGTACAATGTTTTTAGATCAAAAGATACAATGAACCTGGACAAGATTGAAGATTTGATGGCTATGATTGATCATGGGAAATGTGATCAATGAGATTAAGCGGTTAGAAGATTGTTTATAAATAGGAAACTATTGATAAACAATGTATGCGGGCAAGTGTATGCACAGGGATGCTACATAGTGATAACCGAGCATAGAAGCTTGAAGACCTGTTAGAATAACAGAGTATTGATGCCCAACAGAAAGACAAGATTAGTTCTATGTCTAGATTGTATTGAACAAATAGGAATCTGCTTTAGCATTTTAGATGTGAAGTTGCAGACAGATTGTATTACTGTTATTTTGTGAAAGTGATAGGAAATCTCTTAACCGAGTGGACTTAACAGTCTTATATGTAAATCCTCTAACAAGGTGACATTCTGATTGAGTGTTTGAAATCCTTTGACAAGGTCACTTCTAACAAAGTGAAGATCCTAACAGATCTGAGGGAAATCCCTTAACCGGGTCACATCTAGCAATGTGTTTGTAATCTTTAATAGGATTTTCTTTTAACCGAGCATACTCTAGAAGAGTATATTTCTTAGTGGGTCCAAAATCCCACAGTGGTTTTTCCCTATTTGGGTTTCCACATTAAATATGGTGTTATGAGGTTTATATTGTTCATATGCTTTTGAGTTTGCATGTTTGACAATTTTTGGTTATATGACTAATATATATGTTACCGAGGTTGAATCTGATGTTTTTATGGATGATTAAGTTTGTATGATTCACCCCCCCCTCTCATCTTGTTGGCTATTGGATCTGTACTTATATTAAGTATCAGAACTATCAATTGGTATCAGAGCTTGGACTCTAAAAGGAAAGTTTAAAGGCACTTGAGTTAAAGATCCAAAGATGTATAAGAGGGATGCACCTAAGCTGAATAAGTCAAGTTTCTCTACATGGTAGAAAAGGATGAAAGGATGAAACTACATCTATTAGGAGTTGGAGAATATGCTATATACTATCTGGAGAATGATTTTGTTGCACCAAGCACCTATCCATTGACTATGGAAGAGATAAAGGTGAAGCAAGAACATATTCAAACAATGATTGAAATAACATCTGCATTGACCGATTCTGAGTTTAATGATCTAGAAGGCTGCAATGATACAAAGGCAATGTGGACTAAGCTCATATCTATATATGGAGGAGATGAACATGTTCAAAGGGAAAAAGTTGATAGTTTAAGAGGACAACTTGAATCTATGAGGATGAATGAAGGTGAGAACATAACCCAGTATAGTACAAGACTAAAGGAGATTGTAAATCAAATCAAAGGAGTAGGAGGAACTATTGAAGAAGAGGATGTGACAAGTAAGTTGTTAAGAACCCTTCTACCTACCTGTGTAATTCAAGTCTCTACAATCAATGAATTGAGGTCTGTACCTAATATGCCAGTTTCCTTGGATGCTACTATTGGTAAGCTACATGCATTTGAGTTAAGTAATTTTAATAACAGTGGGTCATCGGTAAAAAAAGTTGAATCTGCATTTAGTTCTTTTCATCTGAATGAATCTAATGATTACAATGAAAGAAAGTATAAGTACTCTGAAGGAGATCATAGTGGAGCAAGTGAAAGATTTTGGAAGAACATGGAGGAGGTACACAAACTACATGAAGAAATCAGAAAGCAAGAAGAGTTTGAAGCACTATTGGCCAAAAGGTTACCAAGAGGTAAAGGTAAGTATAAAGGAAAACTACTTTGAAATGTTTCAATTGTGATAAGATTGGACATATGGCTTCTAACTATCCTGACAAATATTTCACTGAAAAGAGAGATTACCGAGATGACAGACAAAAAGATAATCATTACAGAGGACACCAAGACTTTAGAAGAAGAGATAGAAAGACATGCTTAATTGCTGATGAGGAATCTGACGATGATAAATCAGATGAGACTCATACAAAGGAAGTTGTTTATGTGGCTATCAAGGATGGATCAGATGAAGAAAGGTATGAAGAAAAATCCCTAATATCTCACATAAACACTAATGATTCTTGGATTATAGATAGTGGATGCTCACATCATATGACAGGAGATAAACACAAGTTTGTTATGTTAGAAGATTATGATGAATGCTATGTTAGATTTGGTAATGATGCACCATGTCCGGTAAGAGGTAAAGGATCCATAACACTTCTTGATAATGCAAGATGCAATGATGTTTATTGGGTTGAAGGTTTGAAATATAATTTGTTGAGTGTAGCACAGCTAAACAACACAGGTTACTGAATAGAATTTCAGAAAGGAATTGTCAAAGTTCATGACAAGAATGGAAAGTTAGCTACTACTAGGATGCAAACAAAAGGTAATACATTTCACCTTGACTCAACTCACAATAAGTGTTTGCATGCAAAGATTGATAATACTTGGTTATGGCATAAAAGGTTTTGTCATGTTAATTTTGATAATAGGATCAAAATAAGTAAGAAGCACCGAGTAAGAGGTCTACCAAGTCTTGAAAAACCTGAGAATGCTATGTGCCGAGGATGCCAGATGGGTAAGATGACAAGATCTAGCTTTACAAGTAAGTCCTACACTTCTAAGGGAATTTTAGATCTTGTGCACACTGATCTTTGTGGTCCTATGAAAGTTCAAAGTTATTATGGTGATAAGTATTTCATATTATTTGTGGATGATTATTCAAGGATGATGTCAGTAATGTTTTTAAAAGAAAAATCAGAAGCTTTTCAAATGTTTAAATGGTACAAGGCAAGAGTTGAAAATGAAACAAGAAGACAACTGAAATGTCTTAGATCAGATAGAGGAGGAGAGTTTACATCTGATGAGTTCAACCTATTTTGCAATGATCATGGTATAAAAAGACAAGTCTCTGCACCGAGAACTCCACAGCAGAATGGAATAGCTCAAAGAAGAAACAAATCTATTGTGGATTGTGCTAGAATGCTAATGATTGAGAAGAAGGTTCCAAAAACATTTTGGAGAGAAGCAATAAGCACAACTGTTTACACCTTGAACCGAGTTCAATTGAAGAAAGGTACTTTGAAGACACCTTATGAAATCTGGTATGACAAGAAACCTAATGTAAGTTATTTTAAGATCTTTGGAAGTAAATGCTATGTTCAAAAAGATGATAGAAATGGCAAGTTTGATCAGAAAAGTGAAGAAGGAACATTTCTAGGATATTCTTCTAGAAGCAAAGCATTTAAATGTCTAATCAAATCATCTAACAAAATAGTAGAAAGTGCAAATGTGAAAATTGATTAATTTGCAGAAAGAAATGATGAAGGAAATTCCAAAGAACCGGAAGACTATGATGAATTTGTCTATGTGCAACCGAGAAGTCCTACCAAGATAACTGTTGAAGAAAATGAAGAAAATATCTAGTTACCAAGTGATGAAGAAGATCATATGGAGCCTACCAAGCCTGTATTAGCCAAGTATGTTAGAAGGCACCATGCACCAAGTCAGATTATAGGAGATAAGGATGATCCAGTGATGACAAGGAACAAACCGAGACAGAACACATGTTTGATATCTGAATTTGAACCGAGAATAGTGAAAGAGGCATTTAACAGTGAAGATTGGATAAATGCTATGACAGAAGAGATTGATCAAATCAAGAAGAATGACACATGGACACTGGTCCCAAGACTGAAGGACAAAAATGTAATCGGTACAAAGTGGATCTTTAGAAACAAGCTAATTGAAAAAGGTGAGGTCATTCAGAACAAAGCAAGATTAGTTTGCAAAGGTTATGCCCAAGAAGAAGGAATTGATTATGGTGAGACTTTTGCACCTGTTGCTAGACTTGAAGGAGTAAGAACATTGTTGGCATATGCTGCTTTCAAGAACTTCAAGGTATATCAAATGGATGTCAAATCTGTATTTCTAAATGGAATATTAGAAGAAGAAGTTTTCATTGAACAACCTGAAGGATTTGTTGAAGACAATAATAAAGATCAGGTATGTAAATTGAACAAAGCTTTATATGGTCTGAAACAAGCACCTAGAGCATGGTATGAAAGATTGCACTCTTATTTGATTAAGATTGGTTTTATAAGGACAAGTGAGAACAACAACATGTACATGAAGAATGATGAAAATGGAATACTAATCTCAGCCATATTTGTTGATGATATTATATTTTGTGGAAATGACTCTTTATGCAAGAACTTTGGAAATGAAATGAGCAAAGAATTTGAGATGTCATTAATCGGCGAGATAAAGTATTTTATAGGCTTATAGATACTGAAAATGAAAAATGAGATTTTCATTACTCAATCCAAGTACATAAAGGAAATCTTGAAGAAATTTGGAATGGAGGATTCAAAACCAGTAAGTACTCCTATGACTACCAACTGTAAACTATCAAAGAATGATGAATCTACATCTGTTGATGAGACACTCTACCAATCTATGATTGGAAAACTACAATATGTTGTTCACAATAGGCCAAATATAGCACATGCAGTAGGTATTGTTGCAAGTTTCTCTGCAGATCCTAAGGAAATACACATGACGACAATCAAAAGAATTTTCAGATACATAAAAGGCACTGAAGATTATGGCTTAGTATATCAGAAAGGAAATGATGTTGATTTAAAAGTTTATACTGATGCTGATTGGGCAGGCAACATTGATGATAGAAAAAGCACAAGTGGAGGAGCTTTCTTCTGAGGAGAAAGACTAGTGAGTTGGCTTAGCAAGAAACAAGGATGTGTTTCTCAGTCAATAGCTGAAGCTGAATATGTTGCAGCAGCACTGAATTGTACTAACATTGCATGGATCAAACAATTGTTGGAAGGTATAAATGAGAAAGTTACCAAGCCAGTAACTATATTCTGTGACAATACTAGTGCCATTAATATTTCAAAGAACCTTGTTATGCACTCTAAGACAAAGCACATATCTATCAAATATCATTATCTTAGAGAAGAAGCTCAAGAGAAGAAAGTGGTGTTGGAATATGTTAACACAAAGGAGAAAATAGCTGATTCTTCACCAAGCCACTACCAAATGACACTTTTGAATATCTCAGAAGTAAGTTAGGGGTCCTACCCCTATCTTTTACTCATTGACCGAGTTCGGTGAAAGCATCACTTTGATGACTCTATTGAATATCTTTTGGGGAGTTGATGCTGGAGTGATACACTTTAGAATGTTTTTCTGAAAGTGTACTGGAATTAATACTGGAATAATATAGAGAATGATATAGGGAACAGGAATTGAAGACAATTGCTCTGACCAAGACTCAGTTGATACACAACAGTAGGCAATAACTTCTTAGAGAAACAAATTTTCTTTTTTTTCTTTTTGGCATTGTTATTAAAGGGGGAGAAGACCTACCCAGGGGGAGAAGACCTACCTAAGGGAGAGAAGACCTAAGGAGGAGAAGACTGAGAATATATGGGAGAAGACTGAGAGAAGAGTATAGATTGAAATAAAGACTGAAATAGAAGATAAGTCTAATGTATGGGGGAGATCATTTCAAGCATTTCAGAATCATAACAATCCGTATCTTTTAAAGGTCAAATCAATTGGTTTTGCCATCAATGCCAAAGGGGGAGATTGTTGGCAATATTACATTATAAGGATATTGAGAAGGTTGTTGATGATTATGGACATAACTAATTAAAGATGTTTTACTATCTTGATATTATAATTTTGTCATTGATGTCAAGAAATTGATTTTCTAATTTAGTATGATGTTGCCATATCTTGAGAAGTATGATATGAAGATTATAAAGAAGTCGGTAAAGACACAGGAAAGAATATGATGAATAAGGGGATAAGATATTCAATGGGCAACTACTACCGAGTTAGACAATGACGAGATCTGGATGTTTTAGATTGTTTTAACATCATACATATGTTGTAAAATGTAAATGTTAATACTATACTATGTTATCAACCAAAAAACCTAGTCGGTAAACCCTAAGGAACCTAGTCGGTAAACCCTAAGGAACCTAGTCGGTAAACCCTAAGGAACCTAGTCGGTAAACCCTAAGGTTATCGCAGTCGGTTAATGAAGACAAAATGTCTACCGAGTGAAGTTTAGTATTCACCGAGTTGTAATTGAGCTATAATAGAATGCATTAAATGTTTACATGTGATATTTAATGAAAGAAGCTGATGAGCTGGAGCGGATCAATGATTGGCAAGCCGTGGAAGAAGTTTGTTAAGCAAATCTAAGGCAATGGAAAGTTGACAGGAAGATCTACAACTCAGATTGAACCACATTACCCTAACACAAATTCCAAGGTGACTATGCAAGTTCTAAGGCAGGGTAAAATGTTTTCAGATCAAAAGATACAATGAACCTAGACAAGATTGAAGATCTGATGGCTATGATTGATCATGGGAAATGTGATCAATGAGATTAAGCTGTTAGAAGATTGTTTATAAATAGGAAACTATTGATAAACAATGTATGCGGGCAAGTGTATGCACAGGGATGCTACATAGTGATAACCGAGCATAGAAGCTTGAAGACCTGTTAGAATAACAGTATTTATGCCCAACAGATAGACAAGATTAGTTCTATGTCTAGATTGTATTGAACAAATAGGAATCTGCTTTAGCATTTTAGATGTGAAGTTGCAGACAGATTGTATTACTGTTATTTTGTGAAAGTGATAGGAAATCTCTTAACCGAGTGGACTTAACAGTCTTATATGTAAATCCTCTAACAAGGTGACATTCTGATTGAGTGTTTGAAATCCTTTGACAAGGTCACTTCTAACAAAGTGAAGATCCTAACAGATCTGAGGGAAATCCCTTAACTGGGTCACATCTAGCAATGTGTTTATAATCTTTATCAGGATTTGCTTTTAACCGAGCATACTCTAGAAGAGTATATTTCTTAGTGGGTCCAAAATCCCACAGTGGTTTTTCCCTATTTGGGTTTCCATGTTAAATCTAGTGTTATGAGGTTTATATTGTTCATATGCTTTTGAGTTTGCATGTTTGACAATTTTTGGTTATATGACTGATATATATGTTACCGAGGTTGAATCTGATGTTTTTATGGATGATTAAGTTTGTATGATTCACCCCCCCCCTCTCATCTCGTTGGCTATTGGATCTGTACTTATATTAAGTATCAGAACTATCAAAAAGATGCAAGCCTATATGAAAAGATTTAACAAAATCTAACAAGTCTCTTCCTTGCGACCACATGATACCTCTTGCCAAGAGTAGAACTAGGATGGACTTGGGATTGTTTCTCAAGACTTCTTGAAGCTTACACACAGAGGCATAAAATCTCAGTTTCAATGGGACATTCCTTGTTCATGACTTAGGTGAAGACTTCATCATCATAAGCATGTTTTATTGGGAGGCGGAAAAGAAGGAATGTTGTGCATGGGTAGGCTGGATAGCAGATGATTTGTAGTATTGACATGATAGACAGTAGATCCGGTTATTTACCTTGGAGTCTGCACAGAGGTTTTCACCAAGGTACTTGTCCATAGCACCACCAAGTTGTTTTCACTAATGGACAAATTGTTTTTTCTTTCTTTTTCTGATTTTTTAATTTTTTTGTGTCATAAGGTGCCTGTTTGCTAGGTTTTCACCAAAGTGATGATTTTTTCAAGATCTTTTTCTCATTTTTTAAAAACAATTTTCTTGATTTTTTTTTTTTTGACAATTTAAGACTTTCTGAGCACTAAGCATAAAATTTTTTGAGGTGCATGATATTCATTGGATCATCCAAAGGATTGCCTTCAAGAGTATCCAACTAATAAGCTCCTGATCCATATTTTGCTGTGATTACATATGGTCCAATCCAATTAGGCTCGAACTTGCCTTTCTTTTCTCTTTCTTGTAGATTTTTCTGATTTTCCATGAGGACAAGATCACCAACTTGGAATTCTTGGGTTTTGACTTTTTTATGATAACTCATGCACAGACGGTTTTGATATACCTAGAGATGATTCAAGGCCTTGAGGCACCTTTCATCTAACAATTCTAGCTCTTGTAAGCGGGCAATTCTATATTCTTCCTCTAGTAGGATGTTTTGCAGTGATACCCTTAGAGAGGGGATCTCGATCTCAAGAGGAAGGATGGCTCCAGAACCAAATATTAGGGAATAAGGAGTGGCACCTGTGGGGGTGCGGATGGAGGTGCGGTAGGCCCACAATGCAGGATGAATTTGGAGGTGCCAATCACGACCTGCTTCATTGACTATGTTTTTGAGGATTTTTATTAGGGTTTTATTAGAAGCCTCAGCTTGGCCATTGCCTTGGGGGTAATATGGAGTGGAGAAGCGGTGTTGGATGTTGAATTTTTGGCAGAGTTCTTTGACATCCTAGTTCTTAAATTGTTTACCATTATCTGTGATGATAACTTTTGGGATGCCATATCGGCAGATTAGGTAGTTTGGGATGAATTTGGATATTTGTTTGCTGGTGGTGAAAGTAAGAGGGATAGCCTCTACCCACTTGGTGAAGTATTCGGTGGCGGTGATAATGAATTTATGTCCATTGGAAGATGAAGGGTGGATTTTCCCAATGAGATTGAGCCCCCACTGCGAGAAGGGCCATGGTGTAATGAATGGCTACAATTCTTGTGACGGTGCATGAATCTTGTCACCATGCTGCTGGCAAGGGATGCATTTCTTCACATAATTGTATGCATCTTCTTCCATTTTAGGCCAATAGTATCCTGTTCTCAAAAGTTTTTTAGCCAATGTGAGTCCACTTGAGTGTGCCCCATAGATACCCTCGTGTACTTCGCATAATGCTCATTCTGCTTCTTGTTTATCTAAACACCTTAGGAGGGAACCATCAAAATGCCTTCTGAACAAGGTGTCTGCAAGGATGGTGTAACGGGCACATCGGTGGATGAAGGTTTTCTGTTGGGTTTTGGTGAGGTGTGGGGGAATAGTGTTGTCTTTGAGGAAAGCGAAGGTTTCTTGATACCAAGGGGACTCGGGACCAACGAGAACACACACCATTTTAGACTCTGGTAGGTCATATGCCGGTATAAACAATTGCTCGACCAAGAACTCACACTTCTAACTGTGTGCTGGCATTTGAAGGAGGGAGCCAATTGTGGCCATTATATCTGTAGCCCTGTTGTTTGTTTATGGGATTTGGTCAAACTTGATTGCCGTGAAATGTTGCTTAAGATCTTCAACCATGGTATGGTTGGGAAGGATTTTATCATCTTTTGTCTGGTATTCATCATTGACTTGTTTTATGATGAGTTGGAAATCACCATAGACTTGTAATTCCTTTATTTTCCAGTGGATAGCCAAGTGTAAACCTGTGATGAGGGCCTCATATTCTGCTATGTTATTGGTACATGCAAAGGCTATCTTTTATGATTTGGGGATGCCATCTCCTTGAGGTGTGACCAATAGTATTACTTCCCCTTATCCATTTTGAGTGTAGGATGTGGTAACAGTCATAATGAACTCATCTGGTAATTCTGTGAGAAGAGGATGGTCACCTAGAAGTGGAGCTTCAGCCAACTAATCTGCAATGACTTGTCCCTTGATTGTCTTTCTGTCCACATATTCAATGTCAAACTCACTTAAGAGCATGACACATTTAGCCCTTCGGCCAGTGAGAGCAGCCTTGGACAAGAGATATTTAAGTGGATTGATTTTAGCAATTAGTTTTATTTTGTTGTTTAGCATATAATGTCGGAGTTTTTGTGTGCTAAACACCAATGCCAAACATGCTCTTTCAATGGGGTCATATCCTACCAATGTCCAACTGATGTAGTAAATGGCATGTTCCTTCCCTTGATCATCTGTTTGCGCTAATAATGCCCCCAATGCCACTGTAGTAACACATATATACAAAATAAGGGGTTTTCTAGGAGCAGGAGGCCTCAATACGGGAGGTGATGCTAGATATTCTTTTAATTTCTCAAAGGCCTTTTGACATAGGCAATCCCATTTAAATTTTATGTCTTTACAGAACAGGTGTGCAAATGGATGGCACTTGTTTGCTAGCTGTGAAATGAAATGCCTGACAGACTGGAGTTTTCCCTGGAGACTGCGCAGTTGTCTGAGAGTTTTTGGCGGAGGCATTTCCATAATAGATTTTACCTTTGCGGGATCAACTTTGATGCCTCTGTGGGAAACAATGAATCCCAGTAGTTTTCCCAATGTGATGCCAAACACACTTTTTGGGATTTAGGCACAGCTTGTATTTTTCCAATCTTTCAAAGATCTATTTTAGAATGGGGATGTGTTCTTGTCTTGTCTTGGATTTTCCTAGTAGATCATCCATGTAGTCCTCCATAATTTTGTGCAAGAGGTCATGAAAAATTGTTGTCATTGCCCGTTGATACATAGCTCTAGCATTTTTAAGGCAAAAAGGCACGACCTGGTAACAGAAGGTACCCCATGGTGTTGTGAATGCAGTTTTATGCAGATCCTCATCTGCTATCCTAATTTGGTTGTATCCAAAAAACCCATCCATTAGCGATAACATTTCATGTCCTGCTATAAGGTCCACAATCATGTCTATATTGGGGAGCAGGAAATCATCTTTAGGACAAGCTATATTTAGATCTCGAAAATATGTGCAGATGCGGATGCCCCCAGTAGGTTTGCCGACAAGTATAATGTTGGAGGCCCATTTAGCATAATCTATTGGTTTGATAAATTCTGCATCTAACAACTTTTGGAGTTCCGCCTTGACCAGGAGTGCAATATGTGGGTGCATTTTGTGCAATTTTTGTTTTATAGGTTTTGCATCTAGGCGGACGATGAGATTGTGAACCACCAAGGCAGGGTCAAACCCTGGCATATCGGAATAGGACCATGCAAAATTGATTTTTACCTCTATAAGGAAGTTGATGAAGTCTTGTTTCTCGATTTTTGTGAGAGATTTGGCAATGAGCACATTTTTCAGAATGACTTCGGTGCCCATGTTGATGCTATCTGTTTCTTCTATCAACAAATTTGATTTCTCCTGTGGAAGGTAACCAATGGTAGTGAGGTCAAATCCCTCATCGTCAAGTGCCTTTTCTAGGTTTTCACTTTCAGATATGCCCTTTGTTTTTATTTCTTGTTCATCCAAAGGCGCCTTAGGGAGGTTTTCACCTAGGGAATCATATCTTTTTCTTTTATTATCTTTTTTGTGGCTAAGGGCATTGACTTGACTACCAAAGTATCCCCTTTTGTGTAGTTGAATACCCTTGATTCTACTACAATCTTCCATATTTTGCGCTGTTATGAGAGAAATGAGATCATTATCATTGGTGTAGATATCTAAAGTGGGTTTGTCTCATTGGCCCCAGTCAATGAGTTCAAGATGGATAAGATGTAGCTCATGTGAAGTGGGAGGGGTTATGGGGGTGATGGTATTGATGTAAGTGTCCAAGAAGATATCTTTCTCATATTCATAAGGCATTTCATGGAATTCCTCTTCATCAGCGCTTTTGATATCCGAAGAAGGACTAGAAGGGGCACCAGCGATAGTAATCTTAGGCACCGGGGTGTACCCCAAGCCTCTGTTGTATCTGTAGGAGATAGGATTTATGGGTGTTCTTCTTCCTTTCTTCTCTAGTCCTAGGCCGTGTCCTTTGTAACCCATTTTTTCAACTATGGTAGATGCTTTTGGGTACATTTCTTTGGATATTCTTGTTGGATCTTCATCTTCTTCCCGATACAGCCATGAAGAGATATCTGCTTCGAGGCTCTTGTTATCAAGTGGGCCCCATTGCTGGAAGGTGGTGTTTTGGCATTGCCTGACTAGTTTTGGGTCCTTTATTATCTCTTTTGGTTTGCCAAATGACTTGAGAGAGGGAGGTTGCCTATTAATAAGACATCCTCCAATTTGTATTCTCCACAGCCATTGTCCAAGATCTTGATTTGATTATTTGGTTTGGATGATGTGGAGGCAACATTTGATGTGTTAGATGGAGGTGTTGGTGAGGGTCTATTTAGTGGGAAATGATATGGATGCTTCCCCTCTAATAGTTTGCAATATTGAAAAGGTTGGGGATCACCTTTGATAGTGATCTCTCTTCTGTTATAGGGGAATTTGATGCATTGGTGATAGGTGGAGGGTACGGCCTACAAGGAATGAATCCATGGCCTCCCGAGGAGAATGTTGTAGGGGAGGTCAAGATCTAGTACTTGGCAAGGGGTTTCAATTGTAATGGGGCCCACTTGAAGAGGTAAGGTGACCATGCCCTTTGAAATTCTTTCTGTATCATCATATGCCTTTATTGTGATCCTTCCTGATGTGTCTATCAGATCCTCAAAAAGTCCCAATTGTTTTATTAATTTGTGATCCTTCCTGATGTGTCTATCAGATCCTCAAAAAGTCCCAATTGTTTTATTAATTTGTATGTAGACAGATTAAGCCCAGATCCACCATCTATCAGGATACGTTTGACATTGTGCTTGTGGATAAGAGCTTCGATGTGCAAAGTTTTGTTATGGTCTTCATCTGCGGGAGCATCTTTGGAGTTAAATACAATGTGCTGTTGGGAAGCAAGGTTTCCAATGAGGGCTTGGAATTGGGTGGCGTTGATGTTATCTGGAACGTGTGATTGGAGAAGGGCTTGTTCCAAAATTTCTTTATGGACCGGGGAGGTCTTGAGAAGTTCCAAAATGGAGATTTGCGTGGGTGTCTTCCCAAGTTGATCAAGGGGGTCATATCCGTGGGTGGAAGACATGGGTGGGGGGTTTGGTGGGGGAGGAGCTCCTTGGATGGTGACTCTTCCTTGGCATGTAGTTGCATTGCAGTCATTCTGGAAATGGGAGGTGGAAGGTGTGGCACCTTGAATGACTATCCGAGCAGGATTTGGTCTGCTTTGGGAAGAAGGAGGATTAACTACTTGGATGGTTATGACTTTGACATTATTGTCTACAGGTTCAATGCGACCTACCAAAAAATCAAAACCGGTTACATGATTAGTGTAGTCATAACCCATTGTGTTAGCTGATGAGCCTTTTCCTTTATCATGCTTTGGGAAGGGTTCCTGGTACATTTTGAGTTTGTCATTGTTATTACCGGGTTTTGTATTTGCTATCTCAATCTCACCTCTATCAATGAGATCTTGTATGTAGATTTTCAGTTTCATAAACTTTCGTGTATCATGTCCCTTGATACAATGGTATTCACAATACTCATTTTCATTATACCATCTTGGTTTAGGTTTATTGGGGTCAAACGGGTGAGTGATTGGAAAAACCACTATACCTGCTTGGACAAGTTTTTGAAACACCACTTCAATAGGCTCAGCTAGAGGAGTGAAATCTCTTGGAGTCCTGTTATTCGATCGGGGTGGTCATCCCTGGATTGAGACATTGTTGTGAGGTTTTTGGGATTGATTTTGGTTGTTGAATTGATGATTGTTGGTGGTGGATTTTGGGGAAGCGGCCACGGTTTGGATCCGCTTTGCATCAGTTATGCCATCATTGCCCACATTTTTGTTTTTGGACCAGAATTTTGGCTTGTCGTTATAATAAGAGGAAGAACTTTGTGTTGACTTCTGGTAATGTTTCAAGGTTCCTTCCTCCAACAAGACACATTCGAGGGTGAGGCCCTTATCTGCCAATTTTTGGAAGGATTTGATACATTGAGATATTAAAGGTCTTGAAAGTTCAGGCACCAAGTTCTTTTGGAATAGCTCAATTTGATGTTGTTCTGGCATGTCCCACTGGAATTTCTTGATAAGATGTCACCATCTTTGTAGGAAATTGGCGAAGGTTTCTTTGAGCCTTTGTTTTGTATTACATAAGTCCATCATAGAAACATCATTACCCATGTTGTATGCATAGTGGGCCATAAATTTTTCTGCCAAGTCTGGAAAAGAGACAATGGAACCTCGTGGTAAAGATGAGAACCATGCCAAGGCATCTCCCATGAGACTCTTGGGAAAGAGTCTGCAAAGATAAAGGTCACTATAGGAGACTTCTTGGCATAAGATGTGGAATTCTCAGACATGGTCATGGGGATCTCCTTTGCCTTCATACTTGGTGAATTTAGGGATCTCAAATCCTAAGGGATATGGTGCAACTGATATAGATGGGTCATTAGGATAAGGGAAAAACTCTTTGAATGAGTAAGTTTTCCTTTTATTAGTCCTTTGTTTCATGTCCTTGATGATATTCTTCATGTCTTGAATTTCCTTGATGAGGTCTTGTTGTGGAATTTGATATTGATGAATTGTACTTGCCCCAAGAATTGGATGAACCAAAGAAGGTGCACCACCACCAATATATTGATATGATGAGGAGGTAGGAACGTGGGATGTGATGACCGATGTCGTTGGGGTTTGAGGGATAGTTGGTTACAGTCTGCCAACTGTTGTGATGGGATTGAATACGGCTCAGATAAAATTTGTGACATTGTTGGGAGGAAGGGAAGTTTGTGGAATAGAAATTTGTGGTTGAATAGAAGGAGGTGGTATAGAATTTTGTTGGAGAATGGATGAGATCGGATTTGATAGTGGTATGGATGGTAAGGAGGAAGAAGGTGGGATAGAGACCACGGTGGGAGGTACCATGGGTGGCATTGATTGAGCCTGGATGATTGATGGAGCTGCAATTGATTGAGTTTAAATAGTAGGTGCAACACTTTGTGTGGGAGTCAGGTCTCCTTGTGGTTGTTGGGTGAGAGCAGATCTATTAAATTCAGGCAGAAGTTGAGCTCCATGTTCAAGGAGAGTTTTTAGAAGTGCAGTAGGATTGTGTTTAATAAACTTTTCCATCATCTCTTAGTTATAAGAATCTGCTAGGAAAGTTTGCACTTTTGGACAAAGTTCATCTTGGTTAACCATGTCAAGATTTTGACTTTGATCTTGATTGCTAGGTTGCCCACTTTGTGTATGATCTTGTGTGGGATCTTCATGTAGGACATCAATGTCCAGCATGCCATATTGTTGTTCATCCATCTTTTTCTTTTGGGATTGAGTTGCGACCATACACGATATTTGTGAT
Source organism: Cryptomeria japonica (assembly GCF_030272615.1). Lineage (NCBI taxonomy): Eukaryota > Viridiplantae > Streptophyta > Pinopsida > Cupressales > Cupressaceae > Cryptomeria > Cryptomeria japonica. The sequence goes on along the minus strand of NC_081415.1, from coordinate 481,942,682 downwards.
GAAAAGACTTAGGAAAATTTGTGATGGAAGGACTTAGGAAATTTGAGGATGAAAAGATTTGAGAAATTTGTGATGAAAGGATTTAAGAAATTTGAGGATGAAAATGTAGCTAGGAATCTGGAAATCATCAAAGCAAATCAATATTAATCTAGCTCAATCACGAAAGATCAAATGCAATGATCAATCCTAAAAACACTCAATAAAGGCATGAAAACAAGACATCGATTCAAGATTGAAAACTAAGCAAACCAAATGCAGACTTGGATGTCTCCTTCACGTGGCTCCATTGTCCTTCTTTCTCCTTCAAATAGATTTGTTTGTGGCTCTCACCTACTAGTGCATAAGCATGATGTGAAAGCAAGTAGACAAGATTGTGGCGCAAGAATACTCGAAGCGTGATTGATTCGACTTGGTAGGGATTCGAAAAAGTGATTAGAAAAAGTGATTGAAGAAATTCATCCAATATATAGAAAAATTGGAGAAAAGATCAAATTAGCATGAAGAGATTCAAATGGAAATTGCAAATCAAGAGTGTCAATTATGACAAATTTGCACTTTCTATGCAAAATTGATTGATTGATAATTCATGACAAGATTATGACAAATTTCTATGTCAAAATTGATTGATTGTCAATTATGACAAATTATGACAAATTGAAATGTCATTCCCATGAAATTAGGAGAAAAATAGGAGGAAATTGAATTAGAAATTAGGAAAAATTAGAAAATTGGAAAATAGGAATTAGGAAATTAGAAAATGAGGAAATTAGGAATTTAGTGAATTAGAAGAAATTAAGTAAATCAATTAATAATTTGTCATTTATTAATTAATTCACAAAGAAGGAATTTAGAAATTGATGAAAAATTAGGTAAATCAATTAATAATTTGTCATTTATTAATTAATTCACAAAAAGAGGAATAATTAGTTAGCCAATTAAATTAAACATTTAATCATGACATGAAGACCTAGGATAAATAAATAAATTATTTAACCTAGAGGGAGAAATGATGAATAGGGTTAAATGAATAAAATCATGAAACCCTGAAAGATGAATTAGAAATGCAAGGATGACAATTAGGTCTTGACAAAGGATAATTGATATCGATTCGATTTGATCATGATTCTGAATTGATAAAAGACCAATGCTGACAAATGATTTGATTAATAAATGTGCCAATTGACAAGGGACAATGACTAATTGATCCAAATTGAGAAAGACGACAATTGATGACAAATCGATCGCAAAATGAAAAAATTGACAAGAAGACAAGGATCGATGAAAAATAGATCACAAGACGACAATATTGATGACAAATTGATCAAAAGACAAGAATCAATGACAAATCAATCGCATGATGACGAGATTGATAAGAGGACAAAACCCTAATTAGGATTGACGATGTCCAAAATGATGACAAATGAATATGCACATAGATGCGATAGGATAAGATTGACCAAAATCATGACTGAAGATTATTATCGACAAGACCAAATTTGAAAGTGAGACAACTGAAGAATGCAGAAGAAGGACTCGATGCTCGCAAATGATAAAGACCAAGTGCGTGACATAGGAGAAATGTTAATGCGATGCAAAAACCCTAAAATAAGGCAATGCGCAAATGTTAAAGTACGATTCCGCAAGCGTTGACCATTTTTAGTTGTCTACATTTTGCCCCTCTTTGAGACAATGCGATATTAAGCGTTGCTTCAAAGAACAATAACGAAAATGCCCCAGACAATAATAATGACATATGAAAATGCCCTAGACAATAACAATGACATATGCATGCCCCCTCAAGGAATTGGCCGGAAACATGCAGAAAATAGGCCAATTGATCGATAATAAGGATAGAACATGATAGGAACAAACAGACTGACAATCGGAGAGCGGATGCATGAAGGACAAGCAATTGAAGGTGCAAAAGACCATGACCAACATAAGATGGAGAGGGTGCACATCCATCTATGCACTAACAAAGATCTATAAATGAGACAAGGAGAAGGAAAATTGCTCATTTGCGCTAGCCAAAGAGGAGAATTTGTTGCTCTGCAAAAGGACACGTGCAGAGAGATGGTGAACATCCCAAGGGAATATCACCTCAGAGAACGTGTACGCATGTACAAATGACCGGATGACGTAGGAGCAGTGGTATGTATCTCAAAAACCCATGTTTTCAATTTAATGAATTTGACTGGCTTGCGAGACATTGCGGGGCCCACAGAAAATGCAGAAAGTGACTTCTACGCTTGTGTAGGGTGAATCCTGTGCCTGTGTAGGGGACACAGGTGTAGGTTGTGTGACACAGGTGTAGGAGTGAGCACATAGGAGCAGTTGTGCATTGGCAACCCTAATTTGGTCAAAATTGGCATGCGAATGATCTCGAAAAGGGGGATAAGAATAGGATAGGTCAAAATAGAGTAAAAACACCCTGATTTGGACATGAAATAAGGAAATGTAGCCGATAGGAGCAAACCCTTAAACTGACAAAATGTGCCCCAATTGTGATGCAGAGTCAATAGTATCCATTGATCACGCGGGAGAACCGACCAGACTACTTCATGTTACGACATAGACTCAGGAGCACGGATAGAGATACATTAGCAGGACTTGGAATATACTATATCACATTCATGCCTGAGATTAGGGCAAACACAAGACTGCTTACCGCATTGGCAGAGCGATGGCATTCAGAGACCTCCTCATTCCATCTGGCGACTAGAGAGGCGACTGTGACACTAGAGGATGTATGGTGCATCCTCCACATTCTAATTCATGGAGAGATGGTAGAGTTTGACCTAGTGATAGGGAGAGATGCATTGTGTAGATTATTTGAGTGCAACATAGATGATCTGGATATCATAGAGAGGGAGATTGGCTGGGAGACCATGGCATCAGAGTATGATTGACGATATGTGGTGATAACAGTGGTGATAACATGCCTACTAGCAGGGGATAGACGAGGACATGGATTCCCTATTGGATGGGGAAGAGTGCTAGAGTGGATGGCGATAGAGGGGACGGTGTATGCATGGGGACCATGTGTACTGGCTATGCTATATTTTCAGCTACATCAGATAGCATATCAGGGAGTTTAGACTTTGAGCTGTGGAGTCACACTGTTACAGGTATGGGCATTTGAGCACATAGCCATATGTTGATTGATTGCAGAGATAGGTATTACCACATCGACCATATGTGTACTACTATGGGGGAACACCGAGATAGGGTCCTTTTGGATACATATTGTATTGGCGACACGAGCTAGACAGACTAAGAGAGTTCACATGGAGGCCATATCGTGATTGCCTTGGATGGTTAGATGATAGTGATGAGCTACCGTATTGTAGACAGGAGAGGTACCTGATTGGGTGACCAGTGAATCGCCAGAGAGTGATTGAGATGTACCTGCCAAAGAGAGTCAGATGATAGTTTGGAGAGAGGCAGGATGTACCTAGGAGGACTGCACACTTTGCCCGATCTCACAAAGAGACGAGTCAGTGGGGGAGTATGATTTAGTCACACATAGCATATGTTGACTTCACATAGCTACAACAAAGATAGTGGGATTGGAGATTAGATGTGGAGGACACCAGGATGACAGAGGAGTATGAGAGATGGTTTGCACGATGATGACCAGTGCCATTGACTGATCCTAATATTCTGGTACCGAGGAGACAGGAGGACTTCCCACTCACAGGAGAGGAGGAGGGAGATGAGGGCGGTGATGAGGATGAGGGGGATGATGAGGATGGAGATGATGAGGGGGATGACGATCATGAGCCAGGTGCAGCCGAGCATGAGGCATTGCAGGATATACCCATAGAGCCGGAGATAGCTAGGATAGAGGAGATGGAGATGTGCAGGGCTACCATAGCAAGTCAGCATGATCACATTGTGACATTAGAGAGACAGAATGCCATCTTGAGGACAGAGCATGAGCAGTTCGGAGTAGAGATAGCTAGACTTACAACGGCTCGAGATACAGCCATAGCTCAGACATAGCGAGAAGAATAGAGAGTCACTGAGTATATTGGGTCAATTAGGGATGCCAGTGCACGGGAGATGGAATAGATGTTGGTAGAGACAAGAGAGGAGATATGCCATTGGAGGACACTATATGAGAGTGCAGTCCCACCAGAGTAGAGAGTAGCTTCATATCAGGCACGATCGAGGATAGAGAGCAGGGCACGCTCTCGGAGGTCAGTGAGCAGCATGGGGGTGAGTGGACCTATGAGACCACCACAGCCAGGACCAGGAGGGACATCATCCATGAGACATGGCAGGGATGAGGAGGACAGAGGGAGCACCTAGTGACAGAGGCACATGCTCCTTAGGATAGAGACAGATGTAGTTTGACATTATGTAGTCAGCCCGTGGGCCATACTTAGGACAGACAGTCCAATTTTGTACTCCAATATTATTTGGATATATGATATGATATGCATCGATATGATGGGATGCAATGTGTTATGATGTATGTTATTTTCCATGTATGGATGACTTATGCACTGTTTATTATGTATGGATGCATTTTTATGTGTTTTTGATGCATTTATAATATGAAATGGATAAAATGCTTGATGTGATGTTTGATATAATGAAAATGTACTAACCAATGGATGCAGGATGCAGCATATGTGTGGGGGGAAATCAGAGCACTAGACCGAACTGACTATCCGAACTGACGGAAGAAATGTTAGTAAGAAGAAATGAAACAGAGGACAGTTAGAGACGAAGAAAAACTTGCTTTCAGTAATGCACTTTGTAGGTGAGAACCTTTATTTTAATGTAGCAAAATGGATGCGTAGCATCATGGCATTGAAGGCTAGAGCTGAAATGTAACCCTTTTTGCAAAAGACAGACACATCACAGACAAACAACAATCACAACAAAAAAGAAAGGGACCATGAACCATCCCGGTCACTCTAAATCACTCAGTGACATCATCGAGCAACATAGGAACATGATCGAAGCCAAAGATAAATCAGTAAAAAGATAACATGCACAAATTCCAACAAGTCAAACAAACATCTTGATCTTCATTGTCAAAAGTTAAAAGTGCTGATAGGACGATCATGCTGTCTGGTTTCAGGGAATGCGGTACCCCGTCTAAGATAGGACACAGTCTGGTTTCGAGTATACCACACCCTGTATAAGACCAATGATAGTAGTGACAAGGCCAAATAAATTTGCGGTTGATTGATATGACAAGTGGGATCAGTTTGAATGTCTGGTTTGATTGAAAAGTTCATCTATTTAAGTGTGATTTCATTAAAGCATAGTGTATGATTGCGTGTCGTCGGAGGGATGCTCAGTGATCTGTCTTATGCACAGAGGGGTTATTTATTGCAAAATGCTTTTCGTGTTTTTATAATTTTTTTTGTGTTCATTTTTTCAGGACTTTATTTGACTTTTTAGGGATTTTTTTTCAGGACATTATTTGATTTTTTTGGATTATTTCAGGACATTTTTCAATTTTTTTGAATTATTTCAGGACATTTTTCAATTTTTTTGAATTATTTCAGGACATTTTTCAATTTTTTTGAATTATTTCAAGACATTTTTCAATTTTTTTTGAATTATTTCAGTGATTGATCATGACAAGGGGAACGCACCCAATGCACATTTGAAAGACATATGTACAAGAAACTGGAGTATGCAAGACAATGATGTTGACCAATCATAGGCCTGGAACAGAACATTGGGTCAAGACAAAGATAGACATGATAAACCGGTTGAGAGAAAGCATAGCTAGAGGTCATGACAGATGACGTAGCAATGATCTCGTGTACACATGGCACCTAATTGCCAGGTTTTCACCATGGTACTTGCCCAAAGCGCCTGTTTGCCAGGTTTTCACTAGAGGGCGAATCAGTTTTCTTTACTTTTTTTTGCTCTTTTTCTCTTTTGCTTTTTTCACTTTTTTTTACTTTTGTTTGCTTTTTTTGATTTTTTTTTTCACTTTTTTTTACTTTTGTTTGCTTTTTTTGATTTTTTTTTTTTTCACTTTTTTTTACTTTTTTTTGGATTTTGACTTTTTCAATAGAAGATGGACACATGATAGGGGATGGAAGAAGGACTCAAGCGTCTTTTTGTTTGGATAGTAGCCTTGAAAAAAAAAATGGACCATGACCTTTAAAAGTATGCTCAAAGACATTGGTAGGATAAGGACATGGAAAATAAGATGAAACTAAGGCAAGGATTTATGCAAACGATTGGATCAAAGGGATCAAAGGATGGAAAATATGCATTGGATAATAGATAGGGTATTGGAAGAATTGTGCTTTAGTGGACAAAAACCTTGGCAAGGTCAACATCGGCACACACCTTGAGGGGTGATGGACTGATGGAGGAAAGATGTATTTTGGATATTGAGATTTTGAGGAAGGAATAGCTAGGGATTTGTGGACATAAGGACCCAAAACAGATGAAGAATGTGATGGAGGAATAGCAATTTTGGATGCCAAGTTGGATGTTTCTTTAGGCTTTTGTGCTTCAAGGAGCCTCTTAGGGATCCATATGGTTTTTGATTTTTCATGCTTTTGTGGTTCATTGGAGTGCATTGCTTGCACAAGGGATTTAGGAACCCATATATATTTTGACTTTGCTTTATTTTGCTCAGTGGGCCTTTGTGGCCTTTTGGATTTTTCCTTTTCTTTATAGATCATATTGTTCTTTGTTTTGACAAGTTGATTATATTGGACATGTTGATCCTTGAATACATGTGGATTGCTAGACTTATGACTTTTATACTTGGCATCCAAATTGCTTGGAGGGGGAAAGGAATGCATGGATGGATATGAATGAAATGGAGTTCTTTTAGATTGATTAAATTTACTCAAGGATGTATGCCTTTGCTGACCTTGCATAGAGAATGAAGGGATACAAGGACCTAAGATGGATGGAAAGTATGATGGGGAAGGGATATGTTTTGATTTTGATGGAGGGATACCAACGTCTTGAGAGTGAGTTGTGTAGACATGACCCTTAATATCTTCTTTGATATTGAGGAGTTCTTTCTTGTGAAGGTCTACTCCTTTTCCTTTATGAATATTTTGACTTGTAGGATACTCTTTTCTTTGGGAAGAAGACGTGAGTCCATTATGAGGTGGATATGATATGAGAGAAATGATGAGATCTTGAAGCGGATCGGATTGCACCAAAGTGGAAGAACCCATTATGCATGTCGAGGGTTCATGAACATCTTGTACTGACACGTTAGAATCATGAGTGGGATTAGGATCATGAGGGGAACTAGGATTGTGTAGTGGACATGGTTTAATGACAGGCTCTTCAAGAGATGGAATGGGAGAAATAATGGGATCATCAAAAGAAATGCGATCTTGGAGTGTGTATGGAGCATTAGGACAAGGAGATGGAGGAACAAAAAGATCTTGTGGAGGATTTAAAGGAATAATTTGATCTTGACAAGGAGGAAGATCATTGGAATCCTCTTTAAAGGTGCTTTTCTCTTGACTTTTAATGGGATCATTGGAAAGGATGGAAGGGATATCTTGAATGTCAATGGGATTTGAAAGGACATTTTTTTCATGAAATGGAAGGGGATCATTTGGGATTGGATGGACTGGGATATCTTGATCTTGCTTGGGGAATGGAGTGTCAATAGGACTTTGGATAGGATGGACAAGAATAGGGGAATCATCGTGAGTGTTTGGGAACATGGGGTCCTGGTCAAAAATTGGATGGGATGATAAGGTTTCAAGATCTTGATCTTGATCTATTTTAAGACATGTTTTTTCATGCTCTAAATTATCCTCTTGACATGAGGTTGGACTTTGGATATGCATGGAGGATTCTGACAAGGAATCAATGTTTTGGCATGAAGGAAATGCACTTTGAACATTTGTGATGGATTCTGGCAAGGAATAAATGCTTGAACATGAGAAAGAGGGACTTTGAATGGGGTCCTCTAAAATAAGTAATGGCAATAATGTGCATGGTGGCATTGGGTCTTGTATTTCTGAAACATGACAAGGATGTGCATCATGAATTGGATTATCTTGGCAATCAATTATGGATAGCCCTTGGGTAATTTCATCCTTGGGTGTATTGTTTGATGAGGACAATATGGAAGGTTCCTTTGAAACTTCTAAAGGTGTAGGGATATGCCACTGGAGAGTCAATTTGTTTATGGGGGGATGAGGCATTGCTAGACATAAGTGTATTATTTTGATCTTCCTCAAAGAACTCACTTGGTAATTTCCTTAAGATCATTGCAATAAAGCCACCTTTCTTTCAAGGTTTTGACATAGTTGTATCTAGAATTTGAATTTGTTTGGCAAGGAGTTGGTTTTGGTCTGATGTCATGTTTTGATATTGGACTTGGTTTAATTGTTCTGACATGTTTGAAACTTGGGTTGGTGTGTGGTGCAAGTTTTGTTTTTGAATGTTTGGTTGTGGTTGTTGACATTGATATTCCACCATTGGTTGAACCACTTGTTGACATTGTATAGTTGGTTGGACATATTGTTGAAATTGGACCATTGGTTGTATTGGTTGTATATGTTGAACAATTGGTTGAACCACTGGTTGTATTGGTTGAAAATCTGATTGATAGTAAACACCTTCTTGTTCTTGTTGTGGAGGCACATAATGTTGAAATTGATGTTGTTGCTTTTCTTGAAATTGTTTCATCATCTCTATTTGTGAGAGGAGAGCTGGTATGTCTGATCATTCAAGAAGAGATCTTACATCAATTGGCTCAATCTTTGGATTTCGACCTGGAAATTTTTGAAACATTTTGGACATTTGTGATCTATTCTTCTCAATGTTTTTCACTCTTTGTTCCAAAATCTCTTTTTCTTGAGCTAGTTTCTCCTCTAGTTTTTGTATTTGGAGACTTGTTTCATCATAAAAAGTTTGATCAATGTTGCTATGTTGTTGGGTTGGATAGAATTGTGATTGCCTTGGATTAAAATTCGATTGCATTGTCGGTTGATATGTCAAACTTTGTTGCATCATTGGTGCTTGGAACCTTGTTTCAATAGACATGTCTCTATGCAATGTTACTAATGGGATTGACAAATGCAACCTAAAGGATGACAATGCAACTTAATGTTTTTGTTGTTTTTCAAGATTTTGACAAACTCATGAATGCAATTCTAAAAATGAGACCCTTAGGAAATTGAAATGATGTCTATACCTCAAAGGACAAAAGGACCAAGTGACAAAAGGACAAAATGACAATGTCTCCCCTATATGCTTGGATACTAAGCTAGGTTTGACCAAATGACATTGATGACAAAAAGACAAAATTTTTGATAAGGTCTAGACTTCCTAACAATGACTTAGGGTTTACTCAAAGACTTGGATTACTCAAGTATGACAAAACCTAGTTTTGACACTATATGCAAAGAGACAATTACTATGAAAATGACCCTAATATGATATGATAATGACCTAAGCTTAATGAAGAGACCTAGGGTATGCAAATATGAATGTATGACAATGGTATTACTCTAATGCAAGAGGACACATGCAAATGAATGACCCTTATTGATATGAAAAGGAGTATGACCTAAGTGAAACCTAACCTATATAGTTGACAATGAATTTCCAAAATGCAAAACCTAGGATGAACCTAATCTAAGTGACATGAATGTTGAGAAAAGATTTTGAAAAATGTTTGACAACCATGTTTGAAGGTGTTTTAAACTTTGTTGGATGAAATGTTCTTGTGTTAATCCTTGTTTCGAATCAATTTGTCTTGCTTTTGAAATGAGATACAATTCAACTTTTGACAAGCAAAGAAGACAAGATACTTCAACTTAGACTCAAGACAATCATGCTCATTCACACATTTCTTATGGTAGGCAAGGACATTAGGTACTTGAGAGGTAAACTCATTATGAGATTCAAGGAGAATACATAGATGCTTGACCCCATGGGCTCCCCTCCACGACACTCACTTCTCAGGGCAGCCAAGCATCAGTCCCCATGGAAATCTCCCCATGGCAAACTTAGTATCTCTTCCAAGTATCCGAACTTGTCCTTCTCAAGCAACTAGAAGGATTTTTGGCCTCTAAATACAAGGTGTTTAGTAAGGATATCTATTAAGTGTTACTCCTTGGTGTCATGCAAGCGTGATTGAGACATTAAGCCCACCAAGATACCAAACAAATGTAGTCACGCAAGCATGATTTAGACCATGAGGTCCTACTTAGATGTTGATATGAGAAAGAGTTCAAGGGTCATCACTTCCCAAGTAACTGCAATTCCCACGTAACCCTTCCTTCAAAGCTTTCGCTCATCAGGTATTTATTTATAGTGAGTTAGAATGCCAAGGTATTCTAGCCATACTCACTTTGGGTCATTCCCTTCTCACGATTGTCACTTGCTTGAAAAAGCAAATGGTAGGGAAGGCAGGCCCTCTAAAGGTGACACATAATAAAAAACATGAGTATGGTATCGAAGATCTGGATTTCTGATCACCCTAAGAAGGATGAGAGAATACTCTCCTACTCCAATGTCAAACTCAATAGTCAAAGCAAACATACATTCATTCCATCCTATTTAGAAATCATACTAGGCGCCTAAATATTAATTACAAACACAAAGTTTAGTTGTAGTCCAAGGCAACCTGCAAAACCCAAGTCAGAAGTTTGATATGTTTAGTCTTTGACTATCGAACTTGCATAAAAAGTGTTAGTAGTTTCATTCGTTGTCTTTGCCATGTGTATGCCAAGGTGCTGCATAGAGAATCAGTACCAAAAAACCAAAAAAAGCAGAAACAGAATGCAAAAGAGAACAATTTGCAAGTAAAAAACACTACCTTTTACCTCTGTTTCTGGCCCTACATAGGTGCAGAATGCTTGACACAGGCATAGATTGCTTGACATAGGCATAGATTTTCCTTGACATAGGCACAGAATGCTTGACACAGGCATAGATTGTCTCACACAGGTGCAGAAGTTCCCATAAAACCCTGCATTACCCTGTTTCTTGGGTTTTTAACCTACAAATCAACTCAAGAGCACTCAAAAGCATGATTAGGGGGTTAGTTCATGTCGGGTTCACCAATTAATTTAGCTAGGAATCTGGAAATCATCAAAGCAAATCAATATTAATCTAGCTCAATCATGAAAGCTCAAATGCAATGATCAATCCTAAAAACACTCAATAAAGGCATGAAAACAAGACATCTATTCAAGATTGAAAACTAAGCAAACCAAATGCAGACTTGGATGTCTCCTTCATGTGGCTCCATTGTATTTCTTTCTCCTTCAAATAGATTTGTTTGTGGCTCTCACCTACTAGTGCATAAGCATGATGTGAAAGCAAGTAGACAAGACTGTGGCGCAAGAATACTCGAAGCGTGATTGATTCGACCTGGTAGGGATTCGAAAAAGTGATTAGAAAAAGTGATTGAAGAAATTCATCCAATTTATAGACAAATTGGAGAAAATATCAAATTAGCATGAAGAGATTCAAATGGAAATTGCAAATCAAGAATGTCAATTATGACAAATTATGACAAATTTGCATTTTCTATGCAAAATTGATTGATTGATAATTCATGACAAGATTATGACAAATTTCTATGTCAAAATTGATTGATTGTCAATTATGACAAATTATGACAAATTGAAATGTCATTCCCATGAAATTAGGAGAAAAATAGGAGGAAATTGAATTAGAAATTAGGAAAAATTAGAAAATTGGAAAATAGGAATTAGGAAATTAGAAAATGAGGAAATTAGGAATTTAGTGAATTAGAAGAAATTAAGTAAATCAATTAATAATTTGTCATTTATTAATTAATTCACAAAAAGAGGAATAATTAGTTAGCCAATTAAATTAAACATTTAATCATGACACGAAGACCTAGGATAAATAAATAAATTATTTAACCTAGAGGGAGAAATGACGAACAGGGTTAAATGAATAAAATCATGAAACCCTGAAAGATGAATTAGAAATGCAAGGATGACAATTAGGTCTTGACAAAGGATAATTGATATCGATTTGATTTGATCATGATTCTGACTTGATAAAAGACCAATGCTGACAAACGATTTGATTAATAAATGTGCCAATTGACGAGGGACAATGACTAATTGATCCAAATTGAGAAAGACGATGATCGATGACAAATCGATCGCAAAATGACAAAATTGACAAGAAGACAAGGATCGATGACAAAATAGATCACAAGACGACAAGATTGATGACAAATTGATCAAAAGAAAAGAATTGATGACAAATTGATCGCATGATGATGAGATTGATAAGAGGAAAAAACCCTAATTAGGATTGACGATGTCCAAAATGATGACAAATGAATACGCACATAGATGCGATAGGATAATATTGACCAAAATCATGACTGAAGATTGTTATCGACAAGACTAAATTTGAAAATGAGACAACTGAAGAATGCAGAAGAAGGACTCGATGCTCGCAAATGATAAAGACCAAGTGCGTGACATAGGAGAAATGTTAATGCGACGCAAAAACCCTAAAATAAGGCAATGCGCAAATGTTAAAGTACAATTCCACAAGCGTTGACCATTTTTAGGTGTCTACAGAAAGGACTTACGAAATTTGTGATGAAAGGATTTAAGAAATTTGAGGATGAAAAGACTTGAGAAATTTGTGATGAAAGGATTTAAGAAATTTGTGATGAAAGGACTTGAGAAATTGGTGATGAAAGGATTTAAGAAAATTGAGGATGAAAGGATTTAAGAAATTTGTGATGAAAGGATTTGAGAAATTTCAGGATGAAAAGACTTGAGAAATTTGTGATGAAAGGATTTAAGAAATTTGTGATGAAATAACTTGAGAAATTTGTGATGAAAGGACTTGAGCAATTTGTGATGAAAGGATTTAAGAAAATTGAGGATGAAAGGATTTAAGAAATTTGAGGATGATTGATGAAGAAGGTATAGTAGTGATGGTTTAGAAGAAATTTGATGACTAGGTTGTCTTTGGTATGAACATGAAGGATTGATTCGAATGGCAAGTTGTATGAAGGGATACGACCACCCTGATTTGGATGATAGTTGGTGTTTCAAAGGACAAACTTGAATGTTGATGGAGATGACAGACTCTTAGCTTCTCTCTTAGGCTTATGAAAAATGGGACGGATAGAGTTTTGACGCAATTTTGGACTTTGTGTGGGTAATGACTTGGACAATTGTTTGTATCTTGACAAATGTTTTTGCAAAGTGTTTGGGGATAGTGATGTGTTTTTAGTCTACTCTTGGCAAGTATGTATCAAACAAAGCAAACACAGTGATCAAATGCATATTATATCAAAGACACTCATGCTCATATACATCATTCTTAAGGTTGGCAAGGACAATAGTCATTGAATCCCAATTGGTTTCCCATCTACGCTTACCTAGAGTGGACACTTAGATGCTTGACCCCATTGGCTCCCCTCCATGACGCTCACTTCTTAGGGCAGCCAAGCATCAATTCCCATGAAAAATCCTCATGGTGAACTTTGTGTCTCTACTAAGGGCCGTAAGAATATGGGCCGCTTCAGAGGTCCGACCTCCTGCACCAATGACTAGAAGGTTTTTGGCCACTATGAACAAGGTGTTTAGTAAGTCTTCCTGTTAGGAGCTACCCTTTGAAGTTGCACAAGCGCAATTGAGGCCTATAGCCCAATGAAGCACCAAGAACTTAGTAGTCACACAAGCATGATTGAGATCTCTAGGATCCTACTAAGCACCCAATGTAAGAGTGAACTCTCATATAGCCCCAACCATTAACCCTTTCGTAGTTAATGGCCTATTTATTATAGTAAGTTGGGAACCCCAGGTCTGGGTGTACTCACTTGGGTCGTTCCCCTCTTAGCTTCTCAAAGAGCAAGTTGGGAGGGCAGGCCCGCTAGAGGTAAACACACAATCAAACAAGAAAAGGTTGGAGGGTTTGGATTTTTGATCGTCTAGTAAGACGAGAGCATACTTTCCTACCTTTATGCTTTTCTTAAAGACACATAAGACAATGGTTCATTCCATTTTAATTAATATCTAGGTGCCTAATTTAAATAAATGCACAACATTTGGTTGAATCAGCTAGGCAACCTGCAAAACCACTTGATTAGTAGTTTGAAAAATGGAGTCTTCAAAAAGCGTCCTGCAAAACAACAAAATGACAAAAATATTAATTTTTTTTGATTTTATGGGAATGAATAGAAAAACATGAATAAAAACATTTTTACTAATGACAAAGGTGGATTTGAAGAAAGCTTTGATGGGTAAATGGGGTTTGACTAGGTTTTTGCCACTTTCCAAGGGATAAGCAAGCGAAAAATGGGGATTTTAGAGGAGAGATGAAGGAATGGGAAAATTTGTCCAAGAGGGACAAAGAAGCAAAAGTTGGAGATGGATAATATGAGAAAAATTTGGAGGTGATTGGATAAAAGGGGAAGGAGTTATGACAAACCCTAAAAATGGAGAAATATGGGATTTTGGGCTTCAAAAAGTGGATTTTTGGGATAAGGCCTCCAAGGAAGGAAATGTGGAAAATGGCAATGCGGAGAATCTAGTGAAGTTTGGAGGAAAATGGAGTCGAGATAAAGAAGATAAAGAATTAACTATACCTACAATCTTCTCCTAAGTATCCTTAATCCTTTTATCTATCTCTGCAGTAAGTAAACCTGTGTTGCAACATTCTCTATAAATATTAGCACACTGCCTCAAAGCATTATCAATCAACTTCAACTTATCATTAATCTCCTTCTTCCTTGACTCAATCATCTAATCAAATGTTGCTCTCTTAGCCTATGTAAACCTCTCCAATGCTCGTCGGTTTGATATCTGTTGTAAATATTGAAATACCTTAGAAATGCAATCTGTGATTATTTTAATCTTGCCAAATGGGCTTGCTTCTTTGTCAAATTTACACTTTGGGACAAGTCTCTGCAAAATAGGGATAGACTAATCAATAAATCCTTTGTCCATAGATCCTTCCTTCATCATCTTATGTGCATCCATCTGATAGTTCTGATACTTAATATAAGAATAGATCCAATAGACAATAAGATGAAGGGGGTGGTGAATCATACAAACTTAATCATCCATAAAAACATCAGATTCAACCTCGGTAACATATATATCAGTAATATAACCAAAACTGTTAAACATGCAAACTCAAAAGTATATAAACATCATAAACCTCATAACACCAGATTTAATGTGGAAACCCAAATAGGAAAAAACCACTGTGGGATTTTGGACCCACTAAGAAATATACTCTTCTAGAGTATGCTTGGTTAAAAGAAAATCCTATTAAAGATTACAAACACATTGCTAGATGTGACCCGGTTAAGGGATTTCCCTCAGATCTGTTAGGATCTTCACCTTGTTAGAAGTGACCTTGTTAAAGGATTTCAAACACTCAATTAGAATGTCACCTTGCTAGAGGGTTTTACAATTAAGACTATTAAGTCCACTCGGTTAAGAGATTTTCTATCACTTTCACAAAATAATAGTAATAAAACTCTATCTGCAACTTCACATCTAAAATGCTAAAGCAGATTCCTATTTGTTCAATGCAATCTAGACATAGAACTAATCTTGTCTATCTACTGGGCTTCTATACTCTGTTATTCAAACAGGTCTTCAAGCTTCTGTGCTCGGTAATCACTATGTAGCATCCCTATGTATACACTTGCCCACATACATTGTTTATCAACAGTTTCCTATTTATAAACAATTAGGTAACTGCTTAATCTCCTTGATCACATTTCCCATGATCAATCATAGCCATCAGATCTTCAATCTTGTCTAGGTTCAATGCATCTTTCGATCTAAAAATGTTTTACCCCGCCTTGGAACTTGCATATTAGTCTTGGAACTTGTGCTAGGGTATTGCGATTCAATCTGCACTGTAGATCTTCATGCCGACTTTCCATTGCCTTAGATTCATTAACAAACTTTATCCATGGCTCACCAATCATTTAATTAGTTCTAGCTCATCAGCTTCCTTCATTAAATAACGCATGCAAACATTTAATGCATTCTGTTGTAGCTCGGTTACAACTTGGTAGCAAATCGGTTATAACTCAGTGAATACTAAACTTCACTCGATAGACATTCCGCCTTCATTAATCGATAGTGATAACCTTAGGGTTTACCGACTAGGTTCTTTGCTTGGTAACATAATATAGTATTAAACTTCATAATTTACAACATATGTATGATGTTAGAACAATCTAAACATCATGATCTCATCATTGTCTAACTTGGTAGTAGTTTCCCATTGAATACCTTATTCATCCCCTTATTCATCATATTCTTTCCTATGTCTTTTACTGACATCTTTATATTCTTTAAATCATACTTCTCAAGATATGGCAACATCATACTGAATTAGAAAATCAATTTCTTGACATCAATGACAAAATAATAAATCAAGACAGTAAACATCTTTAATCAGTTTTATCCATAATCATCAACAACCTTCTCAATATTCTTATGAAATGCCAACAATCTTTCATTGTCTGTTATAATGCAATATTGCCAACAATCTCCCCCTTTGGCATTGATGGCAAAACCAATTGATTTGATCTTTAAAAGATTCGGATAGCTGTGATTCTGAAATGCTGAAATGCTCTCCCCCATACATTAGACTTCTCCTCTTTCTTCAGTCTTCTTTCCCATCTTCAGACAATCTTCTCTCTGTCTTCTCCCCTGATATTAGTCTTCTCCCCCTTTGACAACAATGCCAAAAAGTAAAGAACTTAAAGCATAATTTCTTCTCGTATGAAGTGATATCCTACTATTGTGTATCAACTGAGTCTCGGTCAGAGCATTTTGTCTTCAATTCTTGTTCCATGTATTGTTTCCTTTAATAATTCCTGTTGAAGAGGGGAAAAAAGATTTGAAGGTCAAATGATCAAAACATAACGAAATAAACATGCAGAATGCTAAAATATCATTAAAAGACCATTTCACATTGCTATTTTACCTTCTCCTTCAGATTCAGCTTGATGAAGTGAAGACGCCACTTGATAATGCTCCACTTGATGTGCTCCTTTGATTGCTGGATGTGGATGGCTCTCCAATGTTGTGCACAAATGGAATGGATTGGAAAAATGATAAGGATGAGATCATCAAGTTGCCAAGATGATTTCCTAGGCTCAAAAGGGTAGCATAAACTTATTGGATTTCAAGATGTTTAGAATGAAGGGATGGAGCCCTATTTTATAGTAAGAGGAGAGGAAAATGGATGGCTAGGATGAATTCAAGATGAAGGGATAAGATTTAGTTGTGAGCTCACACAAGGTCTAAGAGAGGGTGTGGAGACCAAGAAATATGCCTTAAAGGCATTTCGTATCTCCACACTCCACAAGATGCATTGGAAGGATTAAAAATTCTCCAAAAAAGGATATCATGGGGATTGGAGGAATAAAAAGGAATTAAAAATTCCTTGGGAGAGGGGATGCCTAGAGGAATGTGTGATTTCGAAAATATTACATTCACCTAGGAAAAGAACTTTTAAAGCTAGTGGCTAGATGAAAAAGACAAAGAGTTGACTTTGTGGCTAATCATGATGATTAACCATTAAGGACTCATTAGGAGGGGGATTAGAGGAAATGTTAGGTGGGATTAATATTTGTAGGAGAATTTGACTAGGAGAGAGAATGAGTGGAGGGAATAAAAAATTATAAGAATAATGTTAAGTGAGTTTAGGGAGTTTCTAGAAGAATGAGTTAAGAAGATGATTTGTAGGAATCATGTAGGTTAACTAATTAATTGAAATTAATTAGCTAAGAGGAAGATTTGTGAGGATTTGATATTTTTTAGAAGAATAAAGAAAGGGATTGATTTATTAAATAAATCAATCATATGCTATAGTGACAATATTAATTATATTTAATTAATATTGAGAGGAATTTGAATTAACATAATTAATTAATTAATTATGCGAGGAATTAAAAATAATTAAAATAATTATTTTTAAGTGTCTACACCTATACACCTTTAGAAAACATCCTAAAGTGTGTAATGCAGCATCAACTCCTAAAAGATATTCAATAGAGTCATTGGATTGATTCTTTCACCGAACTCAGTCAGTGAGTAGAAGATAGGGGTAGGATCCCTAACTTACTTCTGAGATATTCAAAAGTGTCCCTTGGTAGTGGCTTGGTGAAGATATCTGCTATTTGTTCCTTTGTACTAACATACTCCAACACCACTTTCTTCTCTTGAGGTTCTTCTCTAAGATAATGATATTTGATAGAGATGTGCTTTGTCTTAGAGTGCATAACAGCGTATTTTGAAATATTAATGGCACTAGTATTGTCATAGAATATAGTTACTGGCTCAGTAACTTTCTCATTTATACCTTCCAACAGTTGTTTGATCCATGCAATGTTGGTACAATTCAGTGTTGCAGCAACGTATTCTACTTCTGCTGTTGACTGTGAAATACATCCTTGTTTCTTGCTAAGCCAACTCACTAGTCTATCTCCTAAAAAGAAAGCTCCTCCACTTTTTCTTTTTTTGTCATCAATGTTGCCTGCCCAATCAGCATTAGTATAAAATTTTAAATCAAAATCATTTCCTTTCTGATATACTAAGCCATAATCTTCAGTGCCTTTCAAGTATCTAAAAATTCTTTTAATTGTTGTCTTGTGTGTTTCCTTAGGATCTGCAGAGAATCTTGCAACTATACTTACTGCATGTGCTATGTCTGGTCTATTGTGAACAACATATTGTAGCTTTCCAATCATGGATCGGTAAAGTGTCTCATCAATAGATGCAGATTCATCATTCTTTGATAATTTACAGTTGGTAGTCATAGGAGTACTTACTAGTTTTGAATCCTCCATTCCAAATTTCTTCAAGATTTCCTTTATGTACTTGGATTGAGTAATGAAAATCTCATTTTTCATTTGCAGTATCTGTAAACCTATAAAATACTTTATCTCATCGATTAATGACATCTCAAATTCTTTGCTCATTTCATTTCCAAAGTTCTTGCATAAAGAGTCATTTCCACAAAATATAATATCATCAACAAATATGGCTGAGATCAGTATTCCATTTTCATCGTTCTTCATGTACATGTTATTGTTCTCACTTGTCCTTATAAAACCAATCTTAATCAAATAAGAGTGAAATCTTTCATACTATGCTCTAGGTGCTTGTTTCAAACCATATAAAGCTTTGTTCAATTTACATACCCGATCTTTATTATTGTCTTCAAAAAATCCTCCAGGTTGTTCAATAAAAACTTCTTCATCTAATATTCCATTCAGAAATGCAGATTTGAC
Organism: Cryptomeria japonica; assembly: GCF_030272615.1. Classification (NCBI taxonomy): domain Eukaryota; kingdom Viridiplantae; phylum Streptophyta; class Pinopsida; order Cupressales; family Cupressaceae; genus Cryptomeria; species Cryptomeria japonica. The sequence continues at coordinate 481,923,427 of NC_081415.1, read as the reverse complement.
ATCCATTTGGTATACCTTGAAGTTTTTGAAAGCGGCATAGGCCAACAATGTTCTTACTCCTTCCAGTCTAGCAACAGGTGCAAAAGTTTCACCATAATCAATTCCTTCTTCTTGAGCGTAGCCTTTGCAAACTAGTCTTGCTTTGTTGCGAATGACCTCTCCTTTTTCATTTAGCTTGTTTCTGAAAATCCACTTTGTACCGATTACATTTTTGTCCTTTGGTCTTGGGATTAGTGTCCATGTGTCATTCTTCTTGATTTGATCAATCTCTTCTGTCATAGCATTTATCCAATCTTCACTGTTAAATGCCTCTTTCACTATTCTCGGTTCAAATTCAGATATCAAACATGTGTTCTGTCTCAGTTTGTTCCTTGTCATCACTGGATCATCCTTATCTCCTATAATCTGACTTGGTGCATGATGTCTTCTAACATACTTGGCTAATACAGGCTTGATAGGCTCTGTATGATCTTCTTCATCACTCGATAACTGGATATTCTCTTCATTTTCTTCAACAGTCTTCTCGGTTGAACATAGACAAATTCATCATAGTCTTTTGGTTCCTTGGAATTTCCTTCATCATTTCTTTCTGCAAATTCATCAATTTTCACATTTTCTCTTTCTACTATTTTGTTAGATGATTTGATCAGACATTTAAATGCTTCACTTCTAGAAGAATAACCTAGAAATGTTCCTTCTTCACTTTTCTAATCAAACTTGCCATTTCTATCATCTTTGTGAACATAGCATCTACTTCCAAAGATTTTAAAATAACTTACATTAGGTTTCTTATCATACTAGATTTCATATGGTGTCTTCAAAGTACCTTTCTTCAATCGAACTCGGTTCAAGGTGTAAATTGCTGTGCTTATTGCTTCTCTCCAAAATGTTTGTGGCACCTTCTTTTCAATCATCAGTGTTCTAGCACAATCCATAATAGATCTATTTCTTCTCTCGGCTATTCCATTCTATTGTGGAGTTCTCAGTGCAGAGACTTGTCTTTTAATACCATGATCATTGCAAAATAAGTTGAACTCATCAGATGTGAACTCTCCTCCTCTATCTGATCTAAGACATTTCAGTTGTCTTCCTGTTTCATTTTCAACTCTTGCCTTGTACCATTTAAACATTTGAAAAGCTTCTGATTTTTCTTTTAAAAACATTACCGACATCATCCTTGAATAGTCATCCACAAATAATATGAAATATTTATCACCATAATAACTTTGAACTTTCATAGGACCACAAAGATCAGTATGCACTAGATCTAAAATTCCCTTAGAAGTGTAAGACTTACTTGTAAAGCTTGATCTTGTCATCTTACCCATCTGGCATCCTTGGCACATATCATTCTCAGGTTTTTCAAGACTTGGTAGACCTCTTACTCAGTGCTTCTTGCTTATTTTGATCAGATTATCAAAATTGACATGACAAAACCTTTTATGCTATAACCAGGTATCATCTATCTTTGCATACAAAAACTTGTTACAAGTTGAGTCAAGGTGAAATGTGTTACCTTTTGTTTGTGTCCCGGTAGTAGCTAGCTTTCCATTCTTGTCATGAACTTTGACAATTCCTTTTTGAAATTCTATTCAGTAACCTATGTTGTTTAGCTGTGCTACACTCAACAAATTGTATTTCAAACCTTCAAACCGATAAACATCATTGCATCTTGCATTGTCAAGAAGTGTTATAGATCCTTTACCTTTCACCGGACATGGTGCATCATTACCAAATCTAACATAGCCTCCATCATAATCTTCTAATATAACAAACTTGTGTTTATCTTCTGTCATATGATGTGAGCATCCACTATCTATAATCCAAGAATCATTAGTGTTTATGTGAGATGTTAGGGCTTTTTCTTCATACCTGTCTTCATCTGATCCATCTTTGATAGCCACATAAACTACTTCCTCTGTATCTATATCATCTGATTTATCATCATTGGATTCCTCATCAACTATTAAGCATGTCTTTCTATCTCTTCTTTTGAAGTCTTGGTGTCCTCTGTAATGATTATCTTTCTATCTGTCATCTCGGTAATCTCTCTTTTCAGTAAAATCTTTATCAGGATAGTTAGAAGCCATATGTCCTATCTTATCACAATTGAAACATTTCAAAGGTAGTTTTCCATTATACTTACCTTTGCCTCTCGGTAACCTTTTGGCTAGTAGTGCTTCAAACTCTTCTTGCTTTCTAATTTGCTCATATAGTTTTTGTACTTCTTCCATGTTCTTATGAAATCTTTCACTTGCTCCACTATGATCTCCTTCAGAGTACTTATACTTTCTTTCATTGTAATCATTAGATTCATCAAGATGAAAAGAACTAAATGCTGATTCAACTTTATTTACTGAAGATCCACTGTTATCAAAATTACTTAACTCAAATGCATGTAGCTTACCAAGAATAGCATCTAAAGAAATCGACATATTTGGTACAGACCTCAATTCATTGATTGCAGAGACTTGGATTGCATAAGCTGGTAGAAGGGTTATCAACAAGTTACTTGTTATATCCTTTTCTTCAATAGTTCCACCTGCTCCTTTGATTGATTGACAATCTCCTTTAGTCTTGTATTGTACAGAGTTATGTTCTCACCTTCATTCATCCTCATAGTTTCAAGTTGTCCTCTTAGACTATCTACTTTTTCTCTTTGAACATGTTTATCTCCTCCATATACTGATATGAGCTTATCCCACATTGCCTTTGCATCATTGCAACCTTCTAGGTCATTAAACTCTAAATCGGTCAATGCAGATGTTATTTCAATCATTGCTTGAATATGTTCTTGCTTTTCCTTTATCTCTTCCATAGTCAATGGATAGGTGCTCGGTGTAACAAAATCATTCTCCAGATAGTATACATCATATTCTCCAACTCCTGATAGATGTAGCTTCATCCTTTTCTGCCATGTAGAGAAACTTGACTTGTTTAGCTTCGGTGCATCCCTCTTATACATCTTTGGATCTTTAACTCAAGTGCCTTTAAACTTTTCCTTCTCGAGTCCAATGCTCTGATACCAATTGATAGTTCTGATACTTAATATAAGTATAGATCCAATAGCCAATAAGATGAGAGGGGGGAGGGTGAATCATACAAACTTAATCATCCATAAAAACATCAGATTCAACCTCAGTAACATATATATCAGTAATATAACCAAAACTGTCAAACATGCAAACTCAAAAGCATATAAACATCATAAACCTCATAACACCAGATTTAACGTGGAAACCCAAATAGGGAAAAACCACTGTGGGATTTCAGACCCACTAAGAAATATACACTTCTAGAGTATGCTCGGTTAAAAGCAAATACTATTAAAGATTACAAACACATTGCTAGATGTGACCTGGTTAAGGGATTTCCCTCAGATCTGTTAGGATATTCACCTTGTTAGAAGTGACCTTGTTAAAGGATTTCAAACACTCAATCAGAATGTCACCTTGCTAGAGGGTTTTATAATTAAGACTGTTAAGTCCACTCAGTTAAGAGATTTTCTATCACTTTCACAAAATAACAATAATAAAACTCTATCTACAACTTCACATCTAAAATGCTAAAGCAGATTCCTATTTGTTCAATACAATCTAGACATAGAACTAATCTTGTCTATCTGCTAGGCTTCTATACTTTGTTATTCAAATAGGTCTTCAAGCTTCTATGCTTGGTAATCACTATGCAGCATCCCTGTGCATACACTTGCCCACATACATTGTTTATCAACAGTTTCCTATTTATAAACAATTAGGTAACCGCTTAATCTCCTTGATCACATTTCCCATGATCAATCATAGCCATCAGATCTTCAATCTTGTCCAGGTTCAATGCATCTTTTGATCTAAAAATGTTTTACCCCGCCTTGGAACTTGCATATTAGTCTTGGAACTTGTGTCAGGGTATTGCGGTTCAATCTGTACTATAGATCTTCATGCCAACTTTCCATTGCCTTAGATTCATTAACAAACTTCATCCACGGCTCACCAATCATTTAATCAATTCCAGCTCATCAACTTCTTTCATTAAATAACGCATGCAAACATTTAATGCATTCTGTTATAGCCCGGTTACAACTTGGTAGTAACTCAATTATAACTCGGTGAATACTAAACTTCACTCGGTAGACATTCCGCCTTCATTAACCGATAGCGATAACCTTAGGGTTTACCGACTAGGTTCCTTAGGGTTTGCCGACTAGGTTCTTTGCTTGGTAACATAATATAGTATTAACCTTCATAATTTACAACATATGTATGATGTTAGAACAATCTAAATATCATGATCTCATCATTGTTTGACTCGGTAGTAGTTGCCCATTGAATACCTCATTCATCCCCTTATTCATCATATTCTTTCCTATGTCTTTTACCGACATCTTTATATTCTTTAAATCATACTTCTCAAGAAATGGCAACATCATACTGAATTAGAAAATCAATTTCTTGACATCAATGACAAAATAATAATATCAAGACAGTAAACATCTTTAATCAGTTTTATCCATAATCATCAACAACCTTCTCAATATTCTTATGAAATGCCAACAATCTTTCATTATCTGTTATAATGCAATATTGCCAACATCCATCATCATGAGCTTAGTAGAACTCATCTCAGCTAAGATTTTTTGTTCAACCAGTGAGGTGTCAATTGACAATAATGATGCGCTCACTATCAGTTCCCTGCAGGATTCCTCTCTCTTCTCCTCTAATGGTTTAACTTTTGTAGCTTGCACTCTTGCACCAGTAGATTCACCACTTGGTGCAGTATCAGTTACTATCGGTTCCTCCTTATGAATTATGACCTCAACCTATACATTCTGATCTGGAGGACTATTGTGCTCAATATTAGTAACTTGTACACTCTTTGAATCAACTGGTATCTCAACATTTGCCGATATCACCTCTATGTCCTATACATTAGATTCTACCAGGGGCTCTATATCCAAAATATCAATATCCTTCAAAATTGTTGATGAGGTACCCACTATACCTTTACCTTTTCCTTCAATTGGGATGTCTGTAGTATCTATTTTAGCGTTCGATGAAGTATAAAAACCAGGGTTTGTAGCAAAGAATTGGACCCATGCCTTGTGGGTCTCCTTGACTATCTCATTAACCCTTCCTAACATAAGATTGACTATCTCGTGCTTGCCATGAAAGATCTTTCTGTCTACAACCTCAAGAGTCTTGTCCAACTCCTCTAGAGTAATAGCTGCACAAGTAGTTAACAACTCTTGAATCTTTATATGCTTGTCCTCCTCCGTAGATGATAATCTTCTAGCATCTAAATTGGCATATAACTGTGCCGATATTTGATTTTTAATTTCCAACAAAGCTTTCTTGTATATATCCAAATATAATAAAATTACTTCCTCAACTTCTCTCTATTCATCATTATCTAAATGCTCATAATATAAATGTACATTTTTCAACATACCATCTTTAGTTATTTCATCAACCAATTTTGCACAAGTCTTGGGTGGAATGATAGTTACATTACTGGTGACAAGTGCCAGATGAGTGTCATCCATCTTCTTTATTCTTCCAATATTGGATGGAGCAGAAGGTGTTTCCTTTGGAGCTCTCTTCTATGCCGGTACCCTGATTGTAACCTTTATAACTAGTTTCTTCCTAGCGTCCTCCTTATATTATTCACCTTTCTCCCTCAATACCCTCTTGAATGCTAAGGGTGTGTTATCATCAGATCCAGAGTCTGATGGAATAGGCTCAATAAAAATTTCAGGCTCTTTCCTCTTCCTTCCTTTTTTCCGGAACAACATCAATTAATGCCTTGATATCTTGGGATACTATTTCAACAAATTTGCTTGCCTTGCCCTATTGTTTCTCCCTCTTCTTCTGGTTAAACTCAGTTTCAACCTCTTGTTTTTTTTGTTTAGTAGTACCAAAGGATTTCTCAGCTTCATCAATAGGTGCATCAATTAACAACTGTGCATAAGCATCTAGAATCTAAGCATCAACTTTATAACCCATCTCTTCAATCCATATCTTTCGGGGGATTTTGAATGCTTCCATCAAAGTTTCATCCTTCTTAACCATGAAGCATATCTTGGTTGATTATTTCTCAACAATGTGCTTTGGAACCCTCTTTCTAGAATTCATAGCCTTCTGGAATGCCTTAAAGTAACCCCACACCTTGTCATCTCGCTGACTACCCAATGTAGCAATAGATTGTTTCACTTGCCTTCCTACCGAGATATCAAATGCCCATTGTCTCTTCCCAAAACTGAGAGTTTCATTAATGAAAACCAACATCAGACAGACAATAAGATTTCCATACCAGAATGTTCCCTTCTTCTCTCCTTTGATCTTCCCTAGGTTAATTAATAACTCATCTAAACTCCATCCAGAGAGATCTAACTTCTCATTTTCCCTCATCATTTTATGTGTAGCATAAATGCAGGAGATAGAAATAGAATTCAGATGGTTTGACTAAGTTACCTTGTATCCAATAACCATGTTTCTGAATCTGATGTCTCTATCAGTGATAGTGCTAACCCTCATTGATGGCTTGTTTGATGTTACGCCGGTGATTTTGTTGACCTGATCATTAGAAACCTTCTTCTCTGGATGTTTTCCAATCTGTGGCAAACTAGTGATGGCCTTGATGGCCTCCTTCGAGATCTTGTAAGGTCAATCCAACTAGACTAATTCTCCATGCACTTTTCTCAAAACATATATGACAATCTCATCCTCAAATTTAGGAATATTCAGAATGTCGGTAAACCCTAGATCCTCAACATGCTTGTACTCGGGCTTGATCTTTCTAGAATCTCCCATTAACTCACTCATATACATGCTCTTAATATCATTGGTTCCCAAATCCTCAATATGATAGTGAATGTAAGCTCTGACATTTTCCACATATACAACTCCTTTCGGGACACAGGAAAAAGCACCAACCAAACCAGCCAAGGTGGCAATATGCAAATATTGTTTAAAAATAGGCCTAGGATGGTCCTTGACCTTGACAATAGTAGGATTTGTAATAAAATTTGGTGTAGAGGATGATCCCACTTCCATGATGAAAGATAAATACCTGTGAAATAGTTGTCGGTGAAACCCTAAAGAACTCTTCCGATTGCTAGTGAAATCATTCAAGAAGATATCAATCGCACTGAATCTCTTTAGAATTGCTTTGAATCTCTTTGAATGAAAAGTGATTAGAAATGAAGTGGATTCAACCTTTTAATCTCCAAGAAACCCTAATCTATCATTGATATGAATGAATTCTGGTGAAAGATACCAGATCTTGGTCGCACATCTCCTTGCCGGATAATCATTTCCAATGTCTGGAACCTCTTCTCGGGGCATAAGAAGTACTATCATGAATTTTTCCTACCCCCAAGGCATTTGCCTTAGTTACCAGAAGAGCTTCCTACCAGTGCAAGAGAAATCTCCTTTTTCAGTTGAGTAACCAGAGCATTCCCATCTTCTAATTGATCTTCTGACTTCCTGACCCATTTCTTGATATGATCTTGCCAGATTCCATTGACCTTCCCTTTTCCTTTATCATTTGAACCATCACTGTTAACCAGTGGATTTCTACTTCTATATAACTTAGCTATGTGACCAACTTTATCGCATGCATAACATGTAACATTGTTATTTTGAATTGCTTTGCTAAAACCAGTATAATTACTTGACCTGCATTGATTAGCCATATGTCCAAATTTTCCACATGCATAACATTTAACATTCATTCTGCAATCTTATGTCTTATGACCATACTTATTGCATTTAGAAAATTGACCAGGAGGATAATTATAGTTCTGATTTGCTCTATTTCTACATTGCCTAGCCATGTGACCAAATTTATTACAAACAAAACATCTACCATTAAATTTGTAAGCATTAAGCTGCCTTACCAGTGCCTTCTGATTTTGATCTTCATTTGCAGTACCAGAAATATGTCCTTGTTCAAATCAAAGTCCACTAGAATCTTCGTTCTGCCTTTGACTTTTCAATAATTCATCAAGCTATGCTGAACTAACCTTGAATCTATCCTTGTACTCACTTGTAGTAGTCAGATCATCTCTCAAAATTATCATTTGTCTCTCAAGTTCTTGTTCATTACTCTAGATTGCACTAAATCAATTCTCAACATATCATTTTCATGAACCAACCTACCACATTCTTCAAATTTGTCTTTCAAAGATATAGCAAGATTTTCTTCCTTCTTTTTCTGGTCTTCAATCTCCTTTGACATCCTCATAGTTAAGGCTTGCATTTCATTCCTCATGACCATGTTCTCCTGACTCAGCTTCTGACATCTTTCATAAAGGGCATCCTTCTCTTCATTATCCTGCTTATGCAAAAGTTCCTTCCTCCTAGCTGGAATAGATGACAACCTCTCCTGTAGGATAAGAATGAATTCCTAAGAAGAATTTAATTCATCTTATAACTTCAAATTCTTCATCCTTTTAGCATCATAATCTTCAAGTGCTACCTCAAGTTTCTTCTCCAAACTTATATCCATGGATTTCGGATTTAGGATCTTCCTCAAGCTGTTAAACTTCCCCTGAGGTACAAGGCTCTGATACCAATTGTTGGAATCCAAGAACACTAAGAGGGGGTGGGCGAATCAGTGTTCTACCAGAATGATCAATTTTAACATTATTAAAACATGCATTCACCAATCGGTAAACCAGTACATATAAGATTGAAAGAAGTAAAGAAATCAATAAGCCAATCACACAAATGAATAACATAACACAAAGAATTATACATGGAAAACCTCAAAGAGGAAAAACCATGGTGAGAATTGTGACCCACAATATTAATCCACTAGCCATATGAAAAGATATTACAAAATATGGGGGCCTGCACTTGCAGGAAGTCTTATAGCCTAGAGCACACTGCTCAATCACAAAAGGAGTTTCACTGACTACATACAAATCCATACTACAATCCAAAGAAATGAGTGAACTGCAATGATAGCATCTCCTATGCTTGAATACAGTTCTGGTTAAGCTTGGTCTATTTTGGTCTGAAACCCTAAACCCTTACTGAAATAACCTCTTACACAATCAAAATTCCTCACATTACAATTATCTCTCTCTTACATTACATTCTCCCATGTCAAAAATGATCTAATCAACTGACCTATATACCCTTACAATCCTTCATGCCTTATGTCAGCTTACATAGATAATTACAAAATGAATATACAAGTCGGCTTAATTACATAAGTACATAAATATCAAAATCCATTGTCGGTTGTCGGATCTCCTAAAAAGATATCGGCCTCCAATATCAATAACTTAATAAAGTCATGTCAGCCTACAATGTCGGTACCCAAAGAATTCCTCCTACCGATGAAGATACATGTCAGTGCCGGTGCTGGTGAAGTGTCTGTCGGTAAACAACCAAACCAAGATATGAAGCCAGAACATGTTGCCATCAAAGACAACATATTGAAACCAATCAAATGAGTGTCAATTGCCAACAGAGGCTTGATGAGAGCTGATGGAGAGGGATTAATGTACAATTACTATAGAAGAGTGATGTAAGTTGGTTGCAGAGGTGGCTTAGCAACCAAAATCATTTGAACAATCTTAGAATTAGTCACTCCATCTCTAACCATATTCTTATTCTTATTCCAATAATTTGATTTATCATTGGTCAACTTGTCCAAATATTCCTCATAAAGTTTAATGATCCCCTTGTCCATTAAGGCCTTTTCAACTGTTGGCCCCTTGGACATGATTTCATGGAATATGCTTGCACAATTTAATCGAATGTGATATGCAAGATTTGGGTGAAGATTGCAAATGAAAACTAGGACCAATTGAGAATTAGGGACCTTTAATGGGAGACAACCAACAAGAGCTCTCCACCTTTTAATGTAATCTAAGAGATACTCTCCTCCCTTTTGTTTATCTTGAAAAAGATCAAGCATAGAAATATCATTTTCAAAATTATAGTGGTAATGTGCTACAAATTTTTATGACAAGTCTTTAGATGTAGTGATTGTGCAAAATGGTAACTTGGAGAACTGCTCTAAGGTAGGTCCACTGAGACTTTTGGGGAACAACCACAATAGATAATTGTCACGATGAGACACTTCTTGACAAGCCATATAACATTCTTTGATGTGATGCCTAGGATCACCTTTCCCTTTGTATTTATCAAATTTTGGTATTTCAAAGTGTTTAGGGAATGGCATGACAGTAATTGACTTGTCAAAAGGATAGGGGTAGAGCTCTTCAAATTTGAAAAATCATTTGGAGTTGTTTTCTTGTAAAGTTTTAAGAGTTACCTTCATTTCCTCCCATTCTATATTGACAGGAAACAAATCAGGTGATGACGAGGGATATTGATACTATGGCATTTGGTACACAACCATATATGACTAGACATGATGGGGTTGTTGTTGTGACTATTGATAATTCACCATATTTTGGTAAACAGACGACTATTAATACATAGGACCATGAAATTGAACTAGTGGAGGTTGTTGTTAAGCAGGGACATTTGGTTGTTGTAGGTTATATTGCTACTAGTACAAAGGATTTTGGGACATATTGACTTGGTATGTACCACCCTAAAGATAATTTACCCCAGCATAGGTATGATGATATGTAATCACTTGTTGATTCTGAGATGAGGAATTTAGATTAGCACCACCTCATAATTGGTAAGTATTCATTAAAACTCAAGAAGAGGATGACACTTTTAAGTAGCTAATGCGTTGTTGTGATACAATAGGCTACACAAATGCGGGTGGTTGGTATTGTGGTACATTAGCAAATTGAGGCACAAATTGCACATGTGAATGTGTAGAGGATGCTGGTGCAAAAGAGATCATGCCCTCGGTCATAGCTTGCATGATAGGAGATGGGAGATAGCCTCCAGTAGTCATGGCTTGTGTTTGTGCTAGAGATACATTTAATGGTTGTGAGACTAGATTGACAAAGGGCTTAACATAAATCATGTTGGAAGTCATGGGAATCTGGGATATCATGGGGATTAATGTGATAAGATGCATTGATGGTGCAATTGTTTGGGCAATCCCTCCTAAGGATGCAGGTGGTGCAAAACCTAATGAATTGGCATAAAAGAGATGATAATGTATGCCAAGCATGAGAAAAGGTGGTAATCCTATTTATGAAATTTGGTTACTCTTTAAAGGTGGTGCAACTGATAATTGGACATGATTGGGGTGGCAATAATGACATCAAAGCTTGTTGTTGAGGGAGTAGAACTGATGTTTGTTGTTGAGACAATTGTGATGGCATTAAGGGGGAATCTGTTGTTGGGGTGGATCTTGAGGACTAACAATCATTAGAGTGATTGGAGAGGCAATGGTCATGCCTTGAGCGACCATGTTTGAGAAAATGATGTCCTTACAACTTTACGTGATGTCCTCCACTATTTGGGTATTATCCGAGTTTTTGGGGAAATGGTCTATAGGAGTAATTTGGAGATTTGTTTTGTTTGGTTGATTTACCATGGTCTCATTCGAAGGGACTTGATTAAGTGGATGAAAGTTAAAAGGCAGATTTCTTGACACAATAGGTGTGCAACCCAAATTAGGATCTTGTTAAGGGTCAGGGGATGTTGGGCCAAATTGGGAAGGTTGTTGATCCATTGTTTGTCTTGATTTGGCTCGAGTAGTGATGAGCATGAACTGTGAGATGGAAATATGTGAAAGTAAAATGCAATGCTAAAGACAAGGATCAAAATTGAAAATTGATTTGATTGAGCTCCTGATGCTCAAATTGGGATTTTCACAAGTCTATTAAGTAATGTGACATAATAGTTACTCAAGAGGATGCACTCAAGAAACAATAAGAATCAATGCAAACCAAACTTATATCTCGAGGTGATAAGGCCACAATGATGTAGAAACTAAACTCTAGACATGATATAGTCAAGGAGGTAGTAATAATGATTGCTAATGATGTAGATATATGATAACCCTAGAATATGAGACCAACTATTAAGCAAAGACTAATTTTTGGTTTGATTGTTGATTGACTTGGATGATTGATTGAAATGGATAGATTGATTAATTAGATTGACTAATCATATTAATTGATTGAATTTGATTGCATAATTCATTGATTAATTGATTTGATTGAAAGATTGATTGATTTGATTGCATTGAAGGATTGATTAATGTTTAACGATTGGATTGATTGATTGATTTAAATGTGTAGGATTTGAAATATGATTTTGGACTTTGATTGATTGAGTAAAGTTTATTTACATCCAATTGAGGTTTGATAAGGATCCTAGACTTAGGAAACGAGGATAATGATGGTGCAACTTTAAGGGCAAATGGTGATGCAAATTGAATTATGATGCTCAAGATGACTATGCAAATGACTAGGATGATGATAGTGGAAATGAAAAATGAAACCTTGGATAACTATTATGATGATGTAAATTGATTAAATACTTTCTAGGACCAAAGGAAAACTCATTGGACGACGAAGCAGACTCGACACTTAGCAATTTTGGCAAAGTAATGAGACAAAATGCATTCCCACTATGACAAGAGGCAAACCCATAGTTTGGAATGGAAATCCCATGGTTTGGGACAAAAAACCCATGGTTCTATGACTTGGGAAGATGACCTGGGTAAATAATAGCATTCCTTCTAATTCTAGGTGCAAACCTGTGGTTTGAGATGTTGGAATCCAAGAACACTAAGAGGGGGGGTGAATCAGTGTTCTCCTGGTATGATTAATTTTAACCATATTATCACAAAAACTTAGTAACTGATATGAATAAAAGAAAATAACAACAAGTAATAATACAACCACAAAGATCAACACCATAACATAGAGATTTATACGTGGAAAACTTCAAAGAGGAAAAACCACGGTGGGATTTGTGACCCACAATATCTATCCACTGGTCAGTTGAATAAATATTACATGAGAGGGGCCTGCACATGCAAGAAGGCACACTTCCTAGAGTGCACTTCTCATCACTAAGGAGCCTCACCGACTACAAGAAATCTTCAGACTACAATCCGAAAAGAAGATTGAACTGCAAGAATAGCATCTCCTATGTCTAAGTACAATTCTAGTTAAGCTCAATACCGGAGGTCTTAAACCTCTTACACAAACCCAATTCCATCACCTATGATAAACCAAAACCTTTGCATATGATTACAAATTTATTTTCACACAGAAAATCCCATAATCATCCATGACCATGATCTACAAAGAGTTCTTACATCATATTTATACAAACCCTGGACCTAAACAATTAAGTTGGCCACTTAAAAGATAATACAATAAATCCATTATATAAACCCACAAACCAATGATAACCCTAAGTCATCCTAAGGCTGAAACAACATTATCCAATCAATAAATCCAACCGGTAATGCATCAAGAGCATCCATCAACACGTTACACAAATCGGTCCATAACCTAGGAGAATAACACAGAATAGCACCGGACCTAAAATAGATCTCAATAAACCAAATGCAACATAATTGATCAACTGGAACATGAACATGATAACCATCAACATCCTAAGAACCTTCTAGAGGTCACACCAACACCACTTATAAAATCCATCAAAAGAAGCTGTGCCAGTAAAACCCTTATCGATAACAAAAAGGCTTACTAGAACATATGATAGCTTCTGGATCACCAAATCCCAAGCCAACTGAATGTGACATGCATCTAAACCACATGAATGACCGAACCAAACCATTTCCACATACTGGAGACAAATCTCTAGATCATCATCACAATCCAACCATTCTACCGGAACCCGGTAGACAACCAAATAAGCTAGTGTTGACATCAATGCAACACATAATCAATTCCTTCATATTGCCAACAATCTCCCCCTTTGGCATTGATGGCAACACTAGATGTGAAAAACAACCAAGTGCCAAGAAATGCCAAACAAGTCTCCCCCAATGGAAGACACCAAACAATCTCCCATGAATGATATATCAATGAAGCTCTGAACCAATTATCTATGTACCAATTAACCATCCATAGACCTGAATCAAACTCCCCCTATGGGATACAACCAATCTGAAATCTTGTTCCTCCCCTTGATTGATATCTCTATTTATCTCTATTTTTCACATGTATATCTCTCCCCCTTTGACATAAATGTCATAAATCTGACATAAACATCAAAGAAAAACCATAGATCTTGTGAACCACACAACTAACTACACCCCCTGAGTAGTAGCACCATCTCATCAATCTGGAATGAAAATAGCTCTGATAATGCATACCAGACTGATGCCAATCAGCATCACTTAAGTCTCTACCAGAGGGGAAGAGACCCCCAATCTATCTCTAAAGTACTCAAATGATTCACTAGGCAAAGGTTTAGTGAAGATGTCCACAACTTTCTCTTTAGTGTTCACATAAACCAATCCGACTTCATTTGCTTCTACCTTTTCCTTCAAAAAGTTATACTTGATTGATATGTTCTTTGTCTTTGAATGAAATACTAAATTCTTTGATATGTCAATAGCAACAAAGTTATCACAGTGAATAACTATAGGTTCATCACAGTCTATCCTTATATCTTTCAACATTTGCTTCATCCATAGAATTTGTGTATAGTTAGTAGCAGCAACAACATACTTAGCTTCAACAGTAGATAAAGAAGTACACGACTATTTCTTGCTGATCCATGAAACAAGTTTCTTTCCAAGAAAGAAAACTCCACTAGATGTGCTTATTCAGTCACTATATCTCAAACCCAATCTGCATCTGTATATGCATGTAGTGTAAAGATACCATAAACCATATTCAGTTATTCCTTGTAAATATCTGAAAATCCTTGCTACTGGAGCAAAAGTTTCATCATAATCAATTCCTTCCTTCTAAGAATATCCTTTGCAAACCAATCTAGCCTTGTTTCTCACAACTTATCCATCTTCATTTAATGTATTCCTAAAAACCTATTTAGTTCCAATAACATTCATATTTTTAGGTCGGGGAACTAAAGTCCATGTGTTGTTCTTTTGTTTTTTATCGGATTCAATTCCTCATCCATATATTTCATTCATCCTTACATGCCTCAATTACTGATGCCAGTTCAATTTGAGAAATTAAGCATACATCTTTAGCTTCCAACCTTCTTCTTGTCATCACTCCTCTACTCTTCTTTTCAATGATATGATCTTCTGAATGATTCAACCTTACATACCTGGGAGTCTTTTGACTTTCTGTTTCTCTGCTCTGATCTTCAGTTACTATTGAGTTTTTTGATATTCATAGGGTAATTGGTTCAACATTCTATTCAAGTGCATGCACTACCAGATCAGTTATGGTCATTTTCACTTCTATTTCTCTTCATAAGTTCTAATTTGACCTCTGTACTACTCATCCACCTTGACATTTGCACTCTCCACAATTCTCTGCAATCTTTTGTTATAACATCTATATGCTTTTCTTTCAGTTGAATAACCAGGAAATATCCCTTTATCTTATCTAGGATCATATTTTTCAATTGAATCATCTCTTTGACATAGCATTCACTACCAAAGATTTTGAAATACTTAACTATAGATGTATGATCAAACCATAACTCATAAGGTGTCTTACCGGTAAACTAAACCAGATCCTAGATCCAACAAATCTTCATCGGTTAACCTTCAAACTGACTTCTCCAATGTCTGAAATGAGCTTTCAAACTACTACCAGGGGTAATGCAAGATCTATCATCAATTTGACTCCCCCTAAGGCATCTTCCTTAGTTACCAAATGAGTTTCCTGCTGGTGCAGGAACATTTTGCTCTGCTAGTTGAGTAACTAGAGTATTTGCTTCTGCATATTTTTCTTCAGAATTCTTAACCCACTTCTTTGCATGATCTTGCCAGATTTCATCAACCTTCTACTTACCTTTGTCATTTGATATGTTATTTCTTGTTGATACATTCTTGCTTCTGCAAAATTTAGCAATGTGCCCTATCTTGTTGCATGCATAGCAAGTGACATTGTTCTTTTGAATTGCTCTATTGTAACCTTGATCATTCCTTGACCTGCATTAATTAGCCATATGTCCAAAATTTTCATATGCATGACATTTTACATGCATTCTACAATATGTTGTCTTATGACCATACTTTTTGCAATTGAAAACTGACCAGTAAATGAATTGTTGTTCTGATTGACTTTGTTTCTGTATTGACTTGTCATATGACCAAACTTATTACAAACAAAGCATCTACCATTAAATTTATGTGCATTGAGTTGTCTTACCGGTGACCTCTGATTCTGGTTGACTGGTAGATTCTTTTGATTGTTCTTCTAACTAGATGCATCATCCTGATTTATAGTACCAGAGCTTTCTCCATGCTCAAATCCAAGACCTCTAGTGTCTCCATTGTCCCTTTGATTCTTCAATAATTAATCAAGCCTTGTAGAACTAACCTTGAAATTATCTTTGTACTCATTTGTAGCATCCAAATCACTTCTTAAGACTATCATCATTCTTTCCAACTCTTGCTCATTGTTTTGAGATTGTACTTATTCAGTTCTCAACATATCATTCTCATGTGCCAACCTAATGCATTCTTCAGATCTGTCCTTAAGAGATTTGTCAAGATTTTCTTCATTCTTGTTTTGGTCTTCAATCTCCTTGGACATCCTCATGGTTATGAATTGCATTTCATTCTTCATGACACCATTTTCCTTACTCAACTTTTGGCATAGTTCCCTAAGAGCATTCGTCTCTTCATCATCTTGATTTTGTAATTGATCACACAGTTCTTTTCTCTTGGCTTGTGCAGATGACAAATTCTCTTGCAGAGTAAAGATGAATTCCTTTGTAGATCTCAACTCATCTTGTAGCTTCATGTTCTTCAATCTTTCAACATCAAAGTCTTCAAGTACTACTTCAAGTTCTTTCCTCAAACTCATCTCCATGGATTCTAGATTCAAGATCTTCCTCAAGTTGTTAGACTTATTTTGAGGCACCAGACTCTGATACGAATTGTTGGAATCCAAGAACACTGAGAAGGGGGTTGAATCAGTGTTCTCTTGGTATGACTAATTTAAACCTTATTAGTACAACAACTTAGTAACCAATATGCATAAAAGAAAATAAAAACAAGTAATAATACAACCACAAAGATCAACACCATAATAGATATTTATACGTGGAAAACCTCAAAGAGGAAAAACCACGGTGGGATTTGTGACCCACGATATCTATCCACTAGCTAGTTGAATACATATTACATAAGAGGGGCCTGCACATGTAGGAAGGCACACTTCTTAGAGCACACTGCTCATCACAAAGGAGCCTCACTGACTACAAGAAATCTTTGGACTACAATCTAGAAAGAAGATTGAATTGCAAGAATAGCATCTCCTATGCCTAAGTATAGTTCTGGTTAAGCTCAATACCGAAGGTCTTAAACCTCTTACACAAACCCAATTCAATCACCTATGATGGAACAAAACCTCTGCATATGATTACAACTTTATTCACACAAAGATAATCCCATAACCATCCACGACCATGATCTACAAAGAGATCTTACATCATATTTATACAAACCATGGACCTAAATAATTAGGTTGGACACCTAAAAGATGATACACTAAAAAAATTACATAAACCTGCAAACCAATGATAACCCAAGTCGGCCTAGGCCGAAACAACATCATCCAATCAATAAATTTAACCTGTAACACATTGAGAGCATCCATCAACACGTTACACAAACCGGTCCATAACCTAAGAGAATAACACAAAATAGCATCGGACCTAAAATAGGTCACCATAAGCCAAATGAAACACCACTGATCAACTAGAACAAAAACTTGATAACCATCAGCATCCTGAGAACCTTCTAGAAGCCGTACCAACACCACTTATCAAATCCATCAAAAGATCTTCAACAAAGCTCTGCCGATAAAACCCTTACCAGTAACCAAAAGGCTTACTAGAATATATGATAGCTTATGGATCACCAAATCCTAAACCAATTGAATATGACACACATCTAAACCACATGAATGACCAAACCAAACTATTTCCACATACCAGAGACAAATCTCTTGATCATCATCACAATCCAACCATTCTACCGAAACCCGGTAGATAACCCAATAAGCTAGTGTTGACATCAATGACAAACATCAATGCAACACATGATCAATTCCTTCATATTGCCAACATGAGATAGCAAATTCATGGTCACTCTAACAAGGTAAAATGATGTGAGTTCTAGTAGACTGTGAACCCGTGGGAATTAATAATTTGGACTTATTTTTGGAAAAAGGTGATTATGTGGCACAAACATAGTAAGCATAAAAATAGTTGTTTGACTTGACCGAATAATGAGGGCCTAGATCAACCCAAGTGATAACATTTTACTAGATTGCACATGAAAACACATCAAGCAATTGACAACCTAATGCTAGAAAGTGGATAGTACTTTGCAAAGCTCTTATAATAGAATACCTCAAATGTAATAGATAGATAGAGATTGGGTGGCACTGGTTCCCATCCATGACACCGACACACCTTCTCTTTTACCTCAAATATTCAAAAATCAAGAAATTCCTATCTCATTACAAAGAATACATGAAGAATATCTTTGGGGTATGATCCACACTACCTGAACCACAAATCATGGGTTTTTGGCAACCACAGCAAAGGTGTCTAGGCATAATTTGGGGACTTGATTGCTATCCATTTGGTGATGACTCACATAAGAGCTTGTCCTAATCCTTGTGAGAGGATTTTTACATTTCTCACATGAATGTGGATACTGGGGGAATTGTTGGGATATACTTTTCACCAAGAAGACTTAGGTTTTTACCCTAGCCCATTTATCTAGTAGACTGTATTGAAAGTACCACTTTCAATCGCTCTTAGGGTGAGTAATTTTTCCCACCAAGGTAGTCTAACAAAATTAGTACACGTTCTCTTACACCCAAGGTCACTTTGGAGTGTGAGGGGAGAGGATACTTGTATACTAATTTGAGGGATCTAATCTAAAATAAAATAAAAGATTGCATGACAAACAAGATTAATTCCCTTAATAAATCGAAGCATTTTCTAGCCTACCAAAAAGCACAAGGTTCATTTTAAAATTTATTTTTTGAAACACCCCTCTTTGGTGGTCCTACAATGAATGAGTTAGAGTTTGAAAATTTGGGGTCTTCAAATATCGAACTTACATAGATGCTCACATAAAACAACTAACAAAAAAGAGATTAGCAGATTAGTGAAAAATGAAAAGTTTCAAAATCAAGAAATAATGTAGAAAAATAGAGAGCATGCAAACCTGCCATTTTTCAATTTTGCCAACAAAACCGTCATTACACAGTTCAATCTTGTAGTTATAACATAATGATAAAATCAGAAAGATGGTATGTAGAAAAACACAGGCTAACACAAACTTGCCATTTTTAGAAGAAAACCCACTATTCCTACATGCAAACCCATTGTTCTAACAGAATGACAGAAATAGATAGAAAACCAAAAAAACTCAAAAATGCCTAAATCAACACAAACTTGCTATTATGACTTACACAACCACTACTCCTATATGTAAACTCGCTATTCTGACTTGCAAAATCGCTATTTCTTTATGCAAACTTGCTGCTCAACAGATAAAAATTATAAACATTTTAAAATTCAAAAAATTAAAATCCAAATTTATACCTTTCGCAAAGGTTTCGGGAATGTTCCTGCTGGTCTTGGCGTCATTCCCATTGTTTATCGACACTTTCTCATGGTTTATAAAAATTTAGTTAGAGTCGAATTGACTTCTGTCGAAGCAAAAATTGACTTGGAATCCCACATATTTACCTAAAAGAGCTTGAGATTTGCAATAAAATACTCAAACAACAACAAACATGAGATTTGACTTGTGAAGTGGGTCCCACTAAACATGCTAGAAATGTGAACAAAAAACTATGCAAGTTAAAAAGAAAAATGCAAATGACAACCTAAAACTACATAATTATCAAGCCTACACTCATGATTAGAATGATATAAAGGCAACCAAATAAGAAAATTATAAAGATAATAAAAAGAGCAAACTCAATTTCCTTGACTTTATTGTCCTTCGATTTGAATGTGTACTCGATGCTATGTCTCCAAAGGTACTTGGAAATGCTCCATTATGTGTGAATATGAAATGCAAGGTACAAATTAAGCTAAAATATGGATGCAGGGATGGATGAGAGTAATGAAATTTGCATTATGATGTTACGATAACATGAAAGTGGATGCTTAATGAAGGAAAATGAAAGGTTTAAATAAGAATTGTTGGAGATGAGATGAGGTTCGAGAATGTACCACTGGTCTCAATTGAGGACAAGTGGAAATGCAAGGAGTGACAAGTGTCCTTTAAGAGGGCAAGTGTCATTACAAGAAATGACAAGTGGAAGATAAGCCACATGTCGGTTTGGGAGAGAAACACCCAAACAAATTAATTATTTCACAATTTTTTGCAAAATTAGAAATGTGCTCACGTGTGATAAGGGTGGTTGAAGGGATAGGGTTGGTTAGAACCTAGAGGTGGTTAGTGGGTTAGGTTAGATAAGAGGTTATATGGGGGTCAATATTAGGAGCCATGTGCTCTAATTAAATTATTTGAATTGTTAAATTTAAATAAGATGACTACGCAGAAAAAGGGAATATGAATTAAATTAAATATATGACACATTTATTTCATTTGATAAGAAGGGTAAAGGCAATTAATTAATTAAAATGTCAATTATTCAATTAATATATGTGACCAAAGAGATTAAATTCAATTAAATAAATTAATCAAATTAAGTGTCTACAATGTCATAAACAAATTACATAATGCATAGCTGACAATATGAAAATAAACTAAGTGTCCACAGACACATCTTCATTATCATCATCCTTCTTAAAAAATATTCATATCATTGCAAGGAAGCCTATTCTTTAGAGTCATCTGGTCCTAGTCCGTAGGAGTGGTCATTTGGAATAAAATTGCAACATTGAGTTTGAGCGTTCTCAGAGTTAGGCAAATTCTGCATATGCTCCATGTAATGTTAGAGAAATGCTCTGTTTCTGCATGACATGTGTGGAGTGGCTGAGGAAAACCTCAAAAGTGCATGAGGGAAACCAGCTAACTACAGAGGGAGTTCCAATTTGGATTTTAGAACTTAAACTGCATGTGAGAATATAGTGAAGGATATGTCAATTGGGTTTTAAAACTTGATTGACAAGTATGAATGAATAATGTAAGTGCAAAAAGGTTGTAGGTCAAGTTTTAAAATCTGACTTTCATGGAGGTATGCAACATTTTGCAGATCGGATTTTAAAACTTGACCTACAACTGTGTTATGTAATGGAGGTTAACATGTCCATCACGTTTTAAAAGTCGATCGATATGTGTGAAACAAAATGAAAAGAAGGTGGACATTGGGTTTTAAAACTCAAGGTGCATGTGGAATAGCAAAGAAATATGCAATGTGGATGACCTGTAGTTCAGGTTTTAAACCCTAATTTGCATATTTGTCATTAAGACCCATGTAGTATTAGAGAAAAAATTTGATCCTACATGAGAAGGAATTTTTCTAACTCTTGGAAAACAAAGACTTCCTAATAAGACAAGAAGGGGATTTAATCGAAAAGACTTTTTGAGGGATCAAACTACTTATAAGGGCACTTGAAAAAGGCCTCAATATGGGTTTTTAGAGGGCGTGAGCTACAAAAAAGACAAATTTCATAGGGGCTATCCATCGATTTGAGCAAGTTCAAATCAATGGATAACGATTGGATTTAACTAGGGAGATTCCTCTAATCATTGGAATGATTAAAGGGAGAAGAATTTTGAACTCTAAGTGCCTTTATCCATTTATTGGGCTACAAAGTCACAACAAAAGATATTGAAGACAAAAAGGATGACACAACTGACTAAACCAATGTTCTCTAGCACTTGAAGGAAAACAAGAATAAACTTTATGCAACTGCACTTATTGGAAAGGGAAACTAACCTAATGTAAACTAACCAACAATGAAAACTTCTTCAATTTAAACCATTAGTTGGTACTCCAAAGTAGATGTCCTTCTTTAGTAAGGTGGAATGTGTTACATGATCATATGCAACCACATAAAGATAAACCATGACTTGATGCATTGCTCCTTGAAAGAGATGAAATAATTCACCCACCTCCTCAAATTGATCATACCTACTATTATTCAAGAGTGGATCAATGAATCTAGATCGCTCATACTCAATTGTAAATGCATATTTGGCTCCATTCTCAACTGTATCTTCATGCTTGGGTGAAAACATGATATTTGATAGCTTACTGACTTCCAACCAAGCTAGATGTCTTATTGGACATCCCCTTGAAAGGACAAAATCATAACTTTTCTTACCACTTGCACCTTTATTGGCTACTTCTTCAACCATAACCTCATGCTGTTTGGAATGAGTTACCTCAAATGGTTCATGTATGCTAGAATTATGGTTAATCAGTCAATTAGAAATGAAGCAACTAACATACCAATGAAACAATATATACAAAAGGATTTAATTGATAATTTTAATTAAATAATCAATCCTTCAAAGGAGTTCCATTGTTATCTATCTCCAAGGATTCCTCAAGTCATGGTTTTGCTCTCAGATCATTGAGCAATTGACTTTTAGAATGACAACTCGAAGAACAAGTGTTATGATAATGATATATATGATATGTTTGTTGGTATTATGGATGTGTTGCATTAGTTTTTTCATTGATGTCAACACTTATCCTTCTGGAGATCTATGGTTATGTTGAACTGGCACATTGTGTTCACTGGCAAGTTCAACAACTTATGCACAGTTACCGGTATATTGTTCATCAACAGGTCATATTGTTCATTGACACTGAGGATGACTTGTTATCTTTTGGAGATCACTTGATTATGTCAAAGACATGGTTTGGATACTTGGTTTTGGTGTTTTGGTTTTTGGGTTAATCAGATTGACATATTTGTTGTTACCGGTAGATTGATCTAGGTTATGGACTGGTATGCGTTATCTATTTCAGATCAGCACGACACGTTATGAAGATGATTTATTGATTAAATGTATTGAGCTGACATGATGCATCACATCTAGAATTGTTTGTAATTAATTTAATTGTAATATTCTTAGTGAGCCGACCTACACATTTGGTCTTAGGTTTTGTATATATGTAAGGTCTCATTTGTGAGATGAAAGAAGGGATATGGTATGTAAGGTTATGGAATGGTATTATAACATGGTATGTGTGAATATTGAAGATCATATGAGCAGACTATAGAGAAGGTTCAAGGAAGGTTTGAAGGTGATTATCAGAGCTTAATCGGTACTGAATCCAGCATTAGAGATGCTATTTTGAGCAGTACATTATTCTAGGATTTAACCATCCTACTGTAGTCATTGCAACTCCCATTTGAGCAGTGTGCTCTAGGTGGTTGGCCTTTCTGTATGTGCAGACCCCATTTGTATACACATACTATCTATAGTAGTATCATCTGATTGTGGGTAAGGTTTCCCACTGTGGTTTTTTCCCTTATAGGGTTTCCATGTTAAAATCTTTGTGTTATGTGTTGTGGATGTTGTTTCTCTTTTTGTTTCATGCATTAAGTTTCATCGGTATTTATATTAACTGTTAATCTATTAAATTGACATTAAGTTCGGTTTATCGGTATTAAGTATCAAGTTTGATTAAGTTATAATTGGGTTCAAATTCATAGATAACTAATTCACCCCCCCCTCTCAGTTTCCTTCTGGTTCCTAACAATTGGTATCAGAGCCAAGTCCTCTTTTTGCAGAAGCCTAACAGCTTGAGGAGATCCTATGGCAACAAACATTTTCAGGAAGGACAATCCTAAACTTGATGGAACTAACTATGGTATATGGAAGATCAGAATGGAGACACATCTAAATTGCATTGGAAGAGACATATGGGAAGTTACAAAGAATGGCTATGTTGGTCCTACATCGAATCAACCTAATCCACCAACATTGGGTAAAGACCAAGAAAATGATTGCAAAGCAAGAGAAGCACTTTTGAGCACATTATCAGATCAGCAAATCATGGGATTATCAAACTGATCTTCTACTAAAGCTATTTGGGATAAATTGCAGACATTGAATGAAGGAGATACCACTGGTCAAGTATGAAAATTTGAAAATGGAAGAAGATGAAAGAATTTCAACATTTATGGAAAGAGTTAATGAAGATGTTTTAGGAGTACAATGTTGTGGAGGATCCTTAAGTGAAGATGAAATTATTTCTAAAGTTTTAAATGCATTGCCACCGACATACAAAATGAAAGTAATTGTTATTAATGAGTTGAGAACAATGCCTAATACATAAGTATCTAGAGATACCTTGGCTGGAAAACTTTCAACATTTGAGCTTGAGGAATTTTGTCTTGTTGCTACAATTAAGACAGATTTAGCCTTCAGAGCATCATCATCTGCAACATCATCATTAGCTGTCAAATCTGATTGGAAAGCACTGTATACAAAAGAACTTGAATATATCAAAAGGTAAAATGAAGAACTGGAAGAACTTGAAGCGCTATTTGCAAGGAAAATGCCTAAAGGTCCCGTTGGAAGTAAGTATGAAGGTAAAGCACTGTTTAAATGTTTTAATTGCAATAAAATTGGTCATATGGCATCTATATGTCCTGACAGACATACAAGATTGAGAGAGGAAGCAAAAAGAACATATAAGCCTAACCCTGAATATCAGAGATACAGATTGAAGAAGGACAGAGATAAATCTTGTTACTATGCTGATGAAGGAGTTACTGATGATTCTGATGAAGAACCAACACACAATGGATGGGTTTTTTTTGCAATAAAAGAAGATCAACTGACACCTCCTGTTCCACCGGTAGAGTAGGCCTTGACAACTAAAATTGAAGAAAAGGATGAATGGATCATAGATTCTGGATGTTCACATCATATGACTGGTGATAAAAGTAAATTCTTATCTTTTCAGGAATATAGTGGAGGTCTAGTAATATTTGGTGATGATAAAGCTTGTTTAATTAAAGGAAAAGGCACTATATATTTGGATGGTAAGCACAATACTGACAATGTTTATTATGTTGAAGGTTTGAAGCATAATCTTTTGAGTGTTGGTCAATTAGTTGAAAAGGGATTTTAGTTACAATTCAAGAATGGTAAATGCAAAATCAGAAACAAAACTAGATTGGAGATTGCAATTGGTAATTAGACTAAAGGTAATATCTTTTATTTAAACAATAGTGATAAGACATGCTTGACTGCACATATTGATGAAAGTTGGTTATGACATAAGAGACTTTGTCATGTAAATTTTTATTGCATTGTAAGATTAGTTCAACTAAGGCAGTAAGGGATTCACCTAAGATTGTGAAACCTCATAATCCTGTATGTTAGGAATGTCAAATGGGAAAGAAAGTTATAACAACCTTTAAGAGTATTTATGAGAAATCCAATAATGTTCTTGATTTAATTCATACTGAATTGTGTGGTCCGGCAAGAACAAGAAGTCTTCATGGAGATAGATACTTTATGCTAATTATTGATGATTATTCTAGAATGTGTTGGGTTAATTTTCTCAGGGAGAAATCAAAAGCTTTTGGAAAATTCAAACTATTCAAGGCAATGGTAGAGAATGAAACCAGTAAGAAAATAAAATGTTTGAGATCTAATCAAGGAGGTGAATTTACATCTAAGGAATTTAATAGATTCTATGAAGTAAATGGAATCAGAAGACAACTATCAGCACCCTGAACACCTCAGCAAAATGGAATTGTGGAAAGGAAAAATAGAACTATTCTGGAAGCAGCTAGAAGCATGATATTGGAAGCAAATCTACCTCATGTGTACTGGAGAGAAGCAGTGAATATATCGGTTTACACTTTCAACAGAGTTCACATCAAAGGTGAAACCGGCAAGACCCCTCATAAACTATGGTTTGGTAATACTCCTACTCTTAAATACTTCAGAATTTTTGGAAGAAAATGCTATATTAGGAGAAATGAGTATATTGGTAAGTTTGATCCTAGAAGTAATGAAAGAATATTTCTTGGTTATTCATCTAAGAGCAAGGCATATAGATGTTTTAATAAAAGAATGTAGAAAAGCATTGAGAGTGATAATGTGAAGATAGATGAACACTTTAGAGGTAATTCAAGGTTTGTAGATTCTGAACAGGCAATTGAGATTGTAATGCCCCATCAGGAACCCTAAAGGAAAACATCATAATCTATGCAACTAAGGGGTTAATAATTTTTTATTAAAAAGTGCATGAATTAAACCTTAGTACATCTAATAACATAGCGGAAGTTTTACACCTAAATTTCCTAAGGGTTGCCAACGAATATTACTTCATAAATTAAATATTTAAGATAAAATTTCCGCAATGAAAGAATCTAAATTTCTTCAAGCAATCATATATTATATACATCGAAAATCAGTAATTGAAGTAGCATATATTACAATATTTCTTTGCTTTCAATATTCAAAAATACATGTTTTCAAAAAGAAATTACATCATGAGCTAAAATGATACAAAATGGAAGTTACATGTAGTTTCTTTTCAAAACCTCTAGTATTTAACTGAAAGATGGATAGGAAGAAGAGTCGGTACATGAATCATGATCCAAGATCATTAGCGAAGTCCTTCCTCGCCCGAAGATATGTAACAGAACATCCGATGGGAAGTGACACTACCACCCGACCATGTGATCCCGAAAAGGAACCACCCCACCGTGCTGGAGATAGTAGATAACCCTCAAGCAAGCAAAATGATACAAGAAAAAAAGGACTACAAGAATCCACTTACATTCATGTGACCCAACTCATAGAACACTAGTGACTCTAAGGAGAAAGTGTCATCGCATGTCTTACGGTGGATACCATGGTACAGCCTCCATAGGTCCCGGCCCCCATCCTGGGTTATCTTGGTGACCTCTCCCGAACCTCCGATTCCAACTAAGACTTATGCGGACCTTACCAATCCTCTCATGAAGACAAGGTGGTAAGTTTGCCATTCCAAGCCTTCTCACTACATTATGAGCCCTATACTAGCACTCACCTATGTGCGAGGCATGATACCCTTCCCTAGTCATTTATTAGGTTTTCACTTTCTTAACCAACTTCCGACGGGTTATCCTGTCACCTCTTTGGCACAGTTCCTGCTCGAAAGCCACTCTCTCTCTTAGGACACTATGGGTTAGTTCTATTTATAGAACTCTATGGTGACACAGATAGCCATTCCCAAACTTGACCTATCTCAATGAAAGATACAAAATTACTAACCTAAGGTTTGGCCATCACGAACAACTCATAGTAGCTCACTCCCTTAAGGTTATACATCTAAATATACTGGCCAAGTCACAACACAAGACAAATTGACAACATGACATATTGTACTTAGTTGCGACCACCATATAAAACAAGATAACCCTATGTACCAATACCTATCACAAAATTAACTTGCAAAACGTAAACATGATTGTCAAGACACAGAGAACAATATGGTCAGTAAAACACATAATTTTACACTTAATGACAAGTTTAAGAGTTCTATTACTCTTGTTAACATCTATAGGTATGTTACGTTAATAAATTCCATTTTTACAAATAAACGAAGATTAAAATAGAAATATTCATTTCATAAGAAAATTCTTACAATAAAACGTAATACATTTCTTCATAGAAAAATGCCTTTATTTTTATTTATTTATCTTTTTAACACAAGAGTGTTACATCATTCTTCCGGAAAATATGGAGAAGTACTCTCGTCAGACTCAACATGATCTAAAGGAGTATATCCTTCAGATTTTCTTTCACTTCGGGGAAAGTACCCCACAGACTCATTATCACTCAAGGGGGTATACCCCTCCGACGAGTCAGAACTTATAACTATTGGCTTTTCAGGCGAGCACTCTGACTTGGGTTCTTTTCCTTTTTCAGTGGTAGCTTCTTTGGTTGGGCTCTGAATAGGACCTTTTTCTATTTCTTTGCTCCCTTCTGGAGCTGGGTTCTCTTCAGCAGGGTTGTCATCCACAAAGGGCTTGACAGGAGTCAAAGAATCTTTCTTGACTTTTAGGTAGTGAGCATAACCCGCTACTGATTTGCGAGCTGTCTATTTGGCTCGTACCATCTCTGTAATGTATCAATGGTAAACTATTACTTCTCAGAACTCTCCTAGAGCTATGTCAAATAAATCTTAATATCTAGGTGTTGAACATAATCATACCTTTCTTCCATTAAGAAATTTAAACTTAAAACTATTCCACTTCTTTAGTCCTAATGTAATCACAACTACTACTAAATGATTTTATTTAACAAACCCTAACGAATAACTAAAACATAACCATAACTATTTCATAAGCATGATATATAACTGAGAATGCAAATAATAATGATTAAAAACTAAGAAATTCCTGACCTACTTGAAGTGATGATCAATTTGCATGTCCTTGATGCCCGCTTGCTGATAAATATACCTTGCTTGCAATCCTTCTCACCAATGTTTCCAGCTCTATCAAAGAAACAGGCAAACAACTCTCTCTTGATTCTATCAACTACTATCCTTTCTAAAACATCTCATACTTGATACTATAAAAACATGTGCTATCCTCACTAACTCTACTCTCCTCTCTACATTCCTTCGTCCTTCCTTGGATGTCACCAAAAGCCTTCCTCTTGCTCTCTACCCACACCCCTTTTTATACTAAAAGAAAACATCCATCGCTCCCCTAAATCTGGCTTAGTAATAGCTATCGACTGAGACTCTTTTTCTACTAACTCTTCTACTTCCTCCACGCAGGAAGTCCATCTCTAGTTAGCTTCAGTTTTTTAGTGCTCCTTGATAACGATTATGACATCTATCGGCTGGGTGGAGAGGTTAATTTATTACTTCATTCACTGATGCATTTGCAAACAGCGACTTGAGCGTTCAATCTGCCAGGTCTAGAGTCCATTAAGGATTACGGTTTAGTTTCCACCTTGCATGCCAGTTCAGTCTCCTTTCAAACCGGTCCATCAGCTATTAGTTGCCAACGAACTGGAGCTCGTGGAGAAAACTGAATGTGGAGAGGTGATAGTTATCGTTTTAGACTGTGAGAGGTGTCCTCCACTACTTGCTGACTGCAGTGTACCTGCAGGAATCCTCACCTCGCGTGTTGTCTGCTAAGTTATGGTGGAAGAGGAGACGTGGTGTGCGAAGGAGGAGGGTAGTCGGTGGTAATACCGACCCCTCCCTATATTAAGGGGGGTGGTCGATATTACCATCGACCACCATAGACCAAATAATAAAACTTTACCTCCGCCACCTTTATAAGGTCGAAACAATTTTTATTTGTTTTCTTTAATAAACTTTTGTCATTACATTTTAATACCATTCCTTTGTTATATTTTAATAATTAATTAATGACTTTTGTTAATATAATTATTTAAATATTAATCCTTCCTTAGCAATCATATTTGTAAATGTGTATTTTGGTTTTCTAATATTTATAACGAGTGGCGTTTTCTTATATGTATATATTTTCAAATAATTGAATTATGTATATATTATACGTTCGAAAAGTTTATAAAACATGACATATTTATAATTCTAATTATATACACGCATAATCCAATATCATAGTAAACCGATGGTGATATAAACTACTGATAATACAATCACCTTATCTCAACTCAAATAACTACTCTTATGGACGTAATAAATGTAACATTTACCAATGACATATACAAATTGGAACACTGGATACGCAGACTGAGTAAGCATCAAGCGACTTTTATAAAGATCAAACAACAAAATATGAAGACCAAACCAATCGACAGAATGACTCACTGAAGGCACTCACCCAAGTGTTACTGACTAAAAATATGGTCAACTACTATCTCCTTCACTTCCATCAGAAAATATAAGGCACGCTCAGACCTGTGTAGCCAGGTGGAGACGATACCCCATACCTACCCGGTACTTGTACCTGCAACATCCTGCATCACCGACCACACATGCATATATACATATATAGAAATTTCAACATACACACCAATGAAGGAGAATCGCGATGTTCCCTGTCTCACCGAGATGAGTGAAGGAAAATCATCCCCATGCATCCGATACACTCGCAGATACACAACACACAGTGCATAGATGAAGTAAAGCGTCAGTACATAGCAATGAACCATATAATGCCATAAAACATAAATACATAAATACTGCAAATAAAACATATGTCTCATAATCAGATAAAACATGAAACAATGTTATACAATTCTAAATAACCAATGATAATGTATCCATTGAGAATAATAAGAACAAAGTATCAGTTCAAACAAGTAAGGGTACTACATTCTCCCCCCCAAGACTAGGCTTACTCCTGGAAGCCTAAAACAAATATGAATATAACTCTCTCATCTTCACTGCATCTTCTGAAGTTGTCGAGGTCTCATCATTTGGGTCCCATAGGACCCTTACCTGGTCGATGGTGCGACCCCTGAGGATCAAATCCCGATGCTGAAGAATGCGCACGGGTTCCATGGAAAGCTGCCCGTCCTCGACCTGCAAAGAGTTCCAATCAAGAACATGTGTCACATCAGGGTGATAAGGTCGAAGAACTGAAACATGAAAGACATCATGGATGTGGGATAGACTCGGTGGCAAGGCAAGCCAGTAAGCAACAGGACCTATCCTCTCAAGAATCTCGAAAGGGCCTACAAACTGAGGCGCCAACTTAGAACCCTTCCCATAACGGATCGGACTCTTCCGTGGATGCACTCTTAGAAACACATAGTCGCCAACAGAAAATTGATGATCTATCCTATGAGCATCTGCATACTTCTTCTGCCTATCCTGTGCAGCTACCAAATGCTCTCGAATTCGCCCCACCTGTTGCTCCATCTCCCGAAGAATATCCGGACCTATGAGCACCCTATCCTCTAACTGATCCCAACTCAAAGTAGTACGGCAAGGACGACCATATAATGCCTGAAAGGGGGACATACCTATAGAGCTATGATATGCATTGTTATATGCAAACTCTACAAGGTAAATATAATCCTCCCAACGCGACTGCTGGTCCATAACATACATGCGAAGCATGTCCTCCAAAACCTGATTCACTCTCTCTGTCTGACCATCCTTCTCTGGGTGATAGGCTGAACTAAAGTTCAACTGAGTTCCCAAAGCATGCTGAAGTGAGGTCCACAAAGCTGAGGTAAAGACAGGATCTCTATTAGAGATGATCCACCTTGGAACCCCATGCAGTCTCACTACTTCCTCCAAGAAGACTCGTACCACCACTGCTGCTGTATAGGAAGCTCGAATAGGAACAAAATGAGCAATCTTAGTCAACCTATCAACTATGACCATAATGGTGTCATGCCGACGTGAAGAGATAGGCAACTCAACAATGAAATCCATGGAAATGATATCCCATTTCCAATCTGGTATCAAATTAGGTTGAAGAAGTCCTGCCGGGTGCTGATGCTCTGCCTTCACCCGCTGACATTCTAAACACTTTGACACGAAATCAGCAATGTCACATTTCATACCTTCCCAATGATAAATTTGTCTGAGATCTGCGTGCATCTTCTTGACACCTGGATGTGTCGAATAAGGTGCACGATGGGCCTCAGTCATGATCAAGATGCGAAGACCCTCTAAAGAAGGTACATAGATCTGCCCATGGTGACAAAGAAGTCCATCTACCTCAAGATTATATCCAGAATATCTTCCCTCTAAAGACCTTCCGGACTGTATCATGGTTCTAACATCTTGATACCAAGTATCCCGAGGGAGAACTCTGAGAATCCTCTCTCTCAAGTCAACTCCAAGGAACAATACCGAAACTTCATGCCGCCTACAACTCAAAGCATCTGCCACCACGTTCTCTTTTCCCTGAATGTATCGAACATCAAAATCATATTCGCAGAGAAATTCCATCCATCTCCGTTGTCGAGCATTCAAATTGGGTTGTGTAAAAATATACTGTAGACTACGGTGATCACTATGCATTTCAAAACGATGCCCTAACAGAAAATGTCGCCATCTAACCAAGGCATGAACTACAGCTGCCAACTCCAAATCGTGAACTGGGTAGTTCAACTTGTGGTTCTTGAGTTTGCGAGACTCATAAGCAACCACTCGTCCATCTTGCATAAGCACTGCACCTATACCTTCCAAAGAGGCATCTATGCATACTACAAAATCTCTAGATGGATCTGGAACTGCCAAAATCGGAGCACTGACAAGGAGTTCCTTCAAGGTACGAAAAGCTGACTCACATTGTTCTGACCAAACAAACTTCTTCCCTTTTCGCTGTAGAGAAGTAATCGGGTGACCTATCCGGGAAAAGCCTTGAACAAATCGTCGGTAGTATCCGGCCAAACCCATAAAACTTCAAACTTCAGAAACGTTGGTTGGCACTGGCCAATCAACAATGGCTTGGATTTTTGAAGGATCCACGGATACACCTTCCCCTGAAACTATATGACCAAGATAGTTTACCTCTGATTGAAAAAAATCACACTTTGCCAAATTAGCATAAAGTTGGTTTTCCCTCAAGCACTGCATTACCTGTCGTAAGTGACCTTCATGTTCTTCCATAGTTCTATAATAAATTAATATGTCATCTAAGAACACAAGGACAAAATGATCAAGGTAGGTGCGAAAAACCCCATTCATGAGGCTCATGAAAACTGAAGGTGCATTTGTCAACCCAAATGGTACTACTGTGAACTCATAGTGACCATAATGAGTGTGAAACGCTGTCTTATGAATATCTACATCCTGGATACGCAACTGGTGATATCTAGATTTCAGGTCAATCTTAGAGAATATCTTGGCTTCCTTTACTTGATCAAAAAGATCATCAATACAAGGCAAAGGATATCGATTCCGGATGGTTACCTTATTTAGCTGTCGGTAATCAATGCATAACCGAAGAGAACCATCCTTTTTCTTAACAAAGATAACAGGCGCACCCCAAGGAGAAACACTAGGACGAATAAATCCCTTGGCTAACAACTCTTCTAGTTGTAACTTCAATTCACTTAACTCCTGAGTAGTCATCCGATATGGAGCTCTTGAAATGGGTTCTGCACCAGGAACCAAATCAATGTGAAAATCTATGTCTCTTTTTGGAGGCATACCAGGAATATCTAATGGAAATACATCAGCATACTCTTGAAGAATAGGGTAACTATCAAGAGCGATTTCTCGACTCTTTAACTCATCCATGTCCTCAAGAGTAACTGCAAAAAGCTGACACCCTCTACGCATGCACTGCTTAAGTTGCATAGCAGAGATCATACGTAAGGATATTGGTCTCTGAACTCCAACAATTTTCACTTCCTTGCCAAGGTCATCTAAACACTCCACTGTCTTCTTGCGATAATCTATGTGAGCATTATGAGAAGATAGCCAATCCATTCCCAACACAACTCCATAAGAACCCAAAGGAATGACTCGAAGGTCAACTGAAGTAACTATGGTTCCTAAATTCAACTCGCAACTGGGGATAAAGGCATCTACAGAAACACGGACACCTGTTGCCAACTCTACTTGCCACCTATTCATCTCCTTAGCAGACGTGAGTCCACACCACTCCACAATAGACGAAGAAATGAAAGAATCTGAAGCTCCAGAATCAAAAAGTATAGAGATAGGGATTCCACGCAACATACCTGCTGCTTCTATTACTGTACCTTGATGATCAGCCTAGCGGTTATCCACCGCTGCGAACACTCTGTGAGATCTGCCCGCATCTCCCACTGTAGGCTCTGACGCTGCCAGCCGTTGACTACCTGTGTTGTGGAAACACTGAGGACACTGCGCAGCTCTGTGACCATACTGCCCACAAGAGAAGCAAGCTCCTCTATTACTTGTCGGACCATTGGATTGCTGATAATTTCCCTGGCAAGGAGCATGAGATGCACTTTGCGAGGATTCCCCTGTAGGGCCCTGTCTGCCCCTCTGCCAATTTCTGTTTTTCCTAAATTGAGCATTGCCACCTTTCTGGCTCTGGAACTATTTCGATTTTGATGGTTGCTGCTGCTGTGGTCCACCCTTAGCAGGTGCCTGCGGAGCCTTAAATGGTGCAGCTGACTGAAATTGATTACCACGAGCTCTATTCCCACTGGAAGGAGCACTCCCTATCTGCACACCTGTTTGCCCACCAAGAGCACGGCTAAGGTTTAGCTCTACCAATCAGGCCTTTGCCACAGCTGTCTCTACTAAGGTTGGCTCGAACACCCTAACACCTCCACTAATGCGATCATTCAAGCCCCTCAAGAAATGCTGTACGAGCATAGCCTCATTATTACCAATTCCAGCATACTGCTTGAGCTCATAGAATCTATGCTCATACTGGTCTACCATCATACCATACTGCCGCAGTGCATGGAACTCATCTGCTCGAGTCTGTTTCCACTGGGGTGAGAGAAACCGTGCCCTGAATCTTTCTAGAAATAGCTCCCATGTCACAGTGTTAATGCATACACCGATCATTTCCTCCTCTAGTCTCCACCAGATTGATGCGAAGTTTTTGAGATGCATAATAGCACATCTTGCCTTGGTGTTGCTACTATATGGAAACATAGCAAAACACCTATCCAGACCGATAAGCCAAGTCTCCGCCTCTAGACCAGTGCCCATACCATTAAAGAAAGGAGGATTGGACCTCATCAAGTCCTTTATGTGACCCAAAGAAACTGGATCTTCATTGTTTGCAACCCCTATCCTTCTAGGTGATCTTTCCCTCTCTCTCTCTTCTGGCATTGGCTGAACAACCTCAGGCCTAGGGCCTAACCTAGCAAGAACCTCTTGAAACATTTGTCTCAGCTCTTCCCTTTCAGGAACCTGCTCTTCCGCATGAGGTAAGTCCTGATGAACAGACTATTCTGGCTCAGCACTAACATGAGTAGGTGGTGGTGAAGGACTATGATGATCCGAATCACGGCCTCATCCTCCACCTCTTCCTCTACCTCTGCCTCTATTGTGACCACCCATCCGGCCACCTCCCCTAGCTCTCCTAGCCATGACCGAGTACTACAAAAGAGAAAAGATGCAGATTTATAACAAGGATAACAAGGAAAAACACAAATGTTAGGA
The DNA here is from genome assembly GCF_030272615.1 of Cryptomeria japonica. NCBI lineage: Eukaryota > Viridiplantae > Streptophyta > Pinopsida > Cupressales > Cupressaceae > Cryptomeria > Cryptomeria japonica. Next base: position 481,888,350 of record NC_081415.1, on the reverse strand, counting down.
CCTAAATAAAAAAACAAGTTGAATAGGCACACTACAAACCCAGAGTACCCAATGTTGAAACTTAAGCTCTGATACCAAATGTAATGCCCCGTCAGGAACCCTAAAGGAAAACATCATAATCTATGCAACTAAGGGGTTAATAATTTTTTTTAAAAAAGTGCATGAATTAAACCTTAGTACATCTAATAACATAGCGGAAGTTTTACACCTAAATTTCCTAAGGGTTGCCAACGAATATTACTTCATAAATTAAATATTAAAGATAAAATTTCTGCAATGAAAGAATCTAAATTTCTTCAAGCAATCATATATTATATACATCGAAAATCAGTAATTGAAGTAGCATATATTACAATATTTCTTTGCTTTCAATATTCAAAAATACATGTTTTCAAAAAGAAATTACATCATGAGCTAAAATGATACAAAATGGAAGTTACATGTAGTTTCTTTTCAAAACCTCTAGTATTTAACTGAAAGATGGATAGGAAGAAGAGTCGGTACATGAATCATGATCCAAGATCATTAGTGAAGTCCTTCCTCGCCCGAAGATACGTAACAGAACATCCGATGGGAAGTGACACTACCACCCGACCATGTGATCCCGAAAAGGAACCACCCCACCATGCTAGAGATAGTAGATAACCCTCAAGCAAGCAAAATGATACAAGAACAAAAGGACTACAAGACTCCACTTACATTCATGTGACCCAACTCACAGAACACTAGTGACTCTAAGGAGAAAGTGTCATCGCATGTCTTACGGTGGATACCATGGTACAGCCTCCATAGGTCCCGGCCCCCATCCTGGGTTATCCTAGTGACCTCTCTTGAACCTCCGATTCCAACTAAGACTTATGCGGACCTTACCAATCCTCTCATGAAGACAAGGTGGTAAGTTTGCCATTCCAGGCCTTCTCGCTACATTATGAGCCCTATACTAGCACTCACCTATGTGCGAGGCACTTTATTTCATTTAACTTTTATTCTACCCTTCCCTAGTCATTTATTAGGTTTTCACTTTCTTAACCAACTTCCGACGGGTTATCTTGTCACCTCTTCGGCACAGTTCCCGCTCGAAAGCCACTCTCTCTCTTAGGACACTATGGGTTAGTTCTATTTACAGAACTCTATGGCGACACAGATAGCCATTCCCAAACTTGACCTATCTCAATGAAAGATACAAAATTACTAACCTAAGGTTTGGCCATCATGAACAACTCATAGTAGCTCACTCCCTTAAGGTTATACATCTAAATATACCGGCCAAGTCACAACACAAGACAAATTGACAACATGACATATTGTACTTAGTTGCGACCACCATATAAAACAAGATAACCCTATGTACCAATACCTATCACAAAATTAACTTGCAAAACGTAAACATGATTGTCAAGACACAGAGAACAATATGGTCAGTAAAACACATAATTTTACACTTAATGACAAGTTTAAGAGTTCTATTACTCTTGTTAACATCTATAGGTATGTTACCTTAATAAATTCCATTTTTACAAATAAACGAAGATTAAAATAGAAATATTCATTTCATCAGAAAAATCTTACAATAAAACGTAATACATTTCTTCATAGAAAAATGCCTTTATTTTTATTTATTTATCTTTTTAACACAAGAGTGTTACATCATTCTTCCGGAAAATACGGAGAAGTACACTCGTCAGACTCAACATGATCTAAAGGAGTATATCCTTCAGATTTGCTTTCACTTCGGGGAAAGTACCCCACAGACTCATTATCACTCAAGGGGGTATACCCCTCCGACGAGTCAGAACTTATAACTATTGGCTTTTCAGGCGAGCACTCTGACTTGGGTTCTTTTCCTTTTTCAGTGGTAGCTTCTTTGGTTGGGCTCTGAATAGGACCTTTTTCTATTTCTTTGCTCCCTTCTGGAGCTGGGTTCTCTTCAGCAGGGTTGTCATCCACAAAGGGCTTGACAGGAGTCAAAGAATATTTCTTGACTTTTAGGTAGTGAGCATAACCTGCTACTGATTTGCGAGCTGTCTGTTTGGCTCGTACCATCTCTGTAACGTATCAATGGTAAACTATTACTTCTTAGAACTCTCCTAGAGCTATGTCAAATAAATCTTAATATCTAGGTGTTGAACGTAATCATACCTTTCTTCCATTAAGAAATTTAAACTTAAAACTATTCCACTTCTTTAGTCCTAATGTAATCACAACTACTACTAAACGATTTTATTTAACAAACCCTAACGAATAACTAAAACATAACCATAACTATTTCATAAGCATGATATATAACTGAGATTGCAAATAATAATGATTAAAAACTAAGAAATTCCTAACCTAATTGAAGCGATGATCAATTTGCAAGTCCTTGACGCCCGCTTGCTGATAAATATACCTTGCTTGCAATCCTTCTCACCAATGTTTCCAGCTCTATCAAAGAAACAGGCAAACAACTCTCTCTTGATTCTATCAACTACTATCCTTTCTAAAACATCTCATACTCTATACTATAAAAACATGCGCTATCCACACTAACTCTACTCTCCTCTCTACGTTCCTTCATCCTTCCTTGGATGTCACCAAAAGCCTTCCTCTTGCTCTCTACCCACACCCCTTTTTATACTAAAACAAAACATCCATCGCTCCCCTAAATCTGGCTTAGTGATAGCTATCGACTGAGACTCTTTTTCTACTAACTCTTCTACTTCCTCCACGCAGGAAGTCCATCTCTAGTTAGCTTCAGTTTTTTAGCGCTCCTTGATAACGATTATGACATTTATCGGCTGGGTGGAGAGGTTAATTTATTACTTCATTCACTGATGCATTTGCAAACAGCGACTTGAGCGTTCAATCTGCCAGGTCTAGAGTCTATTAAGGATTACGGTTTAGTTTCCACCTTGCGTGCCAGTTCATTCTCCTTTCAAACCGGTCCATCAGCTGTTAGTTGCCAACGAACTAGAGCTCGTGGAGAAAACTGAATGTGGAGAGGTGATAGTTATCGTTTTAGACTGCGAGAGGTGTCCTCCACTACTTGCTGACTGCAGTGTACCCCCAGGAATCCTCACCTCGCGTGCTGTCTGCTGAGTTATGGTGGAAGAGGAGACGTGGTGTGCGAAGGAGGAGGGTAGTCGGTGGTAATACCGACCCCTCCCTATATTAAGGGGGGTGGTCGATATTACCATCGACCACCATAGACCAAACAATAAAACTTTACCTCCGCCACCTTTATAAGGTCGAAACAATTTTTATTTGTTTTCTTTAATAAACTTTTGTCATTACATTTTAATACCATTCCTTTGTTATATTTTAATAATTAATTAATGAATTTTGTTAATATAATTATTTAAATATTAATCCTTCCTTAGCAATCATATTTGTAAATGTGTATTTTGGTTTTCTAATATTTATAACGAGTGGCGTTTTCTTATATGTATATATTTTCAAATAATTGAATTATGTATATATTATACGTTCGAAAAGTTTATAAAACATGACATATTTATAATTCTAATTATATACAGGCATAATCCAATATCATAGTAAACTGATGGCGATATAAACTACTAATAATACGATCACCTTATCTCAACTCAAATAACTACTCTTATGGACGTAATAAATGTAACATTTACCAATGACATATACAAATTGGAACACTGGATACGCAGACTGAGCAAGCATCAAGCGACTTTTATAAAGATCAAACAACAAAATATGAAGACTGTAATGCCCATACCCTAGTCAGACTTTTAAAACCCGTTTAACCTTGATTGACTTCCTATGTGGCATTCTTGAATGGTAGACTAACCGATATGCAATGTGTAGTTTAGATAATATAAATAAACTGTGCATACTTATTATTGTGCTTTTGCATCGATTCTCATGTAAATGTAATTGTTCCTAACCCTTGTGATAAATCTTGAGCTAACGTCTTCATTGAATATGTATTTGTATATGCATGCTTGTATGAATTCATGAGTGCAGGAGATTGCAGGTACAACACCGCTTAGGGCAAGGTTCATCTCCTTTGGAATTTGCAAGGTTGAGTATGCTCCTTCATCTTTTGAATTCGGATTTGTGGTCATATAACTCTCGTCTTTCCTTAGCCATGGTTAGGTGAGCTTCGGGTGTGGATTCGTGGGGGCTTGCTTTTCATTGGGATGCGTGTCGAGAGATTTGGAGGACTTCCTCGATTTGCATGCCTTGCGCGAGGTAAGTGAGGTTTGTTATCCTAAGAATTAAATTCAAAATTAATGAGTAGGCGTACACAATAGTGGTATAGGAATTTAAATAGGTAGCTTCTTTTATATGATTAATCATTAATTTAAGAGATTTGCTTTAAATTATTATTGTAGCAAGCTTAAGGTATTTAACTGGGGTTAGTGTGCTCATTTACACATTTGCGACATTTACGCATTCGTAGTTGAAAAAATTAGAATAAATCAGACTCTTGCACTAGATGAGTCATTTATTTAAAAATGTCGTCTTATTATGTTATAGCGAGTTAATTTAATAGCTAATTTTAAAATTATGAATTTAATGAGTTATGCGTTTTGGAAAGGAAAAATTCAAAGTCATTTGGGAGATGGGAATAAATTAATCATATTCGCATTTGGAAGAGAAAAAGGGTTAGTTTATAGTAAGACTTGATATGCTAGTTTTGGTCATAAGTCGGTCAAAACCCCACTTAGGCTACCGTCAAACAATAGAATTTAGGTTTGTTTGTTTTCATTTGTTATGATTCAATTTGACCCGCTTTTAAAAGGGATCACTATGTAATGATCAATCGAGATAGTGGTTGAATGGTGTATGTGTTCGCCTAAAAGGCAGAGTTGTAAAGACATGTAAATATGTAACCTTAACTATATTAAATGCCAGAGGGGTCTTGCAGTTGAGCAGACCCGGAGATGTAGCCCCTTTAGGGGTGAACTCCGAGATCATTCCTGTGTTATGCGGTGTTTTAGTTTTCCCTTGTTTCATGCTTTAAGTATCATGGATGGTTGTATTTCTTGCATAACTGTATGGTGGAAATTTAATAAATTCAATTCTAGATGCATAACATTATTTATCTTGATAAATGTAGTAACTCAGATTCATAAAACATCGTAAAATGTGATTATGGCAAAGTGTTTAAAAAATGTTAATTTAAATTGTAATAGTGGAAAGAATCTTGCTAGAATACTTTATTGGATTAACTTGTTATTAAGTATATTAATGGAATGAATGTAAAAAGGAAACAAAGTTAAAATTTATGCCACGATTCTTAGATTGAAATCTAGAAGATGAACATCATATAAATAACTATCTTTTTACCTTAGAAAAAGAATCACGCCATGTCAATTATGTTTCATTACATAGGATGAAATTGTTAAGTTATTTCACTCTTTAATCATAACCAATAATCCTCACCAGATTAATTTGATATTCGTGTGGGCTCAACTAGGCATCCATGTTGTATTTTGGAAGAATATACTTAATAATTTATGTTGAAATTATAATCAATAATCCTCACCAGATTTAATTTTATAATTGGGTGAACTCAATTAGATATCCTTATACTAACCTTTATAAAAGGAATTCCCTCATGATTGCTAAAGTTGATCTAAAATGGGAAAGTAATTGATTTGTCGTTTATACATTAAATCTTAGTAAAAGTATCTCTCTAATTTTAAGTTCAATTAACAAAAAGAAAAAAAAAAAAAAAGAGATATGCAAAAGATATTTGTATTTTAATCCTAATAGAAGAACGTCATTATGATCTTATTATGCTAATCTTGAAATGACGAATGTCATCTAGTTAACGATACTTTAATGTAAAGGATGCTTCCGTTTGTCCTAAGGCATATCCATCTTAATGAAGTTAGTCCATCTCTTTGTATTATTAAAACTTCAAATGAATTCTATGACTACTCACATTATACCTTTCATAAAAGAACTTCAACTCATCAGTTGGCTATGCACGAAATCAAAAGAAGGGATCTCACTCTTTTAGCTGTAGTTAATCCTTAAGGAATGAACTTTTCTTGTTAACCATACTTTTTAATATTTAAGAAAGATATCAAATGTGGGTGAATATTTTATAATCAAATGTAGAAATCCTCGCTTTACTATTCGTAGTTTAACCTTAAATGAATGGATCTCAATAGGCATATTTTTAAACATTAAAGGATGAAAACAATTGTGAATGGATACCACAAACCCAAGAAATGGACTTCATTATACTAAACACATGAACCCTTTTGGGGGCCTCTTAATGTAATTATGAAATTAAGTGCATCGAACAAATAACCTATCAAAGGCCTCCAATCCACCCAAAGTAGATGGACGCTTCCTAAAGATTTAAGGTGTTAAACCATTGAACACATATGTAATCAAGACCTTTGCGTAATCTCGTAATTAAGATATCTTGTTTAATGGATCTATTGACGCATGTTGAGTTAGGTGTAAGGTTATGTAATCGCGTTGGGAAACTCCTTAGGATCGTTTTAGCCTTCTGCTGTGATATCTAAGTTGTCAGATAACTCCAATGTATTTTAATGTCGTGTCTAATTATGAACTGAGTTAACTTCAAACTATCTTAATGTTGTAACTTATAATTAACTACTCTTAATACTATAAAAAAATAAAAAATTTTACACTCTATTTGAGTGTTTTTAACTTAAACCCTTAGGGGTTTCCTGGCGGGGCATTACACTTGGTATCAGAGCCCATGTTGCAACACTGGGATCTCTGGTTTCGCTTGTGTTCTTAGTTGGTGTGTGTGTATCTACCTTAGGTTGTATGCTTGCCCACCTTGATGTGAGGGTGTGATTTAACAAACCCTACTTGTGTGTAACGTGTGTGTGTTCCCACCTTGCTTCACCTTCTTGATGTGGGTGTTTTGTGAATGATTATATGTGTTTTTGTGTCTCCCTATTGAGGTCTTGGTCTATGACTTCTCTTCTTTGAAAAGGATTCGTATGTACTTTCATTTTTGATTTATTTTACTCCTTTGGCTAATCCTTCTGGGTGAGTTGTTGATATCTTAAATCTAAAAGTACGAAATGTGCTTGTTTATGGTTTTGATCTATCTTTATGATTGTCTACTTTAAAAACTAGTATGGCAAATATTAATGCTTATTATGTAGAAATTTAGAGATTATGACTCTTCCTCTTCTCTCTCTAGTAAATAAAAAGGATTTGATATGGGTAATTATCTCTTATTTAAGTTTTCTTATTGCAAGAAAAAGGATGATATTTCTTGAGCCCTTGTGTAAGCCTCATAATGTCTCTGCGCTTTAGATTGTGTAAAGGAATGATTTGGGAGTTAATTTTTGGTTAATGATAGGAAATTGTATATTTGCATTAAAAAGGTTCTCCATGTGTTTGGTAGGAGTAATATAATTAAATTTCATCTTAAGTAAGGTGCTTCAAAATGCGTATAGTTGATTTTGTGAAAATTGCTTGATGTGAAAGGAAAAACCAAAAGAGGAAATGTTGTAGTAGCTTCAAGAGTAAATTGGTGTGCTCCTCAAAAGATTGTTTTATGTGCTTATTCAACTAGTGTGATTAGGACCTATTAAATGACACACCATTTAACCTGTTTTGGATTTAGATAACTGCCTTATTATGTTTCGAAAGGAGTAAATAAGAGACTTGTTGATTTGTATGCACTAAAGGTGTAAAATCTAGTAGATAGCCCTTCATTTACCTCCTTGTCGTATTATAAATTTTCAATGTTAGATTTTATGTTTTATTGTATTGTATTGTATTACGAATAGTGATTGTGCTCTAGAAGACTTGTATTACAAAAAAGAAAATTTGGTTATTTTGAATTCTTGTTCGGAAAACTAAAACATTATAGTGCAGCAATAATGATTAGAAATGTCATGTTAGGATGTTTTGGAACCTTCCTAAAGGATAGAAAAATGAAAACCGTGCAACTCAAATGATAAACTTATGTCCGAGCATATGGTGTGATTTTGAAATTCTGGTGTATTCATAGGAATTAGTTGATTTTCCAACTCTCTTCCTCCTCGTGTGTAAAATATAGGCATTGTTGTCTTTGAAATACTATTTGGAATGTAGTGATTTAAGAAGAAATTTTGTTATAAAGCATATGACATTGTATGTTGCTTTGGGCTTCTAATTGAAAGTGGAACATTTTTCATCTTGAAAAAAGGAAATTGCATGGTTAGTAATGTGAATGAAAATGCTTAGGGAAGATTGAAAAAGATATCGGAATGATGTTATTTCTTGTGAAACTTTGAATCGTTGAAAATTTCAGTACGTGGATCTAGAGTAAACTTTGTTTGGTGATTCATGTGTTAGGCATAATTAAAACTTCCCTTAAGTATATGTTAGCATAATGTAAAGTACTCCCCGTAAATGTGACTAAACCAGTAATGGTGCTATTCTGTGTGTGTTGTGAGAAAACCCGTACTTGCTTTGTGTGCCCATGGGATGGTGAAGTAATCAACCATGGGGAATATGTTTGTTTATGAGTATGGGAAACCATACCTATCTATGTGGTGTTGCTTATTTGTTTCCTTACTGAGTGCCAACCCACGGGTTGTTGATAAGTCAGTATGTGAAGGGGTAGTAGTAGAAGTCACCATTCCTTGAATAGAATGAACAACGTACGAGTAATGTCGACGCGAAGTGACTTTAGCTTCCCTATTTCGAGGAAAAGCATGGTTTTGTAACGAAACTATAACATAGGTGTACTCAATACTTCCCCTTGTGATGAACCGATTTATGAGGTTCATATGTGCCAGCCTATTCCTATCCTTTATCTTGAGCATATTGATGACAGTTTTTGAGCATATTGTTGGATTCCATTGGAGCATTTGTTGCCTTGTCTTCATGAGAGGCGTGTTATTTTCTTACATAAGTTGCCAACTAACTGGTATTGGTAGACTTGTGGGTAGACCTTAGCCATGTATACCTCTGGCTTACGGCGAGTATCCTGGGAGGAACATCGCTATGCGGAGTGTGACCAGCGCGTGCATTATCCGCGGGGTACACTGCCATGCGGGATACATCCATTGCGTGCTTTGTCCGCTTGGAGTATTGCCATTCCGTGCTGAGACACGATGCGGGATGTAGTAGACATTTCCATGCGGCCTACCGCTAGGTATTGGGTAGAGCCATGCCACGTGACGACATGATGCGGGGTGATGTCGAGGTGCACACTGCCATGCCATGTGGATGTGTGACTTGGCCACACCACATGATGAGCTACTAGGATAGCTAGACGATTGGTCCTTCCTTCCTCGTTGGTGGCTAGCTATTAGTCACATAGTGATGTAATGTGCACTTATGAATTTCTTTTATTTATTTATTTATTTATTTTCTTGTGGGCCAGCAATTTATTTTACTTTGACCTTGACAGTTTAGCCACGATCTTGCGATCTTGATTTTACTTGATTTGATGTTGCAAATCCGGATATTATTTTCTTGTTTTATTGTTGGAATTGACAAATATTATCTTTAACTTTTTGTACTTCGGTGGCTAAACCGGTTTATCCTTGTTGTTTTCGTATGCTGGTCTTGTGTTGTAATGTGAATTCCTCTCCAAGAACATAGGAGACGGGCTTGGATGAGTGTATACGAGGAAGTAGACGCAAGGAACCTTGAGGATGGAGGTATGTGAGGCTGTGAAAATAGCTAGGATCCACTACCTACCTATGAGTGGTGACTATCTCTTGGAGGCTAAACACCTTACACAACAAGGGATATTCACGAGGGACTTGTATGGAAGGTAGCACCGCTATGGTGTACCCTAGCACCATCAAGCCCTCGAGTGAGATGTTGGACATTTGTTGATCATGTATTTATTTTGAGAGCAGACATAGAGATGTGGATCATATATGTTACCTTTGACCGAGCATTTGACATGCTCACATGTGGCCTATTGTGTTGTGCAAACCAGTCTTGTGGATGGATATAATGTGTAATCATGGATTAAATGGTATTAACTTGTCACTATGTTATGGGGCATAGTCATTGGAAAGGTTCTTGTATGTCTGAAGAGTGTAAACAATTGAGTTCTTACGTTGTTCTTATTTGTTGAGAAGTTAACTTGGTCGTAGAAATTGTTTTATTGAGGCTAGTTTTATGTGATAGAATTTTGTGAAAGAGATGAATTGGTGGAAGAAATTGACCTTGAGAGCACATTTCCTTGTCATGTTTGGTAGATGAGTATGAAAACTGTGCCTATATAATTTAAATTGCTTAAATTTGGTGAAATAAAAAGGGAAAAGTCTCGTATCCTTGCTGTGATTGAGTGTAAATTATAGAATATTTGAAGGTGTGAATGATGTTAGATGCATTTTTATTGATGAATAATGTTTTAAATTGTTGACAAAATAGTTGTTTGTGCAAAATGAAAATTGTTAATTGAGTTTAAGGACTAATAAGTGTTGCAGGACTTCCGTTTAACTTTGCGACTTCCAGGAGTAAGTCGGAACCTAGCGGGGGAGAATGTAATGCCCATACCCTAGTCAAACTTTTAAAACCCGTTTAACCTTGATTGACTTCCTATGTGGCATTCTTGAATGGTAGATTAACCGATATGCAATGTGTAGTTTAGATAATATAAATAAACTGTGCATACTTATTATTGTGCTTTTGCATCGATTCTCGTGTAAATGTAATTGTTCCTAACCCTTGTGATAAATCTTGAGCTAACGTCTTCATTGAATATGTATTTGTATATGCATGCTTGTATGAATTCATGAGTGCAGGAGATTGCAGGTACAACACCGCTTAGGGCAAGGTTCATCTCCTTTGGAATTTGCAAGGTTGAGTATGCTCCTTCATCTTTTGAATTCGGATTTGTGGTCATATAACTCTCGTCTTTCCTTAGCCATGGTTAGGTGAGCTTCGGGTGTGGATTCGTGGGGGCTTGCTTTTCATTGGGATGCATGTCGAGAGATTTGGAGGACTTCCTCAATTTGCATGCCTTGCACGAGGTAAGTGAGGTTTGTTATCCTAAGAATTAAATTCAAAATTAATGAGTAGGCGTACACAATAGTGGTATAGTAATTTAAATAGGTAGCTTCTTTTATATGATTAATCATTAATTTAAGAGATTTGCTTTAAATTATTATTGTAGCAAGCTTAAGGTATTTAACTGGGGTTAGTGTGCTCATTTACACATTTGCGACATTTACGCATTCGTAGTTGAAAAAATTAGAATAAATCAGACTCTTGCACTAGATGAGTCATTTATTTAAAAATGTCGTCTTATTATGTTATAGCGAGTTAATTTAATAGCTAATTTTAAAATTATGAATTTAATGAGTTATGCGTTTTGGAAAGGAAAAATTCAAAGTCATTTGGGAGATGGGAATAAATTAATCATATTCGCATTTGGAAGAGAAAAAGGGTAAATTATTATTATTTAAAAGAAATTAGTTCCATTTTACGTGTGAAGTGGATAAAATATAAAAGTTTGATTTTCAGAAAATTTAATTAATCAAAATATTAAGTGTTGGCTAAAGTGATATGAAGAAATTTAAAAAAAGATTAGACTTGAATAAGAAATGGAAGCTTTTAAATTTTAAAAGAAAAATGAATAAGGAGGGAATGAATGATTCCCATTTTGATTTTCATTATTTTATTTTAAAAATAAATGCCTAATTTCGAAAGTGAAAATTAGGGCAAAATTAGGGTTTCACTTTTTAACCTAGTTTTGTAAGCATTTTGGGGGTTCTTTGCTTGGGAGTTTTTTTTTTGAAAAAAAATGGGGGATTTGCATTGGAGCAACAGATTGGGGAAGTTCTTCATCAAGATTCATGCTCGGATTTTGCATTATGAGGTAGGATTCGAATCTACTCCTTTATTTATTTGTTGAATACAAAAAATAGTATCTCCCATGAATGTCTTGAGGCTTAGTTTCAGTTTTCTCCCAATCTTGGTTGTTCTTGAATCAAACCCTCATTCTTGAAGGATTTTGTAATTTTAAACTTGATAGGAAAATTTTCTCCCATAATGGAGGTTTTGGGTATAAATCTGGAAATTTATTTTATGATTGCAAAATGGGGGTTTATTTTGTTTACATTTTCGTTTTGGGTGTTTTGCTCATGATATTCAAAAAAAAAAATATAAAAACAGAGAGGTTGCTGGAAAATACTTTGAGTTTTGCATTTTCAGGCTGTTGTTCTGGAGAGATATTCACATATCTTTTTGTATTGCTTCCTTATTCTATTTAGTTCTGGAAAAAAAAAAGAAAACAAAATATATATATGGATATAAAAATGAAAGGGGTTTGCTGGAACTTATTCTCCTTTTTCCCTGTCTGTAAGACTATGTGATTTGGGGATTTGTTATGGTTTCTTTTTATTTATTTCTTTTTGCAAATCTGTGTGTTGAAGACTATGAAAAAAATAATAAATAAATAAAAAAAAAAAACGCAGCAAAAAGAATTTCATTACCTTCCCTCTCGCAGAAGGTAGCTACTGCTACCAAGTTGGTAGGCAGCGCTACCACTGGTAGCGATCTGCTACCAAATGGTAGCAGTGCTACCTGAGGTAGCAGCCTGCTACCATTGGGTAGCAGCGCTACCAGTGGTGGGCTGCGCTACCAACAGGTAGAAAGGGCTGCCAAGGGGAGACCCACGTGGTTGTCCACGTGGGATTCTTTCCCTCTTTTTTTTGCAAATTCAAAAAAACAGGTTTGGTTATATTTAATTTTTAATTATTATTTTTTTTTATTATTTTATATAATCTTAAAAAAAAAAAGAAAGGAAGATATTTGTATGTTATATATAAAAAAAGGGGAAGAATTCTGATTATTAACTGAGTTTAAAATTAGTATTAGAGATTTAAATCTAATCTCCTAGTTATTATGTAATTTTAAATTCAGTTCTTATCTCATTTAATTTCAAAATTAGCGCATAATATATTTGGATTTTAGAGGATCAACACGTAGAAAATCCATTCTCTAATGCAAGTTTTCAATTTCATATTGGTTACGCCATAATCGAGTTAATATTTATTATTAACATGGACTAATTAGTAACGGTGGACTAATACACATTTTTAAATATAGTTAAATTATCAAAACCATAAACTCGATCGACATTAATGGATAGAAATGATATGGATAAACAAATGCATCTTCCGGGTGATGTCCTTGCAGTTTAAATTGCTGTAATTAAATTGGTTAGTTTATAGTAAGACTTGATATGCTAGTTTTGGTCATAAGTCGGTCAAAACCCCACTTAGGCTACCGTCAAACAATAGAATTTAGGTTTGTTTGTTTTCATTTGTTATGATTCAATTTGACCCGCTTTTAAAAGGGATCACTATGTAATGATCAATCGAGATAGTGGTTGAATGGTGTATGTGTTCGCCTAAAAGGCAGAGTTGTAAAGACATGTAAATATGTAACCTTAACTATATTAAATGCCAGAGGGGTCTTGCAGTTGAGCAGACCCGGAGATGTAGCCCCTTTAGGGGTGAACTCCGAGATCATTCCTGTGTTATGCGGTGTTTTAGTTTTCCCTTGTTTCATGCTTTAAGTATCATGGATGGTTGTATTTCTTGCATAACTGTATGGTGGAAATTTAATAAATTCAATTCTAGATGCATAACATTATTTATCTTGATAAATGTAGTAACTCAGATTCATAAAACATCGTAAAATGTGATTATGGCAAAGTGTTTAAAAAATGTTAATTTAAATTGTAATAGTGGAAAGAATCTTGCTAGAATACTTTATTGGATTAACTTGTTATTAAGTATATTAATGGAATGAATGTAAAAAGGAAACAAAGTTAAAATTTATGCCACGATTCTTAGATTGAAATCTAGAAGATGAACATCATATAAATAACTATCTTTTTACCTTAGAAAAAGAATCACGCCATGTCAATTATGTTTCATTACATAGGATGAAATTGTTAAGTTATTTCACGCTTTAATCATAACCAATAATCCTCACCAGATTAATTTGATATTCGTGTGGGCTCAACTAGGCATCCATGTTGTATTTTGGAAGAATATACTTAATAATTTATGTTGAAATTATAATCAATAATCCTCACCAGATTTAATTTTATAATTGGGTGAACTCAATTAGATATCCTTATACTAACCTTTATAAAAGGAATTCCCTCATGATTGCTAAAGTTGATCTAAAATGGGAAAGTAATTGATTTGTCGTTTATACATTAAATCTTAGTAAAAGTATCTCTCTAATTTTAAGTTCAATTAACAAAAAGAAAAAAAAAAAAAAAAGAGATATGCAAAAGATATTTGTATTTTAATCCTAATAGAAGAACGTCATTATGATCTTATTATGCTAATCTTGAAATGACGAATGTCATCTAGTTAACGATACTTTAATGTAAAGGATGCTTCCGTGTGTCCTAAGGCATATCCATCTTAATGAAGTTAGTCCATCTCTTTGTATTATTAAAACTTCAAATGAATTCTATGACTACTCACATTATACCTTTCATAAAAGAACTTCAACTCATCAGTTGGCTATGCACGAAATCAAAAGAAGGGATCTCACTCTTTTAGCTGTAGTTAATCCTTAAGGAACGAACTTTTCTTGTTAACCATACTTTTTAATATTTAAGAAAGATATCAAATGTGGGTGAATATTTTATAATCAAATGTAGAAATCCTCGCTTTACTATTCGTAGTTTAACCTTAAATGAATGGATCTCAATAGGCATATTTTTAAACATTAAAGGATGAAATCAATTGTGAAGGGATACCACAAACCCAAGAAATGGACTTCATTATACTAAACACATGAACCCTTTTGGGGGCCTCTTAATGTAATTATGAAATTAAGTGCATCGAACAAATAACCTATCAAAGGCCTCCAATCCACCCAAAGTAGATGGAAGCTTCCTAAAGATTTAAGGTGTTAAACCATTGAACACATATGTAATCAAGACCTTTGCGTAATCTCGTAATTAAGATATCCTGTTTAATGGATCTATTGACGCATGTTGAGTTAGGTGTAAGGTTATGTAATCGCGTTGGGAAACTCCTTAGGATCGTTTTAGCCTTCCGCTGTGATATCTAAGTTATCAGATAACTCCAATGTATTTTAATGTCGTGTCTAATTATGAAATGAGTTAACTTCAAACTATCTTAATGTTGTAACTTATAATTAACTACTCTTAATATTATATAAAAAAAAAAAAATTACACTCTATTTGAGTGTTTTTAACTTAAACCCTTAGGGGTTTCCTGGCGGGGCATTACAAAGACCAAACCAATCGACAGAATGACTAACTAAAGGCACTCACCCGAGTGTTACTGACTAAAAATAGGGTCAACTACTATCTCCTTCACTTCCATCAGAAAATATAAGGCACGCTCAGACCTGTGTAGCCAGGTGGAGATGATACCCCGTACCTACCCGGTACTTGTACCTGCAACATCCTGCATCATCGACCACACATGCATATATACATATATAGAAATTTCAACATACACACCGATGAAGGAGAATCACGATGTTCCCTGTCTCACCGAGATGAGTGAAGGAAAATCATCCCCATGCATCCCATACACTCGCAGATACACAACACACAGTGCATAGATGAAGTAAAGTGTCAGTACATAGCAATGAACCATATAATGCCATAAAACATAAATGCATAAATACTGCAAATAAAACATATGTCTCATAATCAGATAAAACATGAAACAATGTTATACAATTCTAAATAACCAATGATAATGTATCCACTGAGAATAATAAGAACAAAGTATCAGTTCAAACAAGTAAGGGTACTACAGAGATGATCATTAATGAACCTATACAAAGTGCACTGGTACAGAATGTGGATCCAGTCACACCGACATCATCAGAGAATTCCATAGTGACTGAAGAACAACAACATGCGAATAATCCCAGGTATGTAAGATTGAATCACTCAGAAAATTAGATAATTGGGAATAAGTATCAAGGTGTTATGACAAGAGGAAGACTGGTAAATGAAGATGTATGCTCAATTTCTCAAATTGAACCGACATCTATTATTAAAGCTTGTCAAGATGAACATTGGATTAAAGAAATGGAAGATGAACTAGAACAAATTGAAAAGAACAATACATGGACATTAGTTCCCTGGCCTAAAGACAAAAATGTAATTGGAAATAAATGGGTATTCAGAAATAAACTTAATGAAGATGGCAAGGTAATCAGGAACAAAGCAAGACTAGTGTGTAAAGGACATTCACAGAAAGAGGGAATTGATTATAATGAAACCTTTGCATTGGTAGCTAGAATTGAGGCAGTCAGATTATTTCTTGCATTTGCAGCTCATAAGAACTATAAAGTATATCAGATGTATGTAAAATGTGCATTTCTAAATGGTGATCTTGAAGAGGAAGTTTACATTGAATAGCCTAATATATTTTCATTGACAAATGTTAAAGATATGGTTTGTAGATTAAGGAAAGCTTTGTATGGACTGAAGCAAGCTCCTAGAGCTTGGTATGCTAGATTGGACAAATATCTTTTGAAGCTTGGTTACACTAAAGGTAATGCTGACAACAAATTATATTTCAAAGTGACTAATGATGACATCTTGGTTATTGAAGTTTTTGTTGATGATATCATTTTTGGAGGAGAAGATGGATTGTGTAAAGACTTTGCTAACAAGATGCAAGAAGAATTTGAAATGTCTATGATTGGGGAGATAAAATTCTTTTTAGGATTGCAGATTTCATAGATTGATAAAGGTATATTCATATGTCAAACAAAATACTTGAAGGAACTACTGAAGAAATTTGGTATGGAAAACTCTAAACCGGTAATTACTCCTATGACTACAACTGATAAGTTGACATTGAAGGATGATTCAGCTCCTATTAATCTGACAAGATACAAATCTATGATTGGAGGTTTACTGTATTTGACACAAACAAGACCTAATATAATGAATGCAGTATGTATTGTTTCAATATTTTAGAGTAATCCTAAAGAAAATCATGAATTAGCAGTAAAAAGGATTTTCCAATATCTACAAGGCACAACAAATCTTAGTTTTTGGTATCCTAAAGATGAAAATTTTGATTTATGTGCATACACCGATGCAAATTGGGCAGGAGATGTAGATGACAAAAAGAGTACCACTGGTGGAGCATTCTTTCTTGGTGGCAGATTGATTTCATGGTTGAGCAAGAAGCAGATTTGTACATCATTATCAACAACAAAATAAAAAGATGTTGCAGCAACAACTAATTGTACTAAGGTATTATGGATTAAGAAAATGTTTAAGGACATAAAAGTAAAATGAAAAGAACCTATAATCATTTATTGTGATAATTTAGCAGCAATTGATATATCAAAGAATTTGATATTTCACTCTAAGACTAAGCATGTTTCTATCAAATATAAATTTCTGAAAGAGAATGTTGAAGCAAAAGAAGTAAGATTGGTTTATGTAAATACTAAAGAGCAGATTGCAGATATCTTTACTAAGCCTTTACCTAGGGAAATTATTGAGTATCTCAGAGAGAAGCTTGGGGTGATACCCCCACTGGTAGAGATTTAGATAGTTGAAGATTGGCATCAAACTGACAGAAACTAATAGAGAAACCTTTTTCTAGCTTTGATGGAGGAGAGCTACCTCATAGGGGGAGTAGTTGGTTATATTAATTGGTCATATTAGTTGGTCATATGTTCTGGTATTTATTTGCTTTGGCATTTGATGTCAAAGGGGGAGAAAGAAAGTATGAAAAAACATTCTTGGGAGAGAGATCTATGAGACAATATTCATTGGGGGAGAGATATATACTCTTTGTATTTTGGTTTTGATTTCTGGTATTGATCTATTTTGGAGATTGTTGGTTTTTGGTTTTTGGCATTTTGTTTTGGCACTTAGATGTTTTTCCATCTAGTGTTGCCATCAATGCCAAAGGGGGAGATTGTTGGTATTATGGATGTGTTGCATTAGTTTTGTCATTGATGTCAACACTTATCCTTCTGGAGATCTATGGTTATGTTGAACTGACACATTGTGTTCATCGGCAAGTTCAGTGACTTATGCACAGTCACCGGTATATTGTTCACCGACACTGAGGATGACTTGTTATCTTTTGGAGATCACTTGATTATGTCGAAGACATGGTTTGGATACTTGGTTTTGGTGTTTTGGTTATTGGTCTAATCAGATAGACATATTTTTTATTACTGACAGATTGGTCTAGGTTATGGACCTGTATGCATTATCTATTCAAGATCAGCATGACATGTTATAAAGATGATTTATTGATTAAATGTATTGAGCTGACATGATGCATCGCATCTAGACTTGTTTGTAATTGATTTAATTGTAATATTCTTAGTGAGTCGACCTACACATTTGGTCTTAGGTTTTGATATATGTAAAGTCTCATTTGTGAGATGAAAGAAGGGATATGGTATGCAAGGTTATGGAATGGTATTATAACATGGTGTGTGCAAATATTGAAGATCATATGAGCAGACCATAGCGAAGGTTCAAGGAAGGTTTGAAGGTGATTATTAGAGCTTAACCGGTACTGAATCCATCATTGGAGATGCTATTTTGAGTAGTACATTATTCTAGGATTTAACCATCCTACTGTAGTCATTGCAACTCCCTTTTGAGCAGTGTGCTCTAGGTGGTTGGCCTTTCTGCATGTGCAGACCCCATTTGTATACACATACTATCTATAATAGTATCATTTGATTGTGGGTAAGGTTTCCCACCGTGGTTTTTCCCCTTACAGGGTTTCCACGTTAAAATCTTTGTGTTATGTGTTGTGGATGTTGTTTCTCTTTCTGTTTCATGCATTAAGTTACACCAGTATTGATATTAACTGTTAATCTATTAAATTGACATTAAGTTTGGTTTACCAGTATTAAGTATCAAGTTTGATTAAGTTATAATTGGGTTCAAATTCATAGACAACTGATTCACCCCCCCCCTCTTAGTTGCCTTTCGGTTCCTAACAATGTTATGGTAATGATCTATGAGATGATGTTAATACTTCTATGATTGATCTATGATAATAGGAATGCTATGTTATTGATAACGAAAATCTATGCTAACATGATTAATTGATGATGATAATACTATGCTATTTATATTAAGACTATGATCTAAAAATGATTTTACAATGCTTGTGTGAGACTGACAAAGAGAGACAAAATCTATATTCTAAGACTAAGACTTGGTGGCCCCTGATAATAAAGGAATGACTCCTATTTATAGAGGTAATGGGAAATTGGATGGATAGGATGGATTTAGCTTGGGAAGGGCTAGGATTTCATGAGGAGGGATTGATCCTCAATCTATGTTTTCAACTTTCACCAATTAAATGATGACAAATGACATCATGAGAGGGCTTGAGAGGAGAGGGAAGAAGCATTAAATTCTTGAGAGGACATGATGGCAACCTCATGTGGTTGAGATAAGGATAGGTTAATGGATAAATCTTTTTTCCAAGTATAGTGTCCATCCTTGACTAGACTTTTACTCTATGCTTGATAGACATATTTAGACCTATTAGACCTATTTAGACTCTTGATGATGATGCTATGGATTATGATGATGATTTGGCATTTGTTTCAGTTGCTTTATGCTATGGATTACTATGAGGACTTATGATACTTTGATTATTTATATAGATGATGGTGCTATCCTTATTGATTTCATGATTGGATAGATACATGTGATTTGATGGACTTCATATGTATTCTTGTAATGAATATCTTTCATGTCCTATTTTGTTGATGGATTACATGGATCATGCATTGGATGATATTATGGATGATTTATGTTGATTTAGTATCTGATGTTATTATTGATATTCTAACCCTATTTCATGGATTTAATTGATGAGATGTTGTATGATGTGTTGACCTTTGCTTGACTATCTTCATGGAGAATCAACATCACATCACTCATTGTGAGCGGGATGTGTCGCTGCATATTTCCACCACTTGTTTGTTATATATGTATATATACATGTATCGTTGTTGGTGGTTGCAAGACTTGCAGGTACTGGACATCTATTCCTCATGGAATCCCCAGGTGTGAGCTCCCTTGGCTTCACAGGTGCGAGTATGTCCTTATCCCAATGGTAATATGTGGTTTTGGAGTTAGCACAGGTTCCCTTCACATACTCTAGGTTTAAGTTGTCACTAGGCACAATGGGTCATGTCAGTTGTCATCTTGGCTCTTTCAGTTTTGTGAGTATGTTAGTATTGATTGACTCCTTTGGTGTGTGGATTATTCATGTTGTGGTTTATTTAATTGTCATGTGGTTATTTATGTGGCATTGGATTATTTGTTTATTTGTTGAGAGATTTGATAGTTAGTATTATATATTTTTAATTATTTGATTTAAGTTATTTGAGCTTTTGATTATTTGATTTATTATTTTTAGATTTATGGTATTTATTTAATTAATAATTATGTAAGGATTATTTAATTAATTATTGATGGTTTACTATAGTCTAAGTATAAATTAATATTTAAATTGGAAGTAATTAATTATTTAATATTTGATTTATTTGATTATGTTTTCCCTTTGTGATTATTTAATTAAATACCTATAATCTATAAAGTACTAAATATTATTTCCTATAGGGCTATAGTTTAAATACTAAAATTTATTTGGGTGTATGGTAATTATACCTTGGGATATTAAAATATATTTATCCCACCTAATTATAATATATGTTAATATCTCCTACCTACCCTATTCTCCTATTGGAGGATTTTATTTTAGGAAACAATAGGATATGGGAAAAGTATTCCAAAACAGAATTTTCCCATTGGTTGGATTTTTTTAGGGTTTCCTGGTTATTGTTTCTTTTTAACGGATTCCCTATGACTGTTCACAGATTACATTCTTTGGATTTGGATTCTCGATGGATTGCTTGGACTTGGTTTGGAAGAGATTTGGGCTTGTATTTGGATTGCAAAGCTTGTGGGCTCTCCTTCAGCTACCTACCATCACACGGGTTGCAGGTTGGAGGCCATTCCCTTTGTTGTTTATCTTTGTTTTCATTGTCTCCAAATGTTTACTCCGTGAATGATTTGTGTGGGGGAAAATAAATAGTTTGCTTCCATCTTCTTTGTTCTTAATGAATTTGATTGGGAATCCATGGGTTATGAGATCTTTGTTTGATGGAATTTTGAAATTGTCTTTCCTATGATTGCCGAGAAATGCACGACATGAAGTTTTCTATGTATTCAGAATTATTTCCTACCTATGTGTGATTGTATTTGATTATTGTTGCTTTGGATATTTTTTTCATGTTGTTAAAGATATAAGGGAGTTTGTGGAGTTGAGAGGAGAGAGTCTTGTGAGCTTCCATTTTGGCCTTGTTGTGAGGAAGACTCATGCGACTCATCTCCTTTTTAGACATTTTATATTTCTCTTATTTTTTATATGTTTTCATATCTAGAATAAGTTTATTGTTTGTATTTAGATGTGTGTTGAGTCTATTCCATGATTTGGATTCAAGATTTGGTGTTAGATGGTTTTATGAACTTGTTGAAGATGTTTTTTTTCCTCCTAAAGTCTATATAATGTTTTCAATTGGATTTCCTTGGGTGAAATTTATTATTTTATGATGTTTATACCTCCTTAGAGTTTATTTCGTGTCGATTCCAATGAGTATATACACATCATATTAAGCCTACTATATCTTGTGCAAATTTGATCCCATTTTTTTGCATTTTCTGTCAAAAAGTATAGTTTGATGCAAATGTTCTACAGAAGTCTGTAAATGAGCTACAAGATCTAACAAATGTGCTATAGGACTAAAAAAATTCACTAAAACAATAAAAGTATGCGCTAGACTGTCTGTTTTAGGGTTTTGATCAATTTAAGGTCCTATTTGATGTTAGTTGTGTTGAAATGTGGTGATTGATCAGCAAAGTACTGTACACTCAGCACGTATCCTTGCTAGGGTCTAGGGTCGGACCGAGCCCCGGGCAGGGGTTCGAGGGCGGTAGTCCCCGAGGAAAGCGGGGGTTCGGGGGTGGGAGCTCTCGAGAAAAAAATCTATTTCTATCTCTCGAATAATTGGTGTTGTCATTGTCTTTATTGAGCTTGATAATTCCTTTAGCTACCAGAGCCATTTCAATGCTCATTCCTTTCTTAATGAGTTTCTCTATAGTACTGGGACTTTTCAATTTTAGCTCATACATCATTTCTGGGACCAAATTCTGGATAAACAGATTCACTTATTGTTCTTCGGGTATATCAAGAGAAGAACAACTATACAAGCTTTGCCATCGTTGCAAGAAAGTCACTAATGATTCACCTTGCTTTTGCTTGGTGTTGCATAAATCTGACATGGTCACATCACTGTCGATGTTGAATGCAAAATGAGATAAAAAATTTTGAGCCAATTCAGACCAAGTCTTTATATTTCCTGGCAAATGTGAATACCAATCCATAGCTTGTCCCGTGAGACTTCGTGCAAATAAGCGCATTAAATACGTCTCTTCATAGCTTACCTCAGTACATGCCGTGAAAAATGCTCGAATGTGATCTTTTGGATTACCGTTCCCTTTATATTTCTCAAAATTAGGTGCCTCAAAATGCTTAGGGAATGGAGGCATGTATACACTCTTGTCAAAAGGATTAGGATATAAATCTTGATCTGTCTACAACTTCTTTGTTCCTTTAGTTTCTAATGCGTCAACTTTTCGTTGCAACTTCTCAAGTTGTTGCGCAATTGTATCAGATTTTAGAGGTCCATCATTAATCCCAATTGGTATCCTTTGTCGATACATCGCATTTCCGATCGGTTGTTGATACTCTGAAATGGCCATTTTTGGTGTCTTCGGCATATAAAATTCTTGGTACATCGCTTGTTGTTGCGGTTGTGCTATGCCTTGACATCGACCTTGTTGTTGTGCTTCTTGGAGCCTAGGTTGATATTGCAATTGAGTAGGTTGTTGATATTGCATAGGCGCCAATTGCGGTTATGAAGTAGGATAGCTTGTTTGCCTTGGCACATATTGTGGCACATGTTGGTGTTGAGGCTGACGGATCAGAATTTGTTGACTTTGTGCCAATTGTTGTCGTGGTGTATATCCCATCATTTGTAAAAAACTTTGTTTAGATGGTTTTCGTTGCTTCTCCTTAGGATGGGGTATAGCACTTGCATTAACTTGCTGTGTTGTTTGTCCAATCCATTGTGATGGTTGCAAGTTTGGATTAACTTGTAATGGTACTGAAGGTGCTGCAATTTGTTGTCGAATGCGAAATTGTTGTTGTTGCACATTACTTGTTTGCACATTCGATTGTACCTTTTGTATATTACTCAACTTTTGCAACAATTTTTGTTGGTGCAAACCACTATCCGTAGCTCTTTGTGTTGCCATTATCGAAGGATTTGTCGCAATAGTGTTCGGCAAAGATATTGAACTTAACAAGACATAAGAACTTTGTTGCATCGTGGAATTATTTTGGACATTGGTGACATTAGGCATTCCAGTTGTGAAGCTTTCCTGCATCTTATATTTTGATCCAACTTTATGCATGTAAGGAACCACTTCTTGTTGAGGGACAGCTATGAATACTTGTGTGTGCTTCATTTGATCTTGTGTTACAGGTGTTGCATTGAATAGTGGATTATTTATTGTCTCAAATGGTGACTTCTGAGGAATAGTCACTGTCAATGCCTTTGAAGCACGTTTACTCATCAATGTAGGTTGAGTTGCTTGTTGTGCATTTTCTTCATTTGGATGCGGGGAAAAACTTAACAACTCACCGCTTTGTTGTTCTTGCACATTGATTTGGTCACTTGAAGAGGTCACATTACTCATCATGTTAAGATACTTTTGTGGAAACATCTTAAAGACCTTGTTCAAGAACTTATCCATCTTTTTTGTTATCTTTGGATCTTGAAGGAACATGTCAACATCATCAGAAGCATCGGAATTGGATGAAGAATCTGGTTGGACATTTGGATTCATTTCTTGTTGAATGCCTTGATTTGAACCAAATCCTTGTGAGAGGGTTTGTTCTTCATATAATGTTTGAGTTTGAATGTCATGTTGCAGGTGTGGTTGATTCAAATTGAAAGGCGCACTTCCTCTTGGAGTTGGTGGAACACTCCCATGTCCTGGTTTCATAGGTACAAACACTGGTTCATATAATGGAGGTGGTCCAAGTTGAACCGTTCCATATGGTGGTAGAGATGTGTTTGATGAACCTTCAATTTGTGTTGTTTGACTAGTTTGAAACTGTGAATTTGCTATGTTGTCCATGGGTTGATACGTTGGTTCACCCATCTTTTTAGATTTTGATCTTGTCTCAATAGGCATGTCACTTGTGCAAATGAAATGTTTTTGGAATTTTCAAAGATAATGTATGATATGCAACTAAGTGCAAACTTAAATAGATGAAAATGCAATCTATGTTTTTGGTTGTTTTTGAAGATTTTGACAAACTTTTTGAATGCAAATCTAAGAGAGGGACCCTTAGGAAATTGGAATGATATCTAGACCTCAAAGGACAAAAGGACTTAAGTGACAAAAGGACAAAATGACAAAGTCTCCCCTATATGCTTGGATACTAAGCTAGGTTTGACCAAATGATATTGATGATAGAAGGATAAAAGATTTAATAAGGTCTAGATCTCCTAACAATGACTTAGGGTTGTATCAAAGATTTGGATTACTCAAGTATGACAAAACCTAGTTTTGACACTATATGCTAAGGGACAATTAATATGCAAGTGACCTTAATATGACATGATAATGACCTAAACTTAATGAAGAGACCTAGGGTATGCAAAATATGAATGTATGACAATGGTATGACTCTAATGCAAGAAGACACATGCAAATGGATGACTTTTATTGATATGCAAAGGAGTATGACCTAGGTGGAACCTAACCTTGGTAGTTGACAATGAATCTTTGCAAAATGCAACCTAGGATGAACCTAAATGTAAGTGACATGCTTGTTGAGACAAGATTTTGAACAATATTTGACAACCATGTTTGAAGATGAGTTTTGAATCTTGTTGAACCTTTGTTGGATGAATGTCTCTTGTGTTTAATCTTATGTTGGATCAATTTGTTTTTCTCTTGAAATGAGATACAATTCAACTTTTGACAAGCAAAGAATACAAGATATTGCAACTTAGACTCAAGACAATCATGCTCATCTCCACATTTCTTATGGTAGGCAAGGACATTAGGTACTTGAGAGGTAGACTCATTATGGGATTCAAGGAGAATACATAGATGCTTGACCCCACAGGCTCCCCTCCATGACACTCACTTCTCAGGGCAGCCAAGCATCAGTCCCCATGGAAATCTCCCCATGGCAAACTTAGTATCTCTTCCAAGTATCTGAACTTGTCCTTATCAAGCAACTAGAAGGGTTTTTGGCCTCTAAAAATAAGGTGTTTAGTAAGGATTTTTGTTAAGCGTTACTCCTTGATGTCATGCAAGTGTGATTGAGACATTAAGCCCATCAAGATACCAAACAAATGTAGTCGTGCAAGCATGATTTAGACCAAGAGGCCCTACTTAGATGTTGATATGAGAAAGAGTTCAAGGGTCATCACTTCCAAAGTAACTGCAATTCCCATGTAACACTTCCTTCAAAGCTTTCGCTCATCGGGTATTTTTTTATAGTGAGTTAGAATGCCAAGGTATTCTAGACGTACTCACTTTGGGTCGTTCCCTTCTCATGATTATCACTTGCTTGCAAAAGCAAAGTGGTCGGGAAGGCAGGCCCTCTAAAGGAGGCACACAATCAAAGACACGAGCATGGTATCGAAGATCTGGATTTCTGATCACCCTAAGAAGGATGAGAGCATACTCTCCTACTCCAATGTCACACTCAACAATCAAAGAAAAAACATGTTCATTCCAACCTATTAGAAATCACTAGGTGCCTAAAACATTAATGACAAACACCAAGTTTAGTTGTTTCTCCAAGGCAACCTGCAAAACCCAAGTTAGAAGTTTGAGGTGTTTATTCTTTGACTATCGATTCTGCATAACACATGTTAGTAGTTTGATTTGTTTTCTTTGCCATGCATATGCCAAGATGCTGCATAGATAATTAGTACCAAAAAACAGAACACAGAAAATAGAATGCAAAATCAAGACAATTTTCAAGTAAAACACTGCACTTTTACCTCTGTTCTGGACTTTACACAAGCGCAAAAGTCATGACACAGGTGCAGAAGTCATGACATAGGTGCAGATGTCATGACACAGGCACATAATGTCTTCAACACAAGCACAGAATGCTCAACACAGGCGCAGGTTGCCTTACACAGGCGCAGAAGTCTCCAGAAAGCCCTGCACTGCCTTATTTTTGGGTTTTTTTGGCCTGCAAATCAACTCAAAAGCACTCAAAGACATAGTAAAGGGGTTAGATGGTTAGTGTTCACGTCGGGTTCACCAATTAATGTACGTTAGGAAATAGGAAATCATCACAAAACAATATGAACATACTAATCATTAGCTCGATCATGAAAGCACAACTGCAATGATCTATCCTAAACAACACTCAATAGAGACATGAAATAAAAATATTCAAAACTAGAAATTAAGCAAACCAAAGGTATGATTTGAATTCTCCTTCATGCGGCTCCATTGTCCTTCTTTCTTCTCCAAATATTTTTGTTGTGGATCTCACCTACTAGTGCATGATCATGATATGAAAGCAAGTAAATAAGATATTGCTCAAGAATACTCGAAGCGTGATTAACTAGAAATTCGATAATTTGATTAGGGGATTCGATTGAAGAAATTCATCCAATTTATAGAGAAATTGGAGAAAAGACAAGCATGATTCAATTCAAATGGAAATTGCAAATCAATTATGTCAATTATGACAAATTATGACAAATTATGCACTTTCTATGCAAAATTTGTTGATTGATAATTTATGACAAATTATGACAAACTTCTATGTCAAAAATTGATTGATTGTCAATTATGACAAATTATGACAAATTTCTATGTCATTTCCATGAATTTAGGAGAGAAATAGGAGGAAAATTGAAATTAGGAATTAGAAAATTAGGAAATTAGAAAATGAGGAATTTAAGAAATTAGGAAAAAGATGAAATTGATGAAAATTAGAAATTAGGTAAATTAATTAATAATTTATCATTTATTAATTAATTCACAAAGAAGAATAATTAGCCAATTAAATGAACATTTAATTGTGACAAGAAAACTTAGCATAAATAAATAATTTATTAATCCTAAAGGAGGAAATGACAAATCAGGTTAAATGATTAAATCACGAAACCCTAGAAGATGAATTAGGTCTTGATGAAAGATAATTGACTCAATCATGATTTTGAATTGATAAATGACCAATGTGATATTGAGAAAATGCGCCAATTGACGAGGAACAATGACTAATTGATCCAAATTGACATAAATGAGACAAACAACGATCGATGATAAATCGATCACAAAATGACAAGATCGAACAAGACAACAAGAATCGATGACAAAATAGATTGCAAAACGACAATATTGAAAATGACCACGATTAATGACAAATCGATCGCAAAATGACAAGATTGAACATGACAATGACCGATGACAAATCGATCGTTAAAACGACAAGATTGAAAATGATAAGGATTGATGATAAATCGATCGCCAGATGACAAGATTGATAATGAGGACAACGATCGATGACAAATCGGTCACAAGATTGATAGGAGGACAAAACCCTAATTAGGATTGACGATGTCCAAAATAATGACAAATGAGCATGCACATTGATGCAATAAGATAAGATCGATTAAAATCATGACTGGAGATTGTTGTCGACAAAACCAAATTCGAGAGGCGAGACGAATGAAGAATGTAGACGAATGACTCGATGCTCGCAAATGATAAAAATCAAGTGCAAAACATGGAAGAAATGTTAATATGATGCAAAAACCTAAAATGAGGCAATGCGCAAATGTTAAAGTATGACTCCGCAAGCGTTGACCATTTTTAGGTGTCTACAATAATAAATAATATAATTAATTGATTTATGCCTCATGACTTGATCCTAGGGAGGATGTTTTAGGATAAGCATGAGAAGGTCGTGAAGACGGTAAGTCAATCTCACTTGATCTCTCATAAGTTGAGATGGATCCACATGTCTATCAGGATAGGGCCTTATGTTATGTGTTATGTGGATGGCAT
The DNA here is from genome assembly GCF_030272615.1 of Cryptomeria japonica. Classification (NCBI taxonomy): domain Eukaryota; kingdom Viridiplantae; phylum Streptophyta; class Pinopsida; order Cupressales; family Cupressaceae; genus Cryptomeria; species Cryptomeria japonica. Next base: position 481,860,215 of record NC_081415.1, on the reverse strand, counting down.
GTGATGACACTCCACTCCTACATGTGTTCCCTTTTATTTTCTTATGACTATGCCTTATTGGTTGATATACCTCTGGGAGTTTCTTATTGTGATTGTTTATGTTGGCTGTATTTGCTCCATGCTTGAGAGTGTTGTTGTAATCTTGTCTTTTGGTATTAAGTCTCAACCTAGATTTAGAGTGTGTGTTGGGACCTTGTGTCATCTCCTAGCATGGGGGTGGTTCCTTTGGTTCCACATGGTTGGGTGGTTGGTGCTTTTTACCATTGGTCTTTTTCCCCTTGTTGGTGTTCTTTCTTGCATAGAAGTGGATTCTTCATCATGATGGATTATGGATTCTATTGTAGGAGATTCATGTATTTGGATATCATGTATATGAGATGTAAATTACTCTTGTAATGATCATAGGAAAAGTAGTAGATGGATGAGCTATGCTCTTGTTATGTAAATCATGTATGTAGCCTAGATGATGCCTTGGATTGAGTCTTATGAATGTAATGTAATTTAGATATTTGTGATTGATGTTATGAAATTGATTCATGTAGATCCATATTCTTGTAGTGGTTTCATATTGACTAGACTTGTTCATGTATGTGTTGATTGATATTTGAAAGAAATGGGAAACTAGCCTTGTAGTGGATTCTTAGGTGATAATGAACCTTATATGGTATAATGATTATAAGGATTAATCAAGGCTGAAATATTCTCATTATTAAATGTGGTTTTCATTCATGTTAATGCATTGAAATGTTAGGCATAACAATGGTTAATTGATGATGGCATTAGGAATTTGTATTAAGCATATAGGAAGCATTTAAAGAAAAGAACATATTGGGGTTTAAGTATCTCATAAGTGATCGTATGTGTTAAAAGGAATTTATTCCATATTATGCATTTAGTGAAAGATAAACATGATGGTTGCATAGTGTTCATAATGATTTGAATGGTTAAGGGATAGTAGGAAAATTTGGAATTGGAGTTTAAAATATTACTTAGAAATGGGATTGATTATGCATTTATTTCATGTAGTCTAAGAGGTTAAAAGGTTTGCATATCATAATAAAGGAAAGAATTTAGGATCATGTAATATGAGAGGAAATGTTAAGTGCATTGCATATATGTAGATTATTAAAGGATGTATCAAGTAATGCATGTCATTGAGTAGGAGGTTAAACCTAGAATAGAGTGCATCAATGATCATGTAGTTGAATATCATTCTAAGGGAATAAGTAAATGAATTGCATATGAGAATTCTGAAATAGTAATGGTTTTAGATTAGGTAATGATGCATAGATGTTATTGCTTGGGTTTAAGGAAACTATGTAATGATGTTGAGATACCCCAGGGAAGTAGAGCAATGTGTATGTTGTTAGTAGTTCTACTTGCGTATTGATAAAGGATTATGGTTTAATCTTATTATCAAGTTATTAATGAGTTGCATAAAAGATGTTTAAGTGAACATTAGTTGTTACATAAAAATAAAAAGTGTTTCATTAGATGTTAGTTTAGCTTATTTTCTCTAGTGTATTTTGGCGGCCATTACACCAAGGGATAAAAGAAAGTGCAAGGGTTAAAGGGTTACCTTATTCAAACCATTAAATTCTTGAAGAGTCTTGAAGGTTACTTTGGATGGTTGAGTTAGTTAATAAGTCTCTAACCCATTTTAAAAATGTGGGTTATCTTATTGGAAGGCTTTTAATTTTTGTTAGAGCCTTAAATGCTTTTGGGAGACTTTGGGGGCTAACTTGTGGAAGAAAAGGCTTTTAATGTTTGTAAGAGCCTTAATTGTTTTGGGAAGTGACTCCTTCCCAATCCTTGGTTTAGGAATGTGCAAATGCTTAAAAGGGGATTAAGCTAATTTAGAAGGATTTAGAAGAAAATTAGTGAGTAAGTGGGCATTGTAGGAGAATGCAAGTGGGTGAGGATAAATAGGGATTTTAAATAAATAATAATTTATTTAAATGTGAGAGATGGGACTTAGAAATTTAAATAAATTAATTTATTTAAATGTCAAAGGGGGTTTTTATTAAACAATATGATTTATTTAATTAATTAAAGGATAGACTTTGGTTAAGTGAATTAAATCAAATAAATTGAATAATTTATTTAATTAATAGAATAAGAGGGTTGGGGTGAATTAATTAAATATTAATTTAATTAATAGTTGAAAAATGATGAAGGATTAATTAAATGTGAATTTAATTAATAGTTGGTTGAATGATAATTAAACAAATATAACAAAGTATGTATTTCAACTATGTAAAAGCCAAGAAACTATTTTTTGAGGCTTGGTGGAAGGCAATGGGGGAATTTTTTTTTTCAAAATCTTGGATTCCTGCAAAATCCAAGTGGGAATCGGTCGATTCGATTTCCACAACAACACATGAATGGTCGTTGGGGTGGGGATTAAATTTGGTGGGTACATACTCCACATGGCTATGATAAATGGATTGGTGGTTAAAACCAGTGGGGTTCACGTTCTACTAGATTTCATAATCGCCTGGTCAATGCTCACTGGACTCTAGTTAAAAATCCAGATCCTCCTCAGGTTAATGGGCAACACAGATTAAAGAAGTCTCCTAAACTAGTTTTTGACATTTGTGAGATTGAGAAGAAAGGTATTTTGTCATTTCCAAACAATATTATTCTTCCAAAGTCCTTTCCTAGCAATATATCATGTGATTATAATGTGTATCACTCTCAATTGGTAAAAAACCAAGAAAAGGGTACTCCTTCAAATACACCTACTACATTTCCTAATACTATTTATCTTCAGCAAAATTCTTTTTATTCTGGGTTTAAATTGCAGTCTCCAAGAATACTAGGCCATGATCGATCTACTGACTATCATGAAGTTTTCTTTTCTGAGGATCTTCTTGCGCCACAAACGCAAGATCTTCATATACAACACTTATTTGTAAGATTTGGAAATCATCTCCTCAATATCAGTATTACAATATGTTGGCTATTTGGTGCAATTGATTATGTATTGCATTGATGCCAACACTAGCTGTTTGGATGCTTTACCGACATCCTTCTGGTCCTAGTATGTTGAGTGGTTTCTGGTTGATTTAAATCTAGCATGATTTGGTAGGCTCCGGTATGATTTGGTTATGGATTTGGCTTGTTCATGATACTCATGTTCATATTCAGTAAGTTGGTTTTGGTCTGGTGATCAGATGCTATCCTATTTGCTTAGAAGCTTGGTTTTTGGTTCCGGCGAGGGTTTCACTGGCAGAGCTTTTGATAAAGATATTTGATGAATTGCATAAGTAGTGTTGGTGTGTCTTCTGGTGGAGTTTTAGGATGTTGATGGTGATCATGTTTGAGACTTGGCGGATGGAGATAATTGTTGTAGTGTGTGGACCTATATTGGGTCCCGGTTGATCTAGGTTATGGACTGACTTTAATGTAACATGTGGATTGGACCTCTAGATGTGTTTTTGGGATGTCTTATGTGTTGGATACTATTTGTTTGGTCTAAGGCTGACATGGTTTGTAATTATGTAATTGGTTTATTATTTGGTGGCCGACCTAACTATTTATGGTCGAGGGTTTGTATATATAGATGTAAGATCTTATTGTAGATCATCATGGTTATGTTAGATGTCATGGTCAGGGGATTTAATGTGTGAATAATGTAATATCATTCAGGTAGAAGATTTGGTTGATCATTGGAGATCAAATTGGGTTTATGTAAGAGGATTTAGTCCTCTGGTATTGATCTTAACTAGAACTGTATTCAGGCATACAAGATGCTATCTTTTGCAGTTCAACACTTCTCTGAATTATATTCTAGATTTCTATGTAGTCAATGAGGCTCCTTTTGTGATGAGCAATGTGCTCTAGGTTGTTGGCCTTCCTGCAAGTGCAGGCCCCTCAATCGTAATTCACATACTTACAATAGAAGTATTATCTGAATGTGGGTAGGCTTCCCACCGTGGTTTTTCCCTTTACTGAGTTTTCCACAGATAATTCTTGGTATCATGTGGATGGTATTTATTCTATGATTATTCTTTATGTTTAATTGGTTTAACTGTTATTATGGTATTATAGTTTTAATTGCTAATTGTTATGGTAAACTATGACAAATGATTCACCCCCCCTCTCAGTTGTCTTTTGGTTGTTTGAACTGTCTAAAAATTGGTATCAGAGCTTTGGTCCTCTCCATATAAAGCTTAACTGCTTGAGGAAGATCCTATGGTGACTAACAGTTCAATCTCATCCAGTTCTTCTAGAGCTATCTTTTGGAGAGATATTCTGAGATTTGTGTGCACTTTCTGATCAACAAATAATGGGATTAACTGCCAAATCATTTGGAAAGGCTATATGGAATAAGTTGGATACTCTTAATGAAGGTGACCTTACAATGAAGATTTCTAAAATTGATGGTTACTGGGTGAGATATGAAAACCTGAAGATGGAAGAAGATGAAAGGATTACTGCATTCATGGAAAGGGTAAATGAGATTGTTATGGGAATTCAATGTTGTGGTGGAACTCTGAGCGAAGATGAAATTGTTTCTAAAGTTCTGAGAGCCCTACCACTAGCTTACAAAATGAAGGATATTGCTATTAATGAGTTGAGAACAATGGCTAATACATCTGTGAACAGAGATACTTTGGCTGGGAAACTATCTTCTTTTGAGCTTGAAGAATTTGGACCTTCTAGAGTTGTGAAGATTGAACCTTCTTTTCATGCATCTACATCTGCAACCGGTAAGCAAGATTGGAAAACTTTATATACAAAGGAATTAGAAGATATGAAGAGAGAAGATGATGAGTTTGAGCAACTTGAAGCACTATTTTCTAGAAGAGTACCTAAAGGATCGATAGGTAGTAAGTATGAAGGAAAAGCATCTTTTAAATGTTTTGCATGTAATAAGATTGGTCATTTTGCATGTAGATGTCCTAAAAGGAATTCAAGATTTGAAGAAAGAGTTAGAAGATCATTTAAGCCTAACCCTAGATATCAAAACAAGTACAAGTAAAGGGAAAACATAGACAAATCATGCTACATAGCGAATGAGGAAGGCATTATTGATTCAGATGATGAATCAACATAAGACTCTTCTAGTGGTTTCGACAATGGGAAGGAATGAGTGTTCTTGGCTATCAAGGAAGATGATCTGACACTGGAAGAAAATGTACCTGAAGAGAAGGAACTTGCTGCTAAAATTGAAGACAAGGATGAATGGGTAATTTATAGTGGTTGTTCGCATCATATGACTAAAGATAAAGGGAAGTTTTTGTCTTTGCAAGAATTTGATGGCGGTCTAGTTAGATTTGGAGATGACAAAGCATGTTTGATCAAAGGAAAAGGAACTATATCATTGGATGTTAAGAACAATACTGACAATGTTTATTATGTTGAAAGTGTAAGGGATAATATTTTGAGTGTAGGACAATTGGTAGATAAGGGATTTCAATTACAGTTCAAGGATAAAAAATGCAAAATCATTAATAGATTTGGTTTGGAGATTGCAACCAGTACACAAACAAAAGGTAACATATTTCATTTGAACTCCAGTGAGAAGACATGTTTGATTACATAGATTCATGAGAGTTGTCTATGGCATAAAAGGTTGTGTCATGTGAATTTTGATTGCATTGTAAAGATCAGTTCAACTAAGGCAGTTAGGGATATACCTAAGATTATGAAGCCCTATAATCCGGTATGTAAAGAATGTCAAATGGGTAAATAGGTCAAAACCTCTTTTATGAGTATACAAGATAAATCAAATGATGTTCTTGATCTTATTCATACTGATTTATGTGGCCCTGCTACAGTTTAAAGTTTTCAAGGTGATAGATATTTCATGCTAATCATTGATTATTATTCTAGAATGATGTGGGTTACTTTTCTAAAAGAAAAATCTGAAGCATTTGAAAAGTTTAAAATCTTTAAGGCTAAAGTGGAAACTAAAACAAGATTGAAGATTAAATGTTTGAGGTCTAATCATGGTGGAGAATTCACATCCGGTGAGTTTAATCACTTTTGTGAGAAGCATGGTATAAGAAGACAATTTTTTGCTCCCCGGACACCTCAATAGAATGGAGTTGTGGAAAGGAAGAATAGAACTATCTTGGATGCTGCTAGAACAATGGTGATGGAAGATAGTATACCTCATATCTACTGGAGAGAAGCAGTGAGCACAATGATTTATGCATTCAACAGAGTACATATCAAAGGAGAAACTGGTAAGACACCTTATATATTATGGTTTGGCAATACACCTACAGTTAAGTATTTTAGAACATTTGGTAGAAAATGTTATATCAAGAGAGATGATATCATTAGAAAATTTGATCCTAGATGTGATGAAGGCATATTTCTTGGTTATTCTAATAAAAACAAGGCATATAGATGTTATAACAAGAGATTACAAAGAATTGTGGAGAGTGCTAATGTCAAAGTAGATGAGTTGAACAGAAGTCAAATCAGAGTTTATGAGAAGGAACCAACAGTAGAAATGATTATATTTGAACCGGTAGCACCTTTATCGGAATAAAGTGTTGAACCAGTTACTCCAATAGTATCAGAGAATTCTAAAGTAATTGAAGAACAAGGAACAAGAACAGTGAGTCAGAGGAGCCAAAAGTCTAGGTGAAATTGGAGAAGGGCTCTCTTACCAGCTTCATGGAGAAGCTTGAGGACTATGACAAAGGTAGTGTTAATTTAGCCATTTCCAAGATTTCTGAAAACTGGTCTAATGGCTCTTTTAAACTTTATAGAGTTAAGTTTAAGCTGGATGCTGGGCTCATTTCCACTGTGACCAAAATGCCCCACACTAGGCTCAATTTCTTTTAAGACCTTAAAGTCTCCAACAAAGCAGTTAACCTATTCTCGTGGAAAGAGAAAGAGAGGGCTAAAATTGGCAAGGCTACTAGGAGCTACTACAAAGTTGCAAACATCAAGAAGTTGCGGGGTTGGGTTCTGAGCGTAATTATGGAGTACATCATGGTTGAAGGTTGTTTCTCTAGGGCCCACACCTACCACTTCATGCTCTTAAACCATTTCAGACATGACAAAAAGGTATCCCTACCCTACTACCTTTTTCGGTCCCTCTCCAAGTCCCTAAAAAAACATAGGATTAACCCTTCTAGCCCAATTCTCCACTGCGGGCTTCTGCTACTCATCTATGAGCATTGCAAAACCCTCGCCCTGCTGGAAAATAAGAGGAATTCTGCCTCTCCGGGCAAGAGAAAGATGGAAGAGGGAGAAACTAGCAAGGAGAAGGTGTCCTCCAGCAAAAAAAGGAAAAGTGTCCCTAGGTTGGAAACATAGGACATTGTTAAGGAAAGCAGTGGAATGGAGACGGATGACTCCAATGGTGAAGACAGCTGGAAAGATGAGGAGCTGGGTAACGAGGAAGAAAGAGGCGATAATGAGCCTGGTCAAGAAAGCCCTATCCTCAGCGAATGCCCTAGTAAGGACAAAAACCATCTGATGGAAGAAGCAGATCCCAAGGATAACGAGGAAACCAGAGTGAATTCTAAGAAGGAAATGAACAAAGACTTTGAGAAGGACCTGACTGAGGATAGGGATAGCGAGGACAAGGAAAGTGCTGGTAAAGGGCTTATCTTGGATAACCTCAAGAAGCTCTCTGAGGCTAGAATGGATTTCCATAGATGGACCTATGAGACCCTGAAAAACTTGGAAAAGAAAGGAATAAATACAGATAAAAAGAGGGAGGATGAAAACAAAGAGCAGATTAATTGGAAGCAGGAAATGGAGAATAAGGTAAAATCGCTGGAAGAGGGAAAAGAAGCGATGAAAAATATGATGGGAGTTATCCCAAGTATCCTCTTTGCTATCACTAAAAACCTAGAGGACATTGCCAAGGTCTTTGATCATACCTGCACTCCTAAACCGGTCATGGATCTTGACCTAGAGGAAGAGACCATCCAGACTAGAAGCGGTGATGCTACTCAGGTGGGTGGTACTACGAAGAGAACCAGGGCCAGTATCAAGAAAGTTGTGGCTGTTTCAGCAAAGGATCCCCCTAACTTCAAAGACAACATCAAAGAGCTATATGAAATTAGCAACACCCTGGAAAAAATTTGAATGCTGGAAGGCCTGCTGGCTTTATGGGGCTTTTTTGGGTTTTCTTCGGTTTTCCGCTGGTTTTTTGTGGTTCTGTTCTTTTTTGTTTCTCGTAGCTTTGCTGTTTAAGTTCTACTTGTAAAGGTTTTCGGGGCCCCTTCAAAACCTGCTTTTTCCTAAATCAAAAATAGTGAGTCAACGGACTCCTAGGTATGTGAGATTGAATCATTCAGAAGATCAGATCATTGGGGATAAGAGAAATGGAGTGATGAAAAGAAGAATATTGGCAACTAATGAGGTATGTTTAATTTCTCAAGTTGAACCGGTATCAATAATTGAGGCATGCAAAGATGAATATTGGTAGAAAGCTATGGAAGAAGAATTAGATCAGATTGAGAAAAATAACACATGGACTTTAGTTCCCCGGCCTAAAAATAAGAATGTTATTGGAACTAAATGGGTTTTTAGGAATAAATTAAATGAGGATGGTCAAGTTATAAGAAATAAGACTATATTGGTTTGTAAAGGATATTCTCAGAAGGAAGGAATTGATTATGGAGAGAATTTTCCACCTATAGCTAGGATTGAAGCTATAAGATTATTTCTTGCCTATGCTGCTTATAAAACTACAAGGTTTATCAGATGGATGTTAAATGTGCATTTTTGAATGTGGATCTTGATGAGGAAGTTTATATTGAGAAACTTGATGGTTTTAAACTATAAGATGATACAAAAATGGTTTGCAGGTTAATGAAAGCTTTATATGGATTGAAACAAGCACCTAGAGCTTGGTATGCAAGGTTGGATAAATATCTTTTGAAGCTTGGTTTTACAAAGGGTAGTGCTGACAGTAATTTATATTATAAGATCAATGATGATGATATACTAATTATTGAAGTATTTGTTGATGATATTATTTTTGGAGGTGAAGATAAATTATGCATAGAATTTTCTAAGAATGGAGAAAGAATTTGAGATGTCTATGATTGGTGAGATGAAAATTTTCTTAGGTTTACAGATTGGTCAGACTGACAAAAGTATTTTTATCTATCAAACTAAATATGCTAAGGAATTGTTGAAGAAATTCGGGATGGGAGATTTTAAACTGGTAAGTACTCCTATGGTTACAAGTGAGAATTTGACAAGAAAATATGTTTCTGCACCGATAAATCCTACAAGATACAAATCTATGATTGGAGGTCTTGTTTATTTGACTCAGACTAGGCCTAACATTATGAATGTTGTTTGTATTATTTCAAGATTTTAGAGTGATCCTAGAGAGAATCATGAGAGTACGGTGAAAATAATTTTTAGATACTTGTAAGGTACATCAAAATATGGTTTGTGGTACCCTAAGGATGATAAATTTACTTTATGTGCATATACAGATGCTAATTGGGCTAGAGATATTGATGACCGAAAAAGTACTTCTAGTGGAGCTTTCTTTCTTGGAAAGTTGGTTTCATGAATTAGCAAGAAACAGTCATGTACTTCTTTATCTACTACTGAAGCTGAGTATATTGTTGCTGCTACTAACTGTACACAAGTTTTATGGATGAAGCAAATTTTGAAGGATATAAAGGTGGATTGTGATGCACTGGTAGTTATTCACTATGATAACTCTGCTGCTATTGATATATCAAAAAATCCGGTATTTCATTCTAAGACAAAACACATATCTATCAAGTATAACTTTTTGAAGGAAAAGGTGGAAGAAAATGAAGTTAGATTGGTTCATGTAAACACTAAAGAGAAGATTGCAGATATTTTCACTAAACCTGTGCCCAAGGAATCCTTTGAGTACTTGAGAGATATATTGGGAGTTTTTGCCCCTTTGGTAGAGAATTGATTGATGTGGTTTGGCATAAGTCCAGTATGCATTATCAGAGATACTATTCATTCTAACACTGACGTAGGGATGCTACTGCTCAAGGGGAGTAGTCAGCTTTGTGATTCAGTGATTTATGTTTTTGCTTTGATATTTTTTCAGATTTCTGGCATTTATGTCAAAGGGGGAGTGATATTGATGTGAAAAAGGAAGTAAAAAAAAAGAGAATAAGAAAAATGACAGATTCAGAGCATTATTGAGAGATTATTTACAATGGGAGTTTGGTCTCTATTTCAAGAGCTATATGAGGGAGATTGTTGGTCGTCTTCCATTGGAGGAGATTTGTTTGGCATTTCTTGGTACTTAGATGTTTTTCACATATAGTGTTGCCATCAATTCCAAAGGGGGTGATTCTTGGCCATTTGGTGGAATCGATTATGTGTTGCATTGATGCCAACACTAGCTATTTAGATGCTTTACCAACACCCTTCTGGTCCCAGTAGGTTGAGTGGTTTCTGGTTGATTTAGATCTGGCATGATCCAATAGGCTTCAGTATGATTTGTTTATGGATTTGACTTGTTCATGATTCTCATGTTCATATTCAGTAATTTGGTTTTGGTATGGTGATTGGATGCTATCATGTTTTCTTAGAAGCTTGATTTTTGGTTCCGTTGAGGGTTTCATCGGCAGAGATTTTGATGAAGATCTTTGATGAATTGCATAAGTGGTGTTGGTGCAGCTTTTAGTGGTGTTTTAGGATGTTGATGGTGATCATGTTTGAGACTTGGTGGATGGAGATCATTGTTCTAGAATGTGGACCTATATAGGTCCCGGTTGATCTAGGTTATGGACTATTTTTAATGTAACGTGTGGATTGGACCTCTCGATGTGTTTCCAGGATGTATTATGTGTTGGATACTATTTGTTTGGTCTAAGGCCAACATGGTTTGTAATTATGTAATTGGTTTATTATTTGGTGGCCGACCTAATTGTTTATGGTCTAGGGTTTGTATATATAGATGTAAGATCTCATTGTAGATTATCATGGTTATGTTAGAGGTCATGGTCAAGGGATGTAATGTGTGAATAATGTAATATCATTCAAGTAGATGATTTCGTCGATCATTGGAGATTGAATTGGGTTTATGTAAGAGGATTTAGTCCTCCAGTATTGAGCTTAATCAGAACTATACTCAGGCATAGGAGATGCTATCTTTTGCAGTTCAACACTTCTCTGGATTGTAGTCTAGATTTCTATGTAGTCAGTGAGGCTCCTTTTGTGATGAGGAGTGTGCTCTAAGTTGTTGGCCTTCCTACAAGTGCAGGCCCCTCAATTGCAATTCACATACTCACTGCATAAGTATTATCTGACTGTGGGTAGGCTTCCCACCATGGTTTTTCCCTTTACTGGGTTTTCCACATATAAATCTTGGTGTCATGTGGATGGTATTTATTTTGTGATTATTGTTTATGTTTAATTGGTTTAATTGCTATCCTGGTATTAATGTTTGGGTTCTGGTATTAAATTTTTAATTGCTAATTGTTCTAGTAGTCCATGACAACTGATTCACACCCCCCCCTCTCAGTTGTCTTCTAGTTATTTGAATTGTTTAACACAATCTTGGGTTTTTGACAACTGGCATGAAGCAAACCAGTTTTTTTATATTGATTGAGGCTTTGGTTTTTTCATTGTTTTCTTCACTTCTAAAGAAGATAAAACAAAAGTCTTTAGGGTGAAATCTTGGTTCTTTAAAGGGTTGGGTATCTATATGCAACCTCGGTGCCCTAATTTCAACCCTTGTATTTCCCCTATTCACTTTTTTTCATTTTGGATCCAAATGCTATCATTGCCTCTAGAATATAGGGAACTAAGCCTTGTTGAAATCCTGATGAATTAGTTTGGAATTTTGTTGAAAAATGATATGCACTTCTTCTCTCAGCCAGATTTACTAGTTAGGATTTGTGTTCTTTTGAATATGGATAAACCTTTTCCTAAGGTTGTAAAGATTAAATCTGCTTCTGGAGTGTGGATGCAAAATATTTTTATGGAATCTCCTCATAATATCTATCACAAATTTCATATATCTTGACATTCTACAAAAAAATATCCTGTAATAGAGGTCACTTCAAATGTTCGGCTAGAGAAGTCTATGACCCCTATTCCTTCCAAATGTGAGGGGAAACAAATAGTGATTTGTCCTAACCTGGGAGTTTTCTCTATCAGGGAAAGAGGCTCTTCTTCTTTCATCCTTGATGATACTTCTTTGTTCCTCATGAGGTGAAATGATTTGCCTTCGAGGAAGGTTATTTTTTAGAATCAGCTTTCCATGTGCCAACATGAATTGCCTTTGGGGAAGGTTTCATTTTAGAATCAACCTTGCCACTTTATGAATGTGGCTTTGGGGAAGGTTAATCAACTGAATGAACCTCACAACCTAATGAATGTTGGTAAATTGATATTGGCTTGGAAAGTATCAACCTCAAATTGTCTTGTTCTACATCTATATGTTCCATCAGATAAAGAAACAAAGCTTCAAGTCAAGTCTATATCTACTACTTTGACTTGGGGGGCTTTCTCTTCTACTACTGATATGGATTTTTATTTTTCTAATTTAAACAGTACCAATTTATTCAATATTTCACCTCCTCATACCTCCCTTCACATTGGGAACATTTAGTCTGACACTGATGCTTTTTTAGCTATACTGCATTCACCTAATATTTATGAACTCAGAATTTGATGTTCACCTCTCTTCTCGTACTCAGCTCTTGTCAAATCAATCTGATAATGATATGTCTCAATTTTTTTTTGAGTCACTTGATCTTAGTCCAAAATCTTCAAGGGTGTAGTCATTGGTAGAGGATGAAAGGGAATTTAGTTTCAACACCTCTCTTGCTATTGCACAAACTCCATCTCTTATCCAACAAAAATCCCCGAATAAACTTGGGAGAAAAACACTTTTAGATATCACTCAAAAAGAAATAGCTTGTGGCAAACAGTTAACTTTGGAAGGTACCATAAAAAATGATTGAGGGGTCCATTAGCTCTTTGAATATAAAATGAAGCTATTGTCTTGGAATGTTAGGTGGATTAATGCCCCTAACAAAAGAGCCCACATTAAGCATCCTTTTCCAAGAAACAAAACTATCACTTGCTATCTATGATATAGCTATTTCAAAATGGCCAAGAAGGAAATCCTATCATACAATAGCAATAGGTGCATTAGGGGGGCTCCTCATTTTATGGAATCCTTCTATTGTTTCCTTATTGAATATACAAGCTCATCATCATTGGCAGGCATTTAATGTTTCTCAGTTTGAGTTAGATTTCTTTTTTATTAATATTTATGCCCCAAACTCCACTCAAGACAAAAAAAAAGGTTTGGGAGGAAATAGAGCTTTTCTTGGAAGATTCAGAACCTCTTAAAGTCATCCTTGTTGGTGATTTTAATGCCATTTTATCACCCATAGAGAAGAAAGGGGGGATTATACCTCCACCTAAAGTCATGGAAGATTTTAAGTCTTTTTTTTAGGATAATACTCTTCTTGATGGTCAACCATTAAAAGGTACTTACACACGGGCCAATAGGCATAAAGATTATCTTCAAATAGCAGTTTGGTTGGATAGGTTTTTGGGGTCTTCTCTTTGGATAGTAGATAATTATGTACTCTCTTCAGAAATTCTACCTTGGTTGGATTTAGACCATTTTCCAGTTTCTCTATCTCTGCAAGATGGTCAACATAAATCTAGTTCAAAGTCTTCTTTTAAATTTCAATCCATGTGGTTTCGATATCCATAATTCTTGAACTTATTGCATACTTGGTGGTGTCAAGCCCCAAGAGTTGATGAAACTTTCCAGTTTTGCCTTTTCTAGAAGATGAGGTACATTAAATCTCAGATTAAGGTGTGGAATGTTAATGTTTTCAAAAATGTCTTTTGCCAAAAGGAACTTATTTCCAAACAGTTACAAGATATCAATGCATAGATTATTGAAAAATGTTTGGATTCAACATATTTTCAACAATAGTGTACACTGCAATCCGAGTGGGAAGAACTTTCAACCAGGGAGGAAGCTTATTGGAGACAAAAGTCCAGGGAACTTTGGTTAAAAGAGGGGGACCAAAACACAAAATTCTTTCACACATTTGCCCAAATTAAGAAAGCTAAAAGCATAATTTTTACTATTCAAAATAGCATCACTAGTGATCGAATAACATACGAGGAAGGTATTAAACATGAAGCATTGGATTTATTTTCTAGGCTTTTATCTGCACCTTCTCTTATTTTAGATCAGGTTAAAACAACTAGACCCCAATTGCTACAATACATTCCTTCCTTGATTTTGCTAGAAGATAATTACTCTATTATCAAGCCTTTCTCTCTATAAGAATTACAGAAAGTAGTTTTTTTCTATGTCTCCTGATAAATCACCTAGGCCTGATGGCTTCACTACCCTTTTCTTTCAGAAATGTTGGGATTTAATATACTTTGACCTTCTCAAATCTCTAGAAGAATCTTGCAGTTTAGGGTCCATGTTGTCCCAGTTTAATACAACTCACATTGCAGTTATTCCTAAGTTGAAAACTTTGGTTTCATTTTTTGATTTCAGACCCATATCATTGTGCAATGTGATATATAAATTTTTTATCAAATCCATTTACATGAGGCTATAGCATTTCATTCCTAGCATCATTTCAGTAGAGCAAGGTGGTTTTGTTCCAAGAAGAGAAACCATTGAAGGTGTAGTAGTGGCTCATGAAATATTGCATTCTATATCTACAAATAAGCTTCCAGGTGTAATTTTATTAAGTTGGATATGATGAAGGCGCATGATAGGGTAAATTGGGATTTTTGAATGGAAATTTTGCATAAGTTTGGATTGGATAAAAAGATGTGTAAGTGGATTTATTCTTGTATCTCAGGTGCCAAGTTTTCAGTATTAATTAATGGCACATCAACATTATTCTTTTCTTCAACTCAAGGGGTCAGGTAGGGAGATCCTCTTTCTCCATTATTATTCATCATTTTGGTAGAGGAATTGAGTAGAGTAATAGCTCATCATGAAGGGATTTGGAGAGGTATTAAAATACCAAACACATAAATTTCAGTTACACATTCTCTATTTGTAGATGACACTATTTTATTTGGTATGGCTTCCCAGTCTAAAATAAAAAAATATTCAACATATATTGGATACTTATATGCTAGCATCAAATCAGAAAATAAATCCTGGTAAACCAAAAATTTTCATTTTCAACTCAGATCATTTTTTTAAGAATGAAGTAGTGGCCATCTTAAGTTTTCATCTTTCTGATCTTCCATCACAATATTTAGGGGTTCCTTTCTTTTCAGGAGTATCTCGTGTTTCTTTTTGGGATAAGATTATACAATATACAACATATAATTGCAAGATGGAAAGGTAGATGGCTTTCACTTTCAGGTAGAATCTTAATGATAAAATTAGTTTTGTCTGCAATCCCAAATTATTTTATGGCTGTCCCAAAAGCTTCTAGGACGGTTATTTTTGTTATTGAAAAGTTAATCAGGTCTTTTCTTTGGAAAAGTAATATGGATGGAAAAAAGAAGATTCCACTGGTTTCACTAAAAACCGTTTGTATGGATAAACTCAATGGAGGTGTTGGGGTTCATGATTTGTCAACAAGAAATATTTCTATAGGGGCTAAATAAGTATGGATTTTTTATGCAAAGTTGACAACCAGTTGGTGTAAAATCATGCAAGAAAAGTATTTGGACTCAGATTCTCCCTCTCAAGTTTTTACAATTGAAAACCCACCCTCTGGTTCAGCTATGTGGAACTTTTTGGTAAATTGCAGGAGTCTAATTTTACCTCACCTTACTTGGCAAATTCATAATGGTGAATTGGGAAATTTCTAGTTGGACTCATGGAATGGATATCCTCCTCTTCATTTAGTGGTTGATTTTCAAGAAGCATAACAATACTTTTCCCAATCTTTAGGAGTGAAGGTTAAGGATTATTTCCATTCAATTAATACACATTCAACACAAGTTATTTGGAAATGCTTAGAAGTTCCATTTCTCTCACAAGATTTAGAGTCAGAACTAAACAATGCTATAAACGACCGCATTGTCTTCATCAAGCATGAGAGAGATAATATTATATGGGTGACATCCAAATCTAGGCATTATTCTGTTAAGATTTGTTATAAAACAACAATGAGCACTATCCTTTTGTTGGTTTCCAAGTATCATGCCAAAAGCTGGTAGTTTCAGTTGGCTTGCACTAAAACACAAACTTTTAACAAGTGATAGACATGTTAAATTGGGAATAGCCCCTAACCCATTCTATTGTGTCCTCTACAATTCAATATTTGAAAATGTGGACCACTTATTTCTCCATTGTTCTTTTGCTTCTACTTGTTGTGCATTTATTAAAAATGAACTTAATTGGGTTGCTCCTTCTCCAAATAATCTATGGGATTTATTTGTAGCATGGCTAGTACTTTTCAAAAATTCCATATTTGCAAGTATTTGGAGAATTATTACATCAACCCTTATATGGTCTATCTGGTGGGAAAGAAACAAACAAATTTTTAGGAAAGACACATCTTCATTAGAATGTGTTTTTATCAAGTATTGAAAAATCAATTTGTGAAGTGGTAAATGCTCATGTTTCCAAGACAAACAACGTGGGATGAATTTTTACTAATTGGGATACAAAATAGTTACAAACTTGGCCAAACCTTAAGCTACCTTTCAAAGGTGGTCAACATGTTGGTAATTTCTCCAAGATCGATAGAAACCAAGTCAGGTGGATTCCTCTCCCTGTCAATCTATTGAAGCTTAATTTTGATGGTTCATCAAAAGGAAACCCAGGGGCTTCAAGTGCAAGTGTGGTGTTGAGGGATCAAAAGGGTTCACTAATCAAGGCAAAATCCATTAAACTTCCAATAGGTACAAATAATCAAGCTGAAGTTCTAGCTTTGCTTCATGGATTACAAATGGAAAGAAAATTAAATATGAAGGATTTGATGATTGAAGGGGATTATTTATTAGTAATTAATTCTTGTAATTGGAAAATTACTTATGTGCTACAACAAATCTAGGAGCTTCTCAAATTCTTCCATTCTTTTCAACTTAATCATGTCTACTAGGAAGCTAACCAAGTGGTAGATTTCTTGGCTAATATGGCAAATGGGCTCAATGAATATCAAATAGTATTTGAGAAAGAGGATGTTAATGTGTTACCACAGCTGCACCACCTTATACTCTCATAAGTAATAATGGAGCTTTAATCTGACGATATTTTTACCATGAACGCTTTTATTTTTTGCAGGTCTTTTAACTATATCTAACTGTCTGTTGTGTTTGTCATTTATGACAATTTTGGGTAGTATGTAACGGATCTAAAAAGCTCATGTAGCCCCATGATAGTGGGAGTTTCCCTTTCCTGATAACATCGATGATGATAATCTCACCTAGGTGTTTAGATTCCCATGTAAAATCCAGCTCTATAAAGATTTGGAAGCTCACAAGTTGGAATTGGGTGATTCTATAGTCCCAATCATCAAGGAAAAGTTCTTTTCTATTTCGTTCCTTCTATCCCACCCTATTTGACATGGTTCACACTCAATGGATGTTCTCCACAAAGCATGTCTCATATCTTACTAGCTAGAACCTCTTGAAGAAGAAAATCAGTAAGACCCCTAGATACTCTTTTCGAATATCAGTGGACAGTCTTTTTGAATATCAATTTTATCCTCTAAGTGTACCAAGCAGTTGGATTGATGAGACTCTAGTCGATCTAGGAAATGCTTTTGGAAGTTATGTCTGTGATTGTATCGGTTAGACTCTGGTCGATGAGTTTCTAAGTTTGGTCTTCAAGGTGACTCGGGATGTCGATAGGTGTTTCATCGACCAAGCATCTCTGGCCAATGGTGTGTGCTCGGGGTGACTCTGGCTGATGACTGGCTAGAGGGTTTTAATGAGTTGAAACTAGACCTCGACAAAAGTCATACTGATTTGGGAAGTCAGGCTAAAGAAGAAAATCAGTGAGACCCCTGGACAATCTTTCTAAATATCAATTTTTTCCTTTAAGTGTACTAGGCAATTCGATTAGCGAGACTTTGGCTGATCTGGGAAATACTATTGGAAGTTTTGTCTATGATCATATTGGTCAGACTTTGGTTGATGAGTTGCTAAGAATCATCTTCAGGGTGACTCAAGATGTCAGTAGGTATTTCACCGATAGAGCATCTCTGGTCGATGGTGTGTGGTTGGGATGACTCTAGTTGATGACTGGCCAAAGGGTGTTATCGGGCTGAATTCAGACCTCGACAAAAGTCATATCGATTTGGGAAGTCAAGCTAAAGAAGAAAATTAGTGAGACCCTAGACAATCTTTCCAAATATCATTTTTATCCTCTAAGTGTACTAGGAAGTTGTATCGCTGAGACTTTGGCTGATCTGGGAAATGCTATTGGAAGTTTTGTCTGTGATCGTTTCGGTCAAACTCTGGCCGATGAGTAGCTAAGATTCATTTTTGGGGTGACTTGGGATGTTGGTAGGTGTTCTACCAACTGAGCATCTCTGGCTGATGATTGGCCAAAGGGTATTTTATCGAGTTGAAACTGGACCTCGACAAAAGTCATACTGATTTGGGAAGTTAGGTTGATAGATGATCATCAGGGTGAGTCTTGCCAATGTGAAATATCCTTGCGGTGACATTGGTCTTTGGACTAACTTGGAGAATGCCATTGAGATAGTTTTAGTTTTTTCAATGGATTAGGTTGTGTTTCTCATCGGTGAGACTATTGTCGATAAGTTGTTGCTGCTTGATTGAAGGCATCAGAGAGACTTTGTTGTTTGGTTTAACTTTTCTCATCTCTACCTGATAGTTGTAGTCATGTCGATGGATTTTCCCAGTTGATCATCGGTGGGATTCAGGGTGACGAGTTGTTTGATTCTTGAAAGGGGATGGATTTTACATATCGGTCCAATATCAGCTTTGTATTTTGTTATTTTAGTCTGTTTAGATTAGATAGGTATATTTTATCTCGAGCTATAACCAGAGGTTTTCTTTTTTGGTTCTTTCCTCCCGGTATACCCTTTGAACCAGATTTTGTAAAATCTTATTATTATTAATATATTTTAGTGGCTTTCCAATTTTGCCAAAAAAAAAAGACAATTAAGCAAATATTAAACTCATTTAATTAGGTGGACAGAAATAGGTGTCTACATTTTGCCCCTCTTTGAAGTGATGTGTGGCGACACATTGATTCAAAGAAAAATTTGCTTGATGATGCTAATAAAATTGTCGATTTGCCCCAAATGATGATTGTCAGATAATGATGCGAGTATGCCACCTGGGAGATGAATCAAATAGATTTTTGAATTTTTAGGATTTTTTGATGTTTTGAAATTGTTATGATGTTTCAAATTTTTTGATTTTTTGAATTTTTTGAATTTTTTTTGAATTTTTACGATATTTGGATTGATACCCGATTCATGGCCTAATAAAAAAATGATTGACGTTGATTAAGTTGTTTAGGCAAGTGGAAAAATGCACCCCACTTAATTACCCCCCTTTTTACCTCTCTAATAAGGTAAAAAGTAAAAAAAGATTAATCATTTGATTCATTTGTGTATGTAATTTGGAAAGAGAGCTTGTGGAGAAAATGGTGATCCCATACCATACCCATCGATTTGAGCGAGGCAGGCAATTCCAATGACCCGTCACATATGGACCTCTAATAAGTACATTGGAAAATGTGCCTTTGTGTAATTTTTCAAAAAAAATCACATGTTTTTCATATGTTTACATACGATTCTTTTCATTTTAGTGTATCAAAATTATGGTTTAGCACATTAGATGTTTGTTTTAGTGCATGGCTAACAAGGGTAGAGATTTAGCGCATACCTTTGAATGGCTCACAATTTGATAGGGATTTTTAGTGCATGTAAAATTTTAGCACATATGGATGGTTTGATAGTGCATAGATAGGGTTTTTTAGCACATAGATCAATTTAGCGCATATGTTGAATGTCGTAGTGCATTGGAGGACTGTTTTAGCACATATGATTAATTAGTGCTTTGGATTGATTTGATGGCACATAGACCAATTTGTCTACCGCATTGACGATTTTGGCGTATAGAAACACTATTTTAGTGCATCAATACTAGAATGATGGAAAATTAGATTGTTCATCCTGATTTCAATATGATTTGATCGCGACATCTTTTGTTGTGTTGATGCTTGATAGGATAGATGATGATTGACCTCATGATGAATGAGAATTAATGATAGGCGCTCATTGAGATTGATTGATAGATAACTTGATTGATCAAAAGTTGATTTGTGATATGTTATGATTTGTAGGAGAACTTAGGAGTTCTACAGTCTTAGGAGCAATTCCCGAAGACATGGCACTTGATTCCTCAATTGGTATAGGTTGATTAGGATCTCATTGCAAGATGCGACTTATCTTTGTTGGTTGATATGTGCCAGTATATGACTAATAGGGGTTTATTAACAATATTGGCTGAGTGGTGGCATAGCGACACCAACACCTTCCAGTTGGCTACTGGTGAGATGACAGTGATGCCAAAGGATGCCTATAGGATTCTGAGGATCCCCATGGTTGGAGATCTTGTTCCCTATGAGCACATAGAGGATGGAGGCATAAAGGCACCTAGGAGAGTTTTTCACGATGATCATATCAGTGGTTATGAGATCCCTTGGTAGGAGATGGTGGATTTGTACGACCCACTATCATTAGTACTTGCAAGGTTTATTGGAGGATTTTAATGTCTTGACCATAGGTCAAAGTGACTGTCAGTCGGCTAGGGAGTGATCTTGGAGATGATGATCATAGAGGGTAGGAGATATGCATGGGGTTCATGCATGCTAGCACATTTATATCGCGAGTTGCATCAAGTGGTGTATCAGCAAGCCACGAGTTTATTTGCATGGGTTACATTATTATAGGTTTTGGCATGGGAGCATATAGTTGTGACCCAACCCTTGGCAGATAGAGATAGACTAGTTGGAAGGGCATATGTGTTTGGTTACATAAGGGTTGTTGTCCAACATAAGCTAGGAAAATTCGAGTATTGGCACCAAGTTTTGGATGATTTGGATACAGTGATATGGAGGTTGTATCTAGAGTATGAGAAGTGGCCAAAGGATGTGACAGAGATGTCGTATGACATTACCTTTAGAAATTTATGTTGGCATTTTGGCATTAAGTTGCCATTGATGTCAACCGACATGATGGATATTCACATAAGTGTGAGTAGAAAGAATGAAGGCCTACCGGTAAGGTACAAACCAGTCTAAAGGTTGGTTACTTTTTTATGATGAAGAGGTAGAATGTGAAAGTTGTCACAAACCACTGGAGGTCAAGATGTGTTATCGGTATAGTGTGCACTACTGGTCAGCAGAAGAAGAAAACCATACCAGTAAAGGCATGTACCGGTATGAGTTTTTTAAATGATCAAGTCTGAACCAATTGTGTGTCGGTGAGCAAAGTAATTGACCATGGTGATGTCATATGGAGCCAAGGTGGAAAATAGGTAGAGGTTGGTAAAACCATCATTGACACGGTTGGTGAAACTGTCTGTCGACATAAATGAAACAACTACAAATCATGGGATTGTATCTGATTGTTGTGGATCAAGAAAAAAAACAATGACAGAGGAAGATCAGGGAGTAGTTGGCGCCTGAATCAATGCAAAGGAAATCCGATTCAGGAAGTCCTCGAAAAGGAAATAACTGAAGTGTTTTTATGTGTTGATGGATTTCAAGCAAGGAGATCTTGTTCAAGATTGCTATTTTCAGCAAATATGCATTAGATAATGGAAACTGTGTATAGATGCATCCTTGAAGGACAAGTGATCGATCCAAGATAGGTTGGATCAAATCTCATGAAGATTGTGTTGGGAAGAGGAAACCCTAACCGCTCCAAAGTTTGAATTGCCTTCTAGTGGGAAATCATGTGATAAAAGAGGAGAGCTCAAAACAAAGCATAATGATGCTACGAAGAAGAGGAAGAGAAAAGATAGAGAGTTAGTAAAAGAAGAATTGTTAACCTCAGAAATAGTTGCAGTATATGTGAACAAGCATACCAGTGAGAGGATTCTACTAGCATAACTACAGTTTTGCATTTGAGCCTAACAGGCAAGGTGTGGCAGAGTAGGTAGCATCCAAGTGTGACACAGAGTGTTGAGAGATTGTGTGAGAGAGGGAGAGAAAGATAATAGAGGACAAGAATTAAAGAAAGTAATCTCACAACTGGTAGTGTGAGATTCTGTAGAGGAGAAAAGACTGTCAACCGACAGTGAGTTATTTGATCAAAGAGTTGTAGAATTCATTTGCAACAAGAAGCCTTAATTGTATTCAAATAGTATTTCAATATACATTGCCAGGTTGAAGCTTGGTGTAGGGGTTTGTTCTCCTTGGGTTGGTGCCCTAAATCTTTGTAATTCATTGTTTTACCTATAATGTTGGATTGGAGAAATAGTCTCCAATAGCTTTTCTCACCAAGGTTTTTTCCACATTGGGCTTTCCTCGTAAATCTGGTGTTGAGAGTTACATTTGTGTGAATGATATCTTGAGCTTTCTTTCTTGTTCTACCAGTTTGACTATTTAGTGTTTAAGTGAATATCTGATATTTTGAAGTTTATTTTTGAAAGTCAAATAGTTTAGGAACCACTGATTCACCCCCCCATGTCAGTGGTATTCCATGTTCAAAATTGGTATCAGAGCATTGGTTCCTAGTTATTATGAAAACCTTGGGTAGATTCTGGACTTTGTACACAATGGCAAGAAATGAGTCTGCTCTCTCAAAAGCCCCCATGTTTGATGGATCCAACTATGTCTTCTGGAGTAGAAGAATGGAGACCTATATTTCCTCCCTGGGTTTTAATGTGTGGATGTCTGTCAAGAATGGGTATGTTGTTCCTAATGCTCCTCCCTTTGATCCAGATGCCAAAAGGGAGTATGAGAATAATGCAAAGGCCAAACATGCTATCTTGAGTGATCTATGTGAAAATGAATTTGTCAAAGTCATACACTGTGTTTTAGCAAAGGAGACTTGGGATAAATTGCAAAGGTTGTTTGAAGGAGATGCAAAAGTCAAAGAAGCCAAGTTGCAAGCACTAAGGGGCCAACTAGAAAGATTCAAAATGAAAGATGATGAAAAGATTGCAGACTATCTTCATAGATTAGATGAAACTGTGAATACTATTAGAGGACTTGGAGAAGAGATTGCAAATGAGATTCTTGTCAAGAAGGTACTTAGATCTCTTACACCCAAGTATGATACTAAGGTGTCTGCCATTGAAGAGGCCAAGGATATGAAGACCTTTACAATGGATGAGTTATTTGGCTCTCTAACTGCCTATGAGATGAGAAAAACCGGTAATACTTCCTCAAGGAAAGAAGCAACATTCAACATCACCAAAAAGGGCAAAGAAGTGGCTACTCATAAAGAATCCAGTGAAGACTTTGATGCAGAAGTAGCAAACTTTGTTAGGAAGCTTAACAGAGGATCTGGCCAGTACAAAGGAAAGCTACCACTTAAATGTTTCAACTGCGGGAAGGTAGGACACTTTGCTGCAAATTGCCCTCACAAAGAAACCAGTGGAGATGAGCCAAGAGAGTTCAGAAGATCTGTTGGCAAAGACAAAGAAAGAAGTGACTACTAGCAAGGAAGGAGAGGCTACCAGAACCAGAACAAACTATATAATATTGAGGATGACACAACAGATGAAGAAAATGCATCAGAAGATGATTACCATGAGAACGATAGAAAAGTCAATCTCTTCATGGCACTTGATAGACTTGTTGATGAAGATGAGGAAGAGGAGGATATTGAAGCTGAAGTGGATTTGGAGAGCGAACTTATCAATGCTCTTGAGGAATTGAGTAAAACAAGAAGAGAACTCAAGAGGGTTAAGCTTGTTGCAGTAGATGAACAAGATCTCTTGAAGCAACCACTAAGAGGATTTGTGAAGCTAGAGCCTCTGATCTGACAAAGAAGGAAAAGGAGCATCAAGAGTTGGAAGCAAAAATAGTAAAGCTGAAAAAGGAGCTTGAAGAAAGTAAGGAAGAAATAAAAATAAGGAGCAAGTATGAAGGCAACACCAAGGGTTTAGACAAGATGTTGAGCAAATAGAAGCAATCCAAAGACACTAGTGGCTTAGGCTTTGAAGAAGGTCAAAGTTCAATGCACAAAGATAAATCCATCAAAGAAATAATGTTCACCTCTTCAATTAAAGGTGAAGAAAGGAAGACATTCACTGTAGGCAAGGATACCGACAAAAAGACATATGCAGATGCTGTTGGAAACTGCCACTCAAATCAGTATATAGAAATGAACCGGAGGTCACACTTCTTGTAACAACATGTAGATCCAAGGAGAAATGCAAGAATTGACCGTGATTCACTAGACTCAACAACATGAAGGGAAGACCCCCAATGAGGTAGTTCCATTCAAGACCAAGACAACCTAACCGGTATGTTTCAAACTTTCATGGTTACTGTTACCGATTTAACAAATTTGGGCATAGAATAGCTGACTGTAGACTAATCAATAAGCCCTCTATGAGTTATGAAAGTAGAAATCCATTTAATGCACCTCAGGATATGAATTTTGTCTGTTATCAGTGCAATGGATATGGTCATAAGAGTGTTGATTGTAGAAAGAATAAACTAGTATCCTACAATAATTTTAAGGATGTTCCCTTAAATGAAAATGTAAAATGCTATAACTGTCAAGAGTTTGGACACATAGAAAAGTTTTGTAAGAACTAGAAGATCAAGTAGAAGAAGACAAATCCGGATGAAGAGCCAGTAACTGAACCTGAGCTCAATATAGCAATTGACAAGAAGAAGGAGACCAAATCAATTTGGGTTGAAAAAGAAAAGAAAAAGGTTGAATCAAGTCTCATAGTACAAACTGCCCTGCATGCTGAAAGGAAAAATCTATGGGTTGTAGATAGTGGTTGCTCAAATCATATGACTAGTGACAAAAGGAAATTCATCAAACTTGAAGATTGGAATGGTGGTTCAGTAAGGTTTGGAGACAACTCCTCTGTCAAAATAAAGGGAAAAGGAACTCTAAGCATTGATGGAAAACTGAAGGCATGTGATGTATATTATGTGGAAGGCGTAAAGCACAATCTGTTGAGCATGAGTCAGATGTGGAGAATAGATGGAAATGTTTATAATCTGAAGGAATGCTATGAGTCCCAATGTATGTTAGGACAAGTAGATGAAAGTTGGCTGTGGCACCGAAGATTAGGCCACATAAATTTTGATAACCTAGTTGCAATAAGCAAAAAGGGGTGTGTGAGGAATATTCCACCCATCATCAAACTGGTAAACATATTTTGTGATGAATGTGTAAAAGGTAAGCAAACTAAAGTGAGCTTCAAGAAAAAAGAGCACAACACCTCAAGACCACTTGAAATCGTGCATACAGATCTATGTGGTCCAACTCGAACAAGAGAACTTGCCGATGAAAGATACTTTATGCTCTTCATTGATGACTACTCAAGAATGACATGGGTCACCTTTCTGCAACATACATCACAAGAATTTGAAAGATTCAAGATCTTTCAAAAGATGGTGGAAAAAGAAAGTAGGTACAGGTTAAAATGCCTAAGACCAGATAGGGGTGGAGAGTTTACATCAAATGAATTTGAAAATTATAGTGAAAAACATGGAATTAGAAGGCAATACTTTGCTCCTAAGACACCACAGCAAAATGGTGTGGTAGAAAGGAAGAACAGGATAGTCAAGGAGATGGCTAGAACCATATTAAATGAGGCTAGTCTGCCAGACACATATTGGAAAGAAGTTGTTCATACTATTGCATATACCTTAAACCGGGTTCAAATAAAAACAAACAACAAAATGACACCTTATGAGTTGTGGTTTGACTAGAATTCTTCGGTCAAATACTTCAAAGTGTTTTTTCAAGAAAGACATGGATTCTCTAAGAAGTTTTGACTACAGGAATGATGAAGGAATCTTCCTTGGTTACTCATCCAACAACAAGGCCTACAAGTGCTATAACAAAAGACTAAGAAGAGTTGTTGAGAGTGTGCATATAAGAGTTGATGAGAATATGCACAAAGGATGCCAACCACAGATCAACCGGTATGATAACTCCAGTGATGAAGATGATGAATCTTAGTTGGACATTGAACCAGAGGAAGCATCCAAGAAGGGTCCCAACCGGTATGTACAACTGAATCATCCAGAAGAGAAAATTATGGGAAATAAGAGTGATGGTGTGTAGTCTAGAAGAAGACTTTCACAAAATGATGAACAAGTCAACCTATGCCTCATGACTAAAGTTGAACCCAAAACATTCAATGAGGCCAACAAAAGACAAGAATGGATGGATACCATGGAAGAAGAACTGCAACATATTGAGAAGAACAAGACTTGGAAATTAGTCCCTAGACCGGAAGATAAGAATATCATTGGCACTAAATGGGTCTACTAGAACAAGATGAATGAATAAGGTAAGATTGTTAGGCATAAAGCTAGACTAGTGTGCAAAGGATACTCTCAAGTAGAGGGGATTGACTTTGAAGAAACATTTGCATCGGTAGCTAGATTAGAAGCAATTATAATGTTTCTAGCCTACTCTGCCTACAAGGGCTATAATGTATACCAAATGGATGTAAAATTTGCCTTCCTAAATGGAAATTTGGAAGAAGAAGTATACATGGAGCAATTGGAATGGTTTTTGCTACATGATGATGAGACATTTGTATGTCGATTGAATGCCTTGTATAGTCTAAAGAAAGCTCCTAGAGCATGGTACTCAAGACTAGATTAGTATCTGAATGAGCGGGGATTCAAAAAGGGAAGTGCTGATAGCAATTTGTACATAAAGAAAGATGGGAACCACATGATCATTGTGGTTGTGTATGTAGATGGCATCATCTTTGGAGGCAACAAGGACACCCTCTGCAAAGAATTTCCTGATCAGATGCAGTTAGAATTTGAGATGTCAATGCTTGGTGAATTGACTTACTTCCTTGGTTTGAAGATATTACAAAAAGATAAAGGAATCTTTATCTCACAAATCAAGTACGCAAAGGAGATGTTGAAAAAATTCCAACTAGAAGATTGTAAATTGGTAAGTACCCCCATGGTGACTGGCAGCAAATTGAGCAATATTGATGATTCACCAGTGGTGGATTAAACTCTATACACATCCATGATAGGTAGTCTACTGTATCTAACTACTTCAAGACTAGATATAGTTCATGAAGTATGCATGGTGGCCAAATTCCAAGCTGCACCAAAGTAGTCATGTATGAATGTTGTTAGCAGAATTTTTAGGTATCTACAAGGGATGCTCAACTATGGTTTGTGGTATCCTAAACAAGGATCTTTTATATTAGAAGCATACACTAATGCTATTGGGAAGGTTGCATTGATGATAGAAAGAGAACAAGTGGTGGTGCATTATTTCTAGGTGACCGGTTGGTCTCATGGCATAGCAAGAAGAAGGACTCAATCTCTCTATCTATTGCTGAAGCTGAATACATTGCTACTGCTGCATGCTGCTCTCAGGTGCTTTGGATGAAGAAGACTCTCAAAGACATATAGGTGGACATCACTGATCCTATTGTCATCTGGTGTGACAATTTGATTGCAATCAACATAGCAAAGAATCCAGTCATGCATTCCAGAACAAAGCATTACCGGTAAGTAATCCAGATGACATAAGTTGGGAGTTGTGTCATCTGTCTAGGAAGGCTTTATGTGGTTCAAGAGGAGCTTGGTATGGATCAAAGGAGGAGTGCACAATACCCTTTTTCATAATGTCAAAGGGGGAGAAATGTATCAGTATAGAGTGTCTTGCAAAAAGTTGACATCAATGCCAAAGGGGGAGATTGTTGGCATTTTGGCATTAAGTTGTCATTGATGTCAACTGACATGATGGATATTCACATGAGTGTGAGCAGAAAGAATGAAGGCCTACTAGTAAGGTACAAACTGGTCTGAAGGTTGGTTGCTTGTTTATGATGAAGAGGCAGAATGTGAAAGTTGTCACAAATCACTCGAGGTGAAGATGTGTTACCGGTATAGTGTGCACTATCAGTTAGCAGATGAAGAAAACTTTATCGGTAAAGGCATGTACCAACCTATGAGTTTGTTGAATGATCAAGTTTGAACTGACTGTGTGTTGGTGAGCAGAGTGATTGACCATGATGATGTCATGTGGAGCCAAGGTAGAAAATAGGCAGAGGTTGGTAAAACCATCATCGACATGGTTGGTGAAATTGTCTATCGACATAAATGAAATAGACACAAATCATGGGATTGTATCTGACTATTGTGGCTCGAGGAAGAAACAATGATAGAGGAAGATTAGGGAGTAGTTGGCGCCTGAATCAATACAAAGGTAATCTGATTCAGGAAGTCCTTGAAAAGGAAACAACTGAAGTGTTTTTATGTGTCGACAGATTTCAAGGTAGGAGATCTTGTTTGAGATTTCTATTTTCAGCAAATATGCATTGGATAATGGAAACCGTGTACAAATGCATCCTTGAAGGATAGGTGATCAATCCAAGATAGGCTGGATCAGATCTCATGAAGATTGTGTCGGGAAGAGGAAACCCTAACCGCTCTGAAGTTTGAATTGCTTTCTAGTGGGAAATTACGGGATAAAAGAGGAGAGCTTGAAACAGAGCGTGATGATGTTGCGGAGAAGAGGAAGAGAAAAGAGAGAGAGTTATTGAAAGAAGAATTGATAACCTCAAAAATAGTTGCAGTATATGTGAGCAAGCATACTGGTGAGAGGATTCTACCAACATAACTATAGTTTTACATTTGAGCCTAACGAGCAAGGTGTGGCAGAGTAGGCAACATCCAAGTGTGACATAGAGTGTTGAGAGACTATGTGAGAGAGGGAGAGAAAGATAACAGAAGACGAGAATTAGAGAAAGTAATCTTACAACTGGTAGTGTGAGATTCTGTGGAGGAGAAAATATTGTCAACCAACAGTGAGTTATTTGATCAAAGAGTTGCAAAATTCATTTGCAACAAGAAGCCTTAATTGTATTCAAATAGTATTTCAATCTACATTGCCAGGTTGAAGCTTGGTGTAGGGGTTGGTGCTCCTTGGGTTGGTGCCCTAAAAGTGTAGGGGTTGGTGCGCTAAATCTTTGTAATTTAGTGTTTTACCTGTGAGGCTGGAATGGAGTAGTAGTCTCCAGTAGCTTTTCTCACCGAGGTTTTTCCCACATTGGGTTTTCCTCATAAATCTAGTGTTGAGAGTTACATTTGTGTGAATGATCTCTTTAGCTTTCTTTCTTGTTCTACCAGTTTGACTATTTAGTGCTTAAGTGAATATCTGATATTCTGAAGTTTATTTTTGAAAGCCAAATAGTTTAGGGACCACTGATTCACCACCCCCTCTTAGTTGTATTATGTGTTCAACAATTTGATTGGATGGACATCATTCATTATTGAGAGGTTTCTTCACACATAGGTGTACAGGCAGTATGGCCACATAAAGGGAGTACCACATGGAGTTTGTGCATATGCTCGAAAATAGCAGGATGTTCCAAAGTGGGGGCCCACAATTTTATATGAGGCAACCTGTGCAGAGTACTTTGGGTTAGGTGCACAAATATGGGATTACGCAGTTGGGGTTATTGATGTTGGGATGACTGTGTAGTATTCATAGTACTTTGTAGAACATGCAGTGCCCAGATTGTCCGATCCTAAGGAGCCAGTGCCATCATTTGATGATGAGAAGGATAGGCCACAACTGAGGGGGGCTTGCCGATGCATAGATGATGATGAGGAGGAGGATGGGGATGAGGGAGAGGGTGGAGGGAGCACAGGTGGTGCAAGTGGTACTGGTGGGACAGGTGGGAGCTATAGTGCAAAATTTATGTCAATCCTTTAATAATCAAATACACAACATTCAATGAAGCATTATATGAAAGAGTAAAAACAAGTAAACAAATTTAAATAACTCCCTCAAATCGCTCCATTGTCCATTGTTATTGTGGACCTCATGTGTTTATATGATGGCTCTTAGATGCATCATCGCAAGATGATAACTCAAGAAATGAGTGTGATATATTGCAATAATGAGATCTATATGATGAACAATGCAATTATAAACTATGATGAAAAATGCAATGAAAGCCATATTCTAGATGAAAAATGATACTATATGATAAGCTAATTATGATGCTAATAATGAGGATGAGATTGCTAAAAATGCTAAGAGAATGCTAATGAATCCTAAAGGGGTGCTCTCATGGCTGAAAAGAAAGTCATTTATAGATTTTCCAAGCCCAAGGCCGAGGTGGAATGAATCAACAATGCAGATTCGATATGAAGATATCAATGGTCAAAATTGAAGAAGTTGGAGGAGAGGTTGAGAGAAGGGACAGTTGTCATCCTTAGAGTAACAAGTATTAAGGACTTCTCAATAAATGCCAACAAAAGAGCAACTTTCAAGGGGAGGAAAGACAAGTGGAAAAGGTACCATGTGTCCTCAAGAGAGGGCGAAAAACCCACAAGAGGTTAGGATGAGGAGGTTGGAACAGATAAGGTTGGTTAACCCACGGTTAGGCTAGGGGGTTGGTTAGAAGAAGGTTAGGCTAGGAGGTGGTTAAGGGTTAGGACACATGTGCCCATTTGAATAAAAAATTCAAATTAAATGATAAGGGATAATTAAATTCAACAAATAATTAAATTTATTTATTTAATTATGAAATAGAAGAAATGAATTTATGATGGGGGGATTAATTAATTGAAGGGATTATTGATTATGAACTATATAAATAAATCCTTAGATTTATTTACAAGTAGAAGAATAAAGGTTAATTAATTAAATCATTTTGTATTTAATCAATTAACAAGGCTAATTAATTAAATAACTACGTATTTAATTGATTATCTCCAGACCAATTTTAGGTGTATACATTTTGCCCTTCTTTGAAGCGATATGTGACAATGCATTGATTCAAAGAAAAATTCTGATTGATGCCCCAGACGCTCTAGATATTGATAAAATATTGATATTTTCCCCAGACTTCGATGATTGCATAGTAATGCATGTATGCCCCCTTGGGAGATGAATCAAAGAACTTGCTGATTTTTAGGTTTTTTTATGACTTTTAAAAAAATTACAATTTTTTGAATTTTTTTTGAAATGTTTGATTTTGCAACAGTTTTCAAATTTTTAAATTTTCTAAATTGATTCATCTCCCGATAGAAAGGAGAAAATTAATTGGCTTCAAAAATTAATGAATTTGAAAAATAAAAACATTGCCACTTAATTCGCTTTCCTTTTTTGACTTTTAAAAGGGGTAAAATTAAAATCATTTACCATTTAACTCATTTGCATTTTGAAAATTTGAATTTTGGATCTCTAAGACAACATGGTGATCCCTCTGCGAAACCATCGATTTGAGGACATGCAATGATGCCAGCGGCCTCCTGAGTATGGTCCTCTAGTACGTAGATTAAAAAAAAACCTTCTTGTATGTTTTTTTTTGAATTTTCAACATGTTTTTTCAGTTTTTTCCACGCATTTTAGCTTTTTAGCATTGTGAAGCTCTTCTTTAGTGTTGTAGATTAAGGTTTTAGCACTCCTCATCTTTTAGTGTTCTTGGTCTATTTTCTAGTGCTTTAGGTCTTATTTTTGACATTCTTACTTAATTTAACATTTTTGGTCATAGGGTTAGCATATTTAGTAGGTGTTGTTGTGTTCTTGGTTGTTTAGCGCCCTCGGTCCATGTTATAGCGCTTTAGTTTTTTTATTTAGCATTTTCGGTAATTCAACATTTTGATGTTCTTTAGCACTTTTAGGCCCCAGATTAGCATTTTCATCTTTTTAGCGCTGTCTATTATTGTTTTGGTATTTTGATAAGGCAGTCTAGCATTTTGGTTTCAGAATGATGAAACTATGATTTTTGTCCCCCTATTTGATTGATGTTAATTAGTTTCGATTATCGTGATGCTACTAGGTTGATAGGATAGATAAGAATGACCTCATGATGAATGAGAATCGATAATAAAATCTCAATGAGGTTGATTGAATCTCACCTGTGCTAAGTATATTGATAGATTGATTGACAAATAGATTGATAAATCAATTATTGATACTATGATTTGATATTCTTATAGGCAGACCTAGGTGTTCTTCAGTTTTGAGAGAGATTCCTGAAGACCTGGTAGTTGATAGATGTGGACTATCCTCATTGATTGATATGCCCTGGTATATGATCAACCAGGGTTTATTGACCGCCTTAGCTCAGAGATTGTACAGTGAGCATAACAACTTCCACCTTCCTCCAAGCGAGATGATAGTGACACTTGAGGATGTGTACAGGATCTTACAGATTCTAGTGATGGTAGATCTCATTTTATATGATTTTTTCAAGAAGGGTGGAATGGATGTACTCAGGCAGATCTTTTATGATGACCAAATTTACGGATACGACATCCCTTGGCAGGAGATGATAGATCTATCCTACGCGTCACTACCTTTTTCTCTTGCCGGATTCGCTGGAGGGTTCCTTTGTCCTGATCATAGGTCAAAGGGATTATCAGTTAGCTAGGGTTGATTGTTGGAGTAGATGATCACATAGGGCACATGGTTATCCTGGGGTTCCTACATGCTTTCCCACCTATACCACAATCTATATAGGGTGGTCTACCTTGGAGCCACTAGTTTGGCAATAGGTATCACATTATTACAGATTTGGGCCTATGAGCACATAGCCATTACATGCCCTTTGGCAGACAAGGATCAACCAGTGAGAAGACACTACATCTATGGTTACATAGGTGTGGTTGTCCAACAAAAGCTGGGCAAACTAGAGTACTGGCGATGAGCGTTGGATGACCTGGATACAATTATATAGAGGTTGTACCAAGATTGCGAGCCATGGACGGAGGATGCGTTGGAGATGGATTATTTGTTTTCTTCCTGATACTTGATTGGATGCACTCCATATGCAATTGATCTCTTCATTATTACATGAGTGTTGAGATAGTATGGCAGGGTATAGGAAGCTTTGCAGGGCACAACTCATTACATATGGAGGTGACATGATGTGGTCGATTGGGGGCCTACTGTTTCATGTGATGTAGCCTATGTAGAGTACATGTCACTTGGGGGGAAGGATTGGGACTATCTGTCAAGTACCATTGATCCTGGGATGACTACTAAGTATGTGTAGTACTTTATCACTCATCCATTCCCTCAATTGTCAGACCCAGAGGAGCTAGTTCTAGCCTTCGATGATGATGAGGAGTGACCACCATGATGATTGAGCAGATGGAGAAGGGGTGTAGATGAGGGTGGATAGGGTGATTGAGGTGGAGATGGGGGACAGGGAGGTGGTGGAAGTGATGAGGGATAGGGAGGTGGTGGTTCAGCAACAAAAAATACGGAAGGGTCCAGCAGTTCAGGGCCTCACAAAGAGCTACCTACTGACTGAGAGGTGTGGGTAGTTTAGAGGAGGAGGTCTAGGAGAGCTCTTCCATTAGGCATAGATACAAGGAAATTGGGTGTAACCATACAAGTAAGGGCACAGATAGGGCCACAATAGGTACACATTAGAGTGCCCTCCCATCAGCAGGATACATAGATTGCCATCCTACAGTTTATGGTTCAAGGCCTACAATGATAGTTAGCTCAGATGTAGGGTTAACTGACACAGACCCAGGGAAAAATGATGCAATCACATGCATAGATTGCCACACTAATGGTAGAGAGATGTCACTATTGATAGATCTGAGAGAGTACAAAGGTTGGTTGAGGGTACTAGTGCTGGTGAGTGATGGTATGATGAAAGAATAAGTATCTAGTCAACTACTGAGAGGGGGGGGGGTGAATCCGTAGATGGAAAAAATGATACAAACTTCACCAATCAATCTCTCAAAGTAAACTTAGAACTAACAATGAAATAATCTCTATCAAGATAAAAACTTATAACATAAACTGGTTGTCTGTTACCACAAATTAATAGTAAACAACTTCTTCATTTCCCAATGCTTCCAGTTATCATGACTTATCAAAATAGTTAAGTAGTTAAGTAAATCAACCATGAAAACATAACCAAAAAAACATTCACCACTTGACACAAATATTTTTGACGTAAAAACCAAAATAGGTAGAAACCATGATGAGATGAGACTCACAAGATAATACCTAAACTCTTTTGAAGTTCACCTTGTTAGGAGCCTAGCCTATTAAAGCGTTACAAAGAGTTCTGTTAAGAACTTATCCTGTTAGGAATCACCCAGTTAAGGGATTGACTAAAAATGCCTTGTTAGAAGCAATACCTTGTAAGGAGTAACCTCGGTAGAGGATTTGAAAATCCAATCTAATGGAGCACCTTGTTAGAGGATTTGAATAGCACCAAGCTTGTTAGAGATTACCTAGTTGGGGGATTTCAATTCTGCTGTAATTGTTAGAAAACAATAGGAGTTTGTAGATCTGTCTGAATAGCACTACACTTGCTTGATCAAATCTATTTCATGCTCCTATCTGCCTTTACTCAAATTGCAGATACATCATCTGGTTTAGCAACCACACACTCAACTGAACTGTGTCTATCTCTTTGCCAACTCTTTTAACTAAACAACTTCATCGACCTTAAATACAAATCAATCAGGTTGGTAACACAACAAAAATCTAATTCTCATTGAGATCACAAACAAATTCATTTCAAGTATGAACATTGGATTACATAGCAATCTCTACACATCAATCAAGAAAACCTTGATCGCTCCTTGATCACCGCTTCATCAAACTTTATAACTCATCACACGTTTTGCATTAGATGCAATACATTTTCTCATTCCCTAGACAAAACCCATTACAACAACTCGCCAAAATCTCTTGGAATTGTCTTCATACAATAATCATGTGTGTCATCATCATTACCACTCATCATCAGATCATAAACCAATATAACCAATTCACCAAACTTAAATCAGTTAAGGTTTATCAAAAACAACATGTAGGGTTTACCGGTTACATAAATAGATAAGGTTTACACTGGTTACCGATTCACTCCACAAATTCTTCCTATTGGTTATAGTAACAATATTACAACAATATCATTACCGGTTTAATTGACATCAATGACAACATAGCATATCATTAATTCAATCTTCATGCAAATGCCAATAGTGAGACCATCCAAGATATTTAACATTCTGCTCAGGAGATGGATCATTACCGTCAATTGTACTATGCAGTTGTCCCTACAAAGTAGAGAGGTCCTAGTTTTGCATAGGTCAGTAGCACCAGATTAGGGCAAAGTCAATCATGGACTGAGAGTAGAGCCCTGACAAGACCACTTCGTAGAGATCCTCTTGCTAAGGATCCTGGTGCAGGACCGTCAGGTGGTGTTGCAGTAGGCATAGATACTGTTAGGCCCATAGCTTTTGGAGAGAGCACAGCTCAACGTTGTACTTGAGATTTTTATGCCACACATTTGATTTCCTTGTATACACTTTTATGATACATTTGATGATTTGATCCATTCATTTTTTATGTATCTCGTATATTGATGGGATATCATTGTATATTTGACACTGATTATTTTGATTATATGAGAGGTAGTGGAGATTCGATGTCTATATGCTTTATGATGGATGAATTTACTTATAGTATGAATGCATTTTCTTTTTACATTCTTTATATGGTCTATATGGCTTACATGATGGATGTATGTATGCTCTTTTACATGTTTTATATGATCCTATGATATGCAATGTATGAAATTGTAGATTATGAGATGCACTTTATGATGATGTTATTTATGATTTTCCTATTATTATGTGATGGATGTTTATGTTATGCATGCTTATGATATTGTAATGTGATGGATAATATACACTTGATACATGATATGTGATGGTTTATGCATATATACCTGATTATGAGATGAATGATGATAGTATATATAGTGAATTTATGCAGTGGCTTTGAATATGCATTAATGATTATGCAACGTGTGATTTTTTGTATGAATTTATTTATGTAAAATTTGATGTAATGAAATGAATGGGATGTGATACAATGTGTAGTGATATGATTTGAAATGTGATATGTTATCAAATGTGATGATATACTAGATTATGAATGCAATGCATGAGTTGATTATATGAATGCACTAATCTATAATGATAATGAATGATACCATATGTGATGAATATTTTATATATATAATAATTAATGAAATGCAAATATTATATGCAAAATAGATCTAGTGATGATTGAATTTTGGTGGCATGAAATGTTATGCAGATGAGTCACTCATTTTTGTTAATTTCCAATGTACTCAATCTCTTAATACTCAAGATAACATCATTTGAGACCTCAACCTTGGAATAATGAAAGATGCAATATGAATGCAATCTAGTCTAAGTATGAAAAAATGCAAACTAATGCAATGTTACCATTGGAGTAGTCATTTGATCATGCTTTTTACCATCATTGAGCCTTTAAAATGTGGCAAGCGAGTGCAAACATCAATTATATAATTGAACCATGATGACCTGAGTACTGTTTACCTAGATTTTTATATTGCAAGTTAACACAAGCATGAAGGTATTGTAGACACCCAAAAATGGTCAACGCTTGCGAAGTCATACTTTAACATTTGCGCATTGCCTCATTTTAGGTTTTTGCGTCGCATTAACATTTCTCCTATGTCACGCACTTGGTCTTTATCATTTGCGAGCATTGAGTCATTCTTCTACATTCTTCAATCATCTCGTCTTCGAATTTGGTCTTGTCGACAACATTATCCAATCATGATTTTGATTAATTTTACCCTATTACATCAATGTGTCTATTCATTTGTCATCATTTTGGACATCGTCAATCCTAATTAGGGTTTTGTCCTCCTGTCAATCTTATCAATCTTATCATTTTGGACATCGTCAATCCTAATTAGGGTTTTGTCCTCTTTTCAATCTTGTCATTTTAACGATCGATTTGTCATCGATCGTTGTCATATTCAATCTTGTCATCTTGCGATCAATTTATCATTGATCGTGGTCATTCGTAATGTTGTCATTTTGTGATCTATTTGTCATCGTTTCAATCTTGTCATTTTTCGACCGATTTGTCATCGATCGTGGTCATTTCCAATTATGTCGTCTTGCAATCTATTTTGTCAACCTTGTCATTTTGCGATCAATTTTGCTATCGATCATTGTCTGTCTCAATTATGTCAATTTGGATCAATTTGTCATTGTTCCTCGTCAATTGGCGCATCTATCAATCAAATCATTTTGTCGCATTGGTCATTTATCAATTCAGAATCATGACATTAATTATCTTTAATCAAGACCTAATTGTCATTTTCGCATTTCTAATTCGTCTTCTAGGGTTTTATGATTTAGTCATTTAACCTAATGTGTCATTTCTTCCTCTAGGATTAAATAATTTATTTATTTATCCTAGGTCTTCTTATTACAATTAAATCTTTATTTAATTGGCTAATTATTCCTCTTTTTGAATTGATTAATAAATGAAAAATTATTAATTAATTCACTAATTCCTAAATTCTAATTTCTATCAATTTCTAATTCCTAATTTGTCATCAATTTCAATTTCCTAATTTTTCAAATTTCTAATTCCTTTTCCCTCCTAATTCATCTCCTAATTCTATGGGAGTGACATCTCAATTTGTCATGAAATTGTCATAATTGATAATCAATCAATTTTGACATAGAATGTGTCATAATTTGTCATCAAATTGTCAATCAATCAAATTGTGCATGGAAAGTGCATAATTTGTCATAATTTGTCATATTGATTTGCAATTTCCATTTGAATTGAATCATGCCAATCTTGTCATTTATCCAATTCTTCTATAAATTGGATAATTTTCTTCAATCAATCCCTTAATTCTTAATCCTTCGAATCCTTCATGAATCCCGAATTTCTATCAAACTACCGAACTTTCGTTTCTAGTACTCTTGAGCTTTTTGCTTTCAATTGTGTGAGCACTTGTAGGTGAGATCCACAAACCCATTGAAAAGGAAAGAACAACAATGGAGCCGCATGGAAGAAGCATCCGAATTGTTATATGGTTTGCATGACATTTTCTTTTAAATGCTTTTTTTTTATGCCTCTATTGAATGTGCTTAGAATTAGGTTCATTTCAATGAGTGTTCTTTTGATTGAGCTAGCATCTCTTGCGTTTTGATTGATCTACTTATCTTGTGATGATTCCTAATTTCTACTCCACATTAACTGGTGAACCCGATGTGAATACTAACCTTCTAACCATCTTACTGTGTTTTGGAGTGCTTCTAAGTTGATTTGCAGGTCAAAAACCCAAAAACAGGGCCGTGCAGTGCATTCTGGACACTTTTGCGCTTGTGTGAAGCATTCTGCGCCTGTGTTGAGACATCTTGCGCCTGTGTTGAAACATTATGCGCCTGTGTTAGACATCCTGCGCTTGTGTCCTAACTTCTGCGCCTGTGTAAAGTCCAAAACAGAGGTGAAAAATGCAGTTTTTGCTTTCTAATTTTTCCAAAATTTTATATGTTTTAGTAAATTGCAATTTTGAGGGTCTTCGGTGCATTTTTGGACAAATATGGTTCCCGAAAACATGACATCATTGATGTTTTCAAAATTTGGTTCTAGATTATTTGAATACCTTTCCAATGCATCAAAGGGTTTGTAATTCGGAGCTAGGATGAGAAAGTTATGCCTTCTCAAAGTGGACTGAAATTTTATATTTAGTTTTCATAAATCAGATCATCTATGCTTTGGATTTTGGTACTAATTATTTGTGCAGGATCTTGGCATACGCATGACAAAGACTAAAAATCAAACTACTAACATGTGTTATGCAGATTCGATGGTCAAAGACAACAAATCAAACTTCTAACTTGGGTTTTGCAGGTTGCCTTGGAGAAACAACCAAATTGTGTGTTTGAGATTTTTAATTAGGTACTTAGTGATTTATAAATAGGTGGAAATGAACCTTTGTTTGCTTTGTTTGTTAAGTATGACATTGGAGTAGGAGAGTATTCTCTCATCCTTCATAGGGTGATCAGAAATCCAGATCTTCGATACCATGCTTGTGTTGTTGATTGTTTGTCTCCATTAGAGGGCCTGCCTTCTCGACCACTTTGCTTTAGCAAGCAAGTGATAATCATGAGAAGGGGACGACCCAAAGTGAGTACGGCTAGAATTCCTTGGCATTCTAACTCACTATAAAAAAATACCCGATGAGCGAAAGCTTTGAAGGAAGTGTTACGTGGGAATTGTAGTTACTTGGGAAGTGATGACCCTTGGACTCTTTCTCATATCAACATCTAAGTAGGGCCTCTTGGTCTAAATCGTGCTTGCGCGACTACATTTGTTTGGTATCTTGATGGGCTTAATGTCTCAATCATGCTTGCATGACGTCAAGGAGTAATGCTTAACAGAAATCCTTACTACATACCTTGTTTTTAGAGGCCAAAAAAAACCCTTCTAGTTGCTTGAGAAGGACAAATTCGGATACTTGGAAGAGATACTAAGTTTTCCATGGGGAGATTCCATGGGGATTGATGCTTGGCTGCCCTGAGAAGTGAGTGCCGTGGAGGGGAGCCCGTGGGGTCAAGCATCTATGTATTCTCCTTGAATCTCATAATGAGTCTACCTCTCAAGTACCTAATGTCTTTGCCTACCCTAAGGAATGTGGAAATGAGCATGATTGTCTTGAGTCTAAGTTATAACATCTTGTATTCTTTGATTGTCAAAAGTTGAATGTTATCCCATTTCAAAAGCAAAACACATTGATCAAAACAAGATTAAACACAAAAGATATTCATCCAACAAAAATTCAACAAGATTCAAAGATCATATTCCTAAAACATGATGATCCAACATTGTTCCAAATCTTGTCTTAACATTCATGTCACTTGCATTTAGGTTCATCCTAGGTTGCATTTTTCAAAGTCATTGTCAAGTATCAAGGTTAGGTTTCACCTAAGTCATACTTCTTTTGCATATCAATAAAAGTCATCCATTTGCATATGTCCTCTTGCATAAGAGTAATATCATTTCATAATTAAACCTTAGGTTTCATCTTAGGTTGACATTGTCATACATTTGCATTTTCATATCCCAAGTCTCTTCATTAAGCTTAAGTCATTATCATATCATAGCAATTGTACCTTTGCATATAGTGTCAAAACTAGGTTTTGTCATACTTGAGTAATCCAAATCTTTGATAAACCCTAAGTCATTGTTAAGAAGTCTAGACCTTATCAAATCTTTTGTCCTTTTGTCATCAATATCATTTTGTCAAACCTCGCTTAGTATCCAAGCATATAGGGGAGACTTTGTCATTTGTCCTTTTGTCATCTTGTCCTTTGTCACTTGGTCCTTTTGTCCTTTGAGGTCTAGACATCATTTCAATTTCCTAAGGGTCTCTTTTAGATTTGCATTCAAAAGTTTGTCAAAATCTTCAAAAACAACCAAAAACATAGATTGCATTTTCATTTATTTAGTTTGCATTTAGTTGCATATCATATACTATCCTTGAAAAATTCCAAAAAATATTGCATTTGCATAGTGACATGTCTATTGAAACAAGGTTCCAAGCACCAATGATGCAACAAAGTTTGACATATCAACCGATAATGCAATCATGATTCTATCCAGCCCAACAACAAGGCAATATCAATCAAACTTATCATGATGAAACAAGTCTCCAAATACAAAAACTAGAGGAGAAACTAGCTCAAGAAAAGGAGATATTGGAGCAAAAAGTGAAAAACAGTGAGAAGATAAGATCTCAAATGTCCAAAATGTTTCAAAAATTTCCAGGTCAAAATCCAAAGTTTGAGCCAATTGATGTAAGATCTCTTCTTGAACGATCAGACATACCAGCTCTCCTCTCCCAAATAGAGATGATGAAAAAATTACAAGAAAGGAGACAACATCAATTTCAACATTATGTGCCTCCACAACAAGAACAAGGTGTTTTCTATCAATCAGATTTTCAACCATCACAACCAATGGTCCAACATATGCAACCAACACAATCAATGGTCCAATTTCAACAATATGTCCAACCAACTATACAATGTCAACAAATAGTTCAACCAAGGGTGGAATATCAACAAGTTCAAGTTCAACCAACATATCAATGTCAACAACCACGACCAAACATTCAAAAACAAAGGTTGCAACACACACCAAGCCAAGTTTCAAACATGTCAAACCAATTTGATCAACATTTAGTTCGAAATCAAAACATGACATCAAATCAAAAACAAGTTCAAATTCCAAGTCCAACTATGTCAAAACCTTGAAAGAAAGGTGGCCTTATTGCAATGCTCTTAAGGAAATGACTAAGTGAGTCTTTTGAGGAAGATAAAGATAATACACTTATGTCTAGCAATGCCTCATCTCCCCACAAGCAAATTGACTCTCGAGTGGCATCTATCCCTACACCTTTAAAAGTTTCACAAGAACCTTCCATATTGTCCTCATCAAACAATACACCCAAGGATACAATTACCCAAGAGCTATCCATAATTGATTGCCAAGATAATCCAATTCATGATGCACATCCTTGTCATGTTTCAGAAATACAAGACCCAATGCCACCATGCACTTTATTGCCATTACCTGTTTTAGAGGACCCCATTCAGAGTCCCTCTTCCTCATGTTCAAGCATTGATTCCTTGCCAGAACCCATCACAAATGTTCAAAGTGCATTTCCTTCATGCCAAAGCATTGATTCCTTGTCAGAATCCCCCAGGCATATCCAAAGTCCAACCCCATGTCAAGAGGATAATTTAGAGCACGAAGAAATGAGTCCTAAAGCAAATCAAGATCAAGATCCTGAAAAC
The DNA here is from genome assembly GCF_030272615.1 of Cryptomeria japonica. Lineage (NCBI taxonomy): Eukaryota > Viridiplantae > Streptophyta > Pinopsida > Cupressales > Cupressaceae > Cryptomeria > Cryptomeria japonica. Next base: position 481,818,475 of record NC_081415.1, on the reverse strand, counting down.
TTATCATCCCATCCAATTGTGGACCAGGACCCCATCTTCCCAGAAACTCATGATGATTCTCCTATTCTTGTCCATCATATCCAAAGTCCTATTGACACTCCATTCCTCGAGCAAGATCAAGATATCCCAATTCATCCAATCCCAAATGATCCCCTTCCATTTCATGAACACAATATCCTTTCAAATCCCATTGATATTCCACTTCCTAAGAAGGATCAAGATATCCCTTCCATTCTTTCCGATGATTCCATTAAAAGTCAAGAGCAAAGCACCTTTAAAGAGGATTCCAATGATCTTCGTCCTTGTCAAGATCAAATCATTCCTTCAGATCCTCCACAAGATCCACTTGTTCCTCCATCTCCACGTCCTAATCCACCATATCCACTCCAAGAGTGCATTTCTTTTGGTGATCCCATTATTTCCCCCATTCCATCTCTTGAAGAGCCTGTCATTGAACCATGTCCACAACACAATCCTAGTCCCCAACATGATCCTAATCCCCTTCATGATTCTAACGTGTCAGTGCAAGATGTTCATGAACCCTCGACATGCATAATGGGTTCTTCCACTTTGGTGCAATCTGATCCACTTCAGGATCCCATTATTTCTCTCATATCATATCCACCTCATAATGGACTCGCGTCTTCTTCCCAAAGAAAAGAGTCTCCTACAAGTCAAGATATTGATAAAGGCAAAGGGGTAGACCTTCACAAGCAAGAACCCCTCCATATCGAAGAATATACTAATGGTCATGGCTACAGAGCTCACACTCAAGGCGTTGGTATCCCTTCATAGTCAAAATCCAAATGTCCACCTTCCCCATCATCGCTTCCATCCATTCTAGGTCCCTATATCCCTCCATCTCCTATGCAACATCAGCAAAGGCACACATCTTGGAGAACCTTCCATCCATCCCACATGCTTCCATATCATTCCCATCCACACCGACATTCTTTCCCCCTTCCAAGCAATTTGGATGCCAAGTATAAAAGTCATAAGTCTAGCAATCCACATGTATTCAAAGATCAACATGTCCAATATAATCGACATGTCAAAACAAAGAAAAATATGATCTATAAAGAAAAAGAAAAATCCAAAAGGCCACAAAGGCCCACTGAGCAAAATAAAGCAAAGTCAAAATATATATGGGTTCCTAAATCCCTTGTGCAAGCAATGCACTCCAAGGAACCACAAAAGCATGAAAAATCAAAAACCATGTGGATCCCCAAGAAGCTCCTTGAAGCACAAAAAGAAACATCCAACTTGGCATCCAAAATTGCTATTCCTCCATCCAAACCTTCCAAGTCTATTTCTCCATCACCTTCTTCATCCATTTTGGGCCCTTATGTCCCAATATCCCAAGCTATTCCTCCATACAAATCTTACAATCCAAAATACATTTGTCCTCCATCAGTCCATCACCCCTCAAGGTGTGTGCCAATGTTGATCTTGCCAACATTTCCATTTAGTGAAACCCAATTCTTCCAATACCCTATCCATTATCCAATGCATATTTTCCATCCTTCCATCCCTTTGATCCCATCCTTTGCATAAATCCTTGCCTTAGTTTCATCTCATTTTCCATGTCCTTATCCTACCAACGTCTTTGAGCATACTTTTAAAGGTCATGGTCCATTTTTTTCAAGGCTACTATCCAAATAAAAAGACGCTTGAGTCCTTCTTCCATCCCCTATCATGTGTCCATCTTCTTCTGAAAAAGTCAAAAATACAAAAAAAAAAAGTGAAAAAAGAAAGACAAAAGAAAAAAAAAAAGTAAAGAAAAATAATTCGTCCACTAGTGAAAACCTGGCAAACAGGCGCCTTGGGAAAGTACCATGATGAAAACCTGGCAAACAGGCGTCATGTGTAATCTATGAACTTCTTGCACACCACACTTGGGGGCAGGTTTCCTCCTATCATATCCTTTTGTCCTTAATTGTTCCATTATCCTATCAAACCCATGTCATACTCCTTCATATCCTTTTGTCCTTCATTGTTCCATTATCCTATCGAACCCCTGTCATTACCCTTCATATCCTGTTGTCCCTCATGTCCAGTTTCCCTTTCCACCTTTGATCTTGACAAGGCTGATGATCATCATGAGCATCATGCATCTTGTTTGCAGCTTTCAGTCTATCATAGCTTTTGGTCATTTATCCATTTGCTTATTACAACCTTTCATCCATATTCCCTGTCTTATTGCAACTTTCTACCATTATCCCATAGCCAATCCCGACCTTCAGTCCATGTCCCTTATCCATTCTTGATCTTTCTTATCCTATCCATATCTTATCACTATCCAAACACTCTTTTTCATTCCTCGATCTTGATTTGACATAAGGACACAAAAATTTAAACATGTTTTTCAAAAACCTCTTGACATGTCCCTCATGCCATGTCACTGCTATACATTGTCATATCCAGTCTCTTGTCCCATCACGTCATAGTCCTTGGAAATTGCATCCGTATTGTCTCCATGATAAAAGGCCTTTGTCTTCTCTCTATCCACCATCATTGCAGCAAGCCTATTTATCCATTTGTCATATTCCTTGCATTGCTAGACACTGGGGGCAAAATTTGAAAAAGTCATAAAAATCCAAAAAAGTCCTGAAGAAAGTCTTAAAAATTGAAAAAAGTCCTGAAGAAAATCCATAAAAATCGAATAATGTCCTGAAAAAAATCCATAAAAAAATTTAAAAAAATGTCCTGAAAAAATTCAAAAAAATCATATAATGTCTTGAGAAAATCCATAAAAATTGAATAATGTCCTGAAATAATCCAAAAAAAATCATATAAAGTCCTGAAAAAAGAATGAACACAAAAAAATTGTAAAATTCCAAAAAAACCAAAAACAAAACACGTATTTTGCAATAAAGTATTCCTTTTGTGCATAAGACAAATCACTGAGCATGCATCCAATGACACTCGCAATCCAACATCGTGCTTTAATGAAATCATGCTTTAAACAGATGAACTTTTTCAACTCAAACCAAGCATTCAAACTGATCCAAATTGTCTTATCAATCGAATATCCACATTAAAAATCATTTGTCCTTGTCACATTATCATGGGTCTTATACAGGGTGTGGTATACTCGAAACCAGACTGTGTCCTGTCTTAGACGGGGTATCGCATTTCCTGAAACCAGACAGCATGATCGTCCTATCAGCACATTCAACTTTTGACAATAAAGATCAAGATGTTTGTTTGATTTGTTTGAATTTGCGCATCTTATCTTTTTATTGATTTATCTTTGGCTTCGATCATGTCCCTATGTTGCTCGATGATGTCACTGAGTGATTTAGAGTGACCGGGATGGCTCATGGTCTCTTTCTTTGATTGTGATTGTCGTTTGTCTGTGATGTGTCTGTCTTTCGCAAAAAGGTTTGCATTTCAGCTCTGGCCTTCAATGCCATGATGCTACGCATCCATTTTGCTACATAAAAATAAAGGTTCTCACCTACAAAGTGCATTACTAAAAGCAAATTTTTTTGTCATCTTTCACTGTCCTCTATCTCATTTCTTACTAACATTTCTTCCGTCAGTCCAGATAGTCAGTTCAGTCTAGTGCTCCGATATCCAAACACATATGTTGCATCCTGCATCCATTTGGTTAGTACATTTGCATTCCATCACATATTACATCAAGCATTTTATCCATTTCATTTCATAAATACATAAAAAAAAATACATAAAAATACATCCATACATGTTCATAAAAAGGGCATAAGTCATCCATACATGAAAAATAACATCAGTCATAACACATTGCATCCCATCATATCGATGCATATCATATCACATATCACAATCATATCGGAGTACAAAATCGGACTGTCTGTCCTAAGTATGGCCCGCAGGCTGACTGCAAAATGTCAAACTACATAATGTCCACTGTCTGTCATAAGGAGTACGTGCCTCTGCCACTGGGTGCTCCCTCTGTCCTCCTCATCCCCGCAATGTCTCGAAAGCAATCAAAATTCATGAAATTGAAAACATGGGTTTTTGAGATCCATACCGTTGCTCCTGCGTCGTCCGGTCATTTGAATGTGCGTACACGTTCTCCAAGGTGATCCGCCGTTGGAATGTTCACCATCTGTCTGCAACTGTCCTTGTCCAGAGCAACAAATCCTCCTCTTTAGCTAGTGCAAATGAGTCATTTTCACCCTCTTGGTCCCATTTATAGCTCTTTGTCATTGCATAGATGGACGTGCGTCTTCTCCATCTTATGCTGGTCACGGTCTTGTGCACCTTAAATTTCTTGTCCTTCATGCATCCGATTTCCGATTGTCAGTCCGTTTGATCCTATCTTTTTTTTATCGATCAATTGGCCTCTTTTCCGCATGTTTCCGGCCAATTCCTCGAGGGGCATGCATATGTCATTATCGTTGTCTGGGGCATTTTCATTATCATTCTTTGAAACAACGCTCAAAATCGCATTGTCTCAAAGAGGGGCAAAATGTAGACACCCAAAAATGGTCAACGCTTGCGAAGTCATACTTTAACATTTGCGCATTGCCTCATTTTAGGTTTTTGCGTCGCATTAACATTTCTCCTATGTCACGCACTTGGTCTTTATCATTTGCGAGCATCGAGTCATTCTTCTACATTCTTCAATCATCTCGTCTTCGAATTTGGTCTTGTCGACAACATTATCCAATCATGATTTTGATTAATTTTACCCTGTTACATCAATGTGTCTATTCATTTGTCATCATTTTGGACATCGTCAATCCTAATGAGGGTTTTGTCCTCCTATCAATCTTATCAATCTTATCATTTTGGACATCGTCAATCCTAATTAGGGTTTTGTCCTCTTTTCAATCTTGTCATTTTAACGATCGATTTGTCATCGATCGTTGTCATATTCAATCTTGTCATCTTGCGATCAATTTATCATTGATCATGGTCATTCGCAATGTTGTCATTTTGCGATCTATTTATCATCGTTTCAATCTTGTCATTTTTCGACCGATTTGTCATCGATCGTGGTCATTTCCAATTATGTCGTCTTGCAATCTATTTTGTCAACCTTGTCATTTTGCGATCAATTTTGCTATCGATCATTGTCTGTCTCAATTATGTCAATTTGGATCAATTTGTCATTTTTCCTCGTCAATTGGCGCATCTATCAATCAAATCATTTTGTCGCATTGGTCATTTATCAATTCAGAATCATGACATTAATTATCTTTAATCAAGACCTAATTGTCATTTTCGCATTTCTAATTCGTCTTCTAGGGTTTTATGATTTAGTCATTTAACCTAATGTGTCATTTCTTCCTCTAGGATTAAATAATTTATTTATTTATCCTATGTCTTCTTATTACAATTAAATCTTTATTTACTTGGCTAATTATTCCTCTTTGTGAATTGATTAATAAATGAAAAATTATTAATTAATTCACTAATTCCTAAATTCTAATTTCTATCAATTTCTAATTCCTAATTTGTCATCAATTTCAATTTCCTAATTTTTCAAATTTCTAATTCCTTTTCCCTCCTAATTCATCTCCTAATTCTATGGGAGTGACATCTCAATTTGTCATGAAATTGTCATAATTGATAATCAATCAATTTTGACATAGAATGTGTCATAATTTGTCATCAAATTGTCAATCAATCAAATTGTGCATGGAAAGTGCATAATTTGTCATAATTTGTCATATTGATTTGCAATTTCCATTTGAATTGAATCATGCCAATCTTGTCATTTATCCAATTCTTCTATAAATTGGATAATTTTCTTCAATCAATCCCTTAATTCTTAATCCTTCGAATCCTTCATGAATCCCGAATTTCTATCAAACTACCGAACTTTCGTTTCTAGTACTCTTGAGCTTTTTGCTTTCAATTGTGTGAGCACTTGTAGGTGAGATCCACAAACCTTTGGTATATATGTGTGCATCATGTCATGGAAATTTGTTGTCATCTCTCTTTGGTATATAGCACCTACGTTTTTCAATCCAAAAGGCATGGTGTTCTAGCAAAAAGTAAACATAGACATATGAAAGTTGTCTTCTCCTGATCTTCAGGTGCTATTTTGATTTGATTATATCCTGAGAAGCCATCCATTAGAGATAATATTTTGTGTCATGTTGTTAGGTTCACAATGATTTCTATGCTTGGTAAGGGAAGGTCATCCTTTGGACATGCTTTATTGAGATCTCTAAATTTTGTGCATACCTTGATACTTTTTTCAGGCTTGGAAACATGAACTTTGTTTGATACCCACTCTGGATATGGTACAGGACTGATAAACCCCACATCTAGTAGTTTCTTCAATTATGCTTTAACAAGTAAGGCTATGTGAGGATGCATCTTTCTCAGCTTTTGTTTTATCAGTTTGGCATTTGGTGAAATGTTCAAATGATGCATTATGAGATCAGGATCCAACCCTAGTATGTCTGCATATGACCAAGAAAATTTTATCTATCTCCTTTTGAAGAACTCAATGTAGTCATGCTTCTCTTATTCTAGCAATGATGTTGATGGATGCAAAATCTTTGTAATGTCTGGTGTACCAATGTTAACTACTTTGTTGGTTCAATCAATATAGAAGATGTTTCTTGATAATATTTGGGTAGGGTGTCAAAACTCCCATCTTCTGGCACCTCCAAGAGGTTTTTACCATTGGATACATCCTCTATTTTTACTATTCCTTGATCTAATGTTTCCTTTTAAATGGTTTTTAGAATTAGACCTAAGATTTATTTCTTTATTTTCTTTTTTGCAACTGAGAGATTTGGAACTACCTCGACTAGAAGATGGATTAGTGAAAACACTAGTGGAAGTTTTTTTAGGTTCTACTACATTGAGATATAAGGAGATGGCATGATCATTAGGAAAGGTATCTATCTCAATGGGTCCACTATTTTCCTAGTCAATATGTTCCATGTGTATCAAAGGTAAAGGATCATTATATTGTGGTGTGTCAAAGGAATTAAGGGTCATAATGGAGATATCAAAATCTTCAATAATTATTTCTATGTCTAGGATGTTACCCTCCTTAGAATGACCTCTCGCAAGTAGTTCTTGATTGTCCTCAATGGAGTCAGAATCAATAGATTGAGATTCTAATTCAAGTGATCAGTAATATGATGTTTGTCCTTCATATGAGTGAACTGCATCGACACCAACATCTTTTACATAACAAGAGTCTTCAAAATATTGTTCGGAATGATAGGAATCCGAATCCTACTCATTGTAATCTATTTCACTAGAAGCTTGCAATCTGAGGATTTTCTCATAAAGGTTATGAGTAGCTTCATCTTTCTTTTTGGAAAGTTCTTCCCATCTTCATTCCTCTGTGTCTTCTTGTTGTTTGTGAGTTTCTTCTTCTTCTTCTTCTTCTTCTTGTTTCCAAGTTGCTTATTGTTGTTGTTTGCGATCGACTTCTTCTTCCCTCTTAATGGCAAGCTCTTCCTATCTTCACTCATTTTCCTCTTCTTGTTATTGATCTAGACTATTCTGCCTAAAACCTAACCCTTATTTGTCTTTGGCATGTTGATAAGGAGGTCATATGGGCTCTAGGATACCTTATTTTCTTTTGCCTACATGGCCACTCCCTTATATCCCATTTTTCACATGATATCATATCATTTTCCATACTGCTCAATTGGGATGCTAACATTGTTAACCTCTAGTTGAACATCTTCTTCATCTTTGTATAGCCATTGTAAAACATCTTTATCCTTAGTTTTGTCAGCTAGAGTCCTTGCTTTAAAAAATGATCCGTCAAGAACTTTTAAGTAGTTTTGAGGTTGGTTGTTGTTTTGATGTCAATGGCTTTCCATAGGATTTTGGAGAGAGTGGTAAATCTGGTAATGAATATTCTCCTACCCTTTTATCTTTCAGTTGCATCTTTTTCTCAAAACTTGTCAAGATTGAAGCAAATGCTTTCTCTTTGGGTGGTGCACTAGAAGAAGATGCTTCTCTATTGTGTGGAACAATTACATCTTGCACTAGTTTCAATTTATTGCAATATGGAAATGAATTTGAGTATGTTGATATTGTGATCTCTCGCCCATTGTAGGAAAACTTCAAGAATTGGTGATAAGTTGAAGGAATAGATTGCATGTCATGGATCCATGGTCTTCCTAAAAGTATATTGTAAGATAAATTCAGGTCCAAAACTTGACACACTGTATCTATTTGCATGGGTCCTATTCTAATCAGTACCATCATTGTTCCTTTGGAAGAGTGCTCTTCTTCATCATAAGATTTTATTGTGATCTTCTTGTGGGGATCAACTACATCTTCAGACTAACCTAAGGCACAAACAAGACTTAATGAACAAATATTTAGGCCAGCACCTCCATCTATTAGGACATGTTTAACGCATGTTTTATGGATGAGAATTTTGATATGCAAAGGACAATTATGTGGATGTTATAAATACATGTCATCATCTTTAGTGAAGGATAGGAAATGAGGCACTGTTAGGTGTCCCACCATGGTTTGGAATTGATCAACACCAAGATCTTGTGGTATCTATGAGAGCTTTTTCTAAAATCTCTTTATGTATTGGTGACAATTTTAAAAGCTCTAGTATTGATATTTATGCGGGGTTCTTCTACAATTGGTCCACTATATTATATTGTTTAGAAGTGGATGGTGTGTTGGTTGTAGGACCCGACAAAGTTACTTTATATTTACTCCTAGTTATGGCATGTGTTGGTCTTGGTTGTGATTTCTCTTTAACAATAATAACATTAACCACGTTATCATAAGCATGAGCATAGTTGACTTTTTTTTTTCCTTTGCCATCTTGTGTTGTTGATGCTTCACCCTTCTCATAATTTGGGAGAGGTTTTAAATGTCGTGTGGGATTCATTTCTTTTATGCCCATCCACAGTTATAACTTTGTTATCTATTAAGTCCTCAATGACATGTTTCAATCGTTGACAATCATTATTTTGATGTCCCTTACTTCGATGATAGTCACAATAATGATTGTCGTTCCAATATGCAGGTTTAACCTTTGGCTCAAAATCCCTTACTTCTGGTAAGGTGATCAATTTATTTGCAAGAAGTGTTTTCAATGCCGGTTCTAGTGGTTCCCCAATGTTAGTAAATTTTCTGCAAAAATTAGGAAAAGATGGTTTTGGTTTATTATTATCTTGATTAACCACCACAGTGTGACTTGATAGATTGAAAATGGGTTGTTTTCGTTTTAAGTTGTTGGTATCCACCACTCCATCCTTGATGATGTTTCTATTCTTGTTCCAAAACTTGGGTTTGTCATTGGTGTTATTAGTGTTGTTGAAAGAGTTAGCTCCTTCTTTACAAAGTTTTAACACTCCTTTCTTGACCATAGCTTCTTCAATCTTGATTAAATTTTCAATCATCTTCTCAAAATTTGGTGGGCATTGCAATTTTAGTCTATAGCCCATTTCCTCATTTAGATTATCAATAAAAATATCCATCTTTTCATTATCAGGTACTAGATGAGGATATCTTGCAAATAATCTTTGCCACCTTTGTAAAATGTCATGATTGGTTCCTCATTTTTTTTTGTGTTGCACAAGTCTAGCATGGTGATCTCATGTTGGATATTATATGAGTATTGAGAAACAAATTTATCTGCTAATTTTGTAAATGTTCTAATACCAGGTGGAAGTTTAGAGAACCACTCCATGGCTTGCCTACTTAAACTCTCTAGGAAAAACCTCATTAGATAGATGTCCTCATGGGAAAATTCCATGCTCATTCTGCAAAATTCCCTTACATGGTCTTCTGGATCAGTTTTACCATTATATTTGTTGTATTTAGGGATTTCGCAATTTGGAGGGAATGGTATCATGTTTAGATTTTTGTAAAATGAGTAAGGGAAAATATCTTGCAGCGAGTACCTCTTTATGGTTCCCCTTTGCAAATCTTGAATTTGTGTTTGACAAGCTTGCATTTGTTGAGTGAGAGTCAAAAGGGGATATCCACGTTATTCCTTGCTTTGTTGTCTCAGTTATTCTGAATTCTTTCATTATGTGTTTCATTAGTATTGTTTCATGTTTTTCTTGTTCTTTCATTTTGTCTCAATTGTGTGATGTCAAAGTCTTGAGGCAACTTAGCACCTTGATGTGCTAACATGAGGAAGTATTTTTCCTTATTCATTTCCAAGACCTTTTCCATGAATTTACCAAATTTTGGGTCTTGTTGCACTTCTTTGATAGTTTCTTTAGTTATTTACTCCTAATCATCATCTTGATTGCGAGATCTATAGAAAGGATTTTCCTCAGCCATCGCATATTTTTGTTTTTATTTTTGTTGTTTTAATTTCTTTTTCCGACTTCTAGTAAAAACTAGCATGCAAGTGATTGAAAATGATTAAGCTTTGATCTTTGTTTGAAATGATAGTTTAATAGGATTCAACTAAGTCAAATAAGAAAGATCCTATTGATATGACTAAGTTGATATGATTTTAAAGGCCTTATTTTTTTAGATAAGGTTGACAAATCTTTATAACGAAACTGTGCTAAGGAATTATATACCAAAGATTGAGAATTGTGCACTTAGGACATCTTGATCTATGCTTTTAAAAGGAATTCACTTGTGAAACCTGTTTTTACTAGTTTTGAATTGATCTATTAGTGGTGAGGAAATAATCTATTCTAAAATGTGTATCCAAAACTATGATTAACTTTATGGAAAAAGTCCAAATTTGCTCTTTGTCCAAGGTCTCAAATTGTCAAAATGCTAAAACAGAGATTAAGAATGTTAGACTTCTCTACTAGAGCTCTACTCTGGACCTCGTATGCATTATGTTATCCTATGAGAACACTACCCAATATCACTAAAATGATAATTCTAGGTCTGTAGGTGTTATTATTCTCTGTGGATTGAAAACGCTAGAATATGAAATGAGAACGCTAGAGTTTGACTTGATAACACTAAAGTTTCACATCATAACTCTACTATTTTACCTAAGAATTCTATAGTTTAACTTGAGAACGCCATAGTTTCACCTGAGAATGCTAAAGTTTAGCTTGAGAACGCTATTGTTTAACTTGAGAACGCTATAGTTTAACCTGAGAATGCCATAGTTTCACTTAAGAACTCTAAAGTTTAGCCTGAGAACGCTATTGTTTAACCTCAGAACACTAAAGTTTCACATGATAACACTAAACTGTTGTGTGATGGGTATTTTGACAATTTGATGTTTGTAGTTGAAATTTGTTGATTTGATTCAAAAACAAAGAAGCCATATCTCTTAATAGATTGTATTTGTCTCAAAATATAACATCAAGTGTATGTTTGAGGCTTTTAATAAAGCCCAAGTTTCCTTGGGTATATAACAAAAAGACATACCAAGTAGTTCTATCTTAAGGAAATTTGGCTTCACAATTATTTCTCGGCCCACATCTTGGTACCCTTTTAGCTCACACAACCTTGTCACCCACTAAAGGGCGCCCATTTTTTTGCCTTTGCGAGAGCTAGTGGAATCCCATTAGGAGCTTTACAATAAGTAATCAAAAGGGGACTTCACACATACTCTCAAGAGGGACATATGGCGAGTGTCTTCAGGAGAGATTCTTCCCCCTCCCTGCATTGAGAGAATAAAAGTGTTTGGAGGTGAATCAAGTAGCTTTTAGATAAATGAGGTACTAGTAAGGGAATCCATTAGGCATGACTCAATTAAGAGGTCTCCCAGCCTTGAAAACCAAGGTTTGATGTACCCAAAGGTACGAAGGAGGGCTATTCCCAAGTGCTACCGTTGATTTTGATTTTCATCAAAATCACTTTTATTTTATAGTGGTTTAGATGAACTTGGTGTTAGTCATTCCAACTTGGGTCATTCCCCTCTCACCCGGCCTTATGCGCTACTCGAGAGGGTAGGCTCGCTAAAGATATTGCACTAATGAAATGAAAAACCATGATTCTAGCTTTCTGATCACCCAATGAAGGGGAGAGCATACTCGCCTATCATCTCAGACACACAAGACATGTTCTTTGATCTTTTAATTAATCTATGTGCCTATTTAAATCAAACAAAGGTACAATATCTCATGGTTGCACACAATGTTAGTATTTTATAATTGAGTCTTTGGTAGTGAAATTTTTTGTAGCTCTCATCTTTGACATCGAAAAGGTACCTGGAGCACATAACAATGCAAATTAGTTTTGGAAAAATAAAATTCTAGAAACATAATTGAAAACGCTAAAGAAACTAATCCAAGCTCTATTCTGGGCTATGAAAATGCTACTTTGTGAACCCAAAACGTTGTTCTATGAACCCATAATGCTAAACTACCAAATCTAAGTGCTAATCTATCAAACCGGAATTATATTCTATGAAATAAAAATGCTAAACTATCAAACAAAAATGCTAATATATCAAATTTGAATGTTATTCTATAAAATCAAAATGCTAATGTAGTAGACGGATGTGCTGGAATGGAATCTCAATATACTAATTTGAGTTACCAAAATGCTAGATTGGATTTCTGAATGTACCTATCAAGAAAAACCTTCAAGAAAAGATATTAAAAAATTTGGGGCAAGTGCCCCACAGTGGGCGCCAAAAAATGTAGTGCAAAATTTGTGTCAATCCTTTAATAATCAAATACACAAAATTCAATGAAGCATTATATGAAAGAGTAAAAACAAGTAAACAAATCTAACAACCCTCTCAAATCTCTCCATTATAATCTATTATTGAGGACCTCGCATGTTTATATGATGGCTCTCAGATGCATGATCACAAGATGACAACTCAAGAAATGAGAGATGTATTGCAATAATGAGATCTATATAATGAAAAATGCAATAAAAGCCATATTCTAGATGCAAAATGATACTAGATACAAAATGATACTAGATGATAAGTAAATTCTGATGCAAAGAGAGCTAATTATGTTGCTAATAATGAGGATGAGATTGCTAAAAATGCTAAGAGAATGTGAATGAATAATAAAGGGGGGATCTCATTGCTAAAAAGAAAGCTATTTATAAATTTTCCAAAGTCAAGGCCAAGTTGGCACAAATCAACAATGCAGATTCGATCTGGAGATATCAACAATCAAAATTGAAGAAGCTGGAGGAGAGGTTGAGAGAAGGGACACTTGTCACCCCTGGAGTGACAATTGTCAAGGACTTCTCAACAAATGCCAACAAAAGGGCAACTATCAAGGGGAGGAGAGACAAGGAACAAAGGTGTCATGTGTCCTCAAGAGAGGGTGAACAACCCATGGTTAGGCGAGGGGGTTGGTTAGAAGAAGGTTAGGTTAGGAGGTGGTTAAGGGTTAGGACACATGTGCCCATTTGAATTAAAAATTAAAATTAAATGATAAGGGATAATTAAATTCAACAAATAATTAAATTTGTTTATTTAATTATGAAATAGAAGAAATGAATTTATGATGGGGGGGGATTAATTAATTGAAGGGATTACTGATTATGAACTATATAAATAAATCCTTAGAATTCTTTACAAGTAGAATAATAAAGGTTAATTAATTAAATTGCTTTGTATTTAATCAATTAATAGGGCTGATTAATTAAATAGCTACGTATTTAATCTATTATCTCTAGACCAATTTTTTATGTATGCAGGAGCAGTGCCAAGAGGGGCGTGGAGAGTAGAGTGTTGCAGACGAGGAGATCTAGGAACTCAATCTTAGTAGATTCTAATCCCTTCCAGTACTGCAACAATCTCAAGAAAGTTCAAGATATTTTGGTACCACACAACAGGGAAGCTCTCACTTCTACTTCATCAAGCAGTGAAACCACACTCAATTCTTTATCAATAGATTTTGAGAAAAATGATTTAGCTAAAAGATAAGGGTATTGTTGGATATTGTTGTTTCTAGGATATGTTTTGATTAAGTAAAAACAAGTTTTTGAAAGTAACCCGAACCTTTTACATAACAGGAAATAGATAAAGCATTAAAGTAGAAAAGATTTGTGCTTGATCACCCCAACAAAAAAATAGATCCCATCCAAACCAAAAAGGGATCTAAAAACACATAGGACCGCACTAAGATAACAAAAAGAAAGAAAAAGGACAGCACAAAGACAAAGACAAAGACAAAGAACAAGACAACTAGATATTTTTCATAATATCTTCTGCATGAACTACCATCTACTTCATGTTGTTTGCAGAGGTCTTCAAATCATCCAGCTCTCATCCCTTGATGTCACCCTAATTCCTGGTGTTGGCTCTAGTTCTCTTCTCATGACCTTTTTTCTCCATCTAGTCCTTATCACCCTCTTTGTCTTTAATGTTATCAAATTTGTTAATCAGAATGTTCATATTGTCCACAGAGGATTTAAGAATCTGGAAATTATGTTCAACTATCCTATTCACGGTTAGTTCCATCTTGTCGACTCTATTGCCCAGATTTTTCATGGTAATTTCCAATCCATTCGCTTCTCTATTCCCTTCCATTTCCTTAACCTTCTTCTTAGTTTCAAGAATTTTACCAACCATTTTTTCAATAGCTTCAACATTTTTGATTGCCACCACTAATTCTTTAACATTTTTAGAAAGAGGCTTGTCGCCTATCATGGCATTTTTGATAACATTCATATCATTCTTCAGGTTACCAATTGTGTAGGAGAAAAAGTGACACTAAGCAAGCATGCCCTAATCTCACTTTCAACCACACACTTGTGGAATACGAAAGAGCCTAGAGGTATCACACAATTGGCTACTTCTTCTTGTGGAAGAGAGAGCCATGGGCTACCTATTAGGATTTCTATTCCTTTGTTGTAATTGAAAGATGAAATGATGCAAGTTTAATCCCTAACCCCAAAGTGCAAGTATGAACTAATAACAAGATTACAGAATTGAACTTAAATGATGGAAAGCTGTAAACACAAGGACAAGACAAGAATGCAAATGCATACCCGGAGTTAAAATCTGACTGAAAATGTTCGAGACGGGGGCGTGGGTGCCATTGTCCTGATTCTGCCCTTGAAACTGCTCCGAAAACTGCTATTTTGCACTTTGGAAAAAGCTGTCAAAAATGCTGAAAATGTTGTCTGTCAGGAGGACTAGGGCACCCAGCGCCCCTGTCCTGGCAGGACTAGGGCGCCCCACGCCCCTGTCCTGGTCTTTTTCTCTGAAATTTGGTGGGAAGGTCAGTCTCAGTCTGCTTCTCCCGGATCTGCAACCTGCGGCGTCGTCCGAGTCCCGAAACCTGCACTTATATCTGAAAAGGTGTTTGGGCGGCTATATAGGGTTTTGCCTTAGTCAAACCCCCGCTTCGGTGATTTCCACCTCCACGAATAGCCAAGTTGTATTGTAAAATGTATTGTGTGTGCAGACCTAGTGTGTGTGCAAGGCCCTTAAATGCAAGAAAGCAAACTAGAGCAACCTAGAAAGTAAACCCTAATTGCTTGTAAATGATAATGTAAATGCTCTAAATCAAGATGCAAAGTGATCTAAAGCATGAATAAAGGATATTTGAAGCTTATGCAAAGACATGAAAATAACATGAAATCATACCCAACCCTCAAGGGAGGAGTACAAGCCAATCTTCAGTCGGTAATCTCCTATTGTTCTTCAATGTCTTCCAAGCCCTAAATGGATGAATGAAATTGATAAATGCTTGATAGAAAGATGTTGAATGTTGTTGAAGTCTTCAAAGATCTTCTCTTTCGCTGCATATGAGGTTCCTTAAAGCCAAAAAATTCGATCCTTTCAAATGAAGAAAGAGAGCTCTTATATATGAAACCCTAGGTCTTAATTTCAACTTTTGGCCAACCTAGAGATTGAATCTCCCGCCAATTTCTTGGGGTTAAGCTTTATTTTATGATTGGATCATGCTCCCAAAATTTCAAGAAAAATGTCCGGGACCATGTGCACCGGGCGCCACGGTCCTGACAACTTTTCACCAAATTTTCAGGGCCGTTGGATATGATGATTTTAGAGAGAATCCCGAAGTTACAGGTGATTTCGAGATGTTTTGACCCCCAAAACCAAGCCCCCAAGTTCGAAATAGGGCCTAATTAGGGTTTTTGATTAAATGATGTATAGGAGGAATAAAATGAAAAGGGCACACTTTAATGAAAGGGCCCAACTTTATGATGTGGGAAATGATAAAATAGGACCTTAGACCTAATTAATTTAATTAATTAAGTGCTAAAGGGGAAATGCAATGCAAGATGCAAAATGTGCCAAGGTGGGTGCTAAACTAGGTGTGAAATTGTACCACCCTAGTAAGTGCGTACAATTTACGATGCTACATTTAGCCCCCACTTTAGCGGTCATATGAACACTACGTGCATATGCAAGCTAAAGTACAGAAAAGTAAACATTATTTGAAAAAGGATATATCCATAAGTCCATCGAATGAAGCCCCCAGCGGTATCTGCAGTACACAGTTAGGAACCGCACCCTACAAAACCACACGTTAGATCACAAAATCACCTAATGCTTACTAAGGAAGGTGATGAAAATTCAAAGGTAGCTATATGCCCCCCCCTGTTTCGGCTTGCTAATTTTAGTGAGTTGAAACAGGGTATCATGTTTACCACTTCGAATTGTTAAAGAATATTGATGACAAATGCTCACAAGAAGATTTGATATGAGATCAAAAACTAATGGAGAATCATTTGGTAAGAAAGAGGACTAAATCTCAATTCCAACACAACAAAGAGTGTGAAGATTTGAGAGTTCTCTAACACAAGATGAAGGATGTAAATGGAAACAAAATGCAAAGAGAAGAAAAGAAAGGAAAAAAGAATGAATACACACATTGGTGATCCATGAGAAGAATAGAGAGAGAGAAAACATGGACTTCTCATCCCTAGATCTTGTCTAGGTGATCCATGGGAAAAGGACATGGAAAACTAGCCCCTAGAGTCTGTCTAGGTGATCCATGTAAGGGAGGAGAGTGAGAAAGTCTAGCCTCATGCCGCTAGTTCCACTCAACCTCGTGCATGTGTGTGTAAGGGAGGTTAGAAGCATCTCATAGGAGTCTATGCCCAAGTATGCTACAACCTGTATAGTACAAAAGCGTGACATCTCGCTCTAAGAGTCTATGCTCTGGTTCCGAGAATAATCACCTTGCATAAAAGAAAAATGGAGACATCTCGCTCTAAGAGTCTGTGCTCTAGTTCCGAGAATAATCCATTGCTCAAAAAGTGTAATGTTTATGTCATAAGAAAAGTAGAACAAGGATACCTACCTTCATCACAAAAGAAGATACCCCAAAAAAACAACAATGTCATAGATCCAAGCAAGAGAGTTTTGCACTCTTTAAGCAAGGATAAGATAGTTGAGAAGGGATATCCCGTAGTATGTGTAAAGGAGATCCTTAGAGGAGAAGAGATCTTTGTACAAAAGACACCTATCCCCAAGAGGAATTGTCTTAGACAAATATAACATCTCCTAGAATGAGACAAAGAAGAGAATAAGAATGCAATACTTCCTTCTTTTGCGAGGTGAAAGTGATTCTTAATGAAGGATGACGCTCTTTTTAACCCAATTGGGAGAGTGAATTCATTATTGATGTATTTTACCAAGTGCAAAAGAGGTTGTAGTCAAGGACTTACACATCTTGTAAGAGAGAATCCTTGAACAAACAACAACAAATACATACAAGGAATAACATCAAGTAATAAAGTCCACACCATCCACGAAATAGGAAAAAAGTGAATCCTTAGATAAAAATAAGAAAAGATCATTGCCTCAATGAGAAGGACTTACACAATCTTCTAGGGAGAGATTTAGACATAAGAAAAAGAAGAGATGTATGAAATCACTCTTGCCCCCATAGGAACAAGAGATAACATAGAAAATTAGGCTATTATGTTGCTTCAAAAAATATATGATTGCACTTGAAATTGTACCATCATGAATGACAATGAGCCCCCAGTAAATGAGCTACCAATGTCACATAATGATGAGCAACATAATAGCCATTAATGTTATTTAAAGACATGATAAATTGAATGAGGTATTTGAATATGACATGTTAAATGCTCAACTATAAGTGAGATCAAAAACATGTATAAAGTGATAAAATTTGAAGAAGAAAAGCCACAAGAAATCTTAGAAGAGGGATGAGTGTAATTTATTAGAGCCTTATCCCTGGAGGAAAGGACTTTGTGATGAATAGGAGATAAAGATTCATAAGTGGATTTAGAAATTTGAGGGGATTCATAAAGAGATTTGTTCATTGCCAAGATTTCCTTATGAGGGGAATGAGAGTTGATAGAAGTAGAAGATGATCTAGTTGAAGTGAGATTATCATCACTACTAAATATAGCATTCACATTGAGAGATGGTCTTTTAGATGCTTTAGTGCGTTTGCAGGGATTGTAGCCAAGTCCAAAGGCATAATTGTGAAAATTAGTCTCTAGAGGAACCTTCATCCCTTGTTCATGAGTGCCACAACCATTTCCATGATACCCATGCTTAGCAAAAATGCGAAAACCACGGCCATAACGATCAGCCATTTCAGAAAGAGAAGGCAGTTTTTCATAAGACAAAGAATCAAACTCTTCAGAATTAGAAGTGTGAGGAGAAGAAGTTTGAGAAGCGGCCGCAAAATTATTGCTCATAGGTTCAGGTTCACCAAAATGTGTAGGAGAAAAAGTGACACTAAGCAAGCATGCCCTAATCTCACTTTCAACCACACACTTGTGGAATATGAAAGAGCCTAGAGGTATCACACAATTGGCTACTTCTTCTTGTGGAAGAGAGAGCCACGGGCTACCTATTAGGATTTCTATTCCTTTGTTGTAATTGAAAGATGAAATGATGCAAGTTCAATCCCTAACCCCAAAGTGCAAGTATGAACTAATAACAAGATTATAGAATTGAACTTAAATGATGGAAAGCTGTAAACACAAGGACAAGACAAGAATGCAAATGCGTACCCGGAGTTAAAATCTGACTAAAAATGTTCGGGACGGGGGCGTGGGCGCCACTGTACTGATTCTGCCCTTGAAACTGCTCCGGAAACTGTTGTTTTGCACTTTGGAAAAAGCTGTCAAAAATGCTGAAAATGTTGTCTGTCAGGAGGACCAGGGCGCCCAGCACCCCTGTCCTAGAAGAACCAGGGCACCCCACACCCCTATCCTGGTCTTTTTCTCTGAAATTTGGTGGGAAGGTCGGTCTCAGTCTGCTTCTCCCGGATCTGCAACCTGCGGCGTCGTCCGAGTCCCGAAACCTGCACTTATATCTGAAAAGGTGTTTGGGCGGCTATATAGGGTTTTGCCTTAGTCAAACCCCCGCTCCGGTGATTTCCACCTCCACGAATAGCCAATTTGTATTGTAAAATGTATTGTGTGTGCAGACCTAGTGTGTGTGCAAGGTCCTTAAATGCAAGAAAGCAAACTAGAGCAACCTAGAAAGTAAACCCTAATTGCTTGTAAATGATAATGTAAATGCTCTAAATCAAGATGCAAAGTGATCTAAAGCATGAATAAAGGATATTTGAAGCTTATGCAAAGACATGAAAACAACATGAAATCATACCCAACCCTCAAGGGAGGAGTACAAGCCAATCTTCAGTCGGTAATCTCCTATTGTTCTTCAATGTCTTCCAAGCCCTAAATGGATGAATGAAATTGATAAATGCTTGATAGAAAGATGTTGAATGTTGTTGAAGTCTTCAAAGATCTTCTCTTTTTCTGCATATGAGGTTCCTTAAAGCCAAAAAATTCGATCCTTTCAAATGAAGAAAGAGAGCTCTTATATATGAAACCCTAGGTCTTAATTTCAACTTTTGGCCGACCTAGAGATTGAATCTCCTGCCAATTTCTTGGGGTTAAGCTTTATTTTATGATTGGATCGTGCTCCCAAAATTTCAGGAAAAATGTCCGAGACCATGTGCACCGGGCGCCACGGTCCCGACAACTTTTCACCAAATTTTCAGGGCTGTCGGATATGATGATTTTAGAGAGAATCCCGAAGTTACAGGTGATTTCGAGATGTTTTGACCCCCGAAACCAAGCCCCCAAGTTTGAAATAGGGCCTAATTAGGGTTTTTGATTAAATGATGTATAGGAGGAATAAAATGAAAAGGGCACACTTTAATGAAAGGGCCCAACTTTATGATGTGGGAAATGATAAAATAGGACCTTAGACCTAATTAATTTAATTAATTAAGTGCTAAAGGGGAAATGCAATGCAAGATGCAAAATGTGCCAAGGCGGGTGCTAAACTAGGTGTGAAATTGTACCACCCTAGCAAGTGCATACAATTTACGACGCTACACCAATATCTTTCACAATTCTGCTAATAGTATCACAAAATCCCTTAAAACTATCATTATCCCCATGAAAATCACTAGGATTTCCCCTTTTATTTTGTTTCTAGGATATGTTGTTGTCATTGATGTCAACATATCCATGTGTTCTAGTGTTGCTGAGAGTTATTTTGGTGTTTTGGTGATTGAATTAAGTTGATATAGTTTAATTATTTGTTTGGGATGCTGGAATACTTCATTTCTTATTACTTTCAGTGATCCGAAAGTTTACTTGGTCATATTATTTGATTTGGTGAGCTCCAGTATAATTATATCTTTGGTTGTGGATTTGAGAGAATGTTTTGGATGTTCATGTGTATCTTCAGTTTAGATGGTTCATGATTTCATGCTCTGCAAGCTATCTTTCTAGTCTGAATTGTTGTTGTTAAGTGTTCCAATGTGTTAGCATGTTTATCTATGAAGATTTGAATAAGTGGTGTTGGTGCAACTATTGCAGATGGTTCTAATGTGTTTGTTGGTGTTTCTTGATTGTGTCCTATTTTTTTTGGTGGGCTGCATTGATCTTTGTGCACATTCTTGAAGATCTTATGTGTTCGGTGATATTCATTGTGTTATGCGGTATTCTTGGTGGTGTAACATGTTTTGGTTGGTCTTAGCAATATTTCTGGTAGTGATGCATGTTTGGAGATTTGATTTATCTCCATGGTATGCCATATATATCATTGTATTGATCTGGTGGTTGATTTATGTATCGTGTGATGTAATTTTTTAATTAAGCGTTGAGGGTTTGGCCGACCTTGTAGTCAAGGTTGATGATTTTTATAAATAGGTGGTATAGTCATGTAATTTGGGTATTGGTGTTGTGTTTACATTATCAGAGAGAGGTGTATGTGTGCATAAGTGAATTTATCCTTCGGTGTGGTGTATTGAGCAAAGTTTGTTGCATGATAGACAAATTTGCTTAATCGGAACTGTCATCAGGCATAAGGAGATGTTAAATTTGCAGTTCATGTAATATGGATTTTAGTCATGATCATTATTGTAAGGTAGTGAGCCTTCCTTGAGGGTTGGAGCCTTTTGGGTCTTCTTATTTTAAGTAGTGAACTCTAGGTAGTGTGCCTGAATGCATGCGCATTCTCCATTTTAATATCCACATACTATTGTAGAGTATCATCTTATTATGGGTAGGTTCCCACTGTGGTTTTTCCCTTAACTGGGTTTTCCATGTCAAAATATTTATTTTATATGTTGCGGTTTCATTGTTCTTATCTTTATTGTTGTTGTTGTTAAGATCTGAGATTGTACTTAAATTATCTAATCCAGTGAAAACTGATTCACCCCCCCCTTCTCATTTTTCCTTCTTGGTTGCTGCTAACAATTGGTATCAGAGCTAGATCCTCTGGAAGAAGCTTGATCGCTTGAGGTGATCCAGGATGATAGCTTATGTGTGATGGTATGATGAAAGAATAAGGATCCAGTCAACTACTGAGATGGGGGGGTGAATCAGTAGATAGAAAAACTGATAATAATTTTCACCAATCTCAAAATCAACCTTTCAAAGCAAAGTCTAGAATTGACAAGTTAAACCACTGAACTAAAAATGCAATATCACTGTCAAGTTTAATCGGTCCACTAAACTTAGTAACTCATCACGCGCTTTGCATTACATGCAATATACTTGGTCAATCTGAAGATAAAACTATTATCTCAACGCGCCTAAAACACTTTGAAACTCTCTTCATATAATATGCATACGTGTCATTATCTTTACCACTTATCATTAGAACATAAACCAATACAACCAATTCACCAAACTTAATCGGTTAAGGTTTATCAAATCAATAGGTAGGGTTTACCAGTTCACTCCACAAACTCACCTACCAGTTACAGTTCCTTCACTAGCTCTTCCTACCGGTTACAAAACAACATTATAACAATATCCTTACCGGTTAATTTACATCAATGACAACATAACATTTCATTAATGCGATCTTCATTCAAATGCCAACAATGTGTTTAAGAAGAGGAGTCCTAGATTTGGTGGAAGCAATTATACTATTTGGAAGGACTAGATGGATGTTCATTTGAAATGTCTTGGAGATGAGTATTGGAAGATTACAAAGAATGTTTACGATGTTCCTTAGAATGGACTGGTTACTGCTGTAGAAATCAAGGATGCTGAACATAACATTAGAGAAAAGAAAGCATTGTTGAGTGCCTTGACTAATTTGAAGATGACTAATGTGATGGGGTTGCAGAATGCACATGAGATTTGCTAAGCTACAAAGCCTGAAGGGAAAGTATGAAGCCTTGAAGATGGGAGAAGATGAGAATATAACAACCTTTATGGCTAAGGTGAATGAGCTTGTCATGAATATCAAATGTGCCAGTGGAACCCTTGAAGAAGATGATATTGTTTCCAAGGTGTTGAGATCATTGCGTTCTGCTTATAAACATAAGGTAGTTTCTACTGATGAGTTCCAGAGTGTGACTACTGTGACTAGAGACATGTTGGTTGGAAATCTTGTTGCATTTGAGCTAAGTGAAGTTGGAGAATCACATGGTAAATCTGAGACTGCATTCAGAGCCTATGTATTGAGGAAGCAGAAGTATGATCTAGGAGAAATTTCATGCTTGGTATCAATATTTGAAAGAGATAAAAGAGAGATGGAAGAGAAAGAAAGAGAATTGGATGAAGTTGAAGCCCTTATTGCTCAGAGATTGCCTAAAGGAGCCAGTAAGTATGATGGAAAGTTACCTTTGAAATGTTTTTCTTTTAATAAGATTGTACACTTTTCTTCTAGATGTCCTAAGAGAATGTCCAAATATGATATGCATGAGAAATTTGATATGCATGATAAGAATGATAGATATGAGAAGTATGATAAGAATGATAAGCCGTACCAGAAGTACAAAAATTAGAAGAGATGCTACTATGATGCTGATGAAGGTGTGATAGATGAAGAATCAAAGAATGGGAATTCAAAAGATGAATTTGTATTTATTGCTATCAAGGAAGATGATCCGGTATCAGTGAATCCTACAAGTTGCATTGTTGAGGAGAAAGATTTAGCTGCTAAGATTGAAGAGAAAGATGAATAGGTGATTAACAGTGGTTGTTCACATCATATGATAGGTGATAAAAGCAAATTTGTAAGTATGGAAAGGTATGATGGTGGAGTAGTGAGATTTGGAGATGACAAATCTTGTGTGATTCATGGTATAGGTTCTATATATTTCAATGGTAAGCATAATATTGATGATGTCTTATATGTTGAAGGATTGAAGCATAATACTTTGAGTGTTGGATAGATGGTTGACAAGGGATATGATTTTCAATTCAAGAATGGTGAATGCAAGATCCTAAATGCCTCTGGTATAGAGATTGCATCAGGCACTAAGACTAAAGGTAATATATTTCACTTTAATGTTGGTGAGAAAAGTTGTTTGATTGCTCAGATTGATGAAAGTTGGTTGTGGTATAGGAGAATGTGTCATGTTAACTTTGATTACATGGTAAGGATAAGTTCTAACCAAGCTATTAGAGATTTTCCTAAGATTGTGAAGCTTGCTAATCTGGTATGTAAGGAATGTCAGATGGGAAAGAAAACAAGAAATTCATTTAAGAGGAAGCTATATTCATCAAATGAATTGCTAGATCTTGTTCATACTAACTTATGTGGTCCTACTAGAGTAAGAAGCATGCAAGGTAACATATATTTTATGTTGCTGATTGATGAATCTTCAAGGATGATGTGGGTGATCTTTCTAAGGGAGAAATTAGAAGTGTTGAAGAAATTCAATTTATTCAAAGCCGGAGTGGAGACTGAGACATGGTTGAAGCTAAAATGCCTGAGATCTGATAGAGGAGGAGAATTTACATCAAGAGATTTTGATACATTCTATGAGAGGAATGGAATTAGAGGACAATTATCTACTCCTAGAACCCCTCAGTAGAATGGAGTTGTTGGGAGGAAGAACAAAACTATCTTGGTTGTTGCAAGGACTATGTTGATTGAAGGAAATGTTGCACAGATCTTTTGGAGAGAATTTTTTAGCACTATTGTTTACACATTCAATTCGGTGCATATAAAAAGTGATTCCGATAAGACTCCTTATGAGCTATGGTTTGGTCATGTTCCTACAGATAGATATTTCAGAATTTTTGGAAGTAAATGTTATATCAAGAGAGATGAGGATATAGGAAAATTGATGCAAGATGTGATGAAGGAATCTTCTTGGGATATTCTACTAAGAGCAAGGCCTACCGGTGCTAGCATAAGACATTTAAGAATATGGTTGAAAGTGCAAATGTGAAGGTGGATGAGTGTCTTGTAAAGCAGGTCAAAGCATGCGAATATGACCTTGATGATGAAGATGTTGTTCCTAAGCCTGTACAAACTGAGATCTTGAAGTAGATTGATTTCGTGGAGATAGTTAATCTTGATATTGCTATTTTTTTGTGAGCACTTGTGCAAGAACCTAAAAAATTAGAACAATCAGAAGACACCAAGGTATGTTAGATTGAATCATTCAAAAAAATAGATTTTTGGTGACAAGAATAAAGGTGTGATGACTAGGAGAAGGTTTGTTGATGAAGAGATATGTTTGATTTCAAAGATTGAGCCTAAAGATGTTCCAGAAGCATGTAAGGATGAGAATTAGATAAAAGAAATGGAAGAAGAGCTGAATCAGATTGAAAAGAATAACACTTGGGAGCTTGTTTTGAGACCTAAAGACAAGAATGTGATTGGTACTAAATGGGTGTTCTAGAATAAACTAAATGAAGTCAGTGAAGTTGTCAGAAACAAAGCTAGATTGGTATGTAAAGGGTGTTCTCAGAAGGAAGGTGTAATATCAAAAATATTATCCCTTGTAATTAATGTGACAAATGGCACTTTTCCTCCATGTCATCGGAGGCCAAGATCTACCATCGTGTCCTTTTGTCCACTCAGACTATCCATGTCATCTCTGGCTGAAGAATTAGCAACTCCACCAACCTATCACCTTCGAGGATATAGGCATGACGTGCTAGCATCCTGCGAATCTGACAATCTATAGGTGGTCGTTTGAGTGTTACGCCTACATTCGAAAGGAATTGTAACACCTCTACATGCGCCCACCAATGTCAGAATTGTTGGCAATTGACACTCATTGGATTCATATGTTGTCACTAATGGCAACAATATTCTATAGAAGGCTTATACCGGCAGATATCGGCATTTGGAGGCATACACCAGCAGATACCGGCATTAGAGTAATCAGGGTCATCACCAACACTGACACCGACATCCAACACTTCAGTGAAGCCGACATCAATCTAGATCCAAAAGGTTTTATTTGTAAAATCATTTTGTAATTATTGTATAGGGTTGACATTGAATATCTTTTGTATTGTAAGACGACATAAGGCATATTGTTTTTAAAGGGTATATAAGTCAGTCTATTAGGTCATTTTGATACATGACGAGGTAGAAGAACTATGTAATGCGAAGGATATGTATGTAGGTCATTTGTATGCAAATGTTATATCATGCAATGATCAATAGATGGTTTGTAAAGCATTCTTGGAGGAAAGGAGATACCGGTAGAAGGGTTCAGGGTTTATGAACCGATACAGAGTAGAGCTATAACCGGAACTCTTTGTGGCATTGGAGATGAATTTTATGAGTTCACCAGTATTGTTTTATCTTAGCAGAAGCTTGTAGTCAGTGAGACTCTTTTGTGTTGAGCAGTGTGCTCTAGGAAGTGTGCCTTCCTGCATGTGCAGGCCCCCATGCTATGTAATATCTTTCATATGACCAGTGAATTGATATTGTGGGTCACAAATCCCACCGTGGTTTTTCCTCTTTGAGGTTTTCCACATATAAATTATGTGTGTTATGGTGTTCATTCATGTGGCTGGTTTGTTTACTTCATGTTATATGTTTCTTCATTTATCGGTTTATATCTGTATGTTATAAAAGGTTAAAGAAAGGTTATCATCTGTTCAAGCTAAGAGAAAGGAAATTTTGAAAAACCAGGATGATGAAGAGAAAAATGCACTTAAGGAACAATGTCAGAAACTAAGTCAAGCAAACATGGTCATGAAGAATAAAATGCAAGACCTGACTATGAGGATGTCAAAAGATATTGAGGACATAAAGAAGAAGGAAGAAAAACTTTCTATATCTCTGAAGAATAAATTTGAAGAATGTGGTAGATTGACTCATGAGAATAATCTGTTGAGAACTGATTTGGTACAATCCTAGAATAATGAACAAGAACTAGAGAGACAAATAATGACTCTAAGAGATGATCTAACTACTACAAGTGAGTATAAAGAAAAATTCAGGATTAGTGCTACACAGTTGGATGATTTATTAAAAAGACAAAGGCAGAGTGAAGATTCTAAAGGACTTGGATTTGTAAAAAGGTGAAAGATCTGGTACTGCAAATCAAGATCAGACAACCGGTATGTAGAACTCATCAGACCAAAGGAAACTGGTAAGGTAGTTTAATGCTTACAAATTCAATGGTAGATGCTTTGTTTGTAATAAATTTGGGCATATGGCTAGACAATGTAGAAATAGAGCAAATCAAAACTACAACTCAGTTCTCGATCAATGCACAAATTGCAAGAAATATGGTCATAAGTCAGAAGATTGCAGAATGAATGTTGAATGTCATGCATGTGGAAAGTTTGGAAATTTGGCTAATCAATATAGATCAAGAAATGACACCAGATATGTCAAGGCAATTCAAAAGAATAATGTTACATGTTATGCATGCAACAAAATAGGTCATATTGCTAAGTACTACAAAAGAAAGACTACACCGGTTAGAAATGATAAAGAAAATGAGAAAGGAAAGTAGAAGGTAGATGAAATACAACAAGATCACACCAAGAGATGGGTTAGAAAGCCTGAATAACCAAGTGGACATGCAACTACACCAGTAACTGCACTTGTAACTCCACTGGTAGAACAGAGCATTCCTACACCGACAGGAAATTCAACTGGTAACTGAGGCATATGCCTTAGGGGTTGGAAAATTCATTGCAAATATTTCATATTCCCCGAAAGAGATCTGGAGAGTTGTATTGATCATTGATGGAGGTCTATCCAGCATAAAACTGTGAAACCGGCATCCGATAGGGCATATCTCTAAGCATTTATGACAATGATGAATTAGGGTTTACTCACTGATAAAAAGGGAAAATGGACTCATTTTCACTCACCCAACAATCAAGTAAACTAGAGCAAAGAAAAAACAAATCATAGGTGATCAAGAATGAGAAAAGGCATTCCAAAGAATTTCCAGCAGTTATCTGAGAAGTAATCAAAATCTTTCAACTGACGACTGTTATCCAGGTATTTCTTTGAAATGGCATCTAGATCATCATCTGATCCTACTTTCATTGTGAATCCCACTATTGTTGAGGTTAAGGATAGGCTTAGACCTATTTTCAAGGAAGTTTCCCAAATTGCTATGAAGACTCTACTAGCGCATTTTCAAGGGTTCCTGATGACATGGTTTATGTGGAAGATGTCATGGCCTATATTCACTGCACCTTGGAGGATTTAGGCATTGAGGAAATCAAGGGAATGTATCAATCTGAGATACTAGGAAGCTCTAGAACAATCAAGCCGGAATATCAAATCATTGAAGACATAGGGTTAACCAGAATCATGTATATATAGGAATTCAAGGATGAAGTGATCAGATATGTATTGAGCAGGGTCCATAATAAATTTATCTAGCTGGACCGTCCTCACATGATCACCAAAGAAGCAATTCAGGCAGTCACCGACTTACCCAAAGTTGGACAGGAACCAAGAAAGAAGATCTCCAACACTGTGGTTGAGAAGCTCACCAATGTGGCCCATGATGGAAGATTGATGAGGGTCAACACCATCAAAGATACATATGTGAAATTTGCCAGCATGATCATCATCTACAAGGTAACTCAATCAAGTTGATTGAACTCTGTTTCGAGTTCCTATATCCATGCTTCATATCAGATGATAAAGAGTAATGAAAAGTATGACTTATGTGAATGGTTAAGGAGTGAATTGATGTTAAATCTTGGCAAGATCAAAGGTGTTAAGAAAGGAACCTTCCAGTTTGGCAATCTTATTGTTTGTTTGATGATGTACTTCATGAATGAGCTACCGGGTTTGGGAAAGAAATGTTGGGCTCATGACATATCGGTAGGTATGCAGATCAAAGATGCAATCACCAGTCTTGGTAGTAACAAGGATGAGAAGCTTTGGGGATACTTTAAAACTTTTCAAGAAAACATGAGACTGAGGGAGAGAATCTCCAAACACATTGTGGAGAAATACTCCACCGATATTTGCTTCATGGTAAAAATAGATGAGACACTGATGGAAGCAATGGAACCTAGAACTATATGGGTCACTGAATTGGGTTATGAAGTAGATGACATCATCTTGGAGTTATATGCTAAAATGTTAATTGATGCTCCTTTGGATGAAAAGGCTATACACTTTGGCACTACAAAGGATAAGGCTCTTGAGGTCAAAATTGTCTTCAACAAGAAAAGAAGGGAAAGGAAGATAGAAAAAATGTCTGCATTTGTTCAAAATGTATAGATTTGTTCAAAATGTAATTCACGGGATAGATATAGAACTAGGTTCTGGATCTAAACAGGTAGATCAACTGGTAGCGGTTAGTTCTCCTGAGGTAAAGAGGCCTGAGACTTTCATTTCTTCTATCACTTCTGACTCTGATCTAGAGGATAATCAACCTCTTGCATTCAGAAGGGTACAAAGGAAGAAAGTTGACAAGCCTTTGATAGAAGAGAGGAAGGTGGAACCAAGGAGGAAGCTAGTAAGAAAGGTAACAACTACATCCACACCTCCGGTAAGGAAACCTACTCAGAAGAGGCAACCTACTCCATCCACTCCTGAAACCCCCAACAAGAAGAAAAAGAGTGGTGAAGCAACTGAATCTAGTAATATGACTTGTGTAGAGTTAATTGATGAGGTAACTAAAGATGAAATTTTGAGGAATGTGTCAGATTTATATGAAGATTTAGATGATAATGAGAAAAATGAAATGGAAGAAGCAATTTTGTTATATTTAGATATATATAAGAAGGCTTTGGTGGAGATTTTAAAGTAAATTCCTTTATCATTGTATAATAAATTATATGCAAGGAGATTAAATGCATTTAGGAGGGACAGAGAGATCAAAGAAGTTGAACTTTTGAGTATGTGTGGCTCTTTAAATAATGAGTAGATGAAAAGGTGTATAGAAGTTACAAATAGAACAATTTTTAGCAGAAAACCCTGACAAATAAGCGTAATGATGGGTAGAGTCAATGAGATAATAAATGAGACCAGAGATGGTTGGGCTGAATTCTTCCAAAAGAATCCTGATTTTCTCACTTATCAAGAAGAATTTTCTAAGGCAACTGCTCCCACCATTCCAGACAGATCAAAAGGGAAAGGAATTTTGGGAAGTTCATATCAAATTTTGAATGAACCGGTAGTTAAACCTAAAATTGGTAAGAGTTTATAGACTAAACTGGCAGAGACAACATTTGTACAATCTGAGCAAGGTAAAATAGATAATGTACAAGATACTGATAACATTGTGGACAATACTGCACCAACAGTAATAGATACTAAACCAAGTGGAAAAGCCACTAATGCAAAAGAGGATGAGAAAAGGGATACACCAGGAGACGATAAGGAAAAGGAGACTGATAAAACACCCAATACCATACCGGTAATTGATTCCCCAACAAAACTTTTGGCAATTGACACTTCTCAAGTTGAGAAGAAA
Organism: Cryptomeria japonica; assembly: GCF_030272615.1. Lineage (NCBI taxonomy): Eukaryota > Viridiplantae > Streptophyta > Pinopsida > Cupressales > Cupressaceae > Cryptomeria > Cryptomeria japonica. Next base: position 481,788,518 of record NC_081415.1, on the reverse strand, counting down.
TCAATCATAGAGATGAGTCTCACAGAGCTAATGATGATGGCTACTCAAAAGCTAATGAAGGAAGGAACTACAAACAAAGGAATAATAGATAAGTCAATAACAGTTTTGCATAGATTGATTTCTGATTGTATGATTGAAAATAAAGCAAGCCCTTCCGACAAGCTTAAGGCATTGACAGAACACATATCTAAAAACTTCCAATCATTGTAGCAGATTTCTGACAAGAAAGCACTTGAAAGATTTAGTCTAGCTAAGAAAGTCACTTTTGATTAGATTATTGAGATAGAGAAGAGGAAGGTTGAAGAGAGACTTATACTTATTGTAAACTCTTTGAAACAATGTACTAACATCTACAGGGTCTGTTGTAATATAGAGATTCTTACAACAAATATAGATAAGAGGTTAAAGGAGTTACATGAACAGATTGCTAATATTGCTAATTCTTTTGATGGACTAACCTCACTTACAACATCCATTGATGGACAAATTTTGACTTTGGAGAACCTTTTTTTTGCTTTTGAAAAGGAAAGAGACAAGATTATTCAGAGAGCAAGAAGTCTCAGAGGTTTGGTGAGTCCAAGATTGGATTCACTCTGTGTACATAAGAAGGAATGTATGGATATGCTTGCAAATCCCACACTGGAAGAAGTCACTGAGAAAGAAACACTAGCACATTTACTAAATGGACTTCTATCCATATCTGAAACATTCAAAACCAGTTGGAATACCTATGTACAGTTTCTAGAGAAAGCTTACCCAAAAATCTTGAGATTGGTCAAGCTCCGGTAAAGTAATCTATAAAAATTCTTTCAAATTCTTTCACTGGTCTTTGGGATTGATGCCAAAGGGGGAGTATATGTATGTGAAAAATATGTATATATATATAATCCTAGGGAGAGGATATTAGACAAAGTATATTATAGGCAGAGTCAATCAGCTCAGGGGGAGCATGTTTCATGTTTCAGTTGAACTGGCAGGGAATCCATTTTTCACATGAGTGTTGCCATCAATGCCAAAGGGGGAGATTATTGGTAATTGACACTCATTGGATTAATATGTTTTCATTGATGGCAACAAGATTCTATAGAAGGCTTATAACGATAGATATCGACATTTGGAGGCATACATTGACATATACCGACATTAGAGTAATCAGGGTCATCACCGGCACCAGCACCGGCATCCAGCACTTCAGTGAAGTCAACATCAGTCTAGATCCAAAAGGTTTTATTTGTAAAATCATTTTGTGATTATTGTATAGGGCCGACATTGAGTATCTTTTGTATTGTAAGCCAACATAAGAAATATTGTTTGTAAAGGGTATATAAGTCAGTCTGTTAGGTCATTTTGATACATGATGAGGTAGAAGAACTATGTAATGCAAAGGATATGTATGTAGGTTATTTGTATGAGAATATTATATCATGAAATGATTAGTAGATGATTTGTAAATCATTCTTGGAGGAAAGGAGATACCGGTAAGGGTTCGAGGTTTATGAACCGGTACAGAGCAGAGCTATAATCGAAACTCTTTTTGGCATTGCAGATGCATTTTGTGAGTTCACTAGTACTGTTTTATCTTAGCAGAAGCTTGTAGTCAGTGAGACTCTTTTGTGTTGAGCAGTGTGCTCTAGGAAGTGTGCCTTCCTACATGTGTAAGCCCTTATGCTATGTAATATCTTTCATGTGGCCAGTGAATTGATATTGTGGTTCACAAATCCCACCGTGGTTTTTCCTCTTTGAGGTTTTCTACGTATAAATTATGTGTGTTATGGTGTTCATTCATGTGGCTGGTTTGTTTAATTCATGTTATATGTTTCTTCATTTACCGGTTTATATGTGTATGTTTTAAAAGGTTAAAATCTTGTTTTACCAGTAGAACACTAATTCACCCCCCCCCCTCTCAGTGTTCTTGGATTCATTGTATTCCAACAAGAATTCCTTCCTGGCTCTATATCTCTCACTTGGGAAGAATTTGGGATGATCTTTTTGGCAATTTGGTTAATTATTTCATGTAGGTTGAGATCTTGGAGAAAACTTGAAGTCATTCCACCATTGTTGTAGCACTACCAAGCATTCCAAGTACACCATTCCAAGAACTTCCATGTTGGTATTATGAATGACTTCGTCATGTGTTGTATTGGTTTTGTCATTGATGTCAACACTTGTCTTCTTGGAGGTTTACATTATGTTCATCGGTATAGTTAGTGGCTTATGTATAGTCACCAATATGTGTTCACTAGCAGGATATATTGTTCACCAACAGCGATGATGACTTTTTATCATCTAGAGATCACTTGGTTATGTCGAAGACATGGACAGGAAATTTGGATTTGGTGTTTTGCTTATTTATCTAATCGTGTTGACATATTTGCCTTTATTGACAAATAGGTCTAGGTTATGGACTGGTACATGTTATCTATTCAGATCAGCACAACACGTTATGGAGATGGTTTATTGATTGGATAATGTGGTAAATGTATTGAGCCGACATGTTGTATCACATCAAGACTTATTTGTAATTGATTTTAATTATAGTGAGCCAACCTACACATTTGGTCTTATGTTTTGTATAAATGATTGTAAGATCTTATTGAAGATCGGAAAATAGGATCATATGAGTGTGTTCGAATATTGAAGAGCAAAAATAAGCAGATCCTTGTGTGAATCACGTAGACATTATTCAAAGGTTCAAGGAAGGTTATGAAGGTGTTTGATACTCATGTTCAGAGCTTAAATTGGTACGGAATCCAGCATTGCAGATGCTATTTTAAGTAGTACATTATCATTAGATTTAACCATCCAATTGTGTAGTCAGTGTGACTCCTATTTTGTGATTGAGCAGTGAGCTATAGGCGGTTGGCCTTTCTACATGTGCAGACCCCATTTGTATACATTTACTATCTGCAGTAGTATCATTTGATTGTGGGTAAGGTTTCTGATCATGGTTTTTCCCTTACCAGGTTTCCACGTCAAAATCGTTGTGTCATGTGTTGTGGATGTTGTTTCTCTTTTTGTTTTATGCATTAAGTTAAACCAGTATTGCTATAACTATTCATTTGTTTTACCGCACTTAAGTTTGGTTTACCGACATTAAGTTTAAGTTGATAATTTGCATTTGGATTACAATTCATTGACAACTGGTTCACAATTGATTCACCCTCCCCCCCTCTCAGTTGTCCTTCCCGGTTCCTAACAATTGGTATCAGAGCTAAGTCCTATTTTTGCAGAAGCCTAACAGCCTGAGGAGATCCTATGGTAACAAATATTTTCAAGAAGGACAGTTTGAAGCTTGATGGAACTAACTATGGTATATGGAAGATCAGAATGGAAACACATCTAAACTACATTGGAAGAGACATATGGGATGTTACAAAGAATGGCTATGTTGCTCCTATTCTGAATTAGCCTCATCCACCAACATTGGCTAAGGACTTGGACAATGATTGCAATGCAAGAGAAGCACTTCTGAGCGCATTATCATATCAGAAAATCATGGGATTATCAGACTAATCTACTGCTAAAGCTATTTGGGGTAAGATGGAAACACTGAATGAAGGAGATACCACTGTCAAGATTGCAAAACTGGAATGTTACCAGGCCAGGTATGAAAATTTAAAAATGGAAGAAGATGAAAGAATTTCTGCATTTATGGAAAGAGTTAATGAAATTGTTTTAGGAATACAATACTATGGAGGATCCTTAAGTGAAGATGAAATTGTGTCTAAATTTTTAAGAGCATTGACACCGACTTACAAAATGAAAGTGACTACTATTAATTAGTTGAGAACAATGCCTAATACTTCAGTTTCTAGAGATGCTTTGGTTGGAAAACTTTCTGCATTTGAACTTGAAGAATTTGGTCCTATTGCTACTGTAAAGATTGATTTAGCTTTCAAAGCATCATCATCAACATTAGCATCATCATCATGTGACTAAACTGATTGGAAAACACTTTATGCAAAAGAACTTGAAGATATGAGGAGAGAAAATGAAGAACTTGAAGCACTATTTGCAAGAAAGATGCCTAAAGGTCCAATAGGAAGTAAGTATGAAGGTAAAGCACCTTTCAAATGTTTTAATTGCAATAAAGTTGGTCATATGGCTTCTATATATCCTGATAGACATGCAAGACTAAGGAGGAAGCAAAAAGAACATATAAACCTAACCCTGAATATCAGAGATACAGATTTAAGAAAAATAGAGATAAGTCATGTTACCATGCAGATGAAGGTGTTATAGATAATTCAGATGAAGATCCAATAGATAGCAGATGGGCTTTTGTGTCAATAAAAGAAGATCAACCGGCACCTATTGTCAAACTGATAGAGCAAGCAGTGGCAGAAAAAATTGAAGAAAAGTATGAATGGATTATAGATAGTGGATGCTCGCATCATATGACTGGTGATAAAAGAAAATTCTTATCTTTTTAGGAAACTCATGGAGGTCTAGTAAGGTTTGGAGATGATAAAGCTTGTTTAATCAAAGGAAGAGGCACTATATCTTTGGATGGTAAGCACAATACTGACAATGTTTATTATGTAGAAGGTTTAAAGAATAATCTTTTGAGTGCTGGTCAGTTAGTTGATAAAGGATTTTAGTTACAATTCAAGAATGGGAAATGCAAAATCATAAATAGAACTGGATTGGAGATTGCAATCGGTAATCAGACTAAAGGTAATATCTTTCATTTGAATACCAGTGATAAGACATGTTTGATTGCACACATTGATGAAAGTTGGTTATGGCATAAAAGACTCTGTCATGTGAATTTTGATTGCATTGTATAGATCAGTTCAACTAAGGCAGTAAGGGATTTACCTAAGATTGTGAAACCTCATAATCCGGTATGTAAGGAATGTCAAATGGGAAAGCAAGTTAGAACAACATTTAAGAGCATTAATGAGAAATCTAATAATATTCTTGATTTAATTCATTATAATTTATGTGGTCCAATAAGAACAAGAAGTCTACAAGGTGATAGATACTTTATGCTAATAATTAGTGATTATTCTAGAATGTGTTGGGTTACCTTTATCAAGGAGAAATTAGAAGCTTTTGGAAGATTCAAGATATACAAGGCAATGGTATAGAATGAAACTGGCAAGAAAATCAAATGTTTAAGATCAGATCAAGGAGGAGAATTTACATCTAGAGAATTTAATGCATTATGTGAAGTAAATGGAATCAAAAGACATATGTCAGCACCCCAGACACCCCAGCAGAATGGAGTTGTGGAAAGAAAGAACAGAACTATTTTGGATGTAGCAAGAACCATGTTGATGGAAGCAAATCTACCTCATGTGTACTAGAGAGAAGCAGTGAATACGATGGTTTATACTTTCAACAGAGTTCGCATCAAAAGTGAAACCGGTAAGACCCCTTATGAACTATGGTTTGGTCATATTCCTACTCTTAAGTATTTCAGGATATTTGGAAGCAAATGTTATATTAGAAGAGATGAGTATATTGGCAAATTTGATCCTAGAAGTGATGAAGGAATATTTCTTGGTTATTCATCTAAAAGAAAGGCATATAGATGTTATAATAAAAGGTTACAGAAAATCATTGAGAGTACTAATGTGAAGATAGATGAACATTCTAGAGGAGATTTAAGATCTGTAGAACTGACAGTTGAAATGATTATAAATGAACCGACATAGATTGCACCGGTACAGAATGAAGACCCAGTCACACTGGCATCATTAGAAAACTCAACAGTGACTGCAGAACAACAACATGTAAGTGGAAATCAGAACAAACCCAGGTATGTAAGATTGAATCATTCAGAGAATCAGATAATTGGAAACAAGAATCAAGGTGTTATGACTAGAGGAAGAATGACAAATTAAGAGGTATGTTTAATTTATCAATTTGAACCAGCATCTATTATTGAAGCATGTCAGGATGAACATTGGATAAAAACAATGGAAGATGAATTAGAACAAATTCAAAAGAACAATACTTGGACATTAGTTCCCCGACCTAAAGACAAAAATGTAATTGGAACTAAATGGGTATATAGAAATAAACTTAATGAAGATCGAGAAGTAATCAGAAACAAAGCAAGATTAGTTTGTAAAGGTTATTCACAGAAAGAAGGAATAGATTATAATGAAACCTTTGCACCGGTAACCAGAATTGAGGCAGTTAGACTATTTCTTACATTTGCAGCTCATAAGAACTATAAAGTTTATCAAATGGATGTAAAATGTGCATTTTTGAATGGAGATCTAGAGGAGGAAGTTTACATTGAACAACCTAATGGATTTTCTTTGACAGATAATAAGGATATGGTTTGCAAGTTAAGGAAAGCTTTATATGGATTGAAGCAAGCTCCCAGAACTTGGTATGCTAGATTGGATAAATATCTTTTGAAGCTTGGTTACACAAAAGGTAATACTGACAACAATTTGTATTACAAAGTTACCAATGATAATATTATGGTTATTGAAGTATTTGTGGATGATATCATTTTTGGAGGTGAAGATGGATTATGTAAGGACTTTGCCAACCAGATGTAGGAAGAATTTGAAATGTCTATGATTGGAGAGATAAAATTATTTTTAGGCTTGCAGATTTCACAAACAGATAAAGGTATCTTCATATGTCAAACAAAGTACTTGAAGGAACTCTTGAAGAAATTTGGTATGGAAAATTCCAAACTGGTAAGTACTCCTATGCCTACAACTGATAAATTGGCATTGAAGGATGATTCAACTCCTATTAATTTGACAAGATACAAATCTATGATTGGAGCTTTACTGTATTTGACACAAACAAGACCTGATATAATGAATGTAGTATGTATTGTTTCAAGATTTCAAAGAAATCCTAAAGAAAATCATGAATCAACAATTAAAAGAATTTTTCGGTACTTACAAGGCACAACAAATCTCGGTTTATGGTATCCTAAAGATGAAAATTTTGATTTATGTGCATACACCAATGCAAATTGGGTAGGAGATCTAGATGATAGAAATAGTACCACTGGCGGTGCATTCTTTCTTGGAAAAAGATTGATTTCATGGATAAGCAAGAAGTAGACTTGTACAACATTTTCTACAGCAGAATTAGAATATGTTGCAGCAACAACTAATTGTACTCAGGTATTGTGGATCAAACAAATGTTGAAGTATATAAAGGTAAAATGCAAAGAACCAATAATTATCTTTTGTGATAATTCAAAAGCAATTGATATATCAAAGAATCCAGTATTTCACTCTAAGACAAAGGATGTTTCTATTTAGTATAATTTTTTGAAAGAGAATGTTGAAGCAAATGAAGTAAGATTGGTCTATGTTAATACTAAAGAGCAAATTGCAGATATCTTTACAAATCCTTTGCCTAAGGAAATATTTGAATATCTCAGAGAGAAGCTTGGGGTAATTTCCCCACTGACAGAACTTAGATGTTGAAGATTGGCCTCAAACCGGCACGGACTAACATTAAAAATATTTTTCCGGCTTTGATGGAGGAGAGCTACTTCTCAGGGGGAGTAGTTGGCTTAATGTTATGTTTTGAAAACTTAACTACTTTGGCATTTGATGTCAAAGGGGGAGAGATATCTATGGAAAAACTTGGTATTTGGGGAGAGATGATCATTCTACTTGGAGAGATATACTCTTTGGATATATGTATCTTTTGGTTTTGGTTTCTGTTTCTTTTACAAAACTTTGTATTGATCTACCTTTGGGAGATTGTTGCTTTATTTATTTTTGGCACTTAGATGTTTTTCCATCTAGTGTTGCCATCAATGCCAAAGAGGGAGATTGTTGCTATTATGGATGACTTCGTCATGTGTTGCATTAGTTTTGTCATTGATGTCAACACTTGTCTTCTTGGAGGTTTGCATTATGTTCACCGGTATGGTTAGTGACTTATGCACAGTCACTGGTATGTGTTCACCAGCAGGATATATTATTCACTGATAGCGATGATGACTTGTTATCATCTAGAGATCATTTGCTTATGTCAAAGACATGGACTGGAAGTTTGGATTTGGTGTTTTTCTTATTGATCTAATCGGGTTGACAAATTTGCCTTTACCGACAAATAGGGGTAGGTTATGGACCAGTACATGTTATCTATTTAGATCAACATGACATGTTATGGAGATGGTTTATTGATTGGATAATGTGGTAAATGTATTGAGCCGACATATTGTATCACATCAAGACTTATTTGTAAATGATTTTAATTGTAGTGAGCCGACCTACACATTTGGTCTTAGGTTTTGTATAAATGATTGTAAGATCTTATTGAAGATCGGAAAATAGGATCGTATGAATGTGTTCAAATATTGAAGATTGAAAATAAGCAGATCCTTGTGTGCACCATGTAGACATTATTTGAAGGTTCAAGGAAGGTTATGAAGGTGTTTGACACTCATGTTCAGAGCTTAAACCGGTATTGAATCCAACATTGTAGATGCTATTTTAAGTAGTACATTTTCATTGGATTTAACCATCCAATTCTGTAGTCAGCGTGACTCCTATTTTGTGATTGAGCAGTCTAGGCAGTTGGCCTTTCTGCATGTGTAGATCCCATTTGTATACACTTACTATCTGCAGTAGTATCATCTGATTGTGGGTAAGGTTTCCCATCATGTTTTTTCCCTTACCGGGTTTCCACATCAAAATCTCTGTGTCATGTGTTGTAGATGTTGTTTTTCTTTCTATTTTATGCATTAAGTTAAACTGGTACTGCTATAACTGTTAATCTGTTTTACTGACACTTAAGTTTGGTTTACCGACATTAAGTTTAAGTTGGAATAATTTGCATTTGGATTACAATTCATTGACAACTGGTTCACAACTAATTCACCCCCCCCTCTCAGTTGTCCTTCCCAGGTCCTAACATCCCAAGAATTCCAATCTCTGTCCATGATATGGGAGTTATCTTAATCCTCTTTCTTGCATATTTATCAACTTTATTTCCAATTTCACATTACATTATTATTCTATTTATCATTTATCTTTCCCATGGCTTTCTTGGGTTGTCCGTGGAGGTGGAAACACCAAAATGAAGGTCTGACTTAGGCAGGCTCCAAAACACAACCCCAAGATTTTCCCTTCTTGCTTGTGTGTACATTCACAGAGGTAAGAGAATCATCATTTAGCAGAAGGATTCCATCATGGACCGGTTGTAAGTGTTTTCATCCTTCTCCCTTCATTTCGCATCTTGCAACTTTTAGCTTTTTTCATTCATTTTATGTGTTTCATTATATTGTCCATGTATTTGAAACTTTTTGTACATATTGTGTACTTCATCTATACAAGACGACAATGTGCCACGCTAGTGTCCTAGCCCCATGCGCTCATTCTCAAGACAGAGGCTTGATATAGCCATCTATGAGTCCCAGATCATGGGAAATTATCTTGGTTTACTACTTTATCCCTTGGCTCATCTTAGCACCAGTTCGTAGAGGTAATCAGAAGGACAATTTGTCCTCAAGGGCGCATCACCCTTGAGGTGGCAAATTCCCTCCATTACATTTTGGTGAACCCAATGTGAAATAGGATTATCTTTGCATTACTTGCTTCTACTTCATCTAGGTGCATTTAGTCTTTTAAATTTCAAAAGTTTAAAAATCTAAAAACAATCTAAAAAAAACAACCAAAAAAAAGAAAAAAAAAGAAGAGGAAAATCGAAAACAAAAAACTTTCATTTGCATTTAGTTTGAATTTTTGCATCTTTCGTTTATCATTTAAAACCAACTTTATCATCCAGTGTCCCTCTAAGTGGTCTAGAATGTCGTGTGGCTTGTCTATGAGCTTTATGACTCAGACTACAATAGAAGCCATAGTCAAGAGGCCGTTTAGGTGGAGTTTTTCCCCTAATCATTATAGTCCTCTTCTACCCAACACCATACAAGGTGAGCAGTCATCCGATCCCAATGAGTTCTTGACCTCTCATAGTCTGAAATCTATTATGACTGGGGGGCCCTCTCCTTGTAATTCACAACCTAATTACCCTAGGAGTTCTACCCTGTCTTCCCCTCTTGTGGTTGATCATGATTCTGCAGTCATTGTAGATTTTGAGAAGATCAATATGTTGTAGCAGAATTTGAGACTTTGAGATTTTCTTGAATAGAGAGAATTTTCTCCCCCAAGATGGGAATATCATGAGTACCTTGAGATATACGTTAATCTCTGACAAATCTCCAACAAGAGAGGCCTAGAGATGTTGAGGGCTTTGTCCATGATTATTAAAATCCATGTGCCCCTAGCGAATGCACCCCCTATGGATAATCAATATGATCCTTTTAGTTCCCAAGTTAGTGTTAGCATCCCAAGCCCGGGCGCATACATGGTGGAATCTACCATACCTAGTGTTAGTGCTTCACTCACTCCCTTGGGTTTTACAAAATGGATAGTAGTTCAACCTCCATCGATGCTCAGGTTTCGGTAATCAGCACTAGCACCACATATGTCGGTAGCACTATTCCTTCTGGAGGTTCTGGTGGAGGTGGTGGCGGATCTCTCCCACCTCCACCTCCTTTTCCTTCTAATCTTTTCCTAAATACAATCTTATAGAACATGGGGCAGTTGCAGTTGTAGTTGATGATCTTAGCCTCTGCCTCTATTCAATCATATATGTCTGCGTATTACAAGAAGAGTCCCCTTGACATTACCATCTTGAATACTATCCTTCCAATTGTTGTTGAGTCCTTGAAGTTTGATAGGTTCAATGGTGATGGGGACCCAAACGTGCACATAGATTCTTTCATGAATATGTGTAGTGACTACCATAGTCTAGATTTCATGTTGCTAAAACTATTCTCGCATTCCCTCAAGGGGATAGTGTTAGAATGGTATAGTTCCTTACCTGACCACTCTATTCGTAACTTTGATCAGCTTATGGATCTTTTCCTTAAGTAGTTTCAAGTGAACATTGGTAGCAGGGTCATTATCATTGACCTTGTTCATTGTAAACAGAAGCCTAATGAAAAGATCGCTGATTTTATTTCAAGATATCAAGCTATCTCAACCAAGATTCCCTTTTCCCTACCACATAGTGATTTGTAGAGGATGTTTATCAGTAATCTATAGTCAGCATTGAGGGAGAAATGATCTCTCAATCGATATCAAAACTTTGCTAACATGCGCTTTGCTCTCACCGATTACCAGCACACTATGTTGCAGTTTAGAGATACTTCTACGAACCCTCATGGTGGGTCCTTTGTAGGCATGACCAAGATGGGTCTAGAAAGAATAAGGTTATTGCTAATATTGCGGCTATTCCTCTGATGGCTCCTACGCAAGCCTTGCAATAAAATAAATTCTTCACTAAGTTGAATGACTCCTACTTGAGCATAATGCAATGGTTGTTGAAAGGCAACCTTATGACCCTTCCATAAATAAAACTATCGTCTGATAGTCAACCTTATCCATGTTGATATGATGGTTCAAATTTGTGTCATTATCATCACGTGCCTGATCACAAAACTGTGCGATGTTATCATCTTTGACATGTTTTCCAAGACCATATCAACAATGGTGCAATCAAGGTGGATGCACGGAAGCAAACTTTATTTCTGCATCAGATCCTTCTTTAGATGATGGGCCATTTGTGAACATGGTCACCATCACCTCCATTAGCTCATCTTTGACACAGAGGGGGAAGGTAACTAACTGGTCCTTGTCATTTACCCCTCTTGATGTCCCGTATTGCAGAGAGCCTACTCCTCCTTATGTCCCTGCCAAGTTGAACGATCAAACTGTCATAGGTGTGATGGTTGACTCATCTAGCAGACTTGATGTTATCACAGAGGAGACTCTCTGCGTGAATGACTGGCATAGACCAACGTATGATGAATGCCGCACAACTTTGAGGATGCATGATGGGTTCTCTATCCTTGTAGATCCTAAGGCAGTGTCCTCTATGTTCATCATCATTCCCGAATGAGACCTCTTATGTTAAGCTTGGCTTTCCTTGGCTGATTTCTATGGAATAAGTCCCCTCGGTTATGCACAAATGTCTCAAGTTTCCTGATGAGGGCACGATGCATGTTATCCAAGACACTAGATACCGACCCTTGATTTCCCATGGGGATTTTCCATTGGACCACTTTTGGCCTACTCCGTTGGGACCCATGCTTCCTTGCGGTGATTTAATGTATCGCGCTTATTATCAGTATAAAATGGGGGAGTCAGCCCCTACATCTGTGCAACCTATTGTTTCATTTCCACCTCCTGCATCGACCTCTCCTCCATCGATTCCAGTCTTGGAGTGGGTAATGCCTCATGTCTCCTCATCATCGAGAGTCAAGGCTAAGTTTGCTCCCTCAAATAGACCTTTGTGTCTACCTAAGACTGCACAGCCTCCAATGGTGTCTGTTGTTCCTGTGTGTGTGAAAAAGTGGAATAAGTATCTGTAAGCTGCAAGACATGACACTTCAATTAAGTCATTACATGTATGGTTAGATAGATATAAGCATGAATAATAAAACCATAACAAATTGACTAATTGCCTTCTAAAAGATGTGAGTATAAGATTGCTCTTAGATTTGTATAAGCAATACCAGTGACTAGAGTACACCAAGATGAAGGATTTAATCTATATGAGCATGATATTAAGCTAAATGGATGCAAGATGGATGAAAGATTCAAGCAATATGGATTCAAGCAATCATAAAATATGCAAAAAGAAATTAAACTAAGATGCAATAATCTCAAAAAGCAAGCACAATATATTCAATGACTCCAGAGCAAAAAGTGTATAATAACAATAAATCTCCAGAGTGTTTTGAATGAGAGATGAAGGCTGAATTTATAGAGAATCACAAGAGAGATCAAGAAAAAACACAATTTAGGATAATTGAAATAATTGAGAAATCAGATTCAGTTAACCTTGAGATAAATTCCAATGATAGTTTAATTGAAATGCATTCAGAAAAGAAGTTTGAGTTTGCATTAAAGATAAGAATTAATTAATTCCATGCACTTGAGGTAAAAATAGGTAATTCCATGCGATTTCTTTGATTTATTCAAGAAAAGAGTCTTTTCAATGCAACTGAACTTCTTTTTCTCAAAAGCTTTGAGTTCTAATTTTAGAGAATGATTAAATTCCTTTTAATTTCTTTTCTCATTTCAAGTTCTCAATTTATAAGAAAGAAATAATATCTCAAGTTTGATTTCTCTTTCAATTCAATTCTTTTATTTTATTTTCAATTTAACTCTTTCTTTGCATATTGGTTCCTCTTTTGTGATAAACTAATTCCTTTTTTTTTATGATTAAATGACAAATTTATTAATTAATTAAATATGCTAGGATATTTAATAAATTAAATAGGATAATTGATCAAAATGATTTTCTTGGAATGATTTAATTAATTAAATAAATATTTAATTAATATTGAGTTATTGATTTACCAAAAGAATTAATAATGTGCTCAAGATTGATTTAATTGCCTTTGGTTAGGACCTTCGTGATGTTGTTGAGATTAGGGGCCCATGGTTTAGTTGACCATTTTTAGGGTATTACATTTTCCCCTCTTTGAATTAATGTGCGAGCAGCGCATTGGTTCAAAGAATAGTTGATGTCTAGCAGATACCAGTTTTGAACTTGATTAATCACAAACTAGATGAAGAGTGAGGTGTTTAGCTTGATTTGAAGCAATGAAGCTGAACAAAGTTGATTAAACCAAAACTGATCTTGAACTTGATTGAACTAGGACCGATAGAGAGCAAAGATATCGAACTTGAACTTGATTGATCAAGAAGCGGATCTTACAAATCTAGAACTTGATTCAACTAGACATAGTGAGTGAAGATAAAATCGATCTTGAACTTGATGGATCAAGACACGATGAGAGAAGATAAACTCGGTCTTGAACTTGATGGATCAAGACACAATGAGCGAAGATAAACTGTCCAGCTTGATTTGAAGTGATGAAACTGAACACCTACTTAGATTGAGTGTGTGATCAAAGATACTCTTTAAACTTTTGATTGAGTTTAAATGAATAATTAGCTTGATGAAAAGTGATGAAACTGATTAACGTTAAGAGACTGATTCAGATGAAGAAAAATATCAGCTTGATTTGAAGCAATGAAACTGATATGCCCCTAGCGATTGATTCAATTTAGATGATCGAGAGATCTCAACTTGATATGAAGCGATGAAGCTGAGATGCCCCTTAGCAATAAGAATTTGATTTTCTTTAGTTGAAAAAGATTTTGGCTTGACTTTTGATGAAGATTTGAAAATTTTCTCGACTTTGAAGACGTGAGGTCATAAGGTCATGAGTATGCCCCCTCAGGAGAGAAATCGAAAGATAGCGAGAGTACATGATGATTATAGGCAATTTTTGGCAATGATAATGATTTGAGCACAAATGATTCAGAGGAATTTTTGAAAATTTGGTGTCGATTGATGATAAATTGAGCGCAAAGTTGATTTGTAGAATAAAATTAAGATTCAGCGTTGATTCATTAGAAAATGAGCTCAATTTGAAGAAAGATTGAGCTTTTAATGAAAGTGCTAAGTGGTCCAAATTGTATTGAAATTGACTAGGAGAATGATCTCAGATTTCGATTTCGATCCCAAAAATCGAATCAGGATGGGCAAATTAGCTACGAGTACAATTTTCATGTCCATTGGAGCAAGTTGAAAAATTAGGTTATGGGCTATATAAGGGGTCAAAGTGTCATTTTCAATTCATTTTAACCTCTCCAAATTTGAAATTTCAAAAAAAACCTTCTGCAAAGAAAAATGGTGGTTCCCACATAGGAGCATCAATTTGAGCGCCAGAGACAACATAATCGACCTTGGAACTATGAGCCAACGGTAAGAGTCTAATTTTTAGCCCTTTCATTTCATCAATTTTGAATTTATTTGTTGATTTTTTTGAATTTTTAGCTTTGTAAAACTCAGGCTTTGTCGATTTGTCATGCGAGATGACATCCTGTGTCGTACGACAAACTGCTTGGTATTCTTTTGTCATTTAAGTCCATTAGATTTGTCATTTCACACCTACCCTTATATCATACGAGCTTGTTCAAAAGAGACCATTTTGTCATTCTAAAGCTTATTTTGTGTTGTATCAGAGTCTTTTGTTGTCCTATACCCAGTCTTGACTCGTATGAGTTTATGCCTCTTCTGTGTTATGTCGTTTGAAAAACAGTGAGCATTTTTTAAGGGTGCAAACATGAAATTTTGATTTTGCAATTGATTGTTTTGGATTTGCGTGATGTTTTACTTGGCGTATAACATAATTTGAAATGTTTTTTGATGATATTTTGTTTGATTCTTGCAGGTTCGACTACCTCACGTTTTTTTCTAGATGTGTCTATCCACCGACAATGACATTAGTTCATGAGTTATCTGATGTGGGCAGGGTACATATCGATTTATGCGGGTTTACTCATCTTCTTGACATGCCTGATATCCATGTAAATCACGGGATGCTCATTGCTCTTGTAGATAGATTCCATTATGAGCATAACACATTTCATTTGCCAGTTGGGGAAATGACTATCACTCCCAAGGATGTATATAGGATTCTCTAGATTCCATTCATTGGGATAAGGTAGATTATGATTCAGCACAACGTTCTGGCCTACTAGCTTTAAGACAGGTATTTCATGATGCAGACATTCTGACACGGTCTATCAATTGGGATGACATGATGGCCAGGTACAGTCAGCAGTTTCCACTGGCATGCATCCTAGCAAGATTCATCGGTTGTTTCCTTATGCCAGACAAGGGACAACGTTGTTTCTTATGCGACTGGGGTAGGATGCTAGAGAGGCTTGTGGAGCACCCTCAGAGATTAGGATGGTGTTCTTGTATTCTGGTGCACATGTATCATGAGATGCATGAGGTGCTTTACTTAGAGGAGAAGAGTATGGCTGCAAGGGTTTTGATATTACAGGTATGGGCCTGGGAGCACCTCCCAGTTTGCAGACCGATTGTGAATGACGCCAGAGATCCACAATAGCCTATTGTTTACAGATACTCTGGATATGTTACTCATCCCCATCTGGGCAAGACAGAGTATTGAGACGGCAGCTAGATGATCTTATAGTTGTCATATTATAGGGGTCTTGAGCCTTGGGATGAATGGAGAGTTATGCGCAGAGACTATTTATGACTCAGCCCCTCATTGGCAGATCAGTGATAGTGGTCGAGCGGTTTGTGGTTACTCGAGTGATGAGGTAGTATGGTAGACCTCAGGGGATCTTGCAAGAGTTTACTGCATACGCGCGTTATGCAGAGGAGGAGAGATGGGGATGGGGACCTAGGTTATCATACGCTCTAGGCATGCAAGAGTTGACTGGGTTGCAGCAGCTCAGGTGGGATTATTTAGAGGATATTGTAGATGAGGGGGTATTGCCCTAGTACAGGGATTGGTTCCAGCAGCATCCATTCCCTAGATTCACAGATCCGGTGGAGCAGGCACCTCTGATAGAGGAGATTGAGGATGATGCCCCTGCGCAGGAATATGGAGAGGGACAGAGGCAGGGACAGAGATCTAAGACTCCGAGGCGGGCAGGTGGTGATCCTAGTGCTAGCAGCAGCAGGGTACCAGCTGGTGGTAAGTAGCAACAAAGAGGAGAGGGTGGATCCCTAGGGGCTATTGGTGTCAGACTGAGTGGAGCTAGGGTACCAGAGGGTGGAGGAGAGGAGGATTGAGTAGTTCCTAGGCAAGTGAGATAGAGGAGAGATGAGCAGGGGGAGTTGGAGGTGGAGATGGAGGTGGTGATGGAGGCAGAGAGCCTGCAAGGGAGAAGGGGGTAGATGTAGTGCGGTTGATGAGAGTACGTTCAGTAGGTCTACAGTCACAATTGATAGTGGCATAGACACAGTTGGTGGACCTTAGAGAAGAGAGAGATTGTTAGTTAGCTGATGTCAAAACAGAGCACAATCATCAGGTCGCAGAGATGAGGGTAGAGTGAGATTCTTTTTAGTAGGAGGTGTTGAGACTCATTAAAATTGAGTCAAAGTTTAGAGGCCCAATTCAAATTTTTGCTTTGCATTTCCAAATAAGTCAGTTTGAATGGCCTAGTTTGCGAGCGGGTGAAATGGAGCCAGTTGATTTTCAGAGGGTAAGGCTCAGGATTCATGTCCCACACCTTTCATTTGGCCTATGCAGTGATGTGCGACTTTCAAAATTCAGTTTGGAGAAGTTTATCAGGTACCCATTTCGAGGGGTGAGTTGAAAGTGCATTTTAGGCACAAATGCAGATTTTATTGAGTAGCCTACTTTGAGTGTTTGTATCTTTTTCCTTGTTGATTGTCATGAAGAAACTAAAAATGGATTCAATTCTACGCATAAATTTGAGTCAGCCTACAAAATTTCAAGTCTTGACAAATCCATTTGCTTAGTTTTTGAAGCCAAATCCATTTGCAGTTTGTGTGATTTGGCAAGTCCCTATTTCGACAGCTAGTCGGAGCCCTGTTTCACATAAGTCTAAAAGTTGCCTCAGTAAGCGTCATGTTAGAATGTTTACTCTGGGTTAATTCTGATATAAATGATGAGGTATCTTTCAAATTTCAAGCCTCTGCCAATCTGTTTGATCGGTTTTCAAAAGAGTTCATTTAGCCATCGTTTTCAGTTATTCGTACTTTCAATGCTATATCAGTTAAAGTAGTTGTTTTTATGAGTGCGCCATTTGCATCCAGTCAGGATTTTGGTCAAACCAAGAATTCAAGGAGTTAACATGTACTTCAAGGTACCTGTGTTTCAAATTTGAGGGCCTACAGAGGTCGTTTGATATTTTTGAGAAAGGCGTCATGTGTTGCCAGAACATTGACTTCATCAGGTCCGCAGTGTCGACAAAGCCAGTTGGCCATTTTCGCCGATTAATATCTCTTTGCTTGGGACTCGTCTTGAGAAACCACTTGGCAGATTACATGCTTGTATATCAGAGTACACGCCTATCAGATGGCGAGCCCCAGAAAGGTATTTTGATAGGGTTGAAAAATACGTCTTCACGATTAAATGCGAAAATGTGGTGTAATTGCTTGAAGGTTTCATAATTCAGTCTGATGATTTGAAAATGATGTTGATTGTTTCCAGAGGTATGTTTGAGGTTTGTGAAGCATTTCAGAGGTCAGTTGCATGAAAATGAAAATTTATTTAGTCGGACCCACTTTGGGGCCCGACCTGACTTGCCATTTTCAAGTGTCTTTTAAGCGAGGTTTACATTGTTATTTCGCAGTCATGTTATGTGATTTAAATATAATGAAATGGAGGTTCGATGCATTTTTACAAGATGGATAACATGTCTTATGGTGGGCATGAAATTGTTGGAGCACACTTTCTGCTTGGATGTGGTCTGGCCTTTGCAATTAAAATAAAAAAAGTAGATGGAGTATCAATTACTTCTTATGATAATGGTGCTCCATCGGTGTCTTCTATGATAAAGAAGATAAAAGGTCATGATGGGAAGAAATTGGATAGAATTCAAGACCGTATTGGAATAATCACAAGTATGGTTCTTAGTGACAAGGCCATAAGTGTGGCACAATCTGGCAATGTCAATCTTCCTTGCAGAGGGTGTGGTGGCTGAGGAAAAGATTTGTTTTAAAGGAGCCTGCAGAGGAGTCAAAGCAGATGTAAATAAACTGCAGTAGCTTCCTCTCTCACATGCCCCCACAAGACTTCACTAGGCATGGTGTTTTGAAATGGATGCAGGAGTAGTATGCAACGTGGTGAGTAGAGTATGGAGGAAGGAGAGGCCAAACCTCCTACGTGATGTGTGGAAAAGGGGGGCATTTGTAGTTTGATCAAATGAATGCTAGTCAAAGCATCCTCCCTGTTGAGTGCAATGTGGTGTTGGAAGTGCTTCAGCGGTGGCTTCCACTCTCACGTGCCCTCCCAAATGCAGCAACCAAGGCAGCGTGGAGTTCCTTTGGTAGGTGTAGCCCCAAACGCCACAGGCTCGTTATCTCCTCCAAATGCCATGGGCTTGTAACATCTTCCAAATGTCGTGAGTTGCAAAGGTAAAAGGCATCACGGAAAAGGTAAAAGGCATCACGGCAAAGGTAAAAGGCATTGGTGATGGAGTATGGTGCGGAATAGAGGTAAACCAGCAGCATCAATCCTCCCCTCTAAGCAATGTTAATGCCTCCCCCCGCGTGGAACATGGTAAGTGACTAGGCTGCAGAAGCTTCAGAGAATGCAATGGGATGATGAAAAAGACCAGTAAAACATTCCAAACAAATCTAACGTTTGCCAGTATCCTTTTATCCTATGTGGAAAGCAATGGAGTTTGAGAGGCATTGATCACTTTCCTCAGGTCATGTGAGCCCTCTGTGAGGCATTGAAGTTGCAGAGAAAGCTTAAAAGTGAAGTTCTAGGCATAAGCCTTAATCCCACATTGGCTGGGTGGGCATGTTTTTTGGTATTTAAGTATAGGGTTCCACCCAAGTATAATGTCAAAGCCATCAAGGCTTTTGACGGACGGTGCCCATTCGGCGCCCAAGGTGGGCACACGTGCGGGTGCGGATCTTGAGGCGATGGAGGAGGTGACTGAGCGGCGACCAGTGGACCCCATGCAGGCACGCTTCTCAAGGCAAAGAGGCAAATTTTGCAGAGAATGGTCGGCTTAACCAGTGAGCAGTTTGCAGAGGATCTGACGAAGCACATGATTTCACGGGCCGAAGATGCACACGAGTTACACCCTGCGAAATGGCAAAAAGGGTAAAGATCATGCATGTTTTGGGAGATCAAACGATCCACGCGGTTTTGTGAAGGAAAGTTGCTCATGAGTTAAGGTCCGTGAAATAGCGAAACACGAAATGATGAAAATGGTGAAAATGCAGTATGGTAAAGGTCGAGCAAGTTTGGAGCAGATCGACAGCCTGTGTGGTTTTGTGGAGTGAAGATGCATGCCAGATAAAGGTCACGAAATGGCAAAAGCCAAGTGGCGCACAAGTGGCAGGTCCAATCAGCGGTCCAACTGATGAGGTGGTGATGAGGTGGCAATGACATGGCACTTAGGTGGATGACGAGCAAGCAGACACGTGGCGGAGTGACGAGGTGTCATCCCAGGTGACGTCCAGTAGACCCTACAAACCAATCAGGTCTCGCCACATGGCAAGGCGTCAAAGCACAATCAGAGCAAAAATTAAAATTAAAATCAGTAAAAGATATAGTTTCAACTATATTAAAATTCAAAAAATTTAAATGATGTGCACATGTTGAGGATTAATTCGCCCAGGGTCTCATTTTTGGCCAAAATATGAAGTGTTATATATCGCCAGAAAGCTCTCAGAATGTGGAATCCAGTCAGATAGTTAATTTTGACAAATGTGAGATATTTTGAGAGTAGTTTCCATGAGAGTGAAATTCAGTTAGAGAGGAGATATTTGGCAATTTCAGTTGCAAATTTGATTTTCTTCCCTCTCCTTCTTATTCCCAATTCTTCTCAATTGTAGGGGTTCTAGTTTTGGAGAGATTTTCTCCAAGGGAGAAATTCGAAATTGCAGGTTCCAATGATGGCATATTTTTATCAATGCAAATGACAGTGTGTTCTTCTATGTTTTTAGTGTTGTCTTTATTGTAGGTTTAGTTTCAGTTTGCAGGTTCACACTTATACAAGGCATGTGTGAGTTTCCATGAAATTGTCTCCAAAATATACTTAGATTCATATAATTTCATATTATCAAGGATAATTTGAGTTGTCTCTTTTAGATTCCTCTAAGAGTGTAATGTTTGTCTTTTGGGTATTCTTCAAGGAAGGATTTAAATCCTAAAACCCAGCATTAATGATTTTGAATGCATATTGGATATATATATATATATATATATATATATATATATATATATATATATATATATATATATATATATATATATATATATATATATATATATATATATATATATATATAAGTATAGTTTTGTGACAGAGCAAAGGATTATATTAATGTAAGGCATTGATACATGAAAATTTAATGTTGAAAAGAATTTGCATCTGAGATTTCTCTTCCAGTTTTATGCATGACTCTGTGGCCTGGATAAGACACTGGTCTCTTGTACTATTGAAAGGTTGTCAAAACACCATTTAAAAATCCAAAATCAGAATATCTTTTATATTTTATGTTATGTGGAAGTGTCCCTCCATCTCATAATTCAAAAATGTTGAGTTATAAGTATGGATCTAGCCCGTCTACAGTAACTTCCTAGTTTTTGAACCTTTTGAGATCCATCTGCTTTTGATTGATGCAATCTTGTGTGTAATAGGTCTGATTAAATGCATCAAAGGTACACCCACCTAGGTTTTGCAAAGCCTGAAGAGAAGAAGGATTCATATCCTTGTCATGTTGTCCAAGCCCTGAGGTTCTTCATAGATTGAATTGGCTACTGCATAGATCAATTGCAGGTATACTTGGGTTATCACTTTTGGTGAACAACGGGAGGTCTTACACCAGACTAGTTGGACAGCTTATTACGTTACGGCTTATAGCGTAGCAGTTCCTGTAGCGCAATAGATTGTACCCTACTCACAGTACATGGCATGGTCTAAGGAAGCTCGGGCACCTTGTCAGGACCTTGGTTAGTAGGCTCCACCTCCTCCACCTCCTCCACCACCTGACAATGAGGGAGAGGTAGAGAGCTATATTTCTTACAGCTCTTAGATTTTTGTTAGATACCCCATTTTTTGTAGCCCATACGATTCTTGCTCAGATGGGAGATTGTATACAATAGTTATATCACTTGTACCCGAGATATTGATGATTATATACACGAGATCTTGATTTGATTTCATTGTACTTGTGTCAATTGATTTATGAGCTGATTTCTTCTATATGTTGTGTTCTATATGTATGCATATCTTTTCAGTATGGATGTATATAATGCAAATGAATATGACTGTTTGTTTTTATTTCTTTTCGTATGAAAATAAATGATGAAAATGAGTAACTAGTAATGCAATTGTTTTTCATTTTTCTGTGCAATAAGATGAATGCAAATGAATGTATAAATCTATATAAGATGCTTATGTATGCAACTAACTTCTCAATACACAAGTACTTGATCAGAGAAATGATGAAAAAGAGAGACCACTTAGCTTAGCAATGATGAAACTTCAAACTCTCATTCATAAGATAAAGAGATCATTGTTATCATGCAAAAATCACTCTAAATGGTAAAAATGCAGAATGAATGCAAACTAAAACTAGTCACTGGATTTGAAATGCTTAATGTTCATCACTGAGAGTTTACAAACATAGCAGTCAGATTAGAGTTCCTTCCTTTTCATGTGCAATATTAATTATCTTGTCCACAATGACCCTTTTTTCATTCATATCCTTGGACAGATTACGCATGGACCCCGATTGCACATTTAAATAAATTCCCTCAAAACAGATAAAGAAATGATGAGAACCTCCTTGTAGCATTCAAATAAGTGGAGATGAGGTATGTGTAGCAATTTCAACTTGATGTGAAGGCTCTTATCGCAGACACCTAGCTAATTAGATGTTTCCAGATCATCGAAATCATTCCTACAAGCAGAAAACAAAGAAAATATTATGCCCCTAGTCCTTGCTCCTCTTAGTCAAGTTAGACTTCCTTGAGTTACTCAAAGGGAATAATAATTGAAAACCAATATAAAAGACAACACACAGAAAATTTTCATTCATATCTCAAATTTTTTAGTGATGGTTTTCAGTTATGTTGTTTTGCTTGTGTACTCAGTGATAAAACTCTTCAGTAGTTAGGAGACAGGTGACTGACTCAGATTGGACGACTAGGTATCACTGATAGAATGATGACTTGGTTGATAATTCTTAGGACACGTAAATTGCTCAGTCGATTACCCTAAGACTAGGACATTGATCAGTTTCAAGCCATGAGGGTTCTATAAGAACCAAGATGTCACAAAAGCGACTAAAATATATGTACAAATGAAATCAAAGATGCATGAAAGAAGGAATGCCAATGTTGCGTTGATAGATGGAGCGTTTCAGTACAAGAGGCACCTATTTGCTAGGTTTTCACCTGCTTGGCAAAGATTCTTTTTTTTTCTTTTTTTTTTCAGGACTTTTTCAGATTTAAAAAAAAAATTCAGGACGTTTTAGCTATACAAGTTGCTGGAGCAAAGAATGTTAAGTGAAGAATTTCTTCAAGTGGATGGTGTTGATCAGTTCACGGAGTTGTTCTTCTTCTAATGTTGGGAGCTGATAGGCATCAGAGCCAAATACTACAATGATGATGTAGGGACCTAGCTAGTTGGGTTCAAACTTCCCTTTGTTGTCTCGAAACTGTTGATTTTTAGGATTTTCTCTCAAAACAAGGTCACCAACCTGAAATTCTCATTATCGAACCTTCTTGTTATAACCTCTGGACATTCTCTTTTGATACACTCTCAGATGATCAAAAACCACTTTTCGATGTTCATCCAGCTATTTGAGTTCTTGCAATCTAGATATTCTATAATCTTCATCAGTAACAAGACCTTGCAAAGAAACTCTTAAAGATGGTATTTCCACTTCAATAGGTAATACTACTTCGGATCCACACACCAAAGAAAAAGGTGTAGCCCCGGTAGGTGTTCTAATACTTGTTCTATAAGCCCATAATGTAGGATTGAGCTGCAGATGCCAATCCTTCTTAGATTTGTTTATTATTCTGTGTAAGATAGTCAATAGGTTTTTGTTAGATGCCTCAGCTTGTCCATTACCTTGAGGGTAATATATGAATGACCAGTGCTATTTTAATTTGAATTTTTCACACAGCTCGTCTAGAT
This sequence comes from Cryptomeria japonica, assembly GCF_030272615.1. Lineage (NCBI taxonomy): Eukaryota > Viridiplantae > Streptophyta > Pinopsida > Cupressales > Cupressaceae > Cryptomeria > Cryptomeria japonica. The sequence goes on along the minus strand of NC_081415.1, from coordinate 481,764,810 downwards.
CTTTATTCTTGAATTGTCCTCCATTGTCAGTCATGATGGACGAAGGTATCCCATACCTAAAAATGATATGGTTTAGGATGAACAGAGCTACTTGCTTATCAGTTGCTTTTATGAGAGGAACCTCTTCTACCCACTTAATGAAGCACTCAGTGCCAGTTATGATAAACTTGTGTTTGTTAGATGATGCAGGATATATTTGGCCAATGAGATCAAACGCCAATTGCTAAAAAGGTCAATGTGTAATGAAGGGTATGAGAGCTCTTGCTAGAGCATGTATGAGATTCTCATGTAGCTGACACTTCTCACAAGTTTTAGAAAACTTTATAGCATCCTTCTCCATGTTTGGCTAGTAGTAGCCAGACCGTAGTAGTTTCTGAGCTAAAGTAAGACTATTCAAATGAGATCCACAAATACCTTCATGGACTTCTAATAATGCATGTTGGGACTCTTCAATTTCTAGACACCTAAGAAAAGTACTATCCAACCCTCACCTAGATAGATCGTTAGTGATGATGACATATCGTGAAGCATTTTGGGTTAGGTTCTTTTTCTCATTACGGGTAAGATTTTCAGGGATAATATGGTCACACAGATAAGAGTAAATGTGGCTCTAGCGAGATGAGTCATGTCCAATAATAGAACAGACCATCTGGGACTCAGGAGAATCATAGGAAGGGTAATGTAACTCTTCCACTAGGAATTCAAAGCAAAAATTAGACTCTTGTAACTCTAGTATGGATGCCAAGGTGGCCATACCATCTGTTGCTCTATTTGCGGATCTGGGAATCTGCTGGAATGATACAAAAGTAAAATATTTCTTGAGATCATCCACCATTCTCTTATAAGGCATAATTTCTCATCTCGAGTCTGATATATATCATTGATTTGATTGCTGATTAGTGGAGAATCTCCATAGATGTGTAATTCCAAAACCTTCCATTCGATAGCTAGCTTGATCCCATTTACCAGAGCTTCATACTTTGAAATGTTGTTTGTGCAGGGGAAAAGAATCTTGTAAGCCTTCAAGATTGAATACTTTTGAGAAGTAATAAAAATTATTCCAGCACCAGAACCATTTTGAGTGAAAGACCCATCAAAGAACATATTCCATGATTGTTGAGTAGGGTGCATTATTGATTCATCTGGAAATTCTATATGCAGCGACTGAGTGTCTTCAAGTGGAGCATTAGCAAGTTGATCTGCAATTACCTATCCTTTGATGGCTTTGCGGTCTACATATTCAATATCAAACTCTGTAAGAACCATGACCCATTTAGCCAATCTTCTTGTAAGTGTTGCTTTGTTGAGAAGATATTTGAGTGGATCAATCTTAGCTACTAGCTTGATAGAATGTGCTAACATGTAGTTTTTCAATTTTTTTGATGCAAAAACCAATGCCAAGCATATTTTTTCTATTATAGTATAGTTCATTTCATAAGATACCAATATTTTGTTGATGTAATATATAGCTCTCTCTTTTTTATTTTCATCCCATTGCGCCAGAAGTGCCCCCAATGATGAATCAGTAGTTGATATGTATAAGATCAATGGTTTACCCTGAATTGGTGGTGTAGACATCTAAAAAATGGTCAATGCTTGTGGAGTCATACTTTAACATTTGCGCATTGCCTTATTTTAGGGTTCTTGCATCGCATTAACATTTCTTCTATGTTGCGCACTTGGTCTTTATCATTTGCGAGCATCGAGTCCTTCTTCTGCATTCCTCATTTTTCTCGCTTTTGAATTAGGTCTTGTCGATAGCAATCTTCAGTCATGATTTTGGTCGATCTTTGTCCTTGTCAATCTCGTCATTTTGTGATCGATTCATCATCGATCCTTGTCCTTGTCAATCTTGTCATTTTACGATCGATTCGTCATCGATCCTTGTCCTTTTCAATCATGTCAATTTGGATCGATTAGTCATTGTTCCTCATCAATTGGCACCTATCAATTTGATCTCCTTGTCAATCTTGGTCAATTTATCATTGATTTTTTTCAACCAATCTCAATCATTTATCAACATTGGTCCTTTTCCAATCAGAATCATGATCGAACCTACATTAATTTCTTGTTGTCTTGACCTAATTCCTTGTCCTCTTATTTCTAGGGTTTTATGATTTGTTCATTTAATCTTTTTCTTTTTCTTTGTGGGTTAAATAAATCTATTTATTTAGTCCTAGGTCTCTTTCATGAATTAATTAATGGATGAAAACCTATTAATTAATTCACCTAATTTCTATTTCATCTTTTTCCTCAATTTTCTAATTTGCTAATTTCTCCTAATTCCTAATTTCTATTTCTCCTATTTTCTTTAATTTTTCTAATATTTCCCCTAATTTCATTCCTTCATTTTCTCCTATGTTTATGCTTCCACTTGCCATAATTTGTCATAATTTGTCATGTATTTTGCATAGCAACTCATCATAATTTACCATACTCCTTGCATAGCAAATTGTCATTTGTCATAATTTTGCCATTCTTGATTTTAATTTCCTTTCAAATCTCTTCATGCTAATCTTATCCTCTCTCCAATTTGTCTATAAATTGGATGATTTTCTTCAATGAATGGAGGAATCAATCACATTTTCAATCAATCAACCACGCTTCTAGTATCCTTATGCTGCAATTTTCATCTTGTCATCTTGCTTGCTTTCATACTTTGCTCTTGCACTTGTAGGTGAGATCCACAAACAAGATAATTTGAAGGAGAAAGAAGGACAATGGAGGTCAATTGAAAGAGACATTGGTGATGATTTTTCATTTATTTTGAATGTCTTATTTTCAATTCTTCTATTGATTGTAATAGGATTTTATTTCATTGCAATTTAGCTTTGTGGTTAGCTAATATTTATTGCTTTGATGCATTCCATTTTTCCTAGTTACATTTTTTGGTGAACCCGACGTGAACACGTAAATCTAACAATTTTGTGAGTCTGATATTTGCATGCAGGTTTTATGTGTGGATTTGTTTTTGCATGCATGTTTTTGGTGTTAATCTATTGTTGCTCGCAGGCTTTTTGGACTAATCCATTGTTGCATGTGTATTATTTGTCCTAATACATTGTTGCATGCAGGTTTTTTAAACTAATTTGTTGTTGCATGCAGGTTTTATGTGAGCATTTGTTGTTGCATTTGTATTTTTTGGACTAATCCATTGTTGCATGCAGGTTTTTTGCACTAATATGTTGTTGCATGCAGGTTTTATGACAAGATCTATTATTGCATGTGGGTTTTATGGAGTCTAAACAATGATTTATGCAGGATTTCTTAACATGCAATGAACAACAAATCTTCACATAGCCTAATTAGGAGGTTTGAATGAATCCTACAATTCTCAAATAGTTTTAATTAAGATTTGGATCAAAGAACAACAACAAATTCCATATTTCATGCATGCAAAGGGTTTAAAATAAACAACAAATTGCATTTAATCATGGCTTAAATTGATTGAATCTTTTTCAAATTAATGTGGAATTAATCTCATCTAGTCTTAATTAGGATGCAAATGAATCAATAAACTCATTTGATTTTCTAAAGGTCAAAAAAATCAATGCTTATCATGTCTTTTTTTTAATTTTGTTTGTGTGTTTTTAGCCTTTAGATACTGGGCCTACCTCCCGATTTGCCTGGCACTTCTCACAGGCATTGGTGAGAGGGAACGACCCAAAGTGGTGATGGGCTAAAGCCAAGCTCTTCCAAACCACTCTAAATAACTATGGATGCAACAAAAGTTGTAGACAATGGGTGTTGGAATGGTATTGTGATGATTTATTCGTCGGATCAATACCCACCCAAACGGATGCCCTTACTAGAATCTCTTGTTTTTAGATGTCAAAATCCTTCTATCTGTTGGCTTAGGCATTGTGATATGTGCATGTTGAAGACACCTCTCATGTACTCCTCAGTTAGAGATAGCAAGTTCTTGGGAAGTAATGCCCCTTGAACTCAAAGCTTGGTATGCTCGAGAAGTGAGTGCATTGTAAGGGGGAGCCAGTGCTACCAAGCATCTAGCTATCTGGCTGAGTGTTGTATTTTATGGTTAGAGGATTCAATAGATATTTCCCTTGCTAGCCATAGGATTTGTTGTGAATGTGCTTGATTGTCTTGAGTCAAAGTCAAACAAACATTTTGTCTTCCGTGATTGTCAAAAGTTAAATAAAAAAAAAACTTTCAAAAGTGCTCATAATCAACTTGGGTTTTCAAAATCAACAACCTTCAATTCAAAATAAAATCCAAACAAAATTCCAAATTTGTCCAAGTATTCATCCAACATTTGAACATGGCTTGTCAAAACATTGAATATCTTTGTTTGAAAATTCATGTCACTTTAGGCTAGGTTTTGCATAGTCCAACTTAGGTCCTAGGACATATTGTCACCTCCCTTCATTTTAGTCCTTTTCATTGCAAGCGTCCTCATTTTGCACTTAGGTTCAAAATCATTTCCCTAAGTTTGCATTTCATTGTCATATCCAAGCTAGATTTCCATTTAGGTGACATTCATGCATTATCCTTGTCATGCTAAAATTAGGTCTTGCCTAGGTTGCATTTTGCATATTCCAAGTCATTGGTCTTCGCATATCCTTATCATTGTATTGTCATCTTGTCTTGGCTTCATCTTGTCATATCATATCCTTAGATCATTTTCATGTCATATCCTATTTCATTGTCATAATCATTTCCTTCTTTCATTTAGTCTCAAAAATTTTGTTAGTCAAACTTGAAAACTCAAAACTTTGGATGATACCCTAAGTTGTTGTTAGGGAGTCTTGACCTTGTCTAAAATTTGTCCTTTCATTAATATCATTTTTGTTAAACCTAGCTTATTATCCAAGTATATAGGTGAGACATTGTCAATTTGTCCTATTGTCATTTGGTCCTTTGTCCTTTAAGGTCTTGGCTTCATTTCAACTTCCCAAGGTTGTGTCTTTAGCTTTGCATTTCAAAAGTTTGTCTCCAAAAATTCAAAAGGTACAAAAACATTAAGTTGCATCGTCATCCTTTTAGGTTGCATTTGTCAATCCCATTAGTTGCATTGCATAGTGACATGTTCGTTGAAATGAGGTCTCAACCTTCTTACGAAGCCATGTCATCACAATTGAGAAATCAATCATGTCAATCCAATCTCTACATGTCTCATAACTTGGATCAAACTTATCATGATGATGTAAATGTCCAAATACAAAAACTAGAGGAGAAACTAGCTCAAGAAAAGGACATTTTGGAACAAAAAGTGAAAAACATTGAGAAGAATAGATCACAAATGTCCAAAATATTTAAAAAATTTCTAGGTCGAAATCCAAATATTGAGCCAATTGATGTAAGATCTCTTCTTGAATGATCAGACATACTAGCTCTCCTCTCACAAATAGAGATGATGAAACAATTTCAAGAAAAGAGACAACAACATTATGTGCCTCCACAACAAGAACAAGAAGGTGTTTACTATCAATCACATTTTCAACCATCACAACCAATTGTTCAACAGTTCCAACATTTCCAACAGACACAACCAATGGTCCAACCAGCACAACCAATGGCCCAGCATATACAACCAATGGTCCAATTTCAACAATATGTCCAACCAACTATACAATGTCCACAAATAGTTCAACCAATGGTGGAATATCAACAAGTTCAATCAACATATCAATGTCAACAACTACAACCACAAATTCAAAAACAAAACTTGCAACATGCACCAAGCCATATTTTGAACATGTCAAACCAATTTGATCAACATCTAGTTCGAAATCAAAACATGACATTAGACCAGAACCAACTCCTTGCCAAACAAGTTCAAATTTCAGATACAACCATGTCAAAACCTCGAAAGAAAGGTGGCCTTATTGCAAGGATCTTAAGGAAACTATCAAGTGAGTTCTTTGAGGAAGATCAAGATAATACAATTATGTCTAGCAATGCCTCATCCCCCCACAAACAAATTGACTCTCCAATGGCATCTATCCCTACACCTTTAGAAGTTTCACAAGAACCTTCCATATTGTCCTCATCAAATAATACACCCAAGGATGAAATTATCCAAGGGCTATCCATAATTGATTGCCAAGATAATCAATTCATTTATACAAATCCCTTGTACTATTTGGAAATTCAAGATTTAATGCCATCAAATGCTTCTCTTTTAGAGAGTCCTATTCAAATTCCATCCCCTTTGTGCCAAAGCATTGATCCCTTACCAAAATCCCCTATGCATATCCAAAGTCCAACCCCATGTCAAGAGGATAATTTAGAGCATGAAGAAATGTGTCTTGAAATAGATGAAGATCAAGATCTTGAAACCTTATCATCCCATCCAATTGTTGACCAAGATCCCATTTCCCCAGACACTCGCAATGATTCACTTATTCTTGTTAATTCTATCCAAGAACACAATGTCCTTTCAAATCCCATTGACATTCCACTTCCTAAGAAAGATCAAGATATCCCTTCCATCTTTTCCGATGATCCCATTAAAAGTCAAGAGAAAAGCACCTTTAAAGAGGATTCCAATGATCTTCCTCCTTGTCAAGATCAAATTATTCCTTCAGATCCTCCACAAGATCAACTTGTTCCTCCATCTCCTTGTCTTAATGCTCCATATCCACTCCAAGATTGCATTTCTTTTGATGATCCCATTATTTCTCCCATTCCATCTCTTGAAGAGCCTGTCATTGAACGATGTCCACTACACAATCCTAGTCCCCCTCATGATCCTAATCCCCCTCATGATTTGAACGTGTCAGTGCAAGATGTTCATGAACCCCTGACGTTACCAATGGGTTCTTCCTCTTTGGTCCAATCTGATCCACTTCCAGATCTCATTATTTCTCTCATATCATATCCACCTCATAATGGACTCACATCTTCTTCCCAATGAAAAGAGTATCCTACAAGTCAAAATATTCATAAAGGCAAAGGGGTAGACCTTCATGAGAAAGAACCCCTCCATATCAAAGAAGATCTTAAGGGTCATGGCCTCAGTGAAATTCCTCAAGATGTGGGTACCCCTACTAAATCCAACATCCCTTCAAAATCTAAACATATCCCTTCCCCATCATACTTTCCATCCATCTTAGGTCCTTATATCCCTTCATCCTTTATGCAAGGTCAGCAAAGGCACACATCCTTGAGTAAATTTCATCAATCCAAAAGAACTCCATTTCATTCATATCCATCCATGCATTCCTTTCCCCCTCCAAGCAATTTGGATGCCAAGTATAAACATCATAAGTCTAGCAATCCACATGTATTCAAAGATCAACATGTCCAATATAATCAACATGTCAAAACAAAGAACAAAATGATCTATAAAGAAAAAGAAATATCCAAAAGGCCACAAAGGCCCATTGCTCAAAAGCAAAAGTCAAAATATATATGGGTTCCTAAATCCCTTGTGCAAGCAATGCACTCCAAGGAACCACAAAAGCATGAAAAATCAAAAACCATGTGGATCCCTAAGCGGCTCCTTGAAGCACAAAAGCCTAAAGAAACATCAAAATTGGCATCTAAAATTGCTATTCCTCCATCCAACCCTCTCAAATTTGTTCCTCCATCACCTTCTTCATCCATTTTGGGCCCTTATGTCTGCAAATACCTAGCTATTCCTCTGTCAAAATCTCAATATCCAAAATATATCTTTCCTCCATCAGTCCATCACCCCTCAAGGTGTGTGCCAATGTTGATCTTGCCAACATTTCCGTCCACTGAAGCCCAATTCTTCCAATACCCTATCCATTATCCATTGCATATTTTTCATCCTTCGATCCCTTTGATCCAATCCTTTACATAAATCCTTGCCTTAGTTTCATCTTATTTTCCATGTCCTTATCCTACCAACGTCTTTGAGCATACTTTTAAAGGTCATGGTCCATTTTTTTTTTAAGGCTACTATCCAAAAAAAAAAAAAACAAGACTCTTCAGTCCTTCTTCCATCTTCTATTGAAAAAGTCAAAATAAAAAAAAAAAGAAAAAGAAAAAGTAAAAAAAAGTAAAGCAAAAATAATTCGTCCACTTGTGAAAGCCTGGCAAACAGGCATCTTGGGCAAGTACCGTGATGAAAACCTAGCAAATAGGCGTCATGCGTAATCTATGAACTTCTTGCATACAGTACTTGGGGATAGGTTTTATCCTATCATATCCTTTTGTCCTTCATTGTTCCATTATCCTATCGAATCCCTGTCATTACCCTTCATTATCCTATCATATCCTATTACACTTCATTATCCTATCATGTCCTATTACCCTTCATATCCTATTGTCCCTCATGCACATATCCCCTTTTCCACATTTGATCTTGACAAGGCTGAGGATCGTCATGAGCATCAAGCATCTTGTTTGTAGCTTTTAGTCCATCATAGCTTTTGGTATTTATCCATTTGCTTATTATAACCTTTCATCCATATTCCCTAGCTTATTGCAACTTTCTGCCACTATCCCTTAGCCTACCCCGACCTTCAGTCCATGTCCCTTATCCATTCTTGGTCTTGCTTATCCTATCCATATCTTATCACTATCCATACACTCTTTTTCATTCCTTGATCTTGATCTGACATAAGGACGCAAAATTTAAACATGGTTTCAAAAACCTCTTGACATGTCCCTCATGCCATGTTCCTGCTTTACATTGTCATATCCAGTCTCTTGTCCCATCACGCAATAGCCCTTGAAAATTGCATCTGTACTGTCTCCATGATCAAAGGCCTTTGTCTTCCCTCTATCCACCAACATTCCAGAAAGCCTATTTATTCACCTGTCATATTCCTTGCCTTGCTAGACACTGGGGGCAAAATCATAAAAATTGAAAAATGTCCTGAAAAAATCCCTAAAAGTCATAAAATGTCCTTAAAAAATCCCTAAAAATCATATAATGTCCTGAAAAAATCCCTAAAAATCAAATAATGTCCTGAAAAAAAATCCCTAAAAAGTCAAATAAAGTCCTGAAAAATGAACAAAAAAAAATTGTAAAAAAATCGAAATTCCTACAAAGTGAAAAACATCAAAATCCAAAAACAATTTCTTTGGCATTTTGCATTTTGTCAATAAATGGTCTCCTTTGTGCATAGATAGATCACTGAGTATACATCCAACGACAATCAATCAAATATTGTGCTTTAATGAAATCATGCATTAACAGATGAACTGTTCGACCAAGCAAGCATTCAACCTGATCAAAATTGTCATGTCCATCAATCACCACCAATATCATTTGTCCTTGTCACTATTATCATGGGTCTTATATAGGGTGTGGTATACTCAAAACCAAATTGTGTCTTGTCTTAGATAGGGTACTGCATTCCCTAAAACCAGACAGCATGATCATTCTTGTTTTCCACTTTTGACAATGACGATCAGACTGTTTGTTTGACTTGGTTGAATTTGTGCGTCTTATCTTTTTACTGATTTATCTTTGGCTTCGATCATGTTCCTATGTTGCTAACTTTCTAATTTGCTAATTTATCCTAATTCCTAATTTCTATTTCTCCTATTTTCTTTAATTTTTCTAATATTTCTCCTAATTTCATTCCTTCATTTTCTCCTATGTTTATGCTTCCACTTGCCATAATTTGTCATAATTTTTCATGCATTTTGCATAGCAATTTGTCATAATTTGTCATAATTTGTCATACTCCTTGCATAGCAAATTGTTATTTGTCATAATTTTGTCATTCTTGATTTTAATTTCCTTTCAAATCTCTTCATGCTAATCTTGTCCTCTCCCCAATTTGTCTATAAATTGGATGATTTTCTTCAATGAATGGAGGAATCAATCACATTTTCAATCAATCAACCACGCTTCTAGTATCCTTATGCTACAATTTTCATATTGTCATCTTGCTTGCTTTCATACTTTGCTCTTGCACTTGTAGGTGAGATCCACAAACAAGATAATTTGAAGGAGAAAGAAGGACAATGGAGGTCAATTGAAAGAGATATTGGTGATGATTTTTCATTTATTTTGAATGTCTTATTTTCAATTCTTCTATTGATTGTAATAGGATTTTATTTCATTGCAATTTAGCTTTGTGATTAGCTAATATTTATTGCTTTGATGCATTCCACTTTTCCTAGTTACAGGTGGCATCAGTATTGGTGGATTAGACAAGTATTCTTTGATTTGATGAAGGTGTTGTTCACATTCTTGATCCCAGTTGTATATTACTCCTTTCCTTAATACTTTTGTGAAAGGTGGAGCTTTGTCTGTCAACTGAGAAATAAAGCATCTAATTTATTGGAGACGTCCCTATAAACTTCTCATTTGACTGATGTTCTTCAGAGGTGGCATTTCCATTATAGCTTGGACCTTCTCAGGATCAACCTTGATTTCCTTTTTTGAAATGATGTAGCCAAGTAATTTCCCTGATGTTGCCCCGAATGCACACTTTTTTGAATTTAGCCAGAGTTTGAATTTTTCCATTCTGTCTAGTATAAGGCCTAGCTCTTGAATATGTGTGGATCTCTTCATAGTCTTCACTAAAGTTTCATCAACATAGTCTTCCATATTCTTATGCATCATATCATGAAGATAGTAGTTACCTCTCTTTGGTAAGTTGCTCCTGCGTTCTTTAGCCCAAATGGAATGACATTCCAGCAAAAGGTTCCCCACACATAGGTGAAAGTTGTCTTTTCTTGATCCCCAGAAGCTATTTTGATCTGATTATAGCCAGAGAATCTATCCATTAGTGAGTACATCTCATACCCAGCAATCATATCGACTATGTTAGGTCCCAGAGACAACTGAGAGGGGGGGGGGGGGGGGGGGGGGGGGGGGGGTGAATCAGTTGTCAAATAAATTTGAACCAAAAACTTATTAACCAACTTAATGCTTAATATCAGTAAACTAGTTAAGTATGCCGGTAGATAGTGTTAACAGTAAATTGCTATACCGGTAAAGATTAATGCATGAAATATAAACATAAATTCATCCACAACACATGACACCAATATTTGTACGTGGAAACCCTGTAAGGGGAAAAACCATGGTGGGAAACCTTACCCACAATCAGATGATACTACTGCAGATAGTATGTATACATAAATGGGGTTTGCACATGCAGAAAGGCCAATAGCCTAGAGCTCACTGCGCAATCATAGAATGGGAGTCACACTGACTATAATTGGATGGTTAAATCCAATAAGAATGTACTGCTCAAAATAGCATCTTCATATGCTGGATTCAGTACCGGTGTAATGCTGATATGCTTCTACAAAAACCTAACTTCACCTTTAAATGATGTCTTCATGTATATCCCTGCTTGATCTTACATATACCTTCACTTAATTCTTTTCGCATTCCACCCTTGATCTTACAAATAAGATCTTACATTTATACCATACACTAAGACCAATTTTAGTAGGTCGGCTCTACAAGATATTACAATAAAAACATTTTACAAACAATATAATATCCGATGCAATAACCAATTGAACATGTCGGCTTAATGCATTTACAACAATAATAAACCATCTCCATAGCATGCCATGCTGATCTGGAAAAGATAAACCTGCTGGCGTAACCCTAGATAACCTGGACCTATTTGCTGGTAAAAGCAAATATGCAAATATGAATATACCAATGATTATTTCTTCAAAATAAAGTGTCCACATGATGTCTTTGACATTACCAAGTGTCTTCCATATCATTCTAGGTATCAGTGAACAATATATCCTGCCAGTGAACCATATACCAGCAACTGTTGCACAGTTTATTTGCTTGCCAATGAATGTTGCTGGATCTCCAAAGTAGGTGTATTAGTAGGTGTTGACATCAATGACAAAACCATACAAAAATACCAACAATCTCCCCCTATGGCATTGATGGCAACACAATATGGAAAAACCATCAAAGTGCCAAAACAGAAATGCCAAATACAAAAACTAACAATCTCTATTTCTCCCCCTGGGAGTAACAATACCAATCCCCTAAAATCTCTCCAAAAAAAAGATAATGTGTTTTTCCATAGATATCTCTCCCCCTTTGACATCAAATTCCAAAGTCACAAAAGGTCAAGTTCATACAAAATACCAACCAATTCAATATACCAACTACTCCCCTTGAGAAGTAGCTTCCTCATCAAATACCGAAATAAAAGGTTTGTCTTTTAATTCTATCGATTGATGACAATCATCAACTATCTAGGTCTCTACCGATGGAGGTATGACTCCAAGTTGATCTTTGAGATACTCAAAAGTCTCCTTAGGCAAAGGTTTTGTGAAAATATCTACAAGTTGTTCTTTAGTATTCACATAAACCAGTTTTATCTCCTTTTCTTTGACTTTTTCCCTTAGAAAATCTAGTTTAATAGAAACATGTTTTGTTTTAGAGTGTGTAAAGCGGAAAATCGAACCCTAGGTGTTCCCCCCACTCCAAGGAGAGAGAAAGGAGGTCACTAGGATTGACGGTTTTCACTTAGGAGAGACTTTACATTCAAAAGAGGGGTTGAAACTCACAAGATCCAATCCCACACAATGCAAGATTGAATTCTAAATGAGTTTCAAGGGTTGAGACAGCAAGGATACCCTCTTTTGTAAAGAATGTAGATAGAAGGATTGAACTAGGAGTGTATGTAAAAGTAAGAAAGATTCATTTGTAGACAGAGATAGGGACACGGGATGAAGCTGCGGACCTGAAATTAGCAGTAAAATGTCAAGACGATGTTGTCCTGCAAGTTTGAGCGAAAGTTGACGAGACGATGGCGCCCGGAGTGCACACGGTCCTCTGAAAAATCCGAGAAACAAAGGGGGATCTGTTCGTCTCTGCACAAGGATTCTAGATCTTCAATTACAGTCACGTACTTGCAACCTACACACAAAAAAGAGAGGATGATTGGAGGGTTAGGGATTAGGGGTTTGCCTTCAGGTCAAACCCTAGTTTTGGAATTAACCAAGAAATGAGAATGTTGTAAATGTAAGTGTTTGTAATGTAATCAAGTATTGATACCTTGTTGTAAGAATGTTTGTATTCTTACATGTGAAGGTGTAATGATGTTGTATGTTGTATGTTGTAGGTGATCTCCTCTTCAATGGTTGAATCCTTGTCTTGAATGCAACACCTAGCTTTGAATGGAGACCTAGAATGCTCAATTGCTTGAAGGAATGCTTGAATGCTTGTCTATCGCTTCTGCCTCTTGCACACATATGTTTCTCACCCCCCCACCTTCAAATGGGAGGGGAAATGTAGTTTATATACTTGTCAATTAGGGTTAGGAGACTGATTTTTCCGACCTTAGGCCGACCTAGGAACATTATTTTCCAAATTGCAAACTTGAAGACCCGATGCCCAACAAGAGACCGGGCCCAAAATAGGGCCAGGGACCAGGGCATTGGGTGCCATAGTCCTGAGGGACCAGGGCGCTGGGCGCCATGGTCCCACCTCCCGGGACAGCAGGGTACAAGGAGGATCAGGCCAAGGTGCAGAAAGATGCAGTTTTTGATGTCGTAAACAGGTTTTGGGGTCTCCATTCAAGTTCAATGTTGCACCACCATCGTGAAGACCCAAATGCAGTCGAAATTGCAAGTGTCACAATTTTACGATGCTACAAAGTGTAATACCAGATTCTTAGATATATCAATTGTTGCAGTGTTATCACAGTATATAGTAATAGGTTCCTTGCATTTTACCTTTATGTCTTTCAACATTTTCTTAAGCCATAATACCTATGTACAGTTAGTTGCTGCTACAATATATTCTAATTATGCTGTTGATAAAGATGTACAACTCTTTTTCTTACTCAACCAAGAAAGTAATCTCTTTCCAAGAAAGAATGCTCCTCCAGTGGTGCTCTTTCTATCATCTATATCTCCTGCCCAATTTGCATCTGTGTATGCACATAGATCAAAATTTTCATCTTTAGGATACCATAATCCAAGATTTGTTGTGCCTTGTAAGTACCGGAAAATCATTTTCACTGTTGATTCATGATTTTCCCTAGGATTACTCTGAAATCTAGAAACAATACATACTGCATTCATAATATCAGGCCTGGTTTGTGTCAGATACAGTAAACCTCCTATCATAGATTTGTATCTAGTTGGAATAATAGGTGTAGATTCATCCCTTTGAGATAATTTGTCATTTGTAGTCATGGGTGTGCTTATCGGTTTAGAGTTCTCCATCCCAAATTTCTTTAGTAATTCTTTCAAGTACTTGGATTGACTCAAAAATATACCTTTATTAGTCTGAGAAATTTGCAAACCTAAAAAGAATCTCATTTCTCCAATCATAGACATTTCAAATTCTTGCTACATTTCAAGAGAAAATTCCTTACATAATCCATCTTCTCCTCCAAAGATTATTGTATATGGTGAACATGGATAATCAACAATGTTGAAAAGACTAAACAGATTCAACCACAAAACCCTAGCCTAACAATAACAAAGATCCACCATAGCATATGAAGATTACCTAAGACAATGCAAATCAAATGAAATCACAAAGATTATACCATCACATGTCCAATAGGGTTTGGATCTCCATTCTTCCTATCTCCATTGATCTTGTTTGATATATTTGCTCTCAGATTTTATGTGCACAAGATCTCAACAAAGAACGGAATGTGGTTGTAAGTAGGATCGCATATAAAGGTGCAAAGCATAGTGTAGTCAATTGATCAAGTAGTCGGGAGGGGGTTTGATAATGAAGGAAGCATCTCCTTATATAGAAGACACTATAAGAAATGGAGGGATAAGATTGAGAGGTGTAAAAGAGGTTGGCTATGATTAGAGGGTAGGTAAAGAAAATAATAAAATAATAAGAGGGTAGGTAATGTATGAATTAAGAGATAAATGACATGTGTCATGGGTGGAAAAGGTTAATGAATTAATTAAATAAATAAAGATTTATTTAATTCATAGAGGAAATGGGATCAATTAAATAAATAAGATATTTATTTAATTTAGGAAAAGGATAATTTAAATAAATAAATGTATTTATTTAAATGAGAAATGAGGCTAGAAGAGGATAAATGAATTAATTAAATAAATAAAGATTTATTTAATTAATAGAAGAATTAGGCTAAAGAAATTAAATAAATAAAATATTTATTTAATTAGACATGACAATTTTAGGTGTCTACAATTATATCATCAACAAATACTTCAATAATCAAGATGTCATCATTAGTTACTTTGTAGTATAAATTGCTATCTACATTTCCTTTAGTAAAACCAATCTTCAAAAGATACTTATCCAACCTTGCATACCAAGCTCTTGGGGCTTGTTTCAATCCATACAGAGCTTTTCTTAACCTACAAACCATATCATTGTCATCTGTCAAAGAAAATCCATCAGGTTGTTCAATATATACTTCTTCTTCAAGATCTCCATTCAAAAATGCACATTTAATATCCATTTGATAAACTTTGTAATCCTTGTGAGCTGCAAAAGCCAAGAATAATCTAACTGCCTTAATTCTGGCTACCGGTGCAAAGGTTTCATTGTAATCAACTCCTTCTTTCTGAGAATATCCCTTACACACTAGTCTTGCTTTGTTTCTGACAACCTTACCATCTTCATTAAGTTTGCTTCTAAATACCCATTTAGTTCCAATTACATTTTTATCTTTAGGTCGGGGAACTAATGTCCAAGTATTATTTTTCTCAATTTGTCCTAATTCTTCTTCCATAGCTTTAATCCAAAATTTATCTTCACGTGCCTCATTGATAGATGATGGTTCAATTTGAGAAATAAGACATACCTCTTCATTTGCCAATCTTCCTCTTGTCATAACTCCTTTAAATTTGTTTCCAATTATCTGATCTTCAGAAAGATTCAATCTTACATATCGGGGTGTCTTAGTTTGTTGTTGTTCTTCAATTATTGTGGAATCTTCTGATGATACCGAGGTAACTGGATCTTCATTTTGTATCGGTGGATTCAGTATAGGTTCATTTGTCACAATTTTTGTTGCCGATTCAGAGTCTATATACCTTGAAGTTCCTCTGAATTGTTCATCAATCTTTACATTTGTACTCTCAACAATTTTCTGCAATCTTTTATTAAAACATCTATATGCCTTGCTCTTAGATGAATAACCAAGAAATATTCCTTCATCACTTCTAGGATCAAATTTGCCAATATACTCATCTCTTCTAATATAACATTTACTTCCAAAAATTCTGAAATACTTAAGAGTAGGAGCATTACCAAACCATAGTTCATGAGGGGTCTTACCGGTTTCACCTTTGATGTGAACTTTGTTGAATGTATAGACAGCAGTGCTAACTGCCTCTCTCCAATACACATGTGGTAGATTTGCTTCTGATAACATACTTCTAGCTGCATCCAAGATAGTTCTATTTTTCCTTTCAACAACTCCATTCTGTTGTGGTGTCCGAGGTGCTGATAACTGTCTTTTGATTCCATTCACTTCATAGAATATATTAAAGTCCTTAGATGTGAATTCTCCTCCTTGATCTGATCTTAAACATTTGATTTTCTTACCAGTTTCATTTTCAACCATTGCCTTGAATAGTTTGAACTTTCCAAGTGCTTATGACTTCTCTCTGAGAAAAGTAACCCAACACATTCTAGAATAATCATCAATAATTAGCATGAAATATCTATCACCTTGTAAGCTTCTAGTTCTAGCTGGACCACATAAAACAGTGTGAATTAAGTCAAGAGCATTATTGGATTTTTCTGGAATACTTTTGAAACTAGCTCTAACTTGTTTTCCAAATTGACATTCCTTACAAATTGTATTCTGAGGTTTCACAATTTTAGGTAAATCTCTAACTGCCTTAGAAGTACTAATTTTTACCATGCAATCAAAGTTTACATGACATAGTCTCTTATGCCATAACCAAATTTCATCTATGTGTGCAATTAAGCATGCCTTTTCACTATTATTCAAATGAAAGATATTGCCTCTAGTTTGATTACCGGTCGCAATTTCCAAACCAGCTCTATTCATGATTTTGCATTTTCCATTTTTAAATTGTAACTGAAATCCCTTCTAAACTAATTGACCAACACTTAAAAGATTATGCTTTAATCCTTCAACATAGTAGACATTGTCAGTGTTATGTTTACCATCAAGAGATATTGAACCCTTACCTTTGATTGAACAGGCTTTGTCATCTCCAAATCTTACTAAACCTCCATTGAATTTTTGAAAGTTCAAGAATTTACCTTTGTCTCCAATCATATGATGTGAGCATCCCGAGTCAATAATCCATTCATCCTTTCCTTCAACTTTAGCTGCTAGGGCTTGTTCTACCAGTTGAGCAATAGGTGCCAGTTGATCTTCTATTATAGCAACAAAAACCCATCCATTTTCTGCTGGATCCTCATCAGAATCATCAGTCACACCTTCATTAGCAATGTAACAAGATTTGTCTTTGTTCTTTTTAAATCTGTATCTCTAATATTCAGGATTAGGCTTGTATGTTCTTCTAGCTTCTTCTCTTAGTCTAGCATGTCTATCAGGGTATCTTGAAGCCATATGACCAATCTTATTGCAATTAAACATTTAAAGGGTGCTTTACCTTCATACTTACTTCTAATTGGACCTTTTGGCATTTTCCTTGCAAATAGTGCTTCAAGTTCTTCAAGCTCTTCATTCTCCTTTCTGGTTTCTTCAAGTTCTCTTGCATAAAAGGCTCTCTAGTCTGATTTGTCAAATGATGCAGCAGATGATGTTGATGCTTTAAAGGCCAAATCAGTCTTTATAGCAACAGGACCAAATTCCTCAATTTCAAAGGCTAAAAGTTTTCCAATCAATGTATCCCTAGTTACTGATGTATTAGGCATTGTTCTCAATTCATTTATAGCAGTAACCTTCATTTTATATGCCGGTGGCAAACCTCTTAAGATTTTTGAAACAATTTCATCCTCACTCAGAGTTCCTCCACAACATTTAATACCCAAAACAATTTCATTTACTCTTTCCATAAAAGCAGAAATCCTTTCATCTTCTTCCATTTTCAGATGTTCATACCTGACTCGGAAGCTTTCAAGTTTTGCAATCTCGACTGTGGAATCTCCTTCATTCAGTGTTTCCAAATGATCCTAAATAGTTTTAGCAGTAGACCTATCTAATAATCCTATGATTTGTTGATCTGATAATGCGCTCAAAAGTGCTTCTCTTGCTTTGTAATCATTTTCTTCATCTTTAGCTAAGGTAGTTGGAGAAGTCTGACCAGCTACAGTAGTACTATAACTTTTTTTAGTAACTTCCCAGATGTCTTTACCAATGCAATTTAGATGTGTCTCTATTCTGATCTTCCATATCCCATAGTTGGTTCCATCAAGTTTAGGATTGTCCTTCCTGAAATAATTAGTAGACATTGGATCTCCTCAAGTTGTTAAACTTTTGCAAAAGAGGACTAGGCTCTGATACCAATTGTTAGGTCCCAGAGATAGCTGAGAGGAGGGGCGGGGGGGGTGAATCAGTTGTCAAATAAATTTGAACCAAAAACTTATTAACCAACTTAATGCTTAATACCGATAAACTAGTTAAGTATGCCGGTAGACAGTGTTAACAGTAAATTGCTATACCGATAAAGATTAATGCATGAAACATAAACATAAAGTCATCCACAACACATGACACCAATATTTGTATGTGGAAACCTTGTAAGGGGAAAAACCATGGTGGGAAACCTTACCCACAATCAAATGATACTACTGCAAATAGTATGTGTACATAAATGGGGTCTGCACATGCAGAAAGGCCAACAGCCTAGAGCTCACTGCTCAATCACAAAATGGGAGTCACACTGACTACAGTTGGATGGTTAAATCCAATAAGAATGTACTGCTCAAAATAGCATCTTCATATGTTGGATTCAGTACCGGTGTAATGCTGATATGCTTCTACAAAAACCTCACTTCACCTTCAAATGATGTCTTTGTGTATATCCCTGCTTAATCTCGCATATACCTTCACTTAATTCTTTTTGCATTCCACCCTTGATCTTACAAATAAGATCTTACATTTATACCATACCCTAAGACCAATTTTAGTAGGTCGGCTCTACAAGATATTACAATAAAAACATTTTACAAACAATATAATATCCGATGCAATAACCGATTGAACATGTCGGCTTAATGCATTTACAACAATAATAAATCATCTCCATAGTGTGCCATGTTGATCTGGAAAAGATAAACCTGCTGGTGTAACCCTAGATAACCTGGACCTATTTGCTGGTAAAAGCAAATATGCAAATATGAATATACCAATGATTATTTCTTCAAAATAAAGTGTCCACATGATGTCTTTGACATTACCAAGTGTCTTCCATATCATTCCAGGTACCGGTGAACAATATATCCTACCAGTGAACCATATACCAATAATTTTTGCACAGTTTACTTGCTTGCCGGTGAATGTTGTTGGATCTCCAAAGTAGGTGTATTAGTAGGTGTTGACATCAATGACAAAACCATACCAAAATACCAATAGACTATCATATCAATGCTTGGCAATGGAAAGTCTTCCTTCAGATAAGCTTTGTTGAGATCTTTCAAGTCTGTGTAAATCTTAATACATTTATTTGCCTTTGACACAGGTATATGTTTGAAATCCATTCCGCAGTCTATAGCTCTAATAAATCCAGCTTTTAGCATTTTTTCTAGCTTAGCCTTAACTAGCAGTGCCACGTGAGGGTGCAACTTATGGAGTTTTTGCTTGATTGGTTTAACTCCTAGTGTGATAGAAAGATGGTGGATGATAAGATTAGGATCTAGGCCTGTCATATCAGAGTACATCCATGCAAAATTGATCTTCTTTTCTGAAAAGAGATGAGTGAAATCTTTCAATTCTTTTGCTGACAGTGATTGAGCTAAGTGAATGATGTGTGGTGTCTCTTGACTCCCAATGTTCATTGGCTGAGTTGGCTCAATCAATATAGAAGACCTTTCTTGAAAATGACTTGGCAGTATATCAAGTATCTCACCTTCAGGCGCCTCAGAGAGGTTTTCACCCTTAGGTACATCCTTTATTTTCTCTTTTTTAGATTTGAACACCGCCATAATGTGGTTTTTACCACCAGATCTTTTATTTTTATTTTTTCTGATTTTTGCAACTAAGATACTTGATATATGTTTTAGTCATGTTCTCACTCTGTTCGCTGGTGGAAGAGTCCATGTGTTCAACTGCGTTGAGGTAATAGGCTAGCATGTAGTCATTGGAAAAAGTAGGTACATTCATAGGTTGGTCTTGTAGACTACAGTCAATTAATTCAGGATGTACCAAGGATAGAGTGTGGACAGGTTCGAGGGAGTTCATGGTATTGTCATCACCATTGTGAATCAGAAATTCAAGGTCTATAAGACTACCTTGCGTAAATGTCTCCAGACTAGGAAGAGTCAGAACATGATTATTAACGTGCGCGTTAATATTTAGTTGACCTAATCCAATAGACCTACTTGTAGCATCGTTCTCTACACCAGACTGGACTTCATATCGTGGTTCGACAGTAACAAGATCAGTAGACAGATTCTCATCATTTACATTAGATGATTTAGAGTTTGATGCTAAGTAGATATTGTCATAAATAGGACTGTTGTCAGAGTCATTGGATGAAGTTTCCAAGTCTTCTTCAAGTGATTGAGTGAATGTATGTATGGTATCAACACCTACATCTTTAATGATGCAAGTTCCTTCAAGATTTGGCTCATTTATCATTTGTATCTGACATACCTATTGACAAAACCTTGATGGTTCTATGAGTCCCTATCGTCTACTCCATTCAACTTCCTCTGGACTAATGACCGGTTCTGCTTTTGTAGCTTCCAATTCTTCTTGTGTAGTCCCATACACAATTTGTTCTATCCTATTAGAGAGACATCGTAGGTAGAGAATTTTCTTGTGTGCTTCCTTCTTTCAACTTTTGTTCATAGTCTGCCTGTATTTTTAATTTGATTTCTTCTATCCTTGTTTGTAGTTTTAAGTGTATCAGCTCTTGAGTTTCATCTATGATACCATTGGACTCTTCTGGAGTTTTTGTACTAGACGTATCTAAGAGATGATCTGGACCTCATTCATACTCATTCAAGTCAATTTCTAAATCATCTCCTTGTTGCCTACCAGTGTATGTGACTGGAACTTTCAGTGGTGCAAACAATTCTCTGATTCTTTCTACTTCGTCTCTCATATCTTCTAGAACTTCAACTCCTTGTATTGTTGTAGATGACACCATCAAAACTTGAGTACTGGCTATTTCTTCTCTCTTGATTGCTAGTTTCTCTTTTTCTTTTCCACACTCTGCTTGAGTTTGTTGAGTGTTGACTTCCTATGATGTTGAAAATGATATCCTTTTCTTCCACTTAGACTTAGAAGCATGTTTTTGGTCTGATGTCTTTTTTGGATTGTATCCCAGTCTAGCCTTATCATTTGTAGATTTTGTTTGCAACTGAATCAGTTCAATGATACCCTCTTGATGTTTTCCAAGGGGACTAGTACCTGAATATCCCATGCATTGGATCATTTTGTAGCCAAACCATATTGGGTTGGGGAAATCTCACAATGTCGTACTTCCTCGTTTTGACTATCTTCCTTGAAAAGCCACTTAAGAACAACATCCTCTTCTATTTCATCTGCTAGGGAAGTAGAAGACAGTACAAAAAGACCATCATATATGATATTTGGAGTTAAATTATGTGTTCTCATAGCCTCTGATGGTTTGCCAACTGTTTCGGTGATGGAGGGAGAGAGACTAATGAAAGTACTGGTTCTATCTTGTAGCCATCCATGCCAGTATTTGTAATCTTCAATTTCTTTTCTAAGTCCATCAGAGCTTCTAGACTTTCATTTGTAGAGGCTTCTCTATTATGAGGCACAAAGGTATCAACACCTTTTGTCAATGCATTACAGGGGATATTTGTATCAGCAGGAATACTGACTTCAACTCTGTTATGAGGAAATTTTAAGCATTGATGGTATGTAGATGGAACTGCCTTCATTTCATGAATCCACGACATGCCCAGTAAGATATTGTATGACAGAGGAAGATCAAGTACCTGGAAAATGACATCTCTTTCTACAGTTCCCACCTTGATTGGTAATAATACCAGACCTTTAGAGGTCCTTTCTTCTTCATCATAGGCTTTAATTGTTATTTTCTTGGTCGGATCAATGACATTTTTCCAAGAATCCTAGTTGTGTAAGCAGACTGTAAGTACAAATATTCAACCCTGCACCTCCATCTATCAAAACACATTTAACTCAGTGTTTATGGATCATAGCTTCAATGTGCAATGGTTGTTTATGTGGATGATTTAGCGAGTTGACATCTTCTTCAGAGAAGGTCGGATAGTGAGGTGAAGTCAAATGACCCACCATAGACTAAAACCGATCAATATCTAAATCTTTTGGAATATTAGTTGTGAGAAACGCTTTGTCCAAGATCTCTTTATGAGCAGAAGAGATTTTGAGAAATTCAAAGATGGAGATTTGAGCATTCGTTCTTTTCAGTTGTTCAACAATGCTATATCTAGAGGATGATGATGAAGTTAGTTGTTTAAATTTATCAAATGTTATATCTTTTTGTTTGTTTGATGAGTTTGGTAGGTTTGATGTTGTTTGAGCTGGAGTTGAAGAACTAGCTCCTTGGAGAGTGACTTTCTTTTGAGAACGGGTCATAGCATTTGCATGTTGTGATTCATGTTGTTTGTCTTTGATTATAATTACATTCCAATATTTAGGTTGGGAAGACTCAATCATGTTGATCACATTGTCATTGTTGGTATAAGTGTAATTTTATTTGGCACCTCCTTTTGTCTTTGAGGAATCACCTTGTTCGTAAACAGGTAAAGGGTCCTTAAAAGCTTTACGATCAACATTTGTCGGGTGTTTCCCGACAACAATTTTACCAACTTCTATGAGATCTTGAATCTCATGCTTGAGCTTCATGCAGTTGTTTGTGTTATGACCTTTGTTTCGATGGTAGTCTTAGTGTTCATTTTCTCTCCACCATTCTGGTTTGACTTCGAGATCATATGGCCTATAATTATCTGGTAAGGTTATCAGATCATTTGCCAATAAAGTTTTGAAAGTAGATTCGTATGATTCTTCTAGAGGAGTGAATTCACGTCTAGGTTTCGAAAGCCAAGGTTTCTCTTTGAACCACTCTTTTACTTTCTTCAGAGGATTTATGTTAGGACCCGGAGGCAACTGAGGGGGAGGGGGTGAATCAGTTGTTTGATAATTTCAACCCAAATATAACTTAACCAGACTTGATACTTAATACCAGTAAACCAACTTGATGTCGGTAAGCAGATTAATAGTTAATATTAATATCAGTGAAACTTAATGCATAAAAAAGAAAGAGAAACAATATCCACAATACACAACATAGAGATTTGTACGTGGAAACCCTATAAGGGGAAAAACCATGGTGGGAAACCTTACTCACAATCAGATGATACTACTGCAGATAGTATGTGTTTACAAATGGGGTCTGCACATGCAGAAAGGCCAGCTGCCTAGAGCTCACTGCTAAATCACAATAATAGGAGTCACATTGACTACAATTGGATGATTAAATCCAATGATAATGTACTGCTCAAAGTAGCATCTCCAATGTTGGATTCAGTAATGGTTAAGCTATGATTGTCTTTTGCAAACCTTTCTTGAATCTTCAAATGATGTCTGTGTGAGTAGCTTTGCTTATATTTGCATATACCAAATATCATAACCTTACAATACCTTATTTCATACCACCATTTCAATCTCACAATTGAGATCTTACATATATACCAAAACTGAAGACCAAATGTGTAGGTCATCTTACTAAGAATAATACAATAAAATCAATTACAACAAGTCACTATGCGATGCATCATGTCGTCTCAATAACAATATTAATTGATTAAACCATCTCCATAACATGTCATGCAAATCAGGAATAGATAATGCGTGTCGGTCCATAACCTAGACCAATTTTCTAGTAACAACAAATATGTCAGACCCGATTAGACCAACAACCAAATCTCCAAAACCAAGTGTCCAAACTATGTCTTTGACATAACCAAGTGATTTCCAGATGATAACAAGCCATCCTTAGTGTTGGTGAACAATATAACCTACCGGTGAACCAAATACTAGTGATTGTACATAAGTCACTGAACTTGCCAGTGAACATAACCAAAGATCTCCAGAAGGATAAGTGTTGATAAGTGTTGACATCAATGACAAAACCAATGCAACATATCCATAATACCAACAATCTCCCCTTTGGCATTGATGTCAACACAAGATGGAAAAACCATCTAAGTGCCAAAATAAAAATGCCAAAAAACCAACAATCTCCATAATAGATCAATACCAGAAATTAAAATACAAATGCAGAGTGTAAAAATCTCTCCCCCAATGAATAATCTCTCCCCAAAGGATAATGTGTTTTTCCATAGATATCTCTCCCCCTTTGACATCAAATGCCAAAGCAATACAAATACCAGATAAGACTAGTTCATAGAACCAAAATACCAACTTATCCAACTACTCCCCCTGAGAAGTAGCTCTCCTCCATCAAAGCTGGAAAAATGTTTTTCTATAAATTTTGCCGATTTGATGTCAAGCATCAACTGATTAAGTCTCAACCGGTGAGGGTATGACCCTAAGCCGCTCTCTGAGATATTCAAAAGTTTCCTTAGGCAAAGGTTTAGTAAAGATGTCTGCAATCTGCTCTTTAGTATTCACATAAACCAATCTTACTTCTTTTGCTTCAACATTCTCTTTTAGAAAATTGTATTTGATAGAAACATGTTTAGTTTTAGAGTGAAATACTGGATTCTTAGATATATCAATTGCTGCCATATTATCACAATAAATGATTATAGGTTCTTTACATTTTACCTTTATGTCCTTCAACATTTTCTTAATCCATAATACCCGAGTACAATTGGTTGTTGCTGCAACATATTCTGATTCTACTGTTGATAATGATGTGCAACTTTGTTTCTTGCTCAACCATGAAATCAATATGCTACCAAGAAAGAATGCCCCATCGGTGGTTCTCTTTTTGTCATCTACATCTCCTGACCAATTAGCATCGATGTATGCACATAACTCAAAAAAATTATCTTTAGGATACCATAAACCAAGATTTGTTGTGCCTTGTAAATACTGGAAAATCCTTTTTACTGCTAATTCATGATTTTCTCTAGGATTACTCTGAAATCTTGAAGCAATACACACTGCATTCATTATATCAGGTCTTGTTTGTGTCAAATAAAGTAAACCTCAATCATAGATGTGTATCTTCATGAATTAACAGGAGCTGAATCATCCTTCAATGATAGTTTATTAGTTTTAGTCATAAGAGTACTTACCGGTTTAGAGTTTTCCATACCAAATTTCTTTAGTAATTCCTTCAAATAATTTGATTGACATAAGAATATACCTTTATCAATCTATGAAATCTGCAATCCTAAAAAGAATTTTATCTCCCCAATCATAGACATTTCAAATTCTTCCTACATCTTATTAGAAAAGTCTTTACACAATCCATCTTCTCCTCCAAAAATGATGTCATCAACAAAAAATTCAATAACCAAAATGTCTTCACTAGTCACTTTGAAATATAAGTTGATGTCAGCATTACCTTTAGTGTAACCAAGCTTCATGAGATATTTGTCCAATCTAGCATACCAAGCTCTAGGAGCTTGCTTCAATCCATATAAAGCTTTCCTTAATCTGCAAACCATATCTTTATCATTTATCAATGAAAATCCATCAAGTTGTTCAATGTAAACTTCCTCTTCAATATCACCATTTAGAAATGCACATTTAACATCCATTTGATATACTTTATAGTTTTTGTGTGCTGCAAATGCAATAAATAATCTGACTGCCTCAATTCTAGCTACCGGTGCAAAGGTTTCATTGTAATCAATTCCCTCTTTCTATGAATATCCCTTACACACTAATCTTGCTTTGTTTCTGCTTACCTTACCATCTTCATTGAGTTTATTTTTGAATACGATTTAGGTCAGGGAACCAATGTCCATGTATTGTTCTTTTCAATTTGTTCGAATTCATCTTCCATAGCCTTAATCCAATGTTTATCTTCACATGCCTCAATGATAGATGCTGGTTCAATTTGAGAAATTAAACATACCTCTTCATTTTCCAGTCTTCCTCTTGTCATAACTCCTTGATACTTATTCTCAATTATCTGACTTTTAGAGTGATTCAATCTTATATACCTGGGTGTGTTCACTTGTTGTTCTTCAGTCATTGTGGAATCTTCTGATAATGCCGGTGTGACTGGATCAACATTTTGTACTGGTGCACTTTGTATAGGTTCATTTGTGATTATCTCAACTACCGGTTAAGAATCCATATACCTTGAATTTCTTCTAAAGTGTTCATCAATCTTCACATTTGCACTCTCAATGATTTTCTGCAATCTCTTATTAAAACATCTATATGCTTTACTTTTAGATGAATACCCAAGAAATATTCCTTCATCACTTCTAGGATTAAATTTACCGATATACTCATCTCTCCTAATGTAATATTTGCTTCCAAATATTCTAAAGTACTTAAGAGTAGGAATATTACCAAACCATAATTCATAGGGTGTCTTACCGGTTTCACCTTTGATGTGAACTCTATTGAAAGTGTAAACTATTGTATTCACTGCTTATCTCCAATACACATGAGGTAGATTTGCTTCTGATATCATGCTTCTAGCTGCATCCAGAATAGTTCTATTCTTCCTTTCCACAACTCCATTTTGCTGAGGTGTCTGGGGTGCTGATAATTGTCTTCTGATTCCATTCACTTCACAAAATGTATTGAACTCCTTAGATGTAAATTCACCTCCTTGATCTGATCTTAAACATTTGATTTTCTTGTCGGTTTCATTCTCTACAAGTGCCTTAAATAATTTGAATTTCCTAAAATCATCTGATTTCTCCCTGAGAAAAGTCACCCAACACATTCTATAATAATCATCAATGATTAGCATAAAGTATCTATCTCCTTGTAGACTTCTTGTTCTTGTTGGACCACATTAATCAGTATGAATTAAATCAAGAACATCATTTGTTTTCTCAGAAATACTTTTGAAAGTTGTTCTGTGTGAGGCCCTACCCCGACCCATCATAACATTTTAGTGATTTTCATGTTGGAACTATTATGGATGCTTTATTTTTATGCACTATGGATATAGAACTTTATATGATCCCAGGAATTGGATAACATTGATATATTGATGCTTCATTTCTATGCATTGTTGATATAGAATTTTATATGATTCTAGAATAGGATGGCATTGACATGGTGCAGGTCATTATTTGATTTGCAAGACTTTATTATGATGCTATAAATATGATGCATATCTTATGAATGGATTAAGTTTATGAGGACTACGATAATTGCTTATGTGAATTGCTTTGATATATGGTAAATTTTATTGTATGATGTCAATTCTATACAGAGTGATTGATTTGTATTCTTATTTATGTGTTTAATATTATATGAGACTATTTGGGAATTACTAATGTGTAATTGAGATGTGCAGGAAAATTATCCATGTGACCATGGAAACATTATGGAGAATCAAGCCTAGGCCTATGTACGTTCGTAAAACTAGGGGTTGTCTATTTGGAGAGACAACACCCTGTATATATTGTATTTTATTCGTAAAAGTAAATGTTTTGCATGTGTGTAAATTGTATTTATTAAATTGTTTAAATCATTCAAGGGACAATTGCCATGTGTGTATTTGTGATGTGGAATTATTTTGTAGTGTCCCTTGACACATATGTTGTATGTTGTGTTGGCAATTGTCATGTCACCTTTTTGAGAGATTTACTTTTTGTTTAATTGATATATTTCCAAATTATCCTTGAAGGTTCCAAGAAATCTAGGATAGTAAGCCATAAGGAGGGTCAACTTAGAGTTGAGTCGTAGGTTAACTTTAGGTGGACTTTCAAAGGGTTAAATCAACTCCTAGAGTAATTTTTGGAGCATATTTATTGGGCCTCATGGGGTACCTATGGGTGAAGGCCAAATTTGGCCATGTGTCCTTCCCCTAGGCCTTGTTTAACCACCCAAAAAAGTGGGTTTTCCTAGATGGCCGAATTTCATCTTTATGAGTGTCATCCTTGGTTAGATAACCTTCTTGGTAGGTGTCATTCCTCTTCCCCATTACATTCCTCTTCTTGAGGTGCCTTGGTTAGGGAGTGTGTAAGACCTAGGGAAGACCAACCAATGGGAGTCTCTCACTCTATCCAAGAGGTTGGAAAGAGTGAGAGAAGCCTTATTAGGCTAGAGATTGAGACTTAGTGAGTTAATCACCCACTCTCCATCTTTGGAGATCTTGCAATTTTGAAAGAAACCAGTTTTGGAATAGAAATTTTGGCTAAGTGTTGCAGAAAAGATTTGTGGAATTGGGTTTCTCTTCTCCAAGCTATCCCTAGAATACCCTTGGCAGATTCAAGGTTGGTGCTTTTTCTTACTTGTATGTTTGAAATCTGTCTGTAGGAATGCTTGAATGTAAATGTTGCTTTTCCTTGTCTTTCCTTTGTAAAAATATTATGTGATCTTCCTCTTATTTCTGTTTATGCATTTCTTGTGTTCTGGGAGTATCCAAGGCCTTCTTACCCTTGGGAGGGTAGGATGGTCTTGGGGGTGGAAGGAGTTTGACAGCCTTAGAGTGAGAGGCTCTCATTATGAGAGTGGTCTCAAGAGTTTGTTCATGTGACCCTTGTTGCATAGTTTTGTTTATGCATTTGGGGGTCATAAGGGGAGAAAATATGGCATGTATGCCTTGGGGGTCATAAGGATGTGGGGTTAAGATGATTTTTTTTGTGTTCTTGGTTGCCATGAGTTGGTTGTGATCTACTATCTTGCAGTTCTCCTCAGAGGTATTTGGTCCACTTCCACCCTTGTAAACATCATATTATGTGATGAAGTTTCAGCCTTGGGATGGGAATGTGTTTGCTTGAGTTTATCCCTTACTTGTTTGTGTTTGTTTGAGTGTAACCCATCTAGGACTTGGTTCTCCAAGCTCGGGGGTGGCTTCTAGTAAGCCTAGGCTAGGAGGTGAGCACCCCATGGTCATAGCCTTGAGTTTTGAATGCAGGTTTCTTGGAAAAGAAAGCTAGGAGATGCTGATTTTACTTTAGTTGCAGAAAGAAAAAGAATGTAATATTGTATTTTGTTGAAAAGAAAAGAAGAGAAAGGAAGGATTTTTTCTGTTGTAATGATATTGTAAATGATTTAGAAATTTGTATTATTGACTGAGCCATAAGATGTATTTTATTGATTTATGGATCATTTAAAATTAATAAAAAAAGAGTGCATTTGGTTAACTCTGTTTTGTATAAATTGCAAGGGAAAGGAAATGTATTATGCTATTGTCTTTTATTTAAATCTGACTTTTATTTAAATTTGTCTTATATTGAAATTTGTCATCTATTTATCTCTGTAATTATATAAAGAAAAAAAAAGAAATGTAGAAAGAGAAATGGGAATGTTTTAAGTGTTTTTCTGGAATATTTAAATGTTGTAGTTGTGTTTATTGTTGTCATTTTTCTATTTAAAAAAAAACAGAAAGCTAAAGTAGATAAATTTAATCTCTTCCTATAGATGACTATATGGCATAGAAAGTAAAATAGAAATGCATTTATCCCAATATGTCTTAATGTTCTTAGGAAAAATATAAGAAAGAGGCTAGATACCCCATATTGGCTTGTTTAAAAGAAAATCTAGTATATGTTTAATAGATATATGCATTTCTACATCTGTTGAAGAAAATAAACTATTTAAAGTTTTTAGATTGTTTCTATTATTTATTGTCATAATATTTATTGCTGTAAAAAAAAAATGCAGATTTATTTCTAGACAAAGAGAATAAACTATATCTATTTAAATGTTGTATGTACATTTATAACACTCCTGCATGTTAATGTCTTAATTTCATTTTAAGAAAAGAGATTAAAAAAAGGGATTCTAACCCTAAGACTAAAATATATATATAATACAAAAAAAGGGGGTTACCGTGTTTGCAGTGCGGTTGAGCCACTGTGTTTAAACACAGTGGACGGCAGGGCCGAGCCACTATGGTTAAACACAGTGGACAGCGGAAGCCGAGCCACTATGGTTAAACACAGTGGACAACGGGCGGCCGAGCCACTATGTTTAAACACAGTGGACGGCACGGTCAAGCCACTGTGTTTAAACACAGTGGATGGCACAGTCGAGCCGCCACTGTGCTTACATATAGTGGATGGCACGGGGGCCATCACTATGTTTAAACACAATGGACAGCATGGGAGCCGCCACCATGGGTTCCCTCTACCGCCCCTTCAAACCGCCACCCTACCTCCATTTTGGCCCCTGCCTCCATGGCCGCCACCTCCACCGAACCCTGCATCACACACAAAATATATATATATATATATATATATATATATAATAAACCCTAACTCCATTTCAGGTTAGGGTAAAAGCAATAAAGAAAAAAAAATTCTAGTTGTTAAAAATGCAACCCTAACCCAATTTCGGGTTAGGGTTAGCATTTAAATAATAAAAGAAATTTAGATATGCAACCCTAGCCCATATTCAGGTTAGGGTTTGCAAATAAAAATAGAGGAAATTGTTAGATGTGATTTTTAGAATTAATTTATCAAATATTAGGGTTTGAAAATTAAAATATTAATAACAAATAAGGAGAGGGGGAAATCCTTTTGAAAAATTGAAAAAGGTTCCCCCCATTTAATTTTAGCTATATGTGATATTAATTTTTAAACTCCTTATTTGATTTAGGAGAGAATTGATTTTAATATAGTTTTTCTTTTTATATGATTTAAAAATGGAGATTAATGTTAGATGATTACATTAATCGCATAATTGAATTAATTTAATTAACTAAGGTTATTGTATAGTTATTTTTATATATTTAATTAAGTATGGGCGTTGAGTTAAATTTAATTTGGGGAAAATTTATAAATGAAAATTATTAATCATTTTATGCAAATTTTAGCCTGAGGTCAATATTGGCTAGATTATTTAATAGTTGAAATTCGAAGGCTTTGAGGATTTAAAATTGACTTCATTATAAAATATGTTTATTTGGCAAATAACAATATTGAATTGGTTAACCTTAGTGGTTATATTTTAAAAGTGAATTTGCATGCACTCGATTAATTAATTTTAATTTAAGATATCCTTATCATTATTTAATTAGCCTGGAATAGTTTTAATACAATCAAGACATTCAAATATCTCTTCACCTTAATTAGTGGCAAATTAATTAGGTTGATTAAATTAACTAATTAAATTACGATGACCCTCTTAGGGAATAATTAGTCCTCATTAACTATTGTTGCCCTATCGATTGAGTTAATTATTCCAACTTAGTAAACAATTATATCTACATCTTAGTTAAGACAAAACTTAATTGACTTCGTTATAAATGTAGATTATTCTATGAGATTTTGATGTTCAAAAAAAAAAAAATTGTTCCGTTTTGCCCAAAAGTTTGGGCACGACATTCTAACTTGATTTCCCATTTGACATTCCTTACATACCGGATTATGAGGTTTTACAATCTTAGGTAAATCCCTTACCGCCTTAGATGAACTAATCTTCACAATGTAATCAAAATTTACATGATAGAGTCTCTTATGCCATGACCAACTTTCATCAATGTGTGCAATCAAGCATGTCTTTTCAATGTTATTCAAATGAAAGATATTACCTCTAGTTTGATTACTGGTTGCAATTTCTAAACCAATTCTATTCATGATTTTGTATTTACCATTCTTGAATTGTAACTGAAATCCTTTTTCAACTAATTGACCAACACTCAAAAGATTATGCTTCAAACCTTCAACAAAATAAACATTGTTAGTATTGTGCTTACCATCAAAAGATATAGTGCCTTTTCCTCTGATCAAACAAGCTTTGTCATCTCCAAATCTTACTAGACCTCCATTGTATTCCTAAAAAGATAAGAATTTACTTTTATCACCAGTCATATGATGTGAACATCCAAAATCTATAATCCATTCATCCTTTTCTTCAATTTTAACTACCAGGGCCTGTTCTAATGGTGGAATAGTAGGTGTCGGTTGATCTTTTGTTATTGAAACAAAATCCCATCCATTATCTCCTGGTTCTTCATCAGAATCATCAGTAACTCCTTTATCAGCATAGTAACAAGATTTGTCTCTATTTTTCTTGAATCTATATCTCTGATATTCAGGGTTAGGCTTATATGTTCTTTTAGCTTCTTCTCTCAATCTTGCATGTCTGTCCAGACATCTAGATGCCATATGACCAATTTTATTATATTTAAAACATTTAAAAGGTGTTTTACCTTCATACTTACTTCCAATAGGACCTTTAGGCATTTTCCTTGCAAATAGTGCTTCAAGCTCTTCAAGTTCTTCATTTTCCCTCCTGATGTTTGCAAGTTCTTTTGCATAAAGTGCTTTCCAATCAGATTTATTAGCTGATGATGAAGATGTTGCAGATGATGATGCTTTGAAAGCTAAATCTGTCTTAATTGTAGCAACATGACCAAATTCCTTAAGCTCAAATGCTGAAAGTTTTCCAACCAAGGTATCTCTAGACATTGATGTATTAGGCATAGTTCTTAACTCATTAATAGCAGTTACTTTCATTTTGTATGCCGATGGCAATGCTGTTAAAACTTTAGAAACAATTTCATCTTCACTTAAGGAACCTCCACAGCATTGTATTCCCAAAATAATTTCATTAACCCTTTCCATAAAAGCAAAAATTCTTTCATCTTCTTCCAATTTCAATTTTTCATACCTGACCCGGAAGCATTCCAGTTTTACAATTTTGATAGTGGTATCTCCTTCATTCAATGTTTCCAATTTATCCCAAATAGATTTAGTAGTAGATTGGTCTGATAATCCCATGATTTGCTGATCTGACTAGGTGCTCAAGAGTGCTTCTCTTGCTTTGCAATCATTCTCTTGATCCTTAGCCAATGTAGGTGGATTAGGTTGACCTGGTATAGGACCAACATAACCATTCTGTGTAGCATCCCATATGTCTCTTCCAATGCAATTTAGATGCATCTCAATTCTGATCTTCCATATACCATAGTTAGTTCCATCAAGTTTCGAACTATCCTTCTTGAAATAGTTAGTTGCCATAGAATCTCCTCAAGTTGTTAAACTTCAAAAAAACAAGAACTTAGCTCTGATACCAATTGCTAGGACCTAGAGGCAACTGAGAGGGGGGTGAATCAATTGTCTAATAATTTCAACCCAAATACAACTTAACCAAGCTTGATACTTAATACCGGTAAACCAACTTGATATCGGCAAGCAGATTAACAGTTAATATTAATATCGGTGAAACTTAATGCATAAAACAAAAAGAGAAACAATATCCACAACACACAACATAGAGATTTGTACGTGGAAACCCTGTAAGGGGAAAAACCATGGTGGGAAACCTTACCCACAATCAAATGATACTACTGCAGATAGTATGTGTTTACAAATGGGGTCTGCACATGCAGAAAGGCCAGCTGCCTAGAGCTCACTGCTAAATCACAAAAATAGGAGTCACACTAACTACAATTGGATGATTAAATCTAATGATAATGTACTCCTCAAAGTAGCATCTCCAATGTTGGATTTAGTACCAATTAAGCTTTGATTGTCTTCTACAAATCTTTCTTGAATCTTCAAATGATGTCTGCGTGAGTATCTCTGCTTATATTCACATATACCAAATATCACAACCTTACAATACCTTATTTCATACCACCATTTCAATCTCACAATTGAGATCTTACATATATACCAAAACCTAAGACCAAATGTGTAGGTCGTCTTACTAAGAATAATACAATAAAATCAATTACAAGAAGTCAATATGTGATGCATCATGTCAGCTCAATAACAATATTAATTGATTAAACCATCTTCATAACATGTTGTGCTGATCAGGAATAGATAATGTGTGTCGGTCCATAACCTAGACCAATTTGTCAGTAGCATCAAATATGTCAAACCCGATTAGACCAATAACCAAATCTCCAGAACCAAGTGTCCAAACTATGTCTTCGACATAACCAAGTGATCTCCAGATGATAACAAGTCATCCTCAATGTCGGTGAACAATATAACCTACCGGTGAACCAAATACTGGTGACTATACATAAGTCACTAAACTTGTCGGTGAACATAACCAAAGATCTCCAGAAGGATAAGTGTTGATAAGTGTTGACATCAATGACAAAACCAATGCAACATATCCATAATACCAACAATTTTCTGTTGTGGTTTCAGCTGCTTTGAGTGTTTGTGTGCCACTAGCTAAGTTAAATATCATGGATTTTGTTTTTGCTTTAACAGTGTCTACCACTCCATAATTAACAACATTTTTGTTGCTATCTTTGCCATATTTCCAATGTTTGTTCTTTTCTTTGGAACTAGATCCCGGTTGTGTTTCTTTCCAAAGTGAGATATCTCCCTTCTTTATAAGCACATCTTCCATCTTGGGGGCATTATCTACCATTTTGTTAAATGAAGGATGCACTCGCATTTGGATACTGTATTTCAATTCAGGGATTAAGTTGTTGACGAAGATATCCATCTTCTCAGAATCTAGAATTGGTTGTGAATATCTAGAGAACATCTTTCTCCATCGTTGGAGAAAAGTGAGAAAAGGCTCCCCTGTTTTCTATTTAGTATTGCAAAGCTCGATCATAGTAACGGGGTGTCTAATGTTATAGGAGTATTGTTGTAGGAATGATTGGATTAATTCTTGAAAAGTTTTTATTCCCATAGGTAGGCTTGAGAACCATTCCATAGCTTTCCGCCCTAAACTTCTCGGGAAAAGGCACATGAGATACATTTGGTTGTGCATGAGCTCCATACATTAAGCACAAAATTCTCTGATATGGTCTTGGGGATCTACCTTACCATCATATTTTTCAAATTTTTGGATCTCCAATCGTGAAGGAAATGGAAGTATGTAAATGTTTTTGTCAAATAGAAATGGGCATATTGTGTCTAGACAATATTGTTTTGGTGATTTATCCTTGTTTTTCAGTTTTGTGATCTCAGTTTGTAACGCTTGTAATTGTTTGTTTACCATTGCTAATGGTGTCTCTTCCTCTTTAGTGACGAGGGTCTTAACGTCATAACTAGTAGAAAGTTTAGCACCTTGTTTTGCTAGTTCTATAAAATAGTCTTCTTTTTCTCTAGCCATGATAACCTTCATCATTTTTCGGAAATCTTTATCCTTTTGACATTTATGAATATCAGTTTTTGGAGGTTTAGAGGCTTCAGATTCACTTGATGAGGAATCACTGTCAGTATCATGGATACTGATATCGTCATAAGTTTTATGTTTAGCAACTTGTCTTTCTTGTTTTGTTCCAAATATAGTGGGAGACAAGGATTGATCATAAACTAGCATATCTGATGTTGAAGGTTTATCAGTGAGAGGATCCTTTATGTAAAATAGATTATTTTTATATGAAAAGGATTGTCCTTTGCCCTTGGCAGCCTTCTTATGAGAACTTATGATTTGAATAGGCATTTTTATTGATTTTTTGTGACCTAAAGATGTTTGTGATGCGGAAGTGAAGATCAAATTTGGAGCTAGTTGTTCATTTAACATACTGATTGAGAGCAGCAACTAAGATTTAGTCTAGTTTCAGGAAAGATCTATCCTGTGTAGGACATTTATCTAAGTTACCTAGTTTGATTTAAGAGAAATGACTAAGACTCAGTCTGGTTTCAGGAACGATCTATCATGTGTAAGACGTTATCTAAGTGACTTAAATTGATTAGTTGATTGAACTAGCTGAAAGATGATCGACAAAATCGAGCAACACAAATGGCAAAGGTACACTATTTTGATCTGTTTATGCTCAGGATGATGATAACTAGTTTTATGCTCGTTGTAGACTGTTTTAGGCAAGTTTGGCTGTTCTGGACTGACAAAATCAGAGATTTGTACGACGGGTTTTACAGGACCAAATGACAGTGTAATAGCTTTAGGATGATGACAATAGTATTTCGGAGGAGTTGTTGCCTAGTACCGTATGATAGATGGGTAAGTCTGAAATGAAAAAGTGATCAATGCAATAATTTATCGTATGACACAGAATGCAGGCTCAAACGATAGTTCTCTAAACAAGACAACAGATAATCAGGTATCATACGACACAGAATGCAGGCTCAAATGACAGACTGTTAGGATTGATGGAATCTCGTACGAAAATATGTATGAAGCAGGATGATATATCAGAAGACTCACAAGATAGTTTACTGGACAGAGGCTAAATTATGAGTTTTCAATGACTGAGTATGACCAATTTTGAGGCGGACTGAGTTTTCATTGATTGACGATGACCACTTTAGAGGTGGACTGAGTTTTTGATAGCTAAGGTATACTAGTTTGTGACATGGACAGAGTTTTGATCACTGAGTTGTTTCTTGTTTTCTCTAGTTTTGGTATTCCAGTTTTAGTTTTAGGGATGAAAACACAGAAAACGCGTAATATGAATAATAACTCCAATCACAGCATGCAAACCCTAGGAAATTGGTGAGAGAAGAAAACCTTTGCTTGTAGACTTGGGTACACACCCAATAGCTAATCAGAATATGATCATTTAGTCTCACACAATGGATTCTCAACGTCGTATTAGCCGACTCCAAATGCTAATGGGGGCACGAAATGACAAGTATCTTGGGAGAGTTACTATCTCTCTTGCATAAAGATTATCCCCCCTTTCGGAGGTGAATCAGGTAGCTTCTAATTTTAATTGGAACTAGTAAGGGATTTGTTTGGCATGTCGAGGTATAAACTCAATTAAGAGGTCTCCCAACCTTGAAAACCAAGGTTTAATATACCTGAAGGTACAGAGGAGAGCTATTCCCGAGCATTGTCATTGAATTGATTTTCAACAAATCACGTTTGTTTTATAGTGGATTGGATTACTTAGCATTTAGCCATTCTCACTTGGGTCATTCCCCTCTCACCAGTCGTAATGGCTATAGAGTTATTAGCTCCTCGGGAGGGCAGACCTGCTAAAGATATACAAATCTC
Source organism: Cryptomeria japonica (assembly GCF_030272615.1). Taxonomy (NCBI): domain Eukaryota; kingdom Viridiplantae; phylum Streptophyta; class Pinopsida; order Cupressales; family Cupressaceae; genus Cryptomeria; species Cryptomeria japonica. Next base: position 481,727,797 of record NC_081415.1, on the reverse strand, counting down.
AAACTTAAAGAAAATGCCTCAAGGGTTTGGATTTATGATTGTCTATAAAGATAAGAGCATACTCTCCTGCCTCTCAAAATTTTCTTAAAACATAAAATACAAATTTGTTCTTTAACGAGATAGCAATTTAGGTGCCTAAAAATGAATTTAAAGAATACACGATGTTTGGTCGATTCTCCTCAGGCAACCTGCAAAGACAACAAATCAGTAGTCATAATGTCTTTGTGCAACAAGCATATTCTTTGATAGGCATTCTGCAAAAACTGATTAGGCTGTTAAATTTCTCAGATAGACAGAAAACAAGCCAAGGTTAGCGTCAGTATAATCAAAATTGAATATTGCCTACATGGGGACCAAACCATTCCTGATCTATATCTCTCTTGTTTGCCTTGGTAGGGGCCAACCTCTACTTACCAAATTTATTTTCCCTATCACATGGCTATCTAGCATGTCGCTACCCATGCCAGAAAACTTATCTTTATCTTCCCTATCGCATGACTATCTAGCGCGTCACTACCCATGCCGACAAAATTTATCTTTATCTGCCCTATCATATGGCCATCTAGCATAACGCATCTTGCTACCCATACTGGTGTATCTTATACCAATGGCGGTTTCTTATCTTGTATCTTTCAATAGCCAGGGGATTTCCTCTAGAGTGAGGTTAGTTTTTGTTACGCTATCTTATCCATTTCTTTATCTTGTCATCCATCATGCTAGTCTACAGCTAGCATGTTTGAGATGTACCAAATAAGAAACATCTATACCAAATACTGGCATCATCTTGCTAGGGGAAACCTCATCCGATCAACGAAAATATGCCTCCCTGTCATGGATGTTTTTTCTCTGTATCTTCCTCTACTTTAGCTTCGCATACCTCAGGAAAGGCATGCTCACTAAATTGGGGGAAAAATGTAATATAAAAAATATTATCCCATGTAATTAATGTGACAAATGGCACTTTTCCTCCATGTCATCGGAGGCCAAGATCTGCCATCATGTCCTTTTGTCCACTCAGACCATCCATGTCATCTTTGGCCGAAGCATTACCAACTCCGTCAACCTATCACCTTCGAGGACACAGGCGTGGTGTGGAGATGTCAGAACGATGCGCTAGCGTCTCGCGAATCTAATAGTCTACAGGTGGTCGTTTGATCATTACACCTACGCTCGGAAGGAACTGTAACACCTTTGCATGCACCCATCAACATCCAAATTCCTTCCTGGCTCTATATCTCTCACTTGGGAAGCATTTGGGAGGATCTTTTTGGAAATTTAGTTGCAGGTTGAGCTCTTTAAGAAAACTTGAAGCCATTCCACCACTGTTGTAACACTACCAAGTGTGTAGCGGAAAAAGCGAGACTAGGTTAACATGCCCTAACCCTACCTTTTGACACACATTACGGAATACGAAAGAGCCTAGAGATATCGCACAATTGGCTACTTCTTTTTGTGAAAGAGAGAGCCACGGGATATCTATTAGGATTTCTATTCCTTTGTTGAAATTGGAAGATCAAATGATGCAAGTTCAATCCCTAACCCCAAAGTGCAAGTATGAACTAATAACAAGATTGCAGAATTGAACTTAAACAATGAAAAGCTGTAAATACAAGGATGAAATAAGAATGCAGGTGCGTACCCGGAGTTAAAATCTGACTGAAAATGTTTGGGACAGGGGCGCGGGCGCCACTGTCCTGATTCTGCCCCTAAAACTGCTCCGGAAACTGCTGTTTTTGCACTTTGGAAAAAGCTGTCAAAAATGCTGAAAATGCTGTCGGACCAGGGCGCCCAGCGCCCCTGTCCCAGGGACCAGGGCACCCAGTAGGGACCAGGGCACCCAAAAGGGACCAGGGCGCCCAGCGCCCCTGTCCTGGCAGGACCAGGGCGCCCCACGCCCCTGTCCTGGTCTTTTTCTCTGAAATTTGGTGGGAAGGTCGGTCTCAGTCTGCTTCTCCTGGATCTGCAACCTGCGGCGTCATCCGAGTCCCGAAACCTGCACTTATATCTGAAAAGGTGTTTGGGCGGCTATATAGGGTTTTGTCTTAGTCAAACCCCCGCTTCGGTGATTTCCACCTCCACGAATAGCCAAGTTGTATTGTAAAATGTATTGTGTGTGCAGACCTAGTGTGTGTGCAAGGTCCTTAAATGCAAGAAAGCAAACTAGAGCAACCTAGAAAGTAAACCCTAATTGCTTGTAAATGATAATGTAAATGCTCTAAATCAAGATGCAAAGTGATCTAAAGCATGAATAAAGGATATATTGAAGCTTATGCAAAGACATGAAAACAACATGAAATCATACCCAACCCTCAAGGGAGGAGTACAAGCCAATCTTCAGTCGGTAATTTCCTATTGTTCTTCAATGTCTTCCAAGCCCTAAGTGGATGAATGAATTTGATAAGTGCTTGATAGAGGAATGTTGAATGTTGTTGAAGTCTTCAAAGATCTGCTCTTTCGCTGCATAGAAGGTCCTTGAAAGCCAAAAATCGGATCCTTTCCAATGAGGAAAGAGATCTTTTATGTATGAAACCCTAGGTCTTAATTTCGTATTTTGGCCGACCTAGAGATTGAATATCCCGCCAATTTCTTGGGGTTAAGCTTTATTTTATGATTGGATCGTGCTCCCAAAATTTCGGGAAAAATGTCTGGGACCATGTTGCATGGGCGCCATGGTCCCGACAACTTTTCACCAAATTTTCAGGGCCGTCAGATATGATGATTTTAGAGAGAATCCCGAAGTTACAGGTGATTTCGAGATGTTTTGACCCCCGAAATCAAGCCCCCAAGTTCAAAATAGGACCTAATTAGGGTTTTTGATTAAATGATGTATAGGAGGAATAAAATGAAAAGGGCACACTTTAATGAAAGGGCCCAACTTTATGATATGGGAGATGATAAAATAGGACCTTAGACCTAATTAATTTAATTAATTAAGTGCTAAAGGGGAAATGCAATGCAAAATGCAAAGTGCGCCAAGGCGGGTGCTAAACTAGGTGTGAAATTGTACCACCCTAGAAAGTGCATACAATTTACGACGCTACATTTAGCCCCCACTTTAGCGGTCATATGAACACTACGTGCATATGCAAGCTAAAGTACAGAAAAGTAAACATTATTTGAAAAAGGATATATCCATAAGTTTGTCGAACGAAGCCCCCAGCGGTATCTGCAGTACACAGTTAGGAACCACACCCTACAAAACACACACTAGATCACAAAATCACCTAATGCTTACTAAGGAAGGTGATGAAAATTCGAGGGTAGCTATATGCCCCCCCCTGTTTCGGCTTGCTAATTTTAGTGAGTTGAAACAGGGTATCATGTTTACCACTTCGAATTGTTAAAGAATATTGATGACAAATGCTCACAAGAAGATTTGATATGAGATCAAAAACTAATGGAGAATCATTTGGTAAGAAAGAGGACTAAATCTCAATTTCAACACAACAAAGAGTGTGAGGATTTGAGAGTTCTCTAACACAAGATGAAGGATGTACATGGAAACAAAATGCAAAGAGAAGAAAAAGAAAGGAAAAAAAGGCATGAATACACACATTGGTGATCCATGAGTTAGACAAATATAACATCTTCTAGAATAAGACAAAGAAGAGAATAAGAATGCAATACTTCCTTCTTTTGCGAGGTGAATGTGATTCTTAATGAAGGATGACGCTCCTTTTAACGCAATTAGGAGAGTGAATTCATTATAGATGTATTTTACCAAGTGCAAAAGAGGTTGTAGTCAAGGACTTACACCTCTTGGAAGAGAGAATCCTTGAACAAACAACAAATGCCTACAAGGAATAACATCAAGTAATAAAGTTCACACCATCCACGAAATAGGAAAAAAAGTGGATCCTTAGATGAAAATAAGGAAAGATCATTGCCTCAATGAGAAGGACTTACACAATCTTCTAGGGAGAGATTTGGACATAAGCAAAAGAAGAGATATATGAAATCACTCTTGTCCCCATAGGAACAAGAAAATTAGGCTATTATGTTGCTTCAAAAAAATATGATTGCACTTGAAATTGTACCATCATGAATGACAATGAGCCCCCAGTAAATGAGCTACCAATGTCACATAATGATGAGCAACATAATAGCCATTAATGTTATTTAAAGACATGATAGATTGAATGAGGTATTTGAATATGACATGCTAAATGCTCAACTATAAGTGAGATCAAAAACATGTATAAAATTGAAGAAGAAAAGTCACAAGAACTCTTAGAAGAGGGATGAGTGTAATTTATTAGAGCCTTATCCCTGGAGGAAAGGACTTTATGATGAATAGGAGATAAAGATTCATAAGTGGATTTAGAAATTTGAGGGGATTCATAAAGAGATTTGTTCATTGCCAAGATTTCCTTATGAGGGGAATGAGAGTTGATAGAAGTAGAAGATGATTTAGTTGAAGTGAGATCATCATCACTACTAAATATAGCATTCACATTGAGAGATGGTCTTTTAGATGCTTTAGTGCGTTTGCAGGGATTATAGCCAAGTCCAAAGGCATAATTGTGAAAATTAGTCTCTAGAGGAACTTTTATCCCTTGTTCATGAGCGCCACAACCATTTCCATGATACCCATGCTTAGCAAAAATGCGAAAACCACGACCATAGCGATCAGCCATTTCAGGAAGAGAAGGTGGTTTTTCATAAGACAAAGAATCAAACTCTTCATAATTAGAGGTGTGAGGAGAAGAAGTTTGAGAAGCGGCCACAAAATTATTGCTCATAGATTCAGGTAAGACTGATTGATCTCTAGTTTCTTCCTTCTTTTTACCTTTAAGATCTCTAGGAGGAACCCTATATTCACCTACAAAGGTGGGATTAAAATCAAGAGATCCCCAATCGTCTTCCGCGAGAACCTTCTCAGGATCAAAAGCCTTTTCATGTGTAGACTCAAGTCCAGAAGGATCTTCTTCAGGAGCTTTAGGCTCATCCAAAGAATTTTGATTATTAGAGGGTGATGATTTATCCATAGGTATCTTGTTCAAAGAGTCATTACTAGAAGAGGAAGGCTTAGAAGAACTCCCTTTGGAAGTAGATGTTTGCAAACAAGCCTGAAGATTGGTATCACCTATCAAGGTATATGTCTTATTGTTATAAATGAATTTAACTTGTCTATGCAATGTAGAGGGGACAGCTTGCATACTGTGAATCCAAGGTCTCCCTAATAACAAGTTGTATGTTAGATTTCCAGACATAACATGGATAGGAGTAGGCAAAGTAACAGGTCCCACTGTGACGGGTAAGGTGATAATACCTAATGAAGACTTAGCCACATTATCAAAGCCTCGAATGGGACGAGAGTCAGGCTCAATAAGGGATGTATCCACATTCATCTTATGCAATAGATTAATTCTACACACATTAAGGCCAGAGCCATTATCTACCAGTGTTCGTCTTATAGCAGTGTCATTTATGATAACCACAATCATCAAGGGATCATATTGTTGTTGAATTTCACTAGTAGGCAACTCATCTTGGGTAAACACAATTTGAGCTTTAGGATTCATCACAGAGTTAACCAAAGACACTATATTACTAGATGTATTAGGTGGAGGAACATTCAAATCTTTCAAGGCATCTTGTAACATTCCATGATGAACAGAAGAAGTTTGTATCAAATCCCAAAGAGATATCTTTGCCGGAGTAGTTTTAAGTTGTTCTATGAGATCATAGTCCTTACTAAGCATTTGTGAAATATGAGGCGCTTGAGGAAGAATAGGTTGGGAAGGAGGAAGTGAAGTGGGGATAACTGGAGGAGGACTAGGTTGCCTATTGTTTCTTGTGTTATAGGTATGAGCAACCGCATGATAACTCTCTCTAGTTAGTTGCTTAGCATACTCATAAGGGCTCTTAGAAGAATAACCTCCTTGCACAGTAATAATAGGTTTGTTAGGAGTGCAAAAAGAATCATTAGCATGACCACCTTGAACCACTAAGATAGGCTTATTTAATGGTTGAGAATTTTGAGAAGGACAAGCACCTTGGACAGTGAAGAGAGGTTTGTTAGGTGCCTCATTCACATGTATCAAATTGATTGAGGATGGTTTAGAGGAATGAACAAAAGTGTTGGAAGAATTATTGATAGTCTTCTCTTGCACTAAAATCTTATCACGGATTAAATCAATTTTAGGAGAGAGACAAGGGGTAAGCATTGATGTTCTAGTAGGAAGAGGAAAGGTCATATCATCCTCTATCATCATAGGATCTACATGGGGAATAAACTCTCTAGGAAAAGGATCAACACTACTCTCTAAAGTCTCACTTTTGAGAGGGAGATCTTTGAAAGAAATGTTAACCATCTTGCTTTGAACTAGGGTTTCCTTATGAGTAGAACCAAGTTGAGGAGAGGGAGATGCCTTATTTTTAGAGGGAGAATAATTGAGATTCAAGGAAGGCGAGAAACTATCAAGGGAGTTTCCAATCTTGATTTCATCCCCTTTGGCTAGGGGTAGAGAATAATCTATACCTTCTTCTAATGGTTCATCCCAAATAGTGAGGTTGTTGAAAGGAATGTTTGAAGTATTGTCAATTTCGGGAGAGGAGATAACATTGTTTATTAATTCTTCATCCTTAGGAGGGAAAGCATCAATAAATGTGTTAAACTCATTCTCTTTCCTCAAAATATGTTCAATATGATCTTTAGGGGAGAGAGAATTAAGGAAATTGCTTATTATTTCATCTTCTTTCTCTAAGGGATGCTTATGGGTAAGACAAACTTTAGGAGAAGGGTAAGCATTTATCATTAATTCATCATCTCTAGTGGGAATTTTGTTGGAAAAGGAAAGGCCATCACTAGGAAATGTAGGGATAATGTCATCTTCTTGCACACAAGGATCCTCATGAAGGGAGCATTTTTTAGGAGACACAAAGGCATCAAGGGCATCATCCCACAAAGCATGATCATATCTATTAAAAGGTTTATCTTTTGATTCAAAAGGAGATATTTCCTCATAGAGGGGATTATTGAACACAACCATGTTACTAGATTCAGTGGAAGAGTTGATAGGAATGTACCCTTGAGAGGAACCATTTGACTTATCTTTCTCATCACATCTAAATGGCATAGTAACAAGGTTTATGAGTTTTTGGTAAAATGAAGGTTTGGTATATTTAGGTTTCAAAAATTCATCTAAAGCTTCATCTAACTCATAATCATCACAAATATGATCATCTTGCAAATAAAAATCTAACATTTTGAAATTGCATAAAATTTAAACACACAATGCAAAGAAACACAATTTTTTTTTTCTTTTTAATGAAAATGAAATGAAAACACACTAAATCTAGATCTAGATCTAACAAATGCAATGCAAGAGGAAGCAATGATAGATTCACGTCGGGTTCACCAAAATGTGTAGGGGAAAAAGCGAGACTAGGTTAACATGCCCTAATCCTACCTTTTGACACACATTACGGAATACGAAAGAGCCTAGAGATATCACACAATTGGCTACTTCTTTTTGTGAAAGAGAGAGCCACGGGATATCTATTAGGATTTCTATTCCTTTGTTGAAATTGGAAGATCAAATGATGCAAGTTCAATCCCTAACCCCAAAGTGCAAGTATGAACTAATAACAAGATTGCAGAATTGAACTTAAACAATGAAAAGTTGTAAATACAAGGATGAAATAAGAATGCAGGTGCGTACCCGGAGTTAAAATCTGACTGAAAATGTTCGGGACAGGGGCGCGGGCGCCACTGTCCTGATTCTGCCCCTAAAACTGCTCCGGAAACTGCTGTTTTTGCACTTTGGAAAAAGCTGTCAAAAATGCTGAAAATGCTGTCGGACCAGGGCGCCCAGCGCCCCTGTCCCAGGGACCAGGGCGCCCAGTAGGGACCAGGGCGCCCAGAAGGGACCAGGGCGCCCAGCACCCCTGTCCTGGCAGGACCAGGGCACCCCACGCCCCTGTCCTGGTCTTTTTCTCTGAAATTTGGTGGGAAGGTCGGTCTCAGTCTGCTTCTCCTGGATCTGCAACCTGCGGCGTCGTCCGAGTCCCGAAACCTACACTTATATCTGAAAAGGTGTTTGGGCAGCTATATAGGGTTTTGCCTTAGTCAAACCCCCGCTTCGGTGATTTCCACCTCCACGAATAGCCAAGTTGTATTGTAAAATGTATTGTGTGTGCAGACCTAGTGTGTGTGCAAGGTCCTTAAATGCAAGAAAGCAAACTAGAGCAACCTAGAAAGTAAACCCTAATTGCTTGTAAATGATAATGTAAATGCTCTAAATCAAGATGCAAAGTGATCTAAAGCATGAATAAAGGATATATTGAAGCTTATGCAAAGACATGAAAACAACATGAAATCATACCCAACCCTCAAGGGAGGAGTACAAGCCAATCTTCAGTCGGTAATTTCCTATTGTTCTTCAATGTCTTCCAAGCCCTAAGTGGATGAATGAATTTGATAAGTGCTTGATAGAGGAATGTTGAATGTTGTTGAAGTCTTCAAAGATCTGCTCTTTCGCTACATAGAAGGTCCTTGAAAGCCAAAAATCGGATCCTTTCCAATGAGGAAAGAGAGCTTTTATGTATGAAACCCTAGGTCTTAATTTCGTATTTTGGCCGACCTAGAGATTGAATATCCCGCCAATTTCTTGGGGTTAAGCTTTATTTTATGATTGGATCGTGCTCCCAAAATTTCGAGAAAAATGTCCGGGACCATGTTGCATGGGCGCCATGGTCCCAACAACTTTTCACCAAATTTTCAGGGCCGTCAGATATGATGATTTTAGAGAGAATCCCGAAGTTACAGGTGATTTCGAGATGTTTTGACCCCCGAAATCAAGCCCCCAAGTTCAAAATAGGACCTAATTAGGGTTTTTGATTAAATGATGTATAGGAGGAATAAAATGAAAAGGGCACACTTTAATGAAAGGGCCCAACTTTATGATATGGGAGATGATAAAATAGGACCTTAGACCTAATTAATTTAATTAATTAAGTGCTAAAGGGGAAATGCAATGCAAAATGCAAAGTGCGCCAAGGCGGGTGCTAAACTAGGTGTGAAATTGTACCACCCTAGCAAGTGCATACAATTTACGACGCTACACCAAGCATTCCAAGCACTTCCAAGCATTCCAATATTCATCTGTGATAGGGGAGTTATCTTAATCCTCTTTCTTGCATATTTATCAACTTTATTTCCAATTTCACATTACATTATTATTCTCTTTATCATTTATCTTTCTCATGGCTTTCTTGGGTTGTCCATGGAGGTGGAAACACCAAAACGGGGGTCTGACTTAGGCAGGCTCCAAAACACAAACCCAACATTTTCCCTTCTTGCTTGTGTGTAGGTTCATGGAAGTAAGAGAATCGTCATTTAGTGGGAGGCTTCCATCATGGACTAGTTGTAAGTGTTTTCATCCTTCTCCCTTCCTTTTGTTTTATTTCAGTCATTTCGCATCTCACAACTTTTAGCTTCCTTCATTCATTTTTTGTGTTTCATTATATTGTCCACGTATTTGAAACTCTTCGTATGTGCTCTATACTTTGTTCATACAGGATGATGGCATGCCACGCTGGTGTCCCAACCCCACATGCTCGTCCTAGGGATAGATGCTTGACAAAGTCATTCGTGAGTCCTGGATCATGGGCAGTTATCTAGGTTTATTACTTTATCCCCTGGCTCATCTTAGCGCCAGTTCGCAGAGGTAATCGAAAGGACAATTTGTCCTCAAGGGCGCATCATCCTTGAGGTGGCAAATTCCCTCCATTATAGAAGGTATTGACTATGAAGAAAAATTTTCTCCTATAGGTAGAATTGAAGTTGTTATATTGTTGATGGATATCAAGTTAGCCTTTTTGAATAGTGATCTTGATGAAGTCTACATTGAGTAATCAGATGGATTTTCTTTATCAGATGAAGGAGACATGGTATGCAAATTGAAGAAATCTCTATATGGAATGAAGCAAGCCCTAGAGTCTGGTATGCTAGATTGGATAAGTATTTATTGAAGTTGGGATTTTGTAAAGGTACTGCTGACAGTAATTTATATTTCAAAATTAAGAGTGATAAAATTTTGATTGTTGAAGTCTTTGTTGATGATATCATTTTTGGCAATGATGATGATTTGAGTATGAAGTTTGTTGATGATATGCAAAAGGAATTTTAAATGTCTATGATAGGTGAGATGAAATTCTTTTTAGTATTGCAGATAACTCAGACCAGTAAAGGTATTTTCATTTCTCAATCTGTATGTGAAGGAATTGTTGAAATTTTTTCGGTTAGCTAATTCTAAATCTATTGGAACTCCTATAGTGACTAGATGTAAGTTGTCTAAAAATGATGAGTCTCATAAAGTTAATCAAACTTTGTATAGATCTATGGTTGGTGGATTAGTGTACTTAACTCATAGAAGACCAGATATTATGTATGTCATTTTCTATTGTTCTAGATTTCAAGTAGATCCTAAAGAAACTCATGTCACTACTGTGAAGAGGATTTTCAGATACTTGAAGGGGATTGTTGACTATGGCCTATGGTATCCAAAGAATGATGATTTCTTGTTGTGTGCTTACACTAATGCTGATTGGGGTGGTGATGTTGATGACCAGAAGAGCACTACCGGTGGAGCATTCTTTTTGGGAAAGAAGTTGATTTCATGGTCCAATAAGAAACAAGATGTTGTATCTTTTTCTATTGTTGAAGTTGAATACATTGTTATTGCTAGTAATTGTACTTTGGTATTTTGGATGAAAAAAATGTTGAAGGATATTAGAGTGATTTATAATGAGCCTATTGTTATATATTATGAAAATTCAAGTGCTATCAATATTTTAAAGAATTCGGTGTTGCATTTTAAAACAAAGCATGTGTCTATAAAGTATCATTTCTTGAGAGAGAAAGTCAGTGATGAAGAAGTCGGATTGGAATATGTATCTACAAAGGATCAGATTGCAAATATTTTCACTAAGACTTTGCCTGTAGATACATTTGTCTATTTAAGAGACAAGTTAGGGGTCTTTGCCCTCCCTATTGAGAAATAGATGCATGGAGTTGCATCAATCCGGTGGATTTCAGAGCCTTATATTATTGTCCAGGTTGATGAGTTTGTGTTGCTACTCAGCCGGAGTAGTCAGTGTGTGATTTTGATGTTCTATTGTGAGTTTATCCTAAGGGGGAGAGAGTGTCCTTCTTAGAGGATGTGTTTTGAGGGAGAGAGAGCATAATATGTATTTTGTCTTTGGCATTGTTGTCAAAGGGGGAGAGAGTCATGTGGAAAAATGCTTTATCTTTGGAGCTTTGTGTGCATGATCTTAGGGGGATTTTGCTGGTGATGATTCATTCCTTTACATTGATTGTTTTTTCACATTCATATGTTGCCATCAATGCCAAAGGGGGAGATTCTTTGATATTGTTGCTGCTAGGATATGTTGTTGTCATTGATGTCAACATATTCCTGTGTTCTGGTGCTACTGAGAGCTATTTTGGTGTTCTAGTGATTGCATTGAGTTGATATAGTTGAATTATATGTTTGGGATGCTGGAATAATTCATTCCTTAATAGTTTCAGTGATCTAGAAGTTTACTTGGTCATATTATTTGATCCGGTGAGCTCTAGTATGATTATATATTTGGTTGTGAATTTGGGATAATGTTTTGGATGTTCATGTGTATATTCGGTTCAGATGGTTCATGATTTGGTGCTCTGCAAGCTATCTTTCTAGTCTGAATTGCTGGTGTTAAGTGTTCCTGTGAGTTAGCGTGTTGATTGATGAAGATTTGAATAAGTGGATTTGGGAGAATGTTTTGGATTTTCATGTGTATCTTCAGTTAAGATGGTTCATGATTTGGTGCTCTGCAAGCTATCTTTCTAGTCTGAATTGCTAGTGTTAAGTGTTCCTGTGAGTTAGCATGTTGATTGATGAAGATTTGAATAAGTGGATTTGGGAGAATGTTTTGGATGTTCATGTGTATCTTCAGTTAAGATGGTTCATGATTTGGTGCTCTGCAAGCTATCTTTCTAGTCTAAATTGTTGTTGTTAAGTGTTCGTGTGAGTTAGCGTGTTGATCGATGAAGATTTGAATAAGTGGTGTTGGTGCAGCTATTGCAGATGGTTCTAATGTTCTTGTTGGTGTTTCCTAATCATGTCCTATTTTTTTTGGTGGTTTGCATTGATCTTTGTGCACGTTCTTAAAGATCTTATGGGTTTGGTGATATTCTTCATGGTATGTGGTATTCTTGGTGGTGTAACGTTTTGTGGTTGGTCTTGGCAAGATTTTTGGTAGTGATGCATTTTTGGAGATTTGATTTAGGTCCATTCTATGTCATATATGTTATTGTATTGGTCTGGTGGTTGATTTATGTATCATGTGATGTAATTTTGTAATTAACGGTTGAGGGTTTGGCCGACCTTGTAGTCAAGGTTGATGATTTGTATAAATAGGTGGTATAGTCATGTAATTTGGGTATTGGTGTTGTGTCTACATTATCAGAGAGAGGTGTATGCATGCATAAGAAAATTTATCCTTCGGTGTGGTGTATTGAGCATAGTTTGTTGCATGGAAGACATATGTTCTTAACCGAAACTGTCATCAGGCATAAGGAGATGTTATATTTGTAGTTCATGTAATTCGGATTGTAGTCCGATCATTATTGTAAGCTAATGAGCCTTCTCTAAGGGTTGGAGCCTTTTGGGTCTTCTTATTTTGAGCAGTGAGCTCTAGGCAGCGTGCCTTAATGAATGTGCATTCCCCATTGTAATATTTACACATACTACTACAAAGTATCATCTTATTGTGGGTAGGTTCCCACCATGGTTTTTCTCTTAACCGGTTTTTCATGTCAAAATCTTGGTGTTATGTGTGTGGTTTCATTATTCTTATCTTTATTGTTGCTATTGTTGTTAAGATCTTAGATTGTGCTTAAATTGTCTAATCCGGTGAAAATTGATTCACCCACCCCCATCTCAGTTTTCCTTCTTGGTTGCTACTAATAGGTTGGGAGAATATTCTTGTGAACATTCTTTATGTCTATCAAAACTACCATTTTCTCCAAGGTCTCATGGACAACCATCAACATCTAAACAAAACTCTTCACAACCCATCAAGATCTTTGATGGTACATTTGTCAAAGTCAGAACTTTGGGAGATGAATCTAATGATAAAGAATTGAGTGTGGTTTCACTGCTTGATTAAGTAGAAGCAAGAGCTTCCATGTTGTGTGGTACCAACACATCTTGAACTTAACTGAGATTGTTGCACTACTAGAAGGGATTAGAATCTACTGAGATTGAGATTTCCTGTCCATTGTAGGAGAATTTTGCACATTGGTGGTAGGTATATGGCACTGCTTGCATTTCATGGATCTAAGGTCAACCCAAGAGTATTTTATAGGACAAGTCTATGTCCAAGACTTGGCAAATTGTATCTTTCTGAATTGGTCCCACTCTGATAGGCAATACCACTAATCCTTCCAAAGTTCTCTCTTCATCATCATAAGCTTTGATGGTTATATTTCTCTTAGTATCTATAGCCTCTTCTAAGAAACCCAATGTGTGGATGAGCTTTTAAGTATAGATATTTAGACCAGCTCCTCCATCTATTAATACACGTTTGATCCAATGTTTATATATTAAAAATTCGATATGGAGGGGATTGTTGTGCAGATGACTCAAAGAGACATCATTATTCTTAGAAAATGATAGATTGTGAGGCATGGTTAAATGCCCCACCATGGCTTGGAATCTATCAACATCCAAATTGTTTGGCACCGTGATGTCCACTAGAGCTCTTTCTAGAATATCCTTATGCGCAGGCGAGATTATAAGAAGTTATAGTATGGATATTTGTGCAAGTGTCTTTTATGATTAGTCTACTAAATTGTATTGATTTGAAGGAATAGTAGATGTTTTAGATGTGTTCCCTTTCAATACAAACTTAGACTGGCCTCGTGTTGTCACATTCACTAGTCTATGTTCTTGTTTATCCTTGATTTTGATGACATTTATTTGATTGTCAGATGTTTAAATGTGATTGATGACATTGTCATAAATGTAATTCACTTTGCCCCCTTTATTATTTGATGAAGAGGGTTCTCTCTTTTCATAATTAGGAAGAGCATCTTTGAATGATCCATTATCATCATTTTCTTTGTGTCCTTCCATCGTTATGTCACCTTTGTCTAGAAAGTACTGAACTAAATGTTTTAATCTTTGGCAATCATTAGTTCTATGACCTTTGCTTCTATGAAACTCACAATGATGCACGTCATTCCACCATGTTGGTTTGACTTTTGGTTCAAAATCTCATGTATCTGGCAGCATTATGAGTTTGTTTGCAAGGAGCTCCTTGAATGCTAATTCAAGTGACTACCCCAAAGGTATAAATTTTCTTCGATATGGTATAGGGGTTGGTTTAGATTTATTGTTCTCTGGATTGTTTGTGGATGTAGTACCTAATAAGTTTAAGACTAGTTGTTTTGGTTTCATGTTATGTGCATCAACTACACCATCATTAACAATGTTCTTGTTTCTTGTCCAAAATTTGGATTTCATATTGTTATTGTTATTATTATTATTATAATTATTGGAAAAGTTTGTGCTTTCTTTAGAAAATTTAAATACTCCTCTTTTAACCAAGGCTTCCTCAATTTTGAGACCATTTTCGATCAGTTTTTCGAAACTTGGTGGATATTGTAGTTGGATTCTATAATTCATATCCCTGTTTAGATTTTCAATAAAGATATCCATCTTTTCTCTCTCAGGTACTGTACAAGAATATCTAGCAAATAATCATCTCTACCTTTGTAAGAATGTAAGGAATGATTCACCATTTTTCTATTTTGTGTTGGTACATAAGTCGAGCATAGTTATCTCATGTTGGATGTTGTATGAATATTGAGATACAAATTTTTTAACGAGCTCTTCAAATGTTTTAATACCAAGTTTTGATAACCATTACATGGATTGTCTACCCAAACTTCTTGGAAACAACCTCATTAAATAGGTGTCATTGTGTGCAAATTCCCTCGCATGGTCTTGTGGGTTAGTTTTGCCATTGTATTTGTTGCATTTTAGAATTTCACAATTTGGTGGAAATAGTATCATGCTCAAATTCTGATGAAATGGATAGGGGCAAATGTCCTCCAACGAATGTCTCCCCATTGTTCCCCTTTGCATGTCTTGCATTTGTTGTTGAAGAACCTGAATTTGTTGAGTTAAGGTGCTTAAGGGATTATGATCATTAGTTCTTGCCTCAGGTTTTGCTTGCTTAGGATTCTCTTAGTTTTTTTAAATCAAAATCAGCAGGTAGTTTAGCACCTTAATTCGCCAACATCAAGAAGTATTTTTCTGGGTCAGTTTCTATAAGCTTTTCCATAAATTTTTGGAATTTGGGGTTTTGTTGAGCCTCTTGAATTAGGTCATCAGTTATCTCTTCTACTTCAGAATCTTGATACCTGGAAAAAGGATTTTCCTCTCTTTCTGCCATGATTGTTTGTGGTTTTGTTTCCTTCCCTTTGAGTTTATGTTTCTAATCTCTAGTTAATGTGAGCATACGAGTGATTAGATTGTGACTATTTTGAAAGGTTTTGGATAAATCAATAGGTGATTTCTTGTTGAGGCATATAGGACAAGGAGATTTGACCACTTCTATTGAGAGATTGGGACAAGGCAAATCTTTGTTGAAAGGAACAGGTTTTTAAAGATTCTTTGTCAAACTCATTTTCATGACCGTGTAGATAATCACAAAAACAGTGTAGGAATGTACGATGTTTTAATAAGAGTTTGTGATTTATGTAAAGAAAATCTTCTCTTCTTTAAAATTTTCTTTTGACTAGGTTTCCCTTTCTTCAATTGATGATAAATGGTCATACAAGTGTTTGAAATTGTTTTAAAATTTTGATCTTTGGTGTGAGTGCTATTTGATGTGATACCTAAGTCGAATAGGAAATATCCTTCCTATTGATAAGACTAGGGTAATTTGATTTGCAGTGTTGTTTCATGATAAAGGATGATAGATCCTGATAGTGAAACTCTTAAAAATCAGAGATCAGATTGATAATTGATCACTTGAGTCATTTGATCTAAGTTTATATGAAAGGTTGCACTTGTAATAACCCAATTTTCCCAAATTTAAACTATTGTTTGATGACAGATAGACAAACCTTATTTTGAAAAGGGGGTCTGAAAATTATTCTTTTTTTGAGAAAATTTCAATTTTACTCTCTGTCCAAGGTATTTTAGATTTATGCACTAAAACATACAATATATGCGCTAAAAGATTAAGTGTATGCACTCTCTGGACCTCTAATGCACTGTGCTATACTCTGGATGCACTACATTGTCATCTGGATGTGCTAATCTAGGGTTAATTCAATTGTTTGGATAGTTTGAAATTTATGCATCCTAATGTGCTACTGTGAACACCTTATGTGCTAATGTTTTCTGACAATGCGCTACTATATTGATCCTATGCATTGAAATAAGACCTTTATGCGCTACTACACCCTGGTGATGCGCTAATGTTTGGAGTATATGAGCTAATGTTTTCTGTTGATGTGCTAAACTACTTTGTGACTGATAGTTTTGACAATTTTGATTGTGTTTTTGGTGAAAATCTGTGTGTTTGAATGATGATTCTTCTGAAAAATGATTGAAAACATAGTAGCAAGCAATAAGACAATTTGTTTCTCTCTATGATTTAAACAATAAGTTTATGTTCAAAGGATATTTTCAAATCCCCTTTGTTTTCACTAGTTTGAACAATTGAATACAAATCAGTCAGACTCTTCTATTCTCAAAGGTCGTTAATAATACCATAGCCCACATCTTGGAACTCCTTCAACTCAAACAACCTTATCACACCCTAGGGTGCACCCATCCCTTTGCCTTTTGCTAGAAAATGAACCAAAGAAAATTTCTTCTCAATTGGATTATTTTCGTGGGAGTTGTATGGTGAGTTCTCGGGGGCAGATTCTTCCCCACCCTTGCACTATGATATTACAATGTTTGGATAACTAACTCGACGTGGCTTCTATTCTTAAAATTCATAGTAACGGTTTCATTCGGTGTGTCAATGATAAACTCCCTCAAGAGGCTTCCCAACCTTTAGAACTAAGGCTTTATGTATCTCAAGGATACTGGGGGAAGGCTATCAATGAACACTACTGTTGGATGTGATTTTCATCACAATTCACATTTGATTATAGTGGGTTGGAATACTTGGTGTTAGTCGTTTCCCACTTAGGTCGTTCCCCTCTCACCGGCTTTATGGGCTTCTCGGGAGGGCAAGCCTACTAAATGGGATTTAATGCAGTAAATGAAAGCGAGTCTAGTGTTTTGGTCATCCAATTAAGGGGAGAGCATAGGCCTATCACAAGACAAAGCAGATATGTTGTTTATGATCCCTTTGCAATAAGAAATGTAATCTAACTTGTTCTTTTTAGCTTGCACCCAAAACAAAATGTGAGCTAGTTGCAAAAAGGAATGTTCTTTTGTTGTTCTTTTTATCCTTTGCAAGAAAAGAAAGTGAAATTCTTTTTAAAGCACCAAATGGAATGTGAAGTTCTTTTTATCTAGCACCAAATGAAGTGTGAGATTCTTTTTAATTTTGCAAGAAATAAAATGTGAATTTGTTTTTAAACCTTTGTAACAAGAAATGAAAACTTGAAACAAAAAGGTAAAAGAAAAACTAATCTAACTCCTTTGTATTTACAAACAAAGTTAGCTCCTGCAAAACACCTGAAATGTTAGTCCAATATTGTGGGCGCACAAGCCCAAAAATCCTTCTTGGTGTTACAAAATTTAGTTCTTTGCCTAGTGAAATAGGCACGCTAAAACAAAGAGTAAATGCGCTAGAAAACAGAGCATAAGCGCTAAAGTTTTTAGTAAATGCTCTACTCTAGACCTCCAATGCACTATTCTGATGACTAAATGCACTACAAGAAGGTAAGATAGAGAACATAGAAGATTATGTGGATGCGCTGAAACTTTGTGTATATGTGCTATTCTAGTCCTCCAATACGCTATTTCAGAGTTCCTATGTGCTAAAATATATGTTCAAAGCGCTAAAATTGGCCACCTATGCACTACTCTGAGACTCTATTAAAAACCTGCACAAAAATTATTAAAAATATTGGGGACGGCCCCATGGTGGGCACCAAAAATGTATGCTAGAATTATGGTTAATTAATCAGATAGAAATGAAGCAACTAACATACCAATGAAACAATATATACAAAAGGATTTAATTGATAAACTTAATTAAACAAACAATCTTTCAAACGAGTTCCATTGTTCTCTATCTCCAAAGATTCCTCAAGTCATGGTTTTGCTCTCATATCATTGAGCAATTGACTTTCAGAATGACAACTCAAAGAATGAGTGCTATGATAATGATCTATATGATATGTTATGATAATGATCTATGAGATGATGACACTACTTCTATGATTGATCTGTGATGATAGGAATGCTATGTTATTGATAATGAAAAGTTATGCTAAAATGATTAATTGATGATGATAATACTATGATATTGCTTTTAAGATTATGATCTAAAAATGATTCTATAATGCTTGTGTGAGAGTAACAAAGAGAGACAATATATAGATTCTAAGACTAAGACTTGGCGACCCTAATAATGAAGGAATGAGTCCTATTTGTAGAGGAAATGGGCAATTGGATGGCTAGAATGGATTTATCCTAGCAAGGGATAGGATTGTATGAGGAGGGATTGATCCTCAATCCATGTTTGCAACTTCCACCAATGCAATGATGACAAATGGCATCATGAGAGGGCTTGAGAGGAGAGGGAAGAAGCATTAAATTCTTGAGAGGACATGAGGGTAACCTCATGTGGTTGAGTTAAGGCTAGGTTAATTGATAAATCTTTTATCGAGGGGATAAAACAATGTGCAGGGGTTAAAAGGTTACCTTAGTCAAAGCATTAAATGCTTGAAGAGATTTGAAGGTTACTTTGGATGGTTGAGTTAGGGAATAAGTCTCTAACCCAGAGTCAAAAGGTGGGTTAGCTTGTTGGAAGAGAAAAAAGTTTTTAATGTTTGTAAGAGCCTTAAATGCTTTTGGGAGACTTTGGAGGCTAACTTGTGGAAGAAAAAGGCTTTGTAAGAGCCTTAATTGTTTTGGGAAGTGACTCCTTCCTAATCCTTGGTTTAGGAATGTTCAAATGCTTAGAAGGGGATTAGGCTAATTTAGAAGGATTTAGAAGAAAATTAGTGAGTAAGTGGGCATTGTAGGAGAATGCAAGTGGGTGAGGATAAATAGGGATTTTAAATAAATAATAATTTATCTAAATGTGAGAGATGGGATTTAGAAATTTAAATAAATATTAATTTATTTAAATGTGAAAGGGGGATTTAATTAAACAAATATAATTTATTTATTTTATTAAAGGCTAGACTTTGGTTAAGTGAATTAAATCAAATAATAATTTATTTATAGAAGAGGAGGGTTGGGGTGAATTAATTAAATATTAATCTAATTAATAGTTGAAAAAGGATGAAAGATTAATTAAATGTGAATTTAATTAATAGTTGGTTGAATGATAATTAAACAAATATAAATTCATTTAATTAGGTGGACAAAAATAGGTGTCTATAGTTCAAATGAAAACATGGTTGCGTTTCTTACTTCATTATGTTGTTGACAAAATTGAGATTTAGGAGATATTGAATTGTCATCAAGACTTGAACAAAAGTCCTCTATTATGTTTGTGAAAATATCTTCATCAAGTTCCTTCCCAGCTTCCTCATGCATAATATGTTCAAGTTCATGACCTTGAAATATAGATGCATTCTTTTCATCTTATTCAACATAACCGGTACCTTCATGCATATCCATCTTTTCACATCTCATGATATGATGGTCCTCATTTACCAGCACCTTGGAAAAGTGGCCTTCAATCCCTTGTTGTTTATTCCCCATGGTATCCTATGTAATGTCTTCTTCTTGTTCAACAACGTATCATAATGCATTGACTATATACGAGTTGCTAGCTATGTATTCTTCCTTCTCCTGGAAGAGAATAGCAAGATCATTTTGTTTAGATTCAAAGTTCCTCATTGTTGTATTTGTTGGTGGTACCTCAAGTGCAAGCTTTTTTGGTGGTGAAAGAAGCTTGTTCTAATTCCTTGCAACATAATTAGAAGCATTATTCAAATAGGTCCTTCTCGGGACATGTTTGTAAGAGGTAAAAGAAGAACCTTGTGATGACTACTTATTAAGGGATAACACTTCATTAGAGAGCCTTTGCACCATATGATCAATAGTATTTGTTGAAGATGACTCCAAAGAATAATTTCATTCGATTCCATTAGGATTTTTCCTTTTCTTCTCGACAAGAATTAGATCATCTTCAACCTCAATTGCTAAGGTTTGTGGTAACTGTCATCTTCAAACTTTGTTCTAAGTGTTTACCAATTGGCAATCATTTGCGGCGCAAGATGATATAAGGTTCAATCAACCGTAGCACCTTGTAGTGTTTCAACAAACAATCTTACTGAAACATCTTCATGCTCTACTCCAAGAACAACACATGGAATATAGAAAGCAACTATATGATCATCTGAATGTTGCTTACCATCTCCATAGAATTTAGGAATATTATTTCGTGAGCCATGAGGAAGTTCATGCAAAGGCGACGTCAAATTCAAAGGACCAAAAGCATTTCCCCAAGGACCTTGAGAAACCATTCTTCCTAGGTTGAAAGGAGGAATTACAAACCTTTGAAATTGTGGTATAACCAAAGGCCTATTAATATCAGAAGCTTCACTAGGCACAAGAGATCTTGCATTTGTAGGAGGGAAACTCCTTGTATGCTGAAGCAGAGATCTTGCTCTTGTAGGAAGAAGATCAAATTTATATTTTTGTAACAAATCAAATGTAGGATCTATAATCCCTTGACCTCTTCTTCCACATGTATAACTTCTTTCTACTAGAGTAGAAGCTTAACAAGAGATGTAAGTAAATAACAAAAGTAATTACCAACAATAAGGGAATGGCATACTTCGACCAAAAATGTGAGGCATTCTATTGTGTATTCGTTTCTAGTAGATTTGCTAAAAAACTATTGGGTAAATATTTTGTAATTAGGTAACTGATTACAAAATGATGGATTCACCCATAGTTATGATAAGATTTTATCTCTTCTCACAAAGGGGAGGCTACCTTCTTATTTCTAACTACTACAAGTAGTATCTAAACTAAAACTATATACACTAATCTATTCTCAGGGGTGTTACATTCATCATATTCTCTTCTTTCAAAATAGATGTTCTTTTTCTTACAATATCACCTTGATCATAAACTTGTGACAATTACAAAATATATGTTTCCACAAAATACTCATTGAAGCAATAATAGCCGATAAATAATCAAGTTACACAAAAGAGTAACTAAGAATGTACAAGTGATTCCTAAATAACAAAGAAACTCACGCAAGCCCAAAATCTATTGTTGCTTCTCCAAGTTGATCACAAGAACAAAATTATGATATATGAGTAGCTCAAAGTCTCTCAC
This sequence comes from Cryptomeria japonica, assembly GCF_030272615.1. Classification (NCBI taxonomy): domain Eukaryota; kingdom Viridiplantae; phylum Streptophyta; class Pinopsida; order Cupressales; family Cupressaceae; genus Cryptomeria; species Cryptomeria japonica. Next base: position 481,706,294 of record NC_081415.1, on the reverse strand, counting down.
ATATTACACCACAATTCAAAATACTCTAATTAGATAATAGAATGCAGGACAAAGTCTTCAAACTATTATCAATTTGTAGATATCAAGATCTTCAAATATAATGATGTAGCACAAACACGGGGGCTTCACTTAGTGAACCTAGGTTATAGCACGTGCATTCATGGCATACTAAAGAATCCCCCTATTTTCAAAAAATATTGCTCTAAACTCTTTTTTTGTCACCCCCTCCCAATACACAGACTGAATTAAAAGCCCCCCTATTTTCACCAAATATTGCATTTTTTCATAGCCTGAATTAAAAAAACCCCTATTTTCACCGATAGGCAATATATTTTACCCTCATTTTTTGGGATATTAAGCCCCCCAATATGAATGAACATGATATAATATTGCCTAGCTAGTGAAGCCCCCATGAGCACAAAGTCTACAAGATCATATTTAATTACCTTAAAACGAATAGCCTCTTCACAATACCTAATTCAATTAATATAAGATATTTGAATCAGAAGAATGTAAGAACAATCTCACCACATAAACACATTGAATCCAAGACAAAGATTGGATGCCAATTTTTTTTCTTTATTGGCTAAAACTTGATTTACAACTTAACGACAAAGTCTTAAAATGCTCTTCAAACTGACAGAGTTTTGATGCATGAGCTAAAGATCCTATTTGCAAAGAAGCCCCTCATATTTATAGAGGAGAGCTTATGAGCAAAAAGAGGAAAATTTACAACTAACTTTGACTTTTTCAATAGCAGAGTCCTATTTGACTTCGACTTGTGTTGTTGTTACATGAAAAATGTCATAAACAAATTACATAATGCATAATTGACAATATGAAAATAAACTAAGTGTTCGAAGACAAGTCTTCATTATCATCATCCTTCTTCAAAAAATCTTCATATCATTGCAAGGTAGCCTATGCTTTAGAGACATCCGGTCCCAGTGTGTAGGAGCGGGCATTTGGAATGAAATCACAACATTGAGTTTGAGCATTTCTTAGAGTTAGGGAAATTTTGCATATGTTCCATGTAATACCGGAGAAATTCTTTGTTTTTGCATGACATGTGTGGAGTGGCAGAGGAAAACCCTGAAAGTGCATGAGGAGAGAAACTGCCTAAGTACAAAGGGAGTTGCAATTCAAATTTTAAAACCTAACTATAGGTGAGAATGCGGTGAAGGATATGTCAATCCGGTTTTAAAACCCGATTGACAAGATTGAATGAATAACACAAGTGTAAAAAGGTTGCAACTCGACCTGCATGGAGGTATGCAACATTGTACAGATCGGGTTTTAAAACCCGACTTGCAACTGGGTGTTACGCAGTGGAGGTTAAAATGTCCATCAAATTTTAAAACCTGACTTGCAACTGGGTGTTATGCAGTGGAGGTTAAAATGTCCATCAGATTTTAAAACTCGATCAACATTTGTGAAAGGAAATGCAAAGAAGGTGCACATCGGGTTTTAAAACCCGAGGTACATGTTGGTCAACAAAGAAATATGCAAATTAGGTCTTAAAACTCGATTTGCACTTTGTGCAATGTGGATGCCTGTAGTTTAGGTTTTAAAACCTGATTTTCATATTTGTAGTTAAGACACATGCAATGTCAGAGAAAAAACCCAATCCTGTATGAGAAGAAATTTTTCTAACTCCTGGAAAACAAAGACTTCCTAAAAATGACAAGACAAGAAGGGGATTCGATCGAAATGACTTTTCGAGGGATCAAACTGCGTGCAAAGGCACTTGAAAAGGGCCTTGATATGTGTGTTTAAAGGATTTGAGCTACGAAAAAGACAAATTTCGTAGGGGTTATCCCTTGATTTGAGCAAGACATAATCTTAGGTTCCAAGTGCAAGGTTCACTTGGAGAGAATCTTAGGTTCCAAGTGCAAGGTTCACTTGGAGACCTACAACTGGATGGAACTACACAATGTGGGGATTTTGTGGGCCTAAGAGAACTCAAAGCCCTAGAACTTGGTTCCAAGGTTTCAAGTTTATTTGTGGACCCGCAATCCAAGAAGTTTACAAATTTGCGATGGTTTCCAGCCCTCTATATCAATAAAATATGGTTGTTACAGTTACAGATTTTGATTATGTGTTTACCGATAACTAAGTCATAAAATCAAAACTATCTTGGTGTCTACTACGCCCACTTCCTTCTGTACATTTTCTTACTCTTTTCCTTCAAAGTTTTTATATTTAACCTCAAGATAGGTTAAGATGGCCCAAATTTGAAGGTTGCTTCTTGAGAATATTATATTACGAAGATTCCCAAAATGTTGAAACTAACTGCGAGAAGCGTATAGAAGCAATCACATAGGCTGTTCAAGAATAAAAATAGCACTCAACAAAACCTCCTAAGGCAGATGGTGCTTAATCCTGCAAAGTTATAATGATTTGACCAAGGATCCTTGAATCAATGATGTCAAGGGGATGGAAATTGCCTGCTTTTTAAAGATTGAACCCAATCCACTAGTCGGTTAATGAGCATGAAGATGTCAGCATGAAAGATCCCAATAAGGGAACACTTGGTTACAAGCATGATATTAAAGCTGAAGTTCAGTTTGAAGGAGCTCTAAACACTCATCGAAACAGTCAATGGAATTTGCTTCAAGAGGGGTGGCAATGCTAGAACGATAGTGGATACTTATGGAAGTCAATTTGGTACTAATCTTCATAATGCTAAAGCATTTGCGGTGGGTAATGTCTATCTAGAGATGAAATTGCATCCGATAAAGACAGTTATTTTAAAAGCCTGATGTTTGTAGTCTCTCTCTAACTCACACACACAAAGAGATATGAATCTGCCATTCACATTTCTATAGAGAATCTCAGCAATAATGATGTGGAAATCCATCATCATTAGTTTTTATCCTTCCAAAGTAATATATCATAGCTCAAAGGCTTAAAATTAATCATTTTTAATCCATCAAACTGAATATTTCCGATTCCTGCATATAAGAATGGTAATTTCATTAACATTAACCTGCATTGCCACTTCAAGGACAGATGATCAAAATATTTATGGCCTGCTCAAAAGTTTGAAAAAATGCATATTACGTTTAAACAGGATGGACATATAATTTCCTCTCTAACCGATCAAAACAATTTCTCCCCCTTTGTCCTTTCTCTTGAACACAAAAGTTGCTAACCATCTACCTTTAATAGTCTTTGAGTCAAATTTTAATCTCATTGAATTCTTTCAAGATGGTCCAAAGGCACGAAAAAACCACCTCCTCTGCACCAAGAAGGATATAGAACTTTATTAAAAACTTAGATATATTCGAATTTCTTTTAGTGATTGTACTAATAATTGGTTATTTAAATATGTCAAGGGATCAATTATTCAATCTTTTCCTTGCTGATAACATGGTTCTCATATTACAGTTAAAATCAAACAAAAAAACAAATTTGAGCTATACATTTTTCTTTGTTTCTACAAGGAAGCATTGTCCAATTTCCTTGTTTCTCATCCATCTGAGTCTACCTATTAGAATGTATGCTGCAGCGAAAGGGAGCAAGATCAGTGATTTCTGATGTGCTATCTGTCCAAACATTCACCACCAATGTACATTGAGTATCAGCTTACCTTTAGATGCATTCTTTATTTTAATGCTTAAACAATACTGTTAGAGATAATGTTGCTTAATCTGTGATGATTGATACCTGTACAAAATATAGTTAGTTTCCTTCTTTTTTGTTTTATCAGATTTAAAGAGAGGCCATGTAAGTCACTTACTGTGTTATTATGGTTGTTGATGCTTCTTGTGCATTCATCGATCAACTAACACAGACATCTTTCTAGTTCAATGTAATTGGTATGTAGTATATTACTTTCTGTCATGATAATACAACTCTAATGTGACTTGAACTTCAGCCCACAAAGAACATTGTAGTATTATCCGATTGAAGAACCTGTCTATTGCAGAAGCCAAATATATACAACTTTCGAAGGAATGGATTCAGGGCTATTGTTTTAGGAGCAAAGAGCACTGTGTGAGATTGCCTATGTGACCCTTCTGACATGAAAAGATGAAGATAGCATGTTTTACAATAATGATTAAATTAATCAATGCTTGATAAATCCTTGATAGGTTCTAGCTCATCAAACAATAATGTGAATGAGAATAATTTCATTGATTGTTGCCTTATGTATTCCATTGTCTAGATGTTAAATTCTTAAAAATTAGAGACCATCCTCACAAATGACAGCAACATGAGAAAGAAAATTTGACTGACACGCCAAGTATCAATTACTCTATAGCACACAAGTGACATGGTTCCATGTTTCAAGTCCATCAATTTGACATTTTACTAGAATTTTGGACTCCAAGTCCAAGATCTACTTTGCCAATTGAAGCTACCTTCTTTGTGCTCTTGCTTAAAATGGCATCCACTTGTATGACACTAAATTCTCAGATGCTTCCTGCTCTTCTCAACCTTGAAGATTACAAATAGCTGTATACTCAATTTCAATTTATTGGCCTTGTCTGAATTAACGCTCAGCATTGACAATAATCAGATATTGTTCCTCTTTCTCTATTTCAACTATGCAATGCTTTAATTCTTTTTACATGCTCAATTTTTTTTTTTTTATCGGTAAAGGCAGAGCCAGCATTATATTGACCATGCAAAAAGTTAACAAAGCTAACATAGCTAGTAGGTAGTAGGATTTTTAACAAGATTTCTACAGATCATGGAAGACATATATGTCCTTCCGAGATTAGCATGAAGTCTTAAAACTTTAACTTGAAAGAGTATAAGTCTGAATGGCAGATGCTTTACTGCCCTAAAAACCCAAAATATACTTGATAAGCCATAATTTATAGCTCAAGTCTCAAACAAAAACTTATACAAAACTCAAAGAAACCTAGCTTGCAATTTCATTGTTGGCTTCAGATTGCAGGTTCGCATTCCTCGCACTCCCATGGCCTCTGCACAGAGGGCGGCCCCTGCCACGGCCACGCCTAGACCCACAACGATCCTTGCTAGCACTACCCCTGCCTGCCTGCTCCGCTTGAGGGTCATCTTCTTTAGCTTTCATGGGCAATATGTCGTTGAGTCTGGCAAATTGAATAAGGTCGTCCTTTCTGCCCTGGTCTTCTGGATTTTCTCCTCGAAACCGCCATTTAAGGTACTTGTTGTGACCATTTCACACATCGCCCCATTAGAATGGGGACCCCCTCTTTTTGCTTTTGTTTTGCTTTCTCTCTGCTTGTTCTTCTCTCTGTTTTTAGGGTTTTGAGTGAGTGAGTGGTCTGTCTGGGCTAGGGCTAAACCTTAGGGGTTCCTTTGTGGCGTCATTCAAGCTAAGTCCAGTCAAATTTTGGAAAATTGTTAAGTGTCTTCCTGAAGAATTGTGATTTGAATATTGAGATAAACCTTTCAGGGGAATCAAATTGGTTAGGCTAGGGGAGTCAAAGTAGGTCTCAGGTTAGGTCTAATAAGGGTTTTTTAGGGTAAAGTCCAGTTTGTTTCTAAGTCTGAGTCAGTTAGGCGAGGTCAGTGAAGAAAATGAGTCTAGTAGGCTAAGTCAAACTGGGAATGAAATAGATCAAGAGCCTGATAATGTCAGAATTCGCTCCTGACCCTTGCTAAGGGTCCAGGGCAAAATTCCTTGTAGACTGGATTTGCTTCACAATTTTGACTAAGTGTTAGCATTTTTGAAGGAGAAATTGTGTGTTCTTGCCTGGGGAAGTTTTGATCAATTTTTGGAAAGTGAGATGATGCCTGAAACAGAGAATTCGCTCCTGACCCTTGCTGAGGGTCCAGGGCGAATTTTATCCTAAGCACAATTTCTTGTTTTTTGATGGACTTGCTAACTGGTTCCTGGCCTTGAAGATGACCTAACTTTGCCTTGTGAAGTGATTTGAGACTCAAATTTTGAACAGTTTAGCCTAAATGAGAAAATTGCTCCTGACCCTTGCTGAGGGTCCAGGGCAAAAATATTGTTTAAGCATATTTGTCACTAACTTTTCTAAATTGTTTTGTGCAAGGTCTCCCAGAAGGATGATTGGACGTCACTTAAGGCAATTGAAGTTTTGAAGACAAGAAAAGTGATGATTTTTGGGCACTAAGGACAAATTCGCTCCTGACCCTCTCTGAAGGTCCAGGGCGAAATCTTGATTTCCCTCATTTTGCAGTGGAAAGAGACCAAGTTTTGAGCATGAATGGAAAATGAATGACTTTCCCCACTTGCCTGAAAGAGTTTTAACTTGAAATGATGAAGGATCTTGTTGAAATCATCAAAATCGCTCCTGACCCTTGCTAAGGGTCCAGGGCGAAAAATCTTATGGGGGTCATTTCTAGCCTTGTTTGGTCGATTTGAGATGTCAAAGGCATGGTGGAGGATGAAATGAGCATGATAAAGTATCCAGGCTTGATTGAAGATGATGAGATGAAGGAATTTTGCCCAGGAAAGGTAATTTTGCTCCTGACCCTTGCTGAGGGTCTAGAGCGAAATTCTCTACAAGCATATTTTTTGACTTTTCTTGGACGCGACAACCTATTTATAGCATGAAACAAGATGACATCTTCCTTGGCAAAAAGTTTCAAGGTGAAAAGTGAAGCATTTTGGTCACAACTGCAAAATTCGCTCTTGACCCTCTCTGAAGGCCCAGAGCGAAATTTTCAATAACACTTTTTTCTTGCAAGGTCAATATGATTTTTATGGTTGGAATGGATGAAAGGAAGCATGTTTTACCCATTGAATATAACTTGGACGATCAACAAAGAAGCAATCAAGCCAAAATTGGAAAGTCGCTCCTGACCCTTGCTGAGGGTCCAGAGCGAATTTCCAGGATTCTCTCCTTTATTTGAAGAATTAAGGCAAAATCTTGCTTGGATAGGAAGAAGACATGATGTTTTATGCCTTAGAGGCGATTTGGAGTCTAAAGGATGAAGGGCTATGTTTAAAACCAAAAAGTCGCTCCTAACCCTTGCTGAGGATCCAGGGCGAAAATCACAATAACTACATATTTCCTTCAAAATTTTGCTAAGGCAAGGATAGGCTAAGATGAAAAGGCCTTCAAAAACATGATGAATAAGGATTCGCCTTTAAAGCTTGATGATCTTGGGCTAGGAAGGAAAAATCGCTCCTGACTCTTGCTGAGGGTCTAGGGCGAAAATTTGAAAAACCTCTCATTTTACCTTGCAACAACAAAGCAAATTTGGATGGAGTGGATAAAGGAAGGACATTGCCTAGTGGCGAATAAGTTTTCAATGAAAAAAGATGGAGGATTGAGTTTAATTTGCAAAAACCGCTCCTGACCCTTGCTGAGGGTCCAGGGCGAAAAACTTGGAAAGAGGATTTTCTTGCTTAGTTTGGAGGCACGAACATGATCTTGCTTGATGGAGAAGTGTTTTGATAATGAAATGAAGATTTTTAGTCAAAATTGAAAAAAATCGCTCTTGACCCTTGCTGAGGGTCCAGGGCGAAAAACACCAAAATTGCACTTTTTCTCCCAAGTTGGATAGAGCAAAGTCTGGGAGCCAGTGAGAAGATCTATTTGAAATGTCTTGAAGAGATTTTGAACGTTGAAAAATGCTAATCTTGAGCAAAATTTGGAAAATCGCTCCTGACCCTTGCTGAGGGTCCAGGGCGAAATTTCCTCTAAGGACATTATTTCCTTCAAAATTGTTGATGAATTAACTTGGTTATGCAAGGAAATGGATCTTAGAAGTAACGTTGAGGGTTCAACAATCAAACTAAGGTGGATTATAACTTAAGATGAAAAAATCGCTCCTGACCCTTAGAGAGGGTCCAAGGTGAAATTGACATTTCCACCTATTTTCCTTATGCAAAATGTCAAAATTTGAAGTGCAACACCTTAACTGGATATCAAATTACCCTCCAGGAGATTTTCAAGTCAAGATGTGAAGTATTCAAGGCTAAAATTGGAAAATCGCTCCTAACCCTTAGAGAGGGTCCGGGGCGAAATTATTTGCAAACTTCATTAAAGCCTTGTTTTAAAAAATTGATATTCTCCAATTTGCATTAGATCGCCAAAAGTGCTAAAATCGAGGCATTTGGAAAATTAAAATTAAATTCGCATTAAATTAAAAGCATTTTGGCATTTAATAAATTAATTTTAAGCCTTGAGAAAATCAAAATTTTACTTTGGAGGCATTTAAAACTAATTTTTTATTAAATTAAAATTCATTGGTGGGCACTCAAGGCATTATTTTGCTTTTATTTTTCAAGTCGGCCCCCCTTTTTTGAGATCTTATTTATTTTTTTACCTCCTTTTTGCCAAGTCGGCCTAGGGGAAGTAAGGGGTAAGCGCTCTATATAATAGGGATGCTTTGATCAAGTTTAATCATTCATTCAATCATCCTTTTAAGTGCGAAATTGGAGAGCTAATTGGAGGTGCGAAATAGAGCTGGTTTGGAGCGAATTTCTTTCAAGTGTTGAAAGCTAAAGAAGTGGAGTTTATTCTTTTCAAGGCTAAAGGAGGCGCAATTCATCCAAGAGAGGGCTTTGATCTAAACTTTGCTTAGCGAAATCCATTTTTCTTGCATCATTTCTTAGAGTTTAATACTCAAGAGGAGGTATGGCGAAATCATCCTAACATCCTTGGTCAAGACTTGATTTTTGGACACTTTTTTTAGAAAAGTCTAAGTGATTGATGAGTTAATTAGGAAATGATAACTCTATATTTATCATGAGGTTTCCTAATTAAAATCTTAAATCTTCCTTTTGAGTCTTAATTTCTACACTTCAAGATATAATGCTTGAGAACTAATTTTGAAATGTTGTGTAGGTGTCAAGATGGCGACTCCAAAGGCAGGAGCATCTACTAGTCACCCAACTCTCATCAAGGAAGATCAGAAGAATGACGAAACCAGGATCGTGTCCAAATGGAGTAATATCGAAGACACCAACTTAGGAAACTTCAATGTGAAGAAGTTTCAAGAGGTCCCCTACATTGGCAAGCCATCACCTGTTGCGAAGAAGATAATTGTGTGTACTATTCTTGGCAGGCGGATCGAGATTGAGATAGATGTGGACATCCAAGAGTTGGAGGAGAGAGTCAAGGTCATCTTTTGCAAAGAGGAGAACGTCATCACAGATGAGCAACGAGACCTGATGTTCACTACCATGTTGCTGATTGAGAAGATCAAAGAACTTGAACCTGGATGGGAGACAGCTCTTCTCATTGCTTTTGATCAGGTTATTCACTTGGAAGAACGAATGAAGAATCTTCCTGAGATTCCTATTGCTGAGATTGAAGGAATTGTGTCCAGATTCGTTGGATATGCTAAGAAAGAGCATAGGAAAGGGAACAAAGTTCTAGAAGAGAAGTTGTTATAGGATGATGTGGCAACCTATTGGTCTATGTTTCCTCGATATTTGTGCCAATTAAATATTTGGCTAAGCATTTAATAATGTTCATCTAAATGGGGACCTTTTTTGTAACAAACCCTAATTAGGGTTTAGGTGTCAAAATCTTAGCCGTCGATCTTCTTTCGATCTGGGCCATTCATTGTATTTGAGGATGCTATATATACCCTCACTCATTTTCATTTTGATGGTAGTTAGAAGTTAGAGAAGAGAGAGAGCTTAGAGAAGAAAGTTATTGTGTAGCAAGATTGAGTAGTGAAGAGAGAATTTTGAACAATTGTTGTCCCTTTGGCTTTGAGATCAATAAAATATTGAAGTTATGGTGTTTTATTGCAATGCTTGGCTATCTTCATGGTTGTTTATCTTCTTGAATCATCCTCAGTCGAAGTAGTATTTAAGTTTGAAGGACTAAGTGTTGTGCTTGATCTTTGGTGAGTTTCATATCCAAACCACTAGCTTCTTACTAATTGTAAGGACGCCTTGTGTGGTCAACTGGAAATATTGAGATTGCTTGAACATTCAATCATTATTGAAATATTGATATGTATCTTTATGATAGTATCTATAGTCCTTGATGATTTGAAAATCACTAATCACCTTAGAAGATCGCATCAATTCCAGTAGAGTTGTAATTCCTTGGCAATACTGAAATTGGTGGAATCTTACCAAGTCTAGCCTACATTGAGTCATTCTTAGGATGAGATTAGCATTCATCCCTTGAAACCTTTATCTTTTGCTATTTTTTAAGAATCTGTTAGTATTAGGAAAATCCTGTTCCTGCAATCAAAAGAGCGTGACACGGACAAGCTTTCTCAGAAAGTGCGTAAGACCCCTTGAAGAAACAGCATTTACAACGACCACTGGTGCTTATCCACATGTAGAGATCCTACAACGAAGAACCTTGAAGTCACCCTGATTGATCCTTTTCGCGATATCTTCAGCATTCAGAGGCTTTAATCAAGAGAGGATAAGGTACCATTTGGGTATTTTATTCTGTGTTTGGTTGTGTACAAAATACCCGTCAACAGTACCCAAGGCCAACTCCCGCAAATACTCTGTGCCTATCCAAGTCCTTCCCTTTTAGGTCGAGTAGGAAAGGATAGTAATTAATTAATTCGCCATGAGCATTGAAAAGGATTCTGTCACCTAGCCAAGGAGCCCCAGAATCATGAATTGCTTCATTTAGAATTTCTTGGAGCTCTTGGGTGACCTCCTCTGGGAAAATCTTCTTCGTGAGGGTCCAAACGGCCTGCTTAGCCAGTTTTAAATCCAGCAAAGATGCTACAAACCTGGAGGAGATGCTAGTATTGTCCCATGGATACTCGTCTCTATTTAGATGCCCACTACCCAAGATCATCTTGATTGCCAAAATGAGAGGGAAGTCTGAGAAGAGAAGAAGGCGCTTAAACCTCAGGTTTGTTATTTCTCGGAATGAGACTTGGCGCGTAGACGTCGAAAGAGAAATTGGAGTGTCTTCTCCAAAATAGGAGATGGGCTTGGGGTAAACACTCATTATGAATCCGAACGAGGGCTCTGTAGACATGACTGGAAATGCAGTTATCAGCAAAGGAGGAGTTAAAAACCAGAGCTCTGGAATTAATTGGCAAGGAATGAAATCAACTTGCAGAAGGCAATGCGAAGAAATAGGTTGGCACGATTTTCACACTAATTGATGTGGGGCAGATTTGCATTAAATTTTCTAGCTAAGGTCGTGGGGGATGTTTGTCCTCGACATGCCAAAATTCTCATTCGGGCCACACAAACCATAAACGGATTTGACAGTTTGATCAGCAGTTGATTCGAGGGACTTAGCTCATGACCACGGTTTAGGTGACATCACTAAATATGGGCCCACTCTACCCGAAATAGATAAGATTAAAATTTGAACTTAGATAGCCGTTTCATTTAGCCGCCAAGGTTAATTTTAAAGTTTGCCCTGTTGATCAAAGCTTTAACTAGCTTTCACATATTTCTGAAGGTGGCTCTTACATCTGAGCTTGATATCCCTTGAGGTCCTTACCTGTCAAAAGAGATGGTCTGACGAGACAATTGGCCAAATTCCCTGATCCCACCTGTAGATGTACGTTCCTTGAGCAGTTAGTTTCGAGAGAGCATCTACCTCTGAGTTTGCTTCTCTGTAGATGTGCTTTGCTTCATAGCTTTCTATTCTATTGAGGCTTACAATTATGTTGTCTAGGATTCCCTGCAATCTCCAGTTTGGAGTTTTTTTCCTCTTAATTGCATTTATTGCTATCTCTGAATCGCCCTCCACTAGAATGTTATTTAGACCATGCTTTATGCACTCTATCAATCCAAATTGCAATGCTTTGAATTATGCTATGTTGTTTGTGTCTGGGGGGATTGGTTTTGCCATTTTCCCAAGGATTGCTCTTGTATGATCTCTGATTACATATCCTATGCCTGAAGGACTCGGATTACCTCTAGAAGCACCATCAAAATTTAGTTTAATCTAGCCAGGATTTGGAGGAGACTAGGTTGCCGCTTTTCTCATGTTGTCTTTTTGCCCAAAGGAAGGAGGAATCCTAATTCCATGCCAGTTTTTCCTAATGCTTTCATCCCATGATGAAAAGGCTTTAGGTGGTTCTAGGGAGAAAGCTATCTTGTAGTTTATTGAGTCCACTATCACTGAATCAATTGAGTTTAAATGTGTTTCTAATCTTTTTTATTTGTCATCAAATAGCCTTCTATTCCTCTCCTTCTAGATTTCCCAGACTAAACATGAAGGGGATACTTCCATAATTGAGCTCAGGGTGGACTCTTTGCTTGGGATGGGCCAGCTTTGAAATAGGGATTTAATGTCATTTGGCAAGGCTGTGATCAGCCCAAGTTTAGCACAGAGCCAACACCAACATTTGGAGGCAAAGGGACAGTTGAGAAGTAGATGGTCCACTGATTCTGATTGAGCTTTGCACATGATGCACCTAGAGGGTCCTGCATACCCCATTTTTATGAATTTTTCTGCAGTTAAAATATTCCTCTGATAGGCTAGCCATGCAAAGATCCCTGCCTTAGGAATGACTTTAGAGCTCCAAAATAACTTTTTCGGAATATCCAGTTGCTCTTGAGCAGTATTGCTGGCTAGCACTCTATAACCATCTTTAGGATTGTAGTGCCCTGTTTTGGAAGATTCCCATATTAGAGAGTCATTCCCTCTTCTCGGGTTTACATTTCTTGCTTTTAGGAGCTCTTCAAGTTGATCTAGTTCATTCCTTGGGGTTGGAGCTCCTTCCAATGATTTCCACTTCCAACTTTGAGAGTTGGGTGAGCCATCTTCAATCAGATAATCTCCAACTCTAACACCCTAGTGACACTTAAGCCAGTTCTCTGTTATAGGAAAGTTAAGAGAACTTGAAATAGATGGGTAGCCTCCCCAAGAATCCTCCCAAAAGAGGCTTGATAATCCATCTCGGATGTCATATGTGAGTTGTTCTGAAATCAGAGTTCTACAAGAAATTATGAAATTCCAAGTTCTCGATCCCTTGGGGAATGTATTTGCTCTTAGAAGATTGAGAGGTTCTTGGTCTGGTAAGTATTTGGTTACTAACATTCTAGCCCATGTGGTATTGGGATTCTTTATGAACTTCCATACTAGTTTGGCCCCTAAGGCTTTATTTTGCAGTTTGAGGTCCTTAATGCCTAAACCCCCTAGAACCTTAGGTTTGATTATTTTTTCCCATGCAATTAGAGCTATTCTGTGTTTTTCCTCTGTATTTTGCCAAAAAAAATTCCTCATTTTCTTAATTAGGAAGGCATTGGCACTTGCTGTGAGAGATAGGATGGATACAAGATAAATGGGCAGAGCCGATATCACCACTTGAATCATCACTAATCTGCCCGCCCAAGAAAGCCATTTCCCTTTCCAAGAGTTAGCAGTCTGGTCCACTTTCATAGTTCCTTTTAAGTATGTCTTCTCTTTCTGAGAATATAAAAAACGCTTAATTAGAGTTTTCTTGAGATTTATGTTTTGTTACCTTTAGGTTCTAGTCTCATGTTGTCGTTGATTATTCTTAACGTACAAGGTATCAGGGTCCTTTCAAAACCCTCTTCCGATTCATAAATCCAATCAAAAGTGTATATCTAATAAAAACAATTATTCGCAATAATTGAAGAATAGTAAGCACTTCCATTCCATTTACAAATGCCACAAATATTGAATGGATTTAAGTTTTCCATTTTAAGAGAAGCTTCCGGTTTGTCTTCCCCACAGTTACATAACAACTTATGCTTATTGTCTTCTCCACCAACTGAGCAATAAACAATAATTGGATATTGCTTGGATATTGCTCGGCAGATGGTAGCTAGCGTCAATAAGGGTACAATTGCAAGACAATAGTCAAAAGTAAACCTCCATAAATATCAAGCCAATTTCCATTTGCCCTGTTTGGTTTTGAGCCAATTTGAGGTGGAGGTGAATCTGATACTTTCAAAGAAAATACTACAGTATTTCTCTGCAACAAAAGATTTATGCATTTTTTAAAGTTTCAAGAGAAGAAACAACATCCACTGTTAAGAAAGAACCAGTATCTACTAACAGGCTTAAAGAAAGAGAGCCATTATAGTTGATCTTCTCATAGACGCACCATGGTGCGTCGAGATTAGAGAAGCTTATTAGGCCATCCGATTATGTAGCTTCAACAATAGACAATTACAAAAAAGTTTACACAATACGAACAATTCAAATTATTCTATTATTTGTAGCATACCAGAGTACTAAACTCAATGTTATTCTTTAAGCTTCTTATGGTAAGTCTAAATATTCTTTAAGCTTGCAATGGCAATGTCTTCAGAGGTTCTGAGTTTAGTGACAATGGGATATCCTTCACATTGATGTGACTTAGAAGAATCGGTTACTCCTGAAAACATTGAATCTTCAAATCTTGATGTGACTTAGAAGAAAATAGAGATATGGCCCTCTTGATGCGACTAGGAACTGATTGAAGCAGGGGAAAGAATTGGGAACCATGAACCTCGGTTGGTTCTTGGAGGAGGCAAAACCTTTCATTAGCCTTAACTTCTCCATTTCGCATCCAGCTTCCTCCAAATTTGACCTAGAGGTACCCTTTGGCTCTTCTACAAGATGAATTCTTGACTTAGCCAAAAATGCAACCTGAAATTCGCCTCTTGCAACAATTCACTAAACCAACAGCAACAAAGCAAAACTAAGGCAAAACTTGAAAGTGAAACAAAAATAAGAAATTTTTTTGGTTGACATAGGATTGCTTGTGAACTCGGATGCTCCTGCATCACATTAGATCCCCTCATTTGAATGTGTATAATTGGTTTCACTATTACAAAAATTATCAGCCAACTGTGCAAAAAATGCAGCACTGTGTAGCACATCTACATCTTACCTTAGACTGTAATTTCACTAGAACAAGCCACTAATACCATAGAAAGTAGTGTTATTAGTCACACAAAAAACTTGCCTTCCAGAAGTGTAGAAAACATGAAATATACTTCTGTTATTCTCCTGGAGCTTATTTATTTTCTGCAAAATGTCTCAACAAAATGTCTACAAAGTATTGCTGCAGTTGCAACGAGTCATAAATGATAAAATCCACGGCACAGAAGGCATCTATGTGTCTCATACACGGGCAATCTGCCCATATATTCTGTCACATACACAGCAGTTTGATATAGAATAAGCACTTGTTCAGCTGATTTTCTAGGTCTTCAAGTTTGCATCGTAGACCTAGAAAATCAGCTGAACAGGTGCTTATTATAAAAACATTATTTCATTTCTTGCCAAACCCTCCAAATGACATCATCATTGCCATTTTTTTACTTGCTGACTACTCAGAGCTCCACTGTTTTGTATACTGCTCCTTTGATATAGCAGTCCATTGCAGCTATTCATGATTCTGGCTCCAGATTTTGCCCCATATCTTAATCATATTCATATGCATAGAGATCACAAGCAACATAATTCTTTTAATTTTTCTGGATTTATTATTTATTAATAGAACTTTCTATCTCATCCAGTAATGCCAGAGACATTACCAATCAGAAGGTTTACACTTTTTCTCATTCTCTCTCAAATAACCAGATAGATGCGAGAACCTGCTACCTAAAAACTGCATTAATAATTTATGGATCTAAATTAGAAGCTTCATTCTTGCCTCAATATTAGGCAGGCCTTCCTTCTGGTGCCCCTACAACAATCATATGAGTTATAGGACCGGAATCACCGTACATAACTCCATAATGACCATAACCATCCATACCACATCCTGTGACCTCCAACCTATCACTTCGGAATCTCTCAGGGTAGCTTCAGTGCATCAAAGAGTCTATTAATATGAAAGCTTATAATCTCACAAACATGGTCATGCAAGTTTTATTGATCCTTGTGGCTGTTGATAGAAACTCTTATAAAGTTTCCCTATTTTGTGAATTTAATTTTGTCATGTACAGCATTCTAATTATAGATCCATGTCTGCTTACTAAGCATATTGCTATAGAAGATAATATTGACAGTTCATATAGCACCAAAGAACTCCTCACATGGCATAAGAACAAATTCAAACAATCCTGAGAAATCTTACTATGGAATTCAAGACAAGTTATTCCTGCAATTTCTTAGGCAGTTGAACTTGACTTTTGCTTATCATTTTTGCAACTTCATTGAAAATAAATGAAAAAAGAATTGCTCACTTGTCCTCCAATAAGCTCTGCTAAATAATTATCTGTAGAGTTTAATGGAAACTTGCAATTTGCTATGTCAGTGTTATTTTATGCCTCCATAAAGTTGCTGCATCATTTCTCTTGATGTATAAATGTTTTGTGCTTCAACTTAAAGAACTTTACTTCAAAGAATGTAAGTATGTGACTAGCAAAATAGCTAATGCTTATCTCTCTTGATGTATAAATGTTTTGTGCTTCAACTTCAAACTCTTTGCTATTATTTGTATGCGATACACTGAATGCAATTTGAAATTTAGTGACATGCAAAAATATCCAGTTCATGGGTATTACACCTATTACCAACACGTGTGCTTTCTCCCAGGTGAAACAAACTACAGAGTTGATTGTTGATACTCTCAAACACTGATTCATATACAATATAAAGCAACTAGCTCTATGGAGTATGATTTTCATTTGACATGCTATTGTCCACAACTGTGAGAAATTGGTAACATGCTTAAATACAAAGCACCAATAAGAAATATCACTTGAAATTGCACTGCATGTAGCTGACTGTTGTATGCCAGAAACAACATTAATTCTATTAGAAGTGATAGAATTGCATGCCCTCATGTTTGCTTGAAACCAGAAGCCTAAAACCAACTAAAATTATTAGCGTCACTGAATGCCCACAGAGAACAGTTTTACCTAAGACAAGATAGGAAGATCATTTTTATGGTGAAACGTTTTCATGGTACTCAGGTAGCAATTATTTAAAATAAACAGTTTTATCTAAGGTGGGATAGCAAGGTCCTTTCACTTGTGAAGCACTTAAACTATCAGTTAATTAAAAGAAGTTTTCACAAAATTTGGCAAAGTGACTTCCAGTCCTCTAAAGATCAGGTGAGCGGAAGTAAAAAAAGTACAAATCATGTGAATCTTTTTATATTAAAATGCAGAAGACTGACGTATACAAATGGCAACCCACGGAGTTGACCCAATAATAATAAAATAACACACTTATGCTGCAGGAAACCAGTCACTTTACAGATGTTGAGATATGGTGAAGTTGCAAAATGACAATAGGCTATTCTCATTCTCATAAGAAGATTGAAGGAAGCAACTTGGAAGACCCAGGAACAGGATGTTGTGTACAAACTTCAAGAAATAATATTTGTGGATGGCCTCAATATAATGCAATTCAATTACTAGAAATGTACCTAAATCAGAAATTCTTTGTCTAGGTCTCCTCTCCATCTGAACCTGAAGAATATGCTGGATGGTCTTCTTTAAGAACCTAAACAGAGACTGTCGCCTGAGGTGCTTGTTTCAAATGCAGAGCTGGATTCACTTTAATATGTTTCTTTGCATCATTCAAAGAAATTGCCCTCCGTATGTCCTCAAAAGAATTTTTTCCTTGGTCATGAAAAGATGACAAAGATGAAGATCTGAGAAACAATTCGCGCGTCTGAATGATACCAGGTAAACTGATAAAAGTGTGACTGCTTTTTGCGAGAACCTGCCAATCTACTGATTTAGTTTTTGAACATTCTTTTGTTTCATTAAACAAATCCATCAAATTTCTACTATGCTTACATCTCATTGCAATCCCTGGTTCAGAAGAAGTTGTGCATTCTTCTGTTACTGGTTTCAGACGAAACCCTGTAGTCCTTGAGAAACGTCTCTTGGAGGGTTCCTTTGTATTGCCTTTGGTGAGATGGGGTTTCCCCTGTCTACTACGCTGCCTCATGCGACTAGTGAGACCATTCCACAGGGGTAGTGGAAAACTTCTACTGACTAATTTAAGCTCATCCACAACCTGATTCATTGAGGGGCGTTTTTCATTGTCAGCTCTGATACAAGAAGCTGCAATATGAGCAATCCGTTTGATTCCAGAAAGACTCTTGGGTTGTCTGAGCCTTGGATCGCACAACTGAAGAACTTGATCTTGCTCAATTAGAGGCAGAGCCCAGTCCACAATTGATGGTGGATCATAGTTCACATCTATTGCATTCCTGCTACTTATGATTTCCAAGAGAAGAATTCCAAAGCTGAATACATCTGTTTTGGTGCTCAAGTTGGCTGGAGAAATGTAAGATGGATCCAAGTATCCCATGGTACCAGCAGGGGGCGTAGAGTTCAGCTGGATATCCTTAAGATGACCCCTCAGAGCAAGACCGAAATCACCAAGCTTGGCATTCCAGTTTTGATCAATTAAAACATTTGAGGACTTAATATCTCGATGTATCACAGGAGGGTATGCATTATGCAAGGCCTGAATGGCTTTGGCAGTCTGCAAGGCAATATGAATTCGTCTTGGCCAACTTGGTGGCTTACCATTCTTGTTGAGAACATCATGGAGGGTGCCATTTGCCATGAATTCGACCACCATCAGTATCTCTTCAGAATCATGGCTGATCCCAACAAGGTTTACAAGTCTAGGACTGTGCAGGTTTGAGAGTATTTCAATCTCATTTACAAATGCTCTCTCATCCTTCAGTTCTAGAAGCCCACTAGAAATCCTTTTCACAGCCACAAGCTTTCCACCTTCTAGAACACCCTTATAGACACAACCATGACTGCCTTTTCCAAGGAGGCTCTCTCCACCAAAGCTCCCAGTAGCAATCTCCAGTTCTCTGTAACGAAACTGTTCAATTTTCACTGGTCTTTCATTTTTGACCTCAACCCCACGATCAGCTTGACACCAGTTATACCCCATCCCTAACATCTAAGTACTTACAACAGATCCCTAGACCAAATAAAAATTAATCTGTAATTACACAATCGAGACTCAAATTTTCTGCCAATACGAAAACAATCAGTAAAATCCCCTTTTTTATTCTTGAGCTAGTGAGGCTATTGGGCTTTAACTATTTGCAGAGTTGGGTCATTCCTTCTACTATTGAGTGTATTCCCTGATATCATCAGATCATCTATCCATGGCTTCTGGTATAAATCCTCTGCTGGAGAGCCTCTCCACAGCCAAGTTGTGCACTTCGGTGTCCTAACGAGGCTGTCTAAGCATTCAAGCCCTGAGGATCAGCAGCTCAATAGCAAGTAAAATCAGTCATCATTTGACTGCTCCAAGCGATTGAACATCTATAAATTTCCTTGGTGGGGCAATGAAAAGTACTCAAATGAATCGTTTTAATTTGCCTAGACCAAATTGGAGTATCCTACATCTCTAAATGTTGCTTTCTACAAAATTTGATTCGACCCACACATCCTTCGGGCATCTGACTGGCCTATGATCTTGCTATGAAAGTATAGCCTTGAATCAGAAAACCCAAGATTTAACAGGGAAACAACTTTACCAATATAGATTTTGGGATTGCCTGTTTATTATTTTCAACCGTTTGCAATTTCAATTCATGATCAGTACAGCAAACCATCATCATGAAATGACTTTTGCCAATTAAAGCACATCATTCAAAACCAAAGCACCCAAGCAATCAGATCTCGATCAATGCGATCAAATCATAACACCCAAACAATTTCAGTACCTATGCATAATTCTTACAACTAACTACGAACTCCCATTTGGGACAACATCATACTGGTATAACATATTGTGCAAACAAATACGACTACCCAATCGTTGATGGGCCATGACCAATTCTTTGTAGGTATTCTTAGCAATCTATGACTCATAGGTGGTATTGAGCAGTTTGGCCTAATTAGCAAATACCCACCAAGAAAATTGAAATGGGGCAAGGATTTCAACAAAACCATGTGACATATCCCATCCTTCCATGATTCGTTCCGGGCATATCTCGTCTTGTAGAGTATGAATGGATCACCATACCCATGAAAACTGCGGACCAGAAACTCACCAACTTTCTGAAATCCACAAGTCCAATTTTAAATGCAGTACATGTGAGCTCTTTTGGTCAAATTATGCCTAGCTTTTATTCTTAAAGGTGCAGTTTTTGGTATTTTGTTTTTTTCGTTATTGTTGTTGAATTGGAAAAGGTTCCGGTAAAACAAGATTCCAGGTGGTGGACGGAAAGTACAACATCTGATAGTGAGGTTATAAAAAACAGATTTATCATAAAATAAGGCATTGGGTGAGGAATCAGGATATGCTTCAATATATTGCGGCCCTGCATCCTAGTAATGTATTGTCTATCCATTTGTCAGAATGTAATTTAATTGGATTTATTAATTAATTAAATTTTGTTTTTATTTTAGACTAATTAATAAATATAGTCAAATGTGCACCTTGTTGCATTATTAGTAGAAGAAAAAGTGTTTCTACCTAATTGAATGGATACAATTTTGATTAGTCAACAAATAATTTAGAAATGAGAGGTAGGATAGATTATTGAAATAAAATTGTAAAAATTAAATCATTGAATAGATGAGATAAGTTTTAGAATCGATGATGGATATATGATGTGGATATTGATTAAAAATAATTTGTTTTGATTAGATAAAACAATTAGATGGAATTGTGAATTGAAAGAAGGTTTTGAAATTGTTTATAAATAATTTGTTAAAAATACTTAAGTTTGATCAATATTTCAGAGTTGAATTAATTATAAAAAATGTTGGATGTACCTTTGAAATGAAAGAAGATAAATAATATGCTTTTGATTAGTAAAGTAGCGTTAACCAAAGCACTGACCCTACATAGTCAAATACTATCAACAACACATTAACAACAACCAAACATCACAAAAACAAAATTTGTAGCGTAAGTTCAACAAGAATAAGAAACATCAAGGGCATGTTTCGCAAGTCCAGAGAACCAAAACCAACAACTAACCAAAGACTAACAGACAACGACCTAAGGGGCTGAATTAGTAACCCTGGCATATCTATGACCTTGCCCCAATCCTCAGAAAGGAACTTGTAGAGTTTCTTGCATGCCTGTTTGTTTGATTCATCTTTAGCAGTCTTGTCGCGGAGGAGGCAGAGCTTCAACGTCGAGCTATGCATTACACGAATGCAGAATTTGTTGATACTGGCTAGATGCTTGTCCCTAGCGTCCCACCTACGATTCAGCTCTTTGATTTCCACCTTTAGCTTTTGGATTTCCTTATTTGCCCCAAAATTGTCAAGGCGGTTCCTCAACTCACTAACTTCACATTTAAGGGTATGCAACTCGCCCTCCCTAGGGTGGTCTATGGGCTCTACTTCCTCTTCCTTCTGCATTATCTGGTTTTCCTCTATCATTGGGGGGAAACCCTTGTCTTTTTTCTTCTTCTTTTTCTTATCACTCTTCTTGTCTTTATCTGCACCGTCCACAACAACCTCTTCATCACTCACAACCTTGATATCCAGCTCAGCAATCATCCTAATAACAGAGAGTCCATCTTCTACATAAAGTTCTCTGCGACAACATCCTCAGGATTCTCCGCACATTACACATTAGTATCAGAAGGACCATTTTCTCTCTGAGCACTCATCATTCTCGGGGTGTCGAATTCCCTCTGTTACATTTTGGTGAACCTGACTTGAAGGGGGATTCGAGTGTGTTTTCTTTTTTTAGTATAGCTTAGTTTCTTTAATTCATTTCCTTTTCCATTTTAGTATAGTTGTTTTAATTTTCATCACATTTATTTAAAAACATAAAAAAATAAAAATTTAAAAGAACAAAACAAAAATAGAAAACAGAAAACACCTTTTCCCCTTTCACGTTTTTATCTTAAACATGTCAAAATAAAAGAAAGCATTCCTACATCTTTTTCCAAAGACTTGCATAGGTGTCCCTGTTTCGTGATTTGGTTGTCGATCAACTTATGAGCTTTATGACCCAGACTGTGATAGGAGCCGTAGTCAGGACGTCATCCAAGAGGAGCTTCCCTCCTGATCACTATAGTCCTCATCTACCCACCACCATGCAGGGTGAGCAGCCATTCGATCCCAATGAGTTCTTGACCTCTCACAGTCTGAAATCTAATCTGACTGGGGGGCCTTCTCCTTCTAATTCACAACCTAACTCTCCTAGAAGTTCTACCTCATCTTCCCCTCCTACTATCAATCACGATTCTATCGTCTCTATCAATTTTGAGCAGATCAATTCCTTTAGAGTAGAATCTGAGAGATCTTGAGGGATTCTTGAACCAAGAAAACGTCCTCCCCTAGGGCGAGAATGTCGTCAGCACGTTGAGAGACATGTTTATAACTGGTAGGAGAGGCCTAGAGATGCTGAGGGCCCTATCCATGATTGTTAAAAGCCATGTGTCCCTAGCTGAGGTACCCCCTATGGACACCCAGTTTGATCCATTCGGGTCCCAGGTTGGTGTTAGCATCCCGGGGTTGGGAGCCCGCATGGTGGATTCCACCATCCCCAGTATCAATGCCTCCTCTGTTCCTTTAGGTTACATGGGTATGGCTAGTGACTCGACTGCTTTTTCTATTGTTGCCCATATTGCAATTGTCTCTACCAGTACCATGTCAACTGACATGTCATCTGGCAGGGGAGGTGGTGCAGCTCCACCACCTCCTCCTCCGCCTACGAAACCGGTTCTGAATACTATACTACAGAACATGGGCTAGCTTCAGTTGCAGTTCACTTCTTTGGCTTCTACTTCCGGCCAATCATCTGCACCCATGTACTATAGGAAGAGCCCTTTAGACATCACTATCTTGAGTACCATCCTTCCAACGATCGTTGAGTCATTGAAGTTTGATAGGTTCAGTGGCGATGGTGACCCAAACACTCACATCAATTCATTTATGACCATGTGTAGTAACTATCACAATTTGTACATTGTCCTCCTTAAGTTGTTTGCTCGTTCCCTCAAAGGGACTGCATTGGAATGGTACAATTCTCTGCCTGGCCATTCCATCCGCACCTTTGACCAGCTCATGGATCTCTTTCTCAAGAGGTTTCAGGCTAACATAGGTAGTAAGGTCACTATATCCAACCTTGTTCATTGTAAGTAGAAACCAAATGAGAGGGTGACGGATTTTATCTCACGATATCAGGCGATCTCAACTAAGATCTCATTTTCCCTGTCGAATAACGACTTGCAACGTATGTTCATAGGAAACTTGCAGTCAACATTGAGAGAGAAGATGTCCCTAAATCGTTATTAGAAATTTGCTAGCATGTGCTCTGCCTTGACCGATTATCAACACATCATGACGCAATTCGGAGACTCTTCTTTGAACCCTCATGGTGGGTCTTTTCCTGGCACATCCTCGGATGGGTCTCGGAGGAATAAAGTCATGGCTAATATAGCAGCTACTCCTCTGATGGTTGCCTCTCAATCTTCACAAAACTAAGTCTTCACAAACTTGAAGGACTCTTATTTAAGTATCATGCAGCGGTTGTTTCGAGATAACTTGATCACCCTACCTGAGCCTAAACCTCTGTCAGATAACCGACCCTACCCCCACTAGTTCGATGGGTCGAAGTATTGTCATTACCATCGTGTGCCTGGTCATGACACTGAGAGATGTTATCGTATTAGACAATTGTCCAAGACCACATTGACAGTGGGGTAATCAAAGTTGGCGCAAGGAAACACAAGTCGAACAAGTTCATGGATAAAACCAACAATGACTTGCAAATCTATACCAGCCTGTTTCCTCCGCACTCGACAAATGTGATTTCTACATCTGATCCAACCTTGGATGGTGGTCCATATGACAATATGGTAACCATCACCCCTATCATCTCCCCCCTGCCAAGAAGGGGAAGGTGTTTGGCATTCTTATCTCATTCACACCGTTCGATGCCCCATATTACGGAGAGATTGCTCCTCTCTATATTCCTGCTCGATTGAATGATCAAACTGTCACAGGTGTGATGATTGACCCCTCCAGTAGAGTCGATGTCATCACAAAGGAGACACTCTTTGTGAATGGATGGCATAGGCTATTCTATGACGAGTGTCGCACTATCTTGCGGACCCACCATGGATTCTCTATCTACCCATTGGGCAACAACACCTTGATGGTCATGGTAGGTCCCAAGGCAGTGTCCTCGATTTTTACTATCATCCCTGAGTCCGATCTCTTTCGAGTCAAACTTGGGATCTCGTGGTTGATCGCCATGGAGGCGTTTCCTTTTGTGGTTCAGAAGTGCTTAAAGTTTCCTCATGAGAGCACAATGCATGTCGTCCAAGACACTGGCTATCGACCATTGATTTCCCGTGGGGACTTCTATTTGGAGCACTTCTGGCCTTCCTTGATTGGGCCAATGCTTCCCTGTGGTGAACTTTTATATTGTGCGTATTATAAATACAAGACAAGGGAGTCGGCTTCTACGTCAGCACAGCCTATCGTACCCTTGTCACCTCCCGCATCAACTTCTACACCTGAGATCTCGATCTCGGAATGCATTGTGCCACATGTCCCTCCATCATAGGAGGTCAGGGCTAAGCCTGCTCCCGCATTGAGACCTCCTCGTCCATCTTGGATCATGCAGACTCCCGCGGTGTCCTCTATTCCTATGACTGCACCTAGTGCAACCAAAGGAAAGGCACCTTCACTGTCGAAGTCTACGTCCTGCCCACCCTTCAAGCTTCCCATCATGGCTAATATCCCTAGGCCATCTTGCTATGCCAAGGGGAAGTGCTCGTCTAGGGTTCCTTTGTCTCCTCTTGCATCTACATCAAAAACCACATCGGTGTCTCCTATCCCTCCACCCGCTCCTCGCACAAAGCAAGGTCGGGCACCCGTCATTGTAAATGTGGTGCCTGTTCTAGATGTCCCTCCTATTTCATCAGGGAGGCCTTCTCCTATCCTTGAGGCGATCCTGAAAGACTCTCTGATGGAGCATGACACTCCTAATTCATCTCAGACTACGGTTTGTTGTCCCCACCTCTGTCAGAACTGGCGTGCACGCGAGCGTAAACGCTTTTGATGGGCCCAGTCTCAAGCGAGTGATGTTGCCTTACAGTCTGCTAGTGCATCCTCCAATGCTACTATATCGAAACTTGTTCCTTCTGTGGCTCCCGCTTATGCATCAGTTTTGGTTTCACTTCTCGCAGCTCCAGGGACCTTTGATGACCCTCCCCTTAAGCGAGTGCAAGTCTTCATCACTCCTTCCTTGGAGCCTCCTCTTATCACATCTTTGTCGGACATGCCTCCCTTGTCCCGACCCCTTAACATGTCACATACACAGGTGGTGCCTAGTGTAGCTTTATCTACCCCACCTTCCTCACCATTGGTATAGCATCCGATTTTTCCTGGGGTCCTTCAGCCTACTATGGTTGATAGGAGGCCTGACACTCCTATCCCGTGTAAAAACAAGTTTGAGCAGGGCTCTATTTCGGAGTTTCAACTGCGCAAGTCTTCATAGGTATGTTCTTCATCCCTTCCTTTGCTTGTCTCGATGTTTGTTGGTTTGCCTGTTTCTGTTTGCATGATTGAGAAGGGCATGCCTTCTCTTGAGTTCTTCACTACCCCTCTTCCAAAGGCCGGCATTCCTATTCTTGTTCCATCTTCTCCAAGTGAGTCACTTGCTTCCTCCACGGAGGCCTGCATGTTTGGCTCCTTGGAGGACATTCTGGCCTTGTCTACAATCTTCACACGATCGTTGACCCTCGCCCCCTCTAATATTGAAGATGAAGACATTGTTGTTGCTTCGTCTCTTTCTCTTGTTGCTAGTAAGGCACCCAGTGCGGCCCTTCTTATTACCTAGATTGGGAGGATGAGGATCTTCTTGAGGATGATGATCTCCTGCAATACAATCCCCTCCTAAGGGTTGATTGTTATGACTTATTTTTCATCTCCATCTGCTTGCATGTCTGTGTGGTTGTGTTCCCCCGTGCTTGCTTTATCTATTTGTTCCCTCCCGGAGGACCCAAGTCACTTCGTAGGTACTTGGATATGGGAGGTTGACTATTTTTATCTGTCGTGATCTCTTGAAGGACCTGAGTTACTCCGCAGGTGCTCGGATATAGGGGATTTTCTGTCATACACATTCCTCTGTGTTTACCTCCTTCTTCTCTTTGTCGTATCTTTCTTTTCGACATTCGGGGACGATGCAAAGCATTGGGGGCATTCTTTGTTTTCTTCCATGTTGACCCGAATTTTTATTTTATCTTTGTCTTCCTGTGCTCTTCTTCAGATCCGAGAAATTTGGCACTATGATGATACACCCATCTTGCAGTGATACTATATGTCAATTTTGACATTGCTATGGGTTCTGATGCCAAACTATCAGATCCCCCTGTCCTCTTGCATTGCATCTTTTGATGTTGTCAACATTTATGTGTCACTATCTCTTGGTGGAATTCCATGAAAACATCTCATCATTTTGGCGTGCCACAACTCTTCTTCTCCTTAGAATGGCATGCCTTCAATGCATATCATTCTAAGGGAGGGCAATCGTATCATCATTTGTGCCTCTATTTTTATGCTTTTTCATGC
This sequence comes from Cryptomeria japonica, assembly GCF_030272615.1. Lineage (NCBI taxonomy): Eukaryota > Viridiplantae > Streptophyta > Pinopsida > Cupressales > Cupressaceae > Cryptomeria > Cryptomeria japonica. The sequence goes on along the minus strand of NC_081415.1, from coordinate 481,679,971 downwards.
ATTTTCTTTATCATGTGCGCCTAGGTGGGGGAAAAACCACTTGATCTATTCCAAAGATTGCCTACATGGGGGCTAAACCATCTTTCCAATCTGCATCATCTTTCTTGGTAGAGACCAATCTACTATGTTCCAATTCCAATTGCCCTATCGCATGGCAATCTAGCATGTCACTACCCATGCTGACTAACTTATTTTCCATATTGCATGGTGATCTAGTGCCTTGCTACCCATACCGGTATATCATTTTGTCTTATCATATGGTTATCCATATTGGTGTCCCAATTTGCCCTATCATATGGTTATCCATATCGACATTCCAACTTGCCCTATCATATGGTTATCCATATCGATGTTCCAATTTTCCCTATCATATGGTTATCCATATTGGCATTCCAAATTGTCCTATCGTATGGTCATCCATACCGGCTTATCACACCCTATCATATGGCTCTCGGCATGGAGCATCACGCTAACCGTATCGATGTATATTGTACGAATGGTGGCCGCCCTACCTTGTATCTTTTCATCATCACAAACTTTCCTCCATGGCAAGGCTTGTTCTTGTTGCGATTTGTTCCAACTTATTTATCATATCTTATCATTCATTAGGCTAGATTGCAGCTAGCATGTTGTCGATGTTCCAAGTACCGATTTCTATTCCAAAATTCTAGCATCATATCATCGGGGGCAACTTCGTCTGATCAATGAGCATCTGCTTCCCTATCATGATATTTTCTCCTCTTCACTTGTTCTACCTTTCCTACTTTAGCTTCGCTTCTCTTAATGGAGACATGCTTGATAAAGGGGGGGGGAATGTAGAGTCACAAATATCACCCTCATCACCCTTAGTAGCTATTGTGACATGTGGCACCTCCCCCACGCTGCTTGGAGGATAGGTTCTCCAACTTGTCCTCTTGTCCACCGAAGAAGTCTATGTCATCTTCCCTAGAGGCATTACCAACTCTGTTGATCTGATGGATTCGCGGACACAGATGCAACGTGGAGATGTATGCGCGACGCACTACTGTCTCGCCAACCTTCCAGCCAGTAGGTGGTCGTTGGGACATTATGACCCACATCGAGAAGGAATCGTAATGCCTCCCTACAGATCCACTAACATTCAAGCTCGTCCCTTAGCCCATATCCTTGGTTTTGGGACATCTCTAGGGGATCTTTTGGTAGATTGAAGAGTGGTTCTTGGAAATTGAAGCTCTTGGAGACACCGCCACCATTGATGCAACATCGTTAAGCTACCAAGTTTACCAAGCATACCAACACTTACCAAGCACTAGGGGAGTAATCTAACTCTATCTTGCATTTCCAATATCTCGTTTATTTTCGATTACCAAATAGCATAGAATTGTCTTTGTATTTGTCTTTGCATTCTTCTTTATCAAATTCTTCATTATCTTCCTTTCCCATGGCTTTTTGGGTTGTCCGTGGAGGTGGAAACACCAAAACGGGGGTCTGACTTAGGCAAACTCCAAAACACAACCCCCAACATTTTCCTTCTTTCTTGTGTGCAGGTTGCATTAGAGAAGATTCATCTGGCTGGAGGTTTCATAGTGTGGACCTATTGTTTTTCTATTCCCTCCCCTTTTCTCCTTCCATTTTATCTTAGTTATTTCATATATCACATTTACTAGTTTAGCTTCATTACTTTCTATATTTTATTACACTTGGAGATTTCTGTACGAACTCTGTATCTCGTTTGTACGGGACGACAACGCGTTGCGCTGGCGTCCTAGACCCGCACGCTCATCCTTTAGACAGAGGCTTGATAGAGTCATCTGAGAGCCTCAAATTGTGGTTAACTTTTTAACTCTGTTACTTTCATCCCCTAGCCCAACCTTGTGTCAGTTCGTAGAGCTATCAGAAGGACCATTCGCTCTCCGAGGACTCGTCATTCCTGGGATGTCGAATTCCCTCTGTTACAACACTAAATGGATTGGAAAAGATAAGTGAATAGTATGTATACGAGAGGGTAAAGAGAATATGGAATAACACTAGAGATAATGGGAGAAGGAAGGGATGTATGGGAATAACCAAAGTAGGTTTGGAAAAGGTTAAGGTGGATAGTGAAGTAGGAGTTAAAAAGAAACTAGAGGTAGGGAGTAGATTAAGATGGCTAGAGTATAGACTAAGTAGAGGATGAAAAGGTGCTAGGGGATGGAAACTAATGATAGATGTGTTAGTTTTGATATTGTCATTGATTTCAATAGAGGTTTAGAAAGGACATTTTCTTAATAATAAAGATAAGTGTGCATAGATATAATAATATAAAGATACAACAACAATTATTGTCAATGATATTTTAAGGATACCTTTCTTGTACTACAAAATGAAATTCAAGTCAGGTTTGCATAGTTTTTGTGGTATACAGATAATACAACATTTGTTATCATTGAAACATTAAGAATGGGTCATCAAGTTGAAACTTGACTTGGAGCTTGATGAGAAGCATAAGGTGACAAACATAAAGTATGAAATGAGTTCTCTTACAATTGTATTATAGGCTAGATAGTTTGGGTTTGTTTGTTTTGAAAGTTTGGAACAAAAGTTTTAGTTCCTGTCATTATAGCGACATGAGAAACTGAGTAAGGAGTAAAAGGAAGTTTATAGAACAACAACATTTTTTTAGGTCTAATTATTATATTGATGGATTTTCATTAATGTTGGTTATCAAAATGTTCTCAAAGGCTATGATTAAAGGTCGATTTCTAATCTTTATATTGATCAGGTATGAAAGTCGTTGTTGAATCTTAATGGCTACTTCCAGTAACAAAAACTTGATGAGTGGTTACAGGTTCAGGTATGTGTGTGATAGATTTCTTCTGTAATGCCCTGCCAGGAACCCTAAAGGAAAACAACACAACTTAAAATTCCACATTGCATAAATAAAGTAAAATGTCAGTACATAGCAATAATCCATAAAATGCCATAAATCACAAGTACTGAAATACTGCAAATAAATTATGCATCTCATATCCAAATAAAGCATGAAATAATGTCATAAAAATCTGAATAACACATCATGGTAATGTATCCACTGAAAGTAAACAATAATAAATATGAGTCTAATAAGTTCAAACGAGTTAAACAATATATTTTGAAAAAATCACTTATAGATCTATAAAAGGGTTTTAAAAAAATATATTATTTATAAGAGTAAGAGTTGTTGAAACATTGAGTTTTTCAAAAAAAAATAGAAAATTGGTAATTAGACCCAAAGTGGTATAAAATATACATTTAGTAGATGCTTCCAATTGGAAAACTTGTGGGCCATATATAACTTAGATATAATGAATCCATATAGACAATATGTTTGACTAAAATTATTTTTAGTTAGAAATACTTAAATTCATTTGTGTTGATAAGTTGACTTGAAACATAACATAGTTTTGTACATTTACCCAAGTAAAGATGAGAAAAAAATGGATTTTAGGGCAAACCATGATAAATGAAAACAAGAGAAAGGGTAAGATAGGTCAAGGGATGGCCAAACTAAGTATATGGGTGGTAAGAATGTCTTAGGAGAGAATGAATGAGTGTTGTGAATGGAAATGAATTTTTTCTTAAATACTGGAAGGGTTTGCTACTAGGGTCAAGTAGAAATAAAAAACAAAAATAAATGATGAAAAGTCATATCCCAAGGTTTGGTAGTTTTAAAATTAAGTGATTGAAGAAATGTAAAGATTTGAAAAAGGAAACAAAATAATGGACTAATTGATTTGTATTTAAAACATTATAAAGAGCTTGTGAGGTATTAGGATTTACCAAATCAAAGATTAAAATTAGTCCAATATCGTATTAAATGGTTTTTGTGTTTTTACATTAATCTAGATTAATTTATTTCAACTTTCCAACCTAATATAAAATATCTAAAATCTAAAATTTATATGCAATAAAAAATAACAACTTTCATATTTTTAAAAATTAGATTGATACTAAGATGGGAAATGAATAAGTGTAAAATATAAGAGGAGGGAAGAGTTTGTGTCCATATAAATAGTAGAGGCTAATTATTACAAATTAGGCTAATAGAGTATTAATTAATTAAAATTTGAGGAGAAATTAAATAAAATTAATTAAAATTTGAGCCCTTAATAAATTACATAATACAAATTGACTAAACCTAGAATCCATAGCTAGACAAATTTATGGTGGGGAATTGATGTATGTATTTAAAATTATAGATGAGTTTTAGGGTCTTTATATAGATCTCTAATAGGGCTATGGTATTAGAGTTTATTTAGTAGATATATAGTATTGGTAGATGGTGATATATACCTTTAAAAAAAATTAGACAAGATTATTTCCTATCCTTTATGTCTTATATCTTTAAAAATTCTACTTTATAATTTTCTTGGTTTGTTGTTTCAATTATTTTCTCAAAGATTGCTTATATATGTTTTGAGTATTTGGATATACATAGTTCAAGTCAGGGAAAAAGAGGGAAAAGATTTTCTCTATAAGAGAATATTTCAATTAGTTTCCTTATTGCTATTTTTAAAAAATTAAGCCATGATTAAAGTTTTGTATGTACATATTTAAGATAAAATGACGATGTTGTGTGGATATATATATATATATATATATATATATATATATATATATATATATATATATATATATATATATATATATATATATATTCATATATATATATATATGAGAATAGATTATATAAATTGGTGTGGTTGTGTGGATGCCAATGTCAATTAAGGGACATGATTGAATAGGGAAGTATGTGATAGGTAAATCTAAATCTAAGAGATAATGGTGAATGTATGGATAAAGATCAGGGGAATTTGAAATTGATTGGAAAGTAAATTATGAAGGATCAATGATATGGGTGAAGGGATGTGAGAAGAAAAAATAGGGATCAATAATGAAATAAATAAGAATGCTATCAAGGATGAAAACCTATAATGTATACTTTACATTTTATATCTCAAAATATTCTAGCTTGTTGGTTTGGAGAAAAAAATAATAATGTATGAAAGAAAAAGGCAAAACTTAGAATCATAGTGTGTTGGTATGCTTGGTTTTCAAGTTCAAATGAGAAATTACCATTTTTAATTCAAGATCAACTCCATTTGAACATTTGGATCTAAATTAGACACATATAAGAATATATTTTCTTGACACCTTAAATTTCAAATAAATTAGGCCACCTCTTTAATGTATTGTTCATAATTGAATTTTGAATCAAATATTTTTAAGTCAGTTCTAGGCATGAAAATTTTAGGCTCATTATAGATCATTTCAATAATTAGGAAAAGGACTACAAAAAAAAAATAGAACACATCTAATGGAATTGTGATGTAGATGCAAAAACCCTCTCAACCCAAACTCAAAAGCATCATACAAATGCAACTCATAAATGCTTAGAAAATAACAAAAAATCAACATGATAAGTATTTTATTCATTCTGAAAACTCTCCTAAAAAGATCAAATACAAATTTCCTTTTAAAAAATACCAAGTATGGAAGCCTTATAGGCTTCATTAAAATTCTAAAATCTAATACAAAACTGATATAAATCAGCAAATAAACAATAAAGAACTACTTAGGAAAACAATTTCCTTCAACTATGTAGTGTGCTACAAAACTAGCTTCAAATCTTCAACCTACAATAAGAAACACCATGGATTCTAGTCTTCAAGCCTTAAATCTGCCCTTAAACATGCTTTTCCATCCTCAACCTTGAAATTTCTTCAATGGAAAACTTCTTCCTTCTCCTTACAAAAATCTAAAAATGAAAAAGAAAATTGAAAGTGGCAACTCCCAAAAAAGGTACGATAAAATAAGAGAGAAGCTTCTCCTCAACTTAGAAACTACCTTCAATGCTTTTGGTCACCTTGTCATCTCCACCCACCAACATACTATAGTATTAGTGAACTATGACACCCACTCCACTCAATAGGACCTCGGAATAGAAAGAAAGTAGACAACTCATTCTTGGGCACCTATTTTGAATAACTATTTTTTAGAAGTGAATATGTGAGTTGTACAAAGTTGTAACTCCCATAATTTATGTCCAAAAGGAAAAAGTTGAATATTTGATTTGAAAATTCCTTCAAAAAAATGAATTCAAATTACAGAAGGCTTCAACATTAGAGAGTGACCAAAATATTTGATAAAATATTTGGCCTTTATTACAAAAATTATTCACCCAGGATATTAAAATCTAAACTATAGAAAAATTAAAATAAATTATTTTTGGGTGATGCAGGATTTTTCTCACAACCTAGGATGCTTCTATATCAAATGATCACTAAACTAAGTTTAAAATGTAATTTAGAGATTACAAAGAACATAATTTATGCCTTTATAGGAACTTATCCTTTATTTTGGAAACCATATAATCCCAATGGGCGATGTTCTCCTTATTATTTACTTTTGTAATGTAGGGAAAATGAGGCTCACTAGCTTAAACATGCAAACTAGGAATCAAACACAATCCCATCAATTACATTGGAGAACAACTAATTAGGCCCAACTGCAATTTCTTAAGAGAGCTAGGCTCTTTGATTAATTGTTCTCTTTTGATTTTATTTTTGGATACTGATTTAGATATTAAGATGTAAAAACTAGGTTAAATGATGGAATATAGGTAATAATCAACATAAATAGAGAAATGTAGAACAAGAAATGAAATGAGATGTATATAACTAGAAAAGGGATGCAAAGAGGAACCTATGTATGGAATTAAGACTCAAAATGGTTGGAAACTGGAGCTAGGTGCCTTAGTCCCAATAGGTGTTCGAGTGAAAACAAGTGTTAGATCTAACTTTCAAAGCCTCCAAACTTACTTCTAGTCAAATTTCAGGTCAAACCACCTACATATTAGCATAGTTAGACACCATAGTCCAAGTGGACTAGGGTGCTAGGTGTCCTATTTCTTAGAACACTACTTCTAGGTTACACTATCCAGAGCTTTTCTAATAAAATTTCCTAAGAACTACTATTTATTGTTATATTGTGCTCTTGTACCTTCAAACCGAGCCTGGAATCTATTTTTGAACATGCAAATGCACAAAAGGAGAAGAAAATGGTGTTGGGTTGCATAGGGGCTTTCCTAAGTCAAATCTTGAGTAGGTGTTAACCTCTACTACAATAATGATGAAAAGAGAGCTTACCACTAGTAGGGGAGAGGCTAAATTTGAAATAAATGCTAAATTGAAGTGCTAGAATGCAATGATTATACCTTTGATTAAGGATGAAATTCTCTTTAGATAAGTCCTCCAAGTTTTGATGAAGTAACATAATAAATCATCACAAAATACATCATGAAAAAATACTTGAATATGGCTTGTTGTAGCTTGATGTTCCTTGTACTCAGATTTGCTCTTGAATGAAGAATTAAGTGCTTGAATGAAACTTGTGGATGTGAAAGATATCATCAAATGGATTAGGAATGATGTCTTATATAAGGTTCTCAGGTATTTATGCATTTTGTCCAACTTATAATGGTCATATCCTGATTTCAAGAATAAATATAGTAATGTTAAGGCCAACATGTTACTCTCCTAAAATTTCAGCCAAAAATCATGAGTCACTATGGCTAGTTGATAGTGACCCAACAAAATAGGCCCCAATTTTTTGGGAAGTGAGATAATAGGGCCCTAATATTGGATTTGGAATTTATATTTACATTGACAACATTTAAGTGTGGGATATAGTGCTTTGAAATTTAAAATAGGATAGAACCCCAAATAAGATTGAAATGACATACAAGAAGGCACACTAAAGTAAGGGCCCTACAAGGAGTGTGAAATTATAAGGGGTTACAATTTAAAACTCTAGAACTTCCAATTATTTTTCTTTCTACAAAGATATGGCATTCCCCTTAAACTTTATATGGTAAATAATAACCCTCTATGGGTCTAATATACCCTTAAATTAAAAAAAACTCCCCTGCCCTCTATAATCTAGTCAATCAATTCTCCTAGATTTAGTAAAATATGATAAATTAAATAAGTCTTGTACAATAGTTTTTCTTTCTCTAATATTAGCATTAAATACCTCTATTTTTTTTTACACTTATTCATCCTTGCCTTATTCCTCCTCCAAATCACTAAGGAATCACTAAGGACTTAGTTATATTGGATGATTCATAATATAAATTATCTATTACATCCTCCTGAGTATTTTGGTGATTGTATAATTTCCAATAAAATTAATATTCTCATATATGTCCAAAATAATAAATATTTTGGGTGGAATTATTCACAAGTTAACATTTATGTGGGTGCAACTATAAGTGATAGTATACATAGATTAAGGTTACTATGATCTTATGAGATCAATCAACATGAAGCACATGGCAATATGATACCTCCTAACTTAGAGCAAGGTTTGAGAGTTTAATGAATTATTTTAAAACCAAGTAGCTTGATTCAATTTAATATACACAAGAGAATAGCATAAAAGAAAATATCTTAGCAAATTATCTTTATTCTCACAAGGAGAATTATTATAACTCGGCACACAAGTCTAAAGTTTGGTGTAATGAACTAAAAATTAGTAAAGGGTAAATATTATATACATTCAAATGTATTTTTAAATTTTGAAAGATTTAATTTCCTTGGAGTTCAAAATGATCACAAAGAACTCGGAGACATGTATGTATACACATATAAAGGCATAACAAACTTATACTATCTGGTGCTCCCCTTGGGTAGCCAGACAAACCACATTGTTGAAGCCATTGAAGCCTACTAGGCTCTCTTGATTTCTAAACAAATAAATTGTTCAAAGGAGTGGATAGAAGGGGACTCCAAAAATATTATTCAGTGTCTCAAAAAAGAAACTAATCCCTCATGGAACATTGCTAGTTGGATTGGTTTATCCCATAAAATTATTGACTCTTTCGAAAATTGTCACATTTCCCACATATTTAGGGAAAGTAATAAGGTCATGGATTATTTTATCAACTTTGGAGTTCAAGTTTATGATAAAAGGATATGGCGAAAAGGGGACCAATTGGATGATGAAGTGAGGGGATTATTAAGGCTAGATAGCCTAACCAGCAGAAAAATTATCTTGCCATGAGTTTATGTCGAGCTTGTTGTTCAAGGAACACAACACGGGCTCCTCGCATTAATTTCTATTGTGGAGGCTTCTCCTCACATGCTTTTTGGGTGCGATTGGGGTTATTTTGTGTTCATCTTCAATTTGGGGCCATTTCCTATTCAAAGAACTCCAGTGCTTTAGTCAAATACAAAATATTCCCTCTTCATGTGCACAGTGGTTATCACAATATGGGCGGGGATTTGAAACGGGTGGAGCCGATGGACTACACTGAGTTGAAAATAACAAAACCATATGGCCGCCTATATTGAAAAATTGCATGGCGTCAAAGCCAAGGTGACGAGAGGGTTTGCCAAAAATTACAACAAGGAGACGGTCACCCTTTTTGGAAGGGAATTTTTTGTTAATGAAGACCTTATTGTAGAGGTTACTGGTCTTTCAGCTGATGGGGCGAAGTTTTATAAAGACCAAAAAAATCTCTGATAAGGTAGTCTAGCTTTTTCCAAAAGAGGAGAAGGAGAAGAAATAATTCTTGAGAGATGGAACCACAAGCTACAACATAGAGAAGATAAAGACTATCAAGGGTGATGTCTTGAAAGTGCTCATGGGGTACATTACCCTTGATGGGTGATACACAAGATATTTTTCCTACCACTTTTCGCTCCTTAATCAATTTCGACATAAGGTTAGAATCTATTTCCCCTTCTTCTTTGTGTCCTCATTGAATGCCAACATTGTAGAACATAAGAAGGATCCTATTAAAAACCCTATCTTGCATGAAGGTTTAATCCTTTTAATTGTAAACATGTTAAGTCTCTACCGCCTATGTCCTCCTCCCCCCCTAAGGTTTTAATCTTTATTTGGATGATTCTCAGTCTTTGAGGGATGACTACCATATTGACACTGATGATGATGACTTCTTTCCTAGAGTGTCCCCTCCTAAGACCAAGGGTAAAGCCCTTGTTGTTAAAATCCCCAAATCTAAAAAACCTTGTAGCTCTAGCTCCCCTCCCCCTATCTAGAATCTTCACTTGGGCTCTAAGACTACTGGTGTTTTGGTTGACTATCCTTTGGGTCAGGGAAAGAATCCCTCTCCTTCGATTTCCATTGATTCTCAACCTCACCTTAACACTGAGAGACAACCTTCTTTTCTAAATACCCTTGAACCCTCTTCACCTCTTCTTAGTGCTAAGAAAGAGTTTGTATCTGATGTCCTTGTCTTATCCAGAGATGGGGCAGTGGATACTTTCAAAAATTTCAAATGGATCTTCCATGAGATCAAAGATATCCAACTTAAATAGAGAGCATATAGCAGTAACTTGGAGGTAATAAAAGAAAAAGTTAAGGATATGGGTAATGTACATGTTTATGATGAGAATAGTCCCTGTTATGAGAAAGAGAAGACCTTTGTTATCAATTTCCTAAAGACAACTATGGAGGCTTTTGATAATTTGAAAAAATAATATGAAGCTAGGATGACGATTGGCCAAGAAGAACTAATTGGGAAAATAACGGATTCCATCAAAGATGTTAAAAATAATCATGTTGTGATTGGTGCCATGGTCAATAGCTTTAAGAATATCATTATCAGTCTTGAAGAACAGTTTCAGCTGAAGGACATTGTGGATGTGGACACCAATAATGATCAAGATATCTCCTCAGGCCCAAGAAAAAGATCAAGAGGCACTTTGAAGAGAAAGGCAGTGGGACCTCCTCTTGATTTTCAGAAGCTAAAAAAGATCACCAACACAATGATTGAGATTGAAAAGGAAATGGCATAGTCAATGAAGCTGTTGGACTAGTGTTGGTGTTCTGCTGCCTCTTCGCTGGGTTTGTTGTTGTTGGAATTTTTGTTCTCTAGTTTTCTCTATTGTGTTCAGGATTCTATTTTTTTTGTGTGTTCTTTTGTTTGCCCCCTCTCTGTTATGAAACATTATGTATATCTTATGGGGTAGTTTGGTCTTTTGTGGTCTCTTTTTGGCTTAATGCCTTGTTAAGTCTGGATTACTCTATGCTATGTTGTTAAAGAGTTTCGGGTCCCTTCTAAGTCTTGTATATGCTTCTTACATTAAATTTACAAATATTATATATACATGAACTGGCTCTCATGAAATTCCATTATATATCCTCTCATTCAACATGAGAAATAGATTACATGTTACATTAATATTATTCATCACAATCACATCATTCAAACACAAGAAAGGAGTCAAGAGAAAATGACTAAATTGGGAGATCCTTTATGTGATATTAAAACAAATTTTATAAGAACCACTTATGAAGTTGCCACGCATAAATATAATGTATTTATAGACATCACACCACAAATTCTCTTCTTTAATACTTTAGTAATTATCTTTACATGGACACACTATAGATAGTTATATTTTACTCATACATGTTGAGGATATTGCAGTTATGGACTTATATCTTTCAAACATCTTTAATATAGATGATTTTTCTGAAATAGTAATATAATAAATATATTTTATATTGGACAACATGAAATCTATGCATACACGTACAAATAAATGGAAGGATTAATGGAGCTATGCCTACCTTATAAAGAAAGGGCCATATTATTCATCTCGCAATAATGCAATAGTTACTTCTCTATAATAAAATACTTGAAAAGTCCCCTCATATGATATTTATTTACAAAGAGATATTAGTGGTCATACTTCATGCATGTATCATGGTGTAAAAGATGATAGCCTTGCAAAGGGAAATAATTTAGCTGACACATCATTTAGTTCCATTTGATCTATCTTTCCTTCTTTTTTATTATTAAGTAAAGCAAAAGAATAAATTGCATAATAGAAGAAGTTAGAATATGATCTACAAACCATAATAAAAGGCAACCTAGAAGTATTAGAAATGGATAACATTTTTCTATGGAGTACAAGAACCTTCTTACTGAGGTTCTTGTTTGATTATGTAGTTTTTATGAATTCATAATTATTCTGATTGAGGGGAAAATGGAGAATCCTTCGTATTTATTTTATATTCATGATGTTCACACACAAGTATCTAATGTATGAAACTATTTTTTCAATTTGATTTTATTATTGTATGTTTATTTTCATATTATCATGCTTTAGATTTTTCATAATTTATTTATCATACTCATGATTATCTTCTATATTCAAATTAGCGTGTATTTATTTTTATCCATTTTTCCTCTCCTTGATTTGTGTGCAACCTTTTTATAGAACATAAATTAAAAGGAGCATATAGTAATTGTATTATCAAGTTTCTCTATAATTCAAAGGTTGAATTTGAACCATTTCTCTAGTTATTTTACTTCTTTTTTTCTTATAAAGGGATAGAACAACTATAAATATATTATTTCTATATAATCAAGATTATATATGAGAGGAATCTCCCATGGTAGAGATTCATATATATGGAAGCATATTAAAAAGAAATGAACAATCCCCTTACAACAACCATTACATGAGATACACATTTTCAAAATAATTAGTTAAATATCATGGCCACTAGAGCCTTGTTCTTTTGTAGATTGAAGGTTGAGATCCTTACTAATACAAGATCCTTCAACACATTGAAATCCAAAAAAATTCACAACCTTTTGATCTCTGATAAAGATCGATGAAGAGTGATTTATTAGAAGATCTAGAGCAAAAATATTTAATTTTATGTTTGTCACAAGCTCCTTATCAAGTAGGTGGTACTGAAAATCAATGACACGGTTAAAGAATAGTCTAAATTTTTTGTACAAACACTTAATGAAATAATTGTGCATACAATTTACCTTGAGGGAAGAAATAAGTAAGGTTCCAAAGAAAATTCCACCAACAAGATAGATGCATTTTGAGATAACATAGTGATATAAAGCTTCCAAAAATTGATCATCCCTAAAAATGATATCCCAAATATAGTTTTGGCAAAGAAGATGTACTCGAGGGTGGCAATTTAATAGATTTAATTTATAAATTTTACACTATTTTGCATGGATGTTTTAAGTGCATGACCTGAGTACATGATCTTAGATTATTCAATGCTACCATCAATCCCAAATTTAAATTCATATTTAGAAACACCATATTTACCTCTATCCAAAACTTTCCCACATCTCATATTAGCATCTCCTCTTCTTTCTTCAAATTTATACATGTAGCCTTGACCCATTTTGTGTAATGGTAAACTTTTTACAGCTAGTCATTATTTATTTAGTCTCATATCAAAAGATTAATATTGTACACCTAGAACATGCATAAAAGAACATTGCTTCGAGTTTATTTTGATCTTCAATCAATTATTATCCACCACCACCTTTTGAAATGCGCTACAATGCTCATAAGTAGTCACATGCATGTTATAGCTACATTTTACATCTATCATGCCACTTACATTAGTTATTTATTAGCAAATACAAAGCATTAGTTTTTACATAGGGTCATTTTGATATTATTACACTTTATCTTAAGATACCATTATCACTATATCATAATATTGGTAGCTATTTATGCATCTATTGCATATCATTCTCAACGATTTTCCTAGTTTTCTATTAAAACATTGAATTGATTAATGAATTTTGACCAAGATATAAGGGCAAGTTAGCACACTTCTAGAACTTACCTTAGCAAGCTCCAATGGTGTTTTTTAGAATCAATAAATTTTCATTCACAAATGTGAATGTAGGTTAACATTTATTGTAGAAAATAATATTTTTAAGATTTAGTGTTTGGGGCCACATACAATAGTAGGTATATGTTTTCCATAGTCCATGTATTATGTGCAAGAGTTTTTAGAAACTCTTGCACGTGCCACATACAATTTTTAGGTCTATACTTTTCAATTCAATTCTATACGTATATATTTGATCCAAGATCATGCATAGTTTCAAATTCATAAAACACAATCATTTTATTTTTATCATCCTAAATATAATATTAGATTCTAGCATTATTCCTTGGTATTGGCCTAATTGCTCTCTTTTCCACATCAATATGCACTTTACTTTTAGTCATTTCATTTACGTTTTGATTCAAAATACATGTATATGTTTCAAGAATCATCTCTTTTATCTAGTTAAGTTATTGCATTGATTGTTTTATTAGTTAATTGTCTTAATTTTTTGAAATTTTTTTAGTTATAAATTCACACATATTTGTAATGTAAAAAATAACGTAGAAAGTAATGTAATATCTTATAAAATAAATAAATTTTAATTCCAATCTCCATTAAAGTGTCCTTTGAAATTAAATAAAAAGTACTTGAAAATGTTGGCTAGTCTTTATCTCCTTAAAAGTTGTCTTTCTTTTGTACCTTCTTAGTGATTTGGTTGGGCCACACCCCATATAAGATGCAAATTTCCACATGTAATATTGATTGTTGTACCTCATTATAAGATTTTAAACGTCCATAATTCCGAAAAACCATCAATATATTGAAGATATTACTATTACTAAATAAAAACCAATTCAAAACAACTAAAACCTTTCCATATGTACTATTGATTGTTCCACCTCATTATAAGATTTTAAAAGTCCATGATTCCGAAAAACCATCAATATATTGAAGATATTACTATTACTAAATAAAAACCAATTCAAAACAACTAAAACCTTTCCACATGTAATATTGATTGTTCCACCTTATTATAAGATTTTAAACGTCCATAATTCCGAAAAACCATCAATATATTGAAGATATTACTATTACTAAATAAAAACCAATTCAAAACAACTAAAACCTTCAAAATAATGATTTAGATTTAAAATCAAATGATTAAAATCTTTCATATAATACTAATTTATTATTTTAAGTGCTTAAACTTTTTTAATATCATGATTGTGATTGCATCTACATATTAATTTCACTAATTCCTACTTCAATTTAAAATTTGAAAAATAATACCATTCAAGCTGTAAACTACTTTTTTAATATATATTAATGTAGGCCATTCCAAAGTTGCATGAATTATCATTAGTCATAATGTTTAGTCTTATTTTTATTCTTGCATTGCATCATTTCGGTCTCTAGCCTTTAATTATTCATTTCATTAGATGCCAAGGATACTCTAATGGCATCATGCTCCAGGATTCCTTGGTAATATCTTTTCTACAATACAAAAACGGAATTTCTAAGGAATATGCATAACATTCCACTTCTAAAGGCTTACAAAAACAATATATTAATATAAATTATGTTAATACCTTTATTGTTGGATTTGATTAGCCAATAAATTAGTTTTAATCATTATCATTGTTCTAAGTTTGGAAACCTTTCGATTATTTAATTTTTTAAATAAAAATAAAAAATTTTAATATAAAAGAGTTAAACAAATAAATATCAATGAAGTTGAAATTAGTAAACCCTAATAAAAAATTTATAAGATTATAATTTGATAGGATAATATTAAAATATGTTAATAAAAAATAAAATAAAAATAGTTTAATTCAAGCATTAATATTTATAAAAGATTAAATTAATTTTGTGAGATGAAAAAAATATATAATATAAGGAAGATAAGAGAGGTTTAAGAATACATTTAAAAAATATAAAATAAATAATTTAACGAATACAAATTATGAATTAAAGATGATTTTTTAAGGATTTAGTAAAATATTTCATATTGAAGATTAAAAAGAAGTGGGTGATTGATGTAAAGTCTTAAGGGTCATTAGACTTTGATGCCTCACAAATCTAGAATACAAGCTTAGAAGTTTTCCAACAAGCTTCTTTTGAAATATTTATTTGCAAATGAAAAAAAAAGCTAATAAAATATTTATATCAAATAAATTAGCGTTTTGTATCTCTACTTTGTGTGTCTTTGATATTTATACATTGATAAAGGGGTTTGACTATGTAATTTGCCCGCCAAAATACCCTAGAGAAATAAACCAAAATCTACTAACAAAAGGAGATTATTTTTTATTTTTTTTAAGACAACTATTACTTCTATGTTATTACTAGCATTCATTAATGCAACACTACTAACTCTTCAATAACACTTCAAAGATCAACAGAAAAAGGACCAAATGGTTAGCCCCTAACCTCTCTTGACATAAACTAAATTTGATGGATTAGCTCAAAATATCTGGCAAGCAGGTGGTGGAGTCATCTGTGACCATCAGGGGACTACTATAGCCGCCTATGTGGATAGCCTAAAGAATCTTACTGTCACTCAAGCTAAAGGAATGACTCTCCTATGGGCTTGAAATTCACCGCTACTATAGGTATTAGACAACTAGAAATTGAAGGTGATTATAAAGTTATTGTGGAAGCTGTCAATGGTAGATCTGTAGCGGGTTGGAAAGTGGATTCTATTTTGAGGGATGCTAGAATGTTTATGGCTAACCTTGACTGTTTCACTATTTGCCACATTTCAAAGAAGGGAATGCGATTGTTGACTCTATGACTGTTGTGGGTAGGCTACAAAATGGCTTACGATGCTGGAGGAACATTGATCTATTGCCAATGACCACCAAGGAGATCTTGGAGAAAGAAAAAAAATGTCTTATGATGAATCTTTATAATTGTTATCGGGTAAAGAGAATAAATTTTCAAAATTTGAATTTGGAGGGGAAACCTGCCCATCATGGGTTGGGGTTGCCATGTAGCTACATATGGCCTTGTCATCAGTTTCAACTGGGTTTAGATAATGATGATATTTATCGGTGTAGTACCGATATCGGGAAAGGCAATTTTCTATTTATCATCCAGATGAATGTCATTGGTGATGATAAAGGCAACAACTGGGCTCATCTAAATCACATTGGTTGGATTGATGGTTCACACGAGTGTAATAGATTTTGTGATGGGGAAATCTATTTAAACACAATTGCAATAATCACGATGATTATTGCATGATTTTTATTCCAGAATTGGCTGAGTTTTCTTCTCGACTCTGCTTCTACTCTAGTTTGGCCCTGTATCTTTGCTGCCCTATTTTTCATTTGCTCTTCTAAGCTGGAAGAAACGACCATGGGGGGTGACAAAATAAGACTTGAACCCGAGAAAACAGATGAATTCAAAGCTAGGCTGACAGTTTGGTTTGTTTGCTCGAAAGGTGGCATTGATAAATTCATGGATAGCATGAAGGGAAATGACAAGAGACTATCAAAGCAGTTTGTGGCCTCCTGGGAGGACACAAGGGTCACTATGGGTGGTATCTTGTTCAAAGTCAATGAATATGTGATTGCTCAGTTGACAGGACTATCCATGGAGGGTAGGAAATGCAAGAAACAAAGCCGCATATCTGACACCGCCAACCTAAACTAGTTTTTTTGTGATGGGGAGAACCCTATGAAGAGGGTTGGAGGCTTCAACCAGGAAGAGCTTCCGTCACCTTGGGATGAGGTCTGCTACATCATCATGAAATATTTCACCCTTGAAGGACGGTATGGGGTTTTCTACTACTATCACCTTCGTTTCCTTAACCATCTTAGGAATAAAGATCTTATCTCCATTCCTTTTTTTTTGTACTCTATGGATTCTAATGTGAGAGATATTGTAGAAGCCAAGAAGAAAGGCAAGGAAATTACTATTCTCCACCAAGGCCTTATCCTCTGCCTTTACAATTTCCACTTGGCCCCTTGCCTTCCTCGCACGATTTCTATCCAGAATGTGCCTAAAAGCCAATCTCTGGCCATAGCTACTGATAAACCTAACATAAGCCCTCCCCGGTTGCTTGAACCTAGCTCCTCTAGTAAGAAGAATAAAAATCACTATTCAGAGGATTCAAAACCCCCCAAGAAAGTGAGAATCCAAGAAATTGACTCTGATGTGGAGATTACAGATGAAGCTAACACTCCCTACCACTCTGTGAGATTGGCATCCAAACCCCCTGAGAAATCCTTAAGGGACCCCTCCTCATCCCATGAAACTAAGAATTCCAACCCCTCTGATAATGTGGCCCCTTTTCAGTCCACCTTGATCCCCCACTCTACCAGCTCCATCCATGTGTCTGAGAATCCAAAGAATTCCATGAGCTCGGATGCTAACCCCAAATCTCAGGCAAAATCTTTGTCCCCTACTCTCAAGTTTGATAAGATGATGGTGGTGGAGGAAGTGAGCAGCATCAAGGAGGAAGCAAATGACAAACTAGTGGACTTGGAAAAGAAAGTGGATGGCATGTTTGAAAGCCTGCAGGAAATTACCAGCAGAACGAAGGCCATTGAGAACAAGCTGCGGGACATCTACAAGTTTGCTTTGAATGTCATGCACAACTCTATGACCACTCTTTGTCTCTTGTAGGAAAGCACACTCAAAGGTAAAGGAAAGGAGGATGAGGACTACAAGGACCTCTTTAAATTTTTCACCAAGGAATCGGCAAGGAAGCTCCTCCCCAAGAAGAGCCATGGCAAAAAGAAATAGTTGTGTTTTCTATGGTTTGGGTTTCTGGTTTTTTGAATGTCTCTAATGGTTTGTCGGCTTATAGTTATGGTTTCTGGTTATGCTTGGACTTAACTATCTTTTTCCCTGTGTGGCATATTTTAATTATGACTTTTATATATTCGGTTAAAATGCGTAGCATGTTTAAAGTTTTTGATAGAGGAAAGTTTAGGAGGTTGTGATTTTGTTGCTTCTCTGTTGACAATTGGCTAGCCACTATTTCTTAGCTGTACCTAGGTCAACCCCCTTGTTTTGGCTTCTTTTAATATAAAAAACATTACTACTATTATTCATTAATGCATAATTAACTATTTATATGAATGCATATGAACATTTCCATGGAATCATACTACGCAAGTAGAATAACCATTTAGCCATTAACACAATCTCTATATAAACGCATGCAATGCAAATCCATTCCCTAGGGTATCTCAACGTCATTACTTAACAAAATCCAAACACATCATATATCCATCTTAGAACATCTTATTCTATCATCCATCTATCCATTTACTTTCCATTCAACTTAACATATCCTTTACACATTTGTATAACTTAGTCACATTTTATAATCTTTATATTCTTTTAGAAACTACCAAAATAAATACTCTTAATATTCATTCTTTCATTCATCATAAAAACATCATAAATAATATAACCATTCTCTTCAATAAAATTAGAATATCCTTTAAGTTCATTACATATCTCTAAGGCAACTAGCTCATTTATCGAAGTAACATAATCAATTTCATCTAGATAACTTCCATTCCTTTAACAAGATCTATAACAACAACTACTATTCTTCCAACTTAATTTCCTTAAAACTATACATACAATTCCATCTTACAATTTCAATGAAACACAAAAGAATAAATTCTAACTCTTTCTTTTCCACGTAAAACTCATAATCTAACATTACATAATGAATTCCCAATACATCAATGAATGTACAATGAGGACTACTCCTAAACTACTACATCATATTCTCTTTCAATTACATTTACAAATACATGAAGATACATGTCTCAAGAATACATAATCTCTTTTACTTATACAAACCATCAGCATACATATTTCTAATTTAAATACGTAGAAATCAGCTCCAAAGAATATCCACATAATGAAGATCCAAGAATCCAATCCATGCACGCTAGCATCCAAGAAGAATATCCCAATGGAAGAAGGCATCAAACCACCCGACTATGTGGAAGCAATAAGCAACCACCCCCCATGCTAGGAGATGACATAAGGTTCCAACTCACACTCAAGACCTAAGTTGACACCTAACAACCATAGGATACAACATGCAAATCACATCATGAGGCTAATCAAATCAACGAAACTTCCATAGGCATAATCAACAACAATGACATATAGATAATGGACACATGAAGAGAAGAGTGTTATCACATGCTATCCTCTCAAAGAAGGGGCCAAGCCTCACCTTGATAGACATGTGGAACCATCTCAACCTTGGATCCATTCAAGGGAGATTGGTTTACCGCTCCAACAGTCTTCCCAAGCTCATCCTGAGCGTTCACACTTCTAGGGATATGAGGTGTGGCCACAAAACCAATTATTATCTTGTTTATTGAATTCCTAAATACCCAAACCCACTAATCAATTATTATGATTATCACTTGTAATTACAAGAAAACTCTCCATGTGATTTCATAGGTCTAGACCCCCTCCTAGAGATCTAATGCTCATGACTTTGGTCCTACACATGCAAGAGCCCACTCTCCCAACCATGGACTATAACCATAGGGTAACTCATAAACAAAAGACATCACAATAGAAACATGAAGCTCAACATGGAAAGCATCCAATAGTCATTACAATACAAACTGAATCATAAAAGATAGCTATAAACATGCAATCAAATACCATATAACAACAATAATGCCATAATCTCAAAGAATCATAATGTAATAATAAAGAGAGACTCAAGAGTGATATAAAAACATAAATAGGGAAAGAATATGAATCTAATGATACCACATAGTAATCAATAGTGAGGCATAACATAATCTCTCGTTGGAGTTGCATATACTCATCCTCAACAATAAGGGATGCATGCATCTTGTTGGAGCAACATTCCAAACCTCAATAGACAAGTGTAAAATACTTTCTGGAGCCCAAATAGGATTCAAACACACCCCAAAAGCATGGATCAGTGCCTAAAAATCATCAATACAACAAACCCTAGCCTCTAGAATCCAAAATCAACAAGAAAAGCCAACCCAGACATCAAACTCAACCTAGAAATGCACTGACACTACTTTGGCATTTTTGTCTTAGTTCTGGCACTATTCACTCCTAGAGTGGCACTTTGGTCACTTGTTTTAGCACTTTTGTTACTAGGTTGCAACATTTGCAAAATAGGAGGAAGAGTCAATCAAACTTGCCCATATTTGGGCACAGACATGCAAATGATCCAAAAATAATGCAAAACTCACCAAAAACCATAAATAAAACAAATATCTCAAATAAGGACATCCAAACAAAGATCCAAACTTCTAGCGGCATAAACAATGTACAAGAAGAGTTGCAGACACAAACTCTTCCACACAACTCAACCAATAGGACCCAAAACACAAAGAGGTCTTGAAATAGGATATACAAGGACAAATAAAGCCTTTACAAAACCAAAACAAAACCATAAGACAACATTCAAAATCTCAAACTATCTCAAGAAGCATTTTCCCATATCCAACAAAGCAATAGCCAAAATTTCCCAAATCAAATGCAAATCAATCCAATCTTTTCCCTTATAGATTTTTGGTATTAATAATAAAATTAACTCCATTCCA
Source organism: Cryptomeria japonica (assembly GCF_030272615.1). Classification (NCBI taxonomy): domain Eukaryota; kingdom Viridiplantae; phylum Streptophyta; class Pinopsida; order Cupressales; family Cupressaceae; genus Cryptomeria; species Cryptomeria japonica. The sequence goes on along the minus strand of NC_081415.1, from coordinate 481,658,753 downwards.
AAATCCAAAAATAATATTTTACTTACATGGCAAACAATATTTTCAAAATCAAATGTTGAGTGCAGGGAACCCGAAGCCAACCTGGAAAATGAAGAAAGGGGAAGGAAATATGATGAAGAACTCCAAAATCCAGAAATAACCATCAAGCAAATCAAATCCAAAGCCAAAGCAAAATCCATCAATCAAAATCTCCAAAAACTCCCAAAAATTCTAATCCCTGTGAATGCACATGAAGTCGAATTTATTCAAAAATTAAACTCAAAATCTTAATAAAAACTGAACAATCAAAATATTCTATAAATCATATATTATACCTACCCCACATAGTCCAAGACACACACACACACACACACACACACACACACACACACACACACACACACACACACACACACACACACACACACAATTTCCCTACCATCCCCCATTCGACCAATAAAATAGGAGGGTAGGTAGATTATATAAAAAAAGTCACATTAACCAAAAGGGTAGAAAGACAATTAAATAAAATATAAAATCATAACCCCATAATAACACAATAAACATGGATAATATTATTTATCCAAGCAATAAATAATAATCCTCAATGCAACATTCATTACTTACCCATAAGAAATTATTATAAATAAATATTAATAATTAAAGCCATCAAATAAAATAAAATAAATATAAATTCTATAAAATACCAATTCAATAAAATTTAATAAATATAAGCTAATTAAAAATAAATATCAATTAAACAAACAAACAATAAATAACAATAATATTTATAATAAATAATAAATAATAATTAAACTTTAATTAAACAATAAATCAAATAAATTAAATTAAATTGATTAAACAATAATCAAATAAATGAATAATAACATGGATAAATTACATAAATAAATCAATAATTCAACTATGATTATAATTGCACATCAACATTACTAAATCATACCACATACATTCACATCACCTCAATCAACTGGTCAAAAGGGTCAAGCAACGACACAAGGCACTAACCAATATACTCACATCATGATGAAACTGACAAGGTATACATCTTAAGCCTAGAGTGTGTGAGGGAAATTATGTCATCTCCGATAACTTGCCATTGGGATAAGACATGCTCAAACTTGTGGGACCAGGTGGAGTCGATGTCTGTTACCTGCAATCTTGCAACCACACAACAAGATACATATATGACATACATATATCATGATAAACAAGCAAGTGAAAGGGAATTGCAACACCATATTGTGCTCGCAATGAGTGATAAGGCATCATCCCTCTCACAAAGATAGTCACACAAGATAACATCAAAGCATCATATGAAACCATAATCATGAAATAGGGTTAGTACTATTATAACATCATGAATCATCTAATCCAAAAATTAATAATAAGCACATATGAATCCATAAACCATATAAATCCATCCTTCATGGCGATCCTTCGTACCAACATCCATTAGAATCATCAAATGCCATATGTCATATAGTATGTCTATCATCATCAATCGTATGAATCACCAAAAATTATGAGTCGTATCAAATAGCATAAACCACATAGAGTAACTAGCATCGTCTATACCATCTAAGATACCAAATAGAATCATGAGTAACCATCTAAACATCAATCATATGTCCAAACATGTCTATCGAAATGTAAATCAAAATTCAAGTCTAGGAGGTGCACTACAGACTATTATAAATAAAGTTAATGATCCACCTTATACCTATAGAAGGCTCTGATGAACTTATAAGACACTGAGAGGGGGGGCTGAATCAGTGATAGTAAAAATAATACAAAACTAAATATCAATTTCACCAACTTAAAACTCAATAGATATGCAAGAAATAACACCAAGTATGCAATCACCACATAAATCATAAACCACATGACACGAGAGTTTATACGTGGAAAAACCAAATGCGAAAATACACAGTGGGAGTTAGTACCCACAAGATCCACTATTTGCAGTATAGAGATCTGACTGGTTTGTTACTACTTATTATAGTTGCCATTAGTTTTATATCCAAAGTCATTCTATATACTCTAGTCGGTTACTACTACCGAAATATTCAGTCGATATGCACAGAGTAGTTGGTTATAGAAGAAAGTAGTCACAGAGCCTAGTATACACCGAGCTGTCTACCGAGTAGCATTGTATGTCTACCGAGTCGCAATAATGATACACCGAGTGAAACGTTTTACCAGATTCATTGAACCTAGACACTTGTGTGGAAACGTGTTACAAGATCGAGGAGCAAAAGAACCGTTATCACATTGGAAATTGCACTTAAGGATTGTGTATGATTTTGAGGTCATCTAACCAATGAAATATTTTGTATGGTTATTCATTCAATAAATCATGTTTGTAAGGTCGAAGCAATGAACTAGATCACCGACATAAGAGATCTATTTATACAGCATGGATTGGGATCAGATATATTATTATTGAGGTATGTGTGTATGAGTGTGAAGACAGACATATGTGAAAAGCAAAATCATGGGAAAACACTGAGTATTGAGACTGTCAGAGACACAAAGGTCACCGAGAAGGATTTCAGAGAACAGTCAAAGAACATAGTAAACAGAAGGGTTTATCGAGTTACTTTATGGGTTACCGAGGTATGCTATAAGCAAGGTAATCTCATTTTGAGCACATAGAATCTGCTATAACATTCCAGATGTAAAGTTGCAGATATTTGTAAAGATTTTATTGTAATATTTCGAAGTTGTAAGAAAAACCTTTAACAGGGTAAAAGACTCTAACAAAGTCTATAAATTGTAAAGCCTTTAACTAGGTGCAACATTTAGAATAAGTGTTGTAAAATTATTTAGCAAGGTAGATCTAACAATCTTGATACTCCTAACAGGGTAAGCTATCAGAAATAGCTGAATGTGTAGCTCTAACCGAGCACTCTTTATTATTGCAGTAGTGAAGTTGTGGGTGCCATCCCCACTGCAGTTTTTCTCTCTAACCAAGAGTTTTTGTGTAACAAAAATATGTGTTATGGAGTGAATCATGTATGATTTTTATTTATTTGTTTCAGCTTTATGTTATGTTACTGTTGGATTTTGCCAAGATCAAGGGGTATAGAGACACAATATAGGACAAGAATAAACTGTATTCTCATCAATAGAAAATGATCAATAGTTGTTACATACAATGTAGATGAGCCTGCTTATATAGGCAAGGCTAGGGATATGTATGAGCACACAAATATGACATGTGGCTCAATAAGAAACAAGGGTAGGTAGGAAATAGGTGTGGGTAGGTAGGAGAAATAATATAATATTCCACATGAGGTGGATCACCCACCGAAGGTGGAATTATCACTCCACAATAAGTGGATATAATAGTGTAATAACAAGATCAACACCATAAAAGGTGGAATTTCTCCTACACACACTATCCCAATGTGGCACAAACACCCAAGTGTCTCATATCCAAACTACTATGAAATGCATTATCCTAAGTAAACTTAAGTAAGTGTAATAATATCCATGATGAATAATTATTTACACCAACACCCCCCCTTAAGTGCAACTTAGGGGAATGCACTTAAGTCTACAATGCAACTAAGCAATGCAAGATGGGTCCCGGCTACGAGGCCATGTTAGGTACCCATGAACAAATGCAAATGCATGCAAACCAATGCAATGAAATCTCTCACAAAGTGGGGAAAGAGAGAAAAACCCAATGGGAAAAAACCCTCCCCCAAAAGAGAGATGAAAGCTATACAAGAGAACTCTCATAGAAGAATGTGAGGAACAAAACCCCATGTGAAAAAAAAGTCCCCCCCATATGAGAGAAGAAGAGAAGTCAAACTGTGATCCTCCCTCAATGAAGAATCTGCACCAATGATAGAAGCTCGATGTATGAAGAAACTACTCCACGAACATCGAACAACATTCCTCCCCTTAGGAAGAAACAAAACCAAAGGTGTATCCATGAAGTCTCCCCAATCATGAAGGGAAGATGTATGAAGAAAACTCATGATGAAAGGAATCTCTGAAAACTGCTCAAGTGTCTCCATGTCAATGCTGAAAGATACCCCTTCCAAAGGTGGTAAACTGTGCCACACTGCTAAAAAAGGCACTCCAAGATCTAGTGGAGATGGATGCAGAACATGTCCCAAAGACTCATGTGTCTCCTCAAAGCATAAAGAGACCTCCTCCAACTGCTGTACATAAGTATCCACAATCATGTCAACCTCGAAAGAATGATCATGTAGAGAATGAACAAGAGGGTCAGAGTGTGCCCTCGCAACAATCGAAGAAGGATCATCTTCATCAAAGAGAAGATGAATGTCATCAATGATGTCTCCCAAATCTGTAATGTAGGATTCCATAAACAAACCTGGAATGTCTGTCAAGTAATCATCCCATGAATCTGAAGCTGGAAGACAATGTATATCCTGCTGCACTGAATCACATGAAGGCAAAACTGTCGCACTATCTGCATCATCAGGTGCAATAGGTGATGTGATATCAATATGAGGAGATGAAATACAAGACTCAAGAACTGGGTTACATGTGAGAATCCCCATGTTCAAGTGTCCAAAGTTCTCCTCAAAATATGAACCATCACAATAAGTGTGATCATCATGTGTAGAATCATCAAATGTGAAATCATCATCATCAACAAAATCTGAAAAGGAGTATAACCAAGATGCATGATCAACCACCCCAGTCGCAATGATAGCTCTAGTCTCCATGTCTCTAATGAAAACTGAGTCAGGTGTGAACTCCACATCTCTCTTAGTTGCACCATGTGTGATTTGATAGATAGAAAGGAGATTGTTTGTCAAGTGGGGTACACACAACACATCATTGAAGGAGTTATCCCCAATGTCAATAGATCCTTTCCCAATCACATCCATGTATGTATGATTGCCCATCAAAATCTGAGGCATGGTGCAAGGCTCAAATGTAGAGAACATAGATTGTGAAGATGCCATATGATGAGAAGCCCCTGAATCTAGAAGCCATCTCTCTGAATCATGACTGGTAGTAGCACATAGAGCTTTTCCTTTTCTTGTTCCAAAAGAGTGAGTCTTCCCACTTGTAGAAGCCATGAATGCTTGCCCTTTTCCTTTTGAATGTGAGGAAGTGGAAGTTGATGAATCATCCTTCTTGTAGACTTTAGGCAAATCAATGTTATGCTTTTTGATGATATGTGTGAGCTCATCAATCTTCTTAGTATGGCAACGATGCTCCTCATGACCAATCTTTTTACAATAAGCACAAGTAGGTCTCTCCCTCTTTGGTGAATTATCTCTCTTGGAAGAGGATGAATCTCCTTGTTGTGGAGAAGATGGTGCTTTTTCTTTAGGCTTTGATTGCCATTTCTTCTTGTTTGAGTTGTCCTTTCCTTGATTTCCTTTGTTCCCTTGATTTGCCACTAATGCTTGAGACTTAGAAGAAGCCTTGAGAATGCCCATGCTTATCAACTTAGTTTGTTCCATCATCAACATTTCATTGAAAGCATCAAATGTAGGCATTTTGTAGCTTGAACCCATTGTCATCCTATGGGTTTGGAAACTAGAAACAAATGCTGCATATTCTTGTGGAAGTTTGCCTATCAAGTTGAATATCAATTGAGTATCCTTCTTATCAATGCCACAATCTTTGAGTTGTGCCCTCAACTCATTTGCCTTAGTGACATAATCTTGTATAGTATCAAAATTCTTGGGATCTAACATGGTGAGATCACTATCAATTTGATATCCCCTAATCTCATCAACTTGACCATACAAGTCTTGAAACTTTTGCCAAGCATCCTTGATTAGAGTACATTTCTCAATATGAAAAATGAGATCCTTTGATACATACTTTCTTAAAGTACCAATTGCCATGATATTTTTAGTGAGCCAATCTAAGTGACCAACTGGATCAGCCTTAGGATTAGCTGGAGCAACAATAGTTCCATCAATGTAATGAGTGAGTCCTTTTTCCATAAGTTTACTCCATGCATCAATTTTCCAAGTAGCATAATTATGTGGAGTTAAGAGAGGAAACTTAGAAGAACCCATAGCGGCAAAAAGGAAAGAACACAAGAGCACAAAAGCACAAGAGACACCCCCCCAAATTCAATCAATCAAAGTACCCCCCCTAAAGTGATGATTTTGGCACTTTATACTTAGTGCGATTACAATGAGCCACTTGCAAGACAAGACAAAGTGGACTTATGATGCAAATTTTACAACTTCTCAAATGAGATACAAGAGACTTCAATCAATAGTGCAATGAATCTAACTGAGATTCAAGCAAACATACAAGTACCAAGAGAGCCAAAAATGGCCAAGATCTGAAAGTACAATTTCTACTTACAATGACATCAATCTGATAGCATCATGTGAAAGTAGACGAAAAAATACACACTTTAAAAAAAAACGGTACCTAAAAAGGAGGTCGTATGACCCCAAACGAAGCCTCTGAAGTTGCAAAAACTGGGATTACTCAGGGACAGTCACCAAAAACTGAATTTTTTGAAAAATCCATTCATCAAAATCAAAAAATTCTTTCACCACTGCGGAGAGCACGAAATTCTAGCCCATTTCAAAAAAAATTGCACCCAAAAAGGAGCAAAAATGAGCAAGTTATGGCCATTTGAAGTTGAACTGCAAAATCAAAAATGCAAATGAGAGGGGGTTCAAAAATTTTCAAACCCTGCTGATGTGGCGTTGACGTCAGCAAGTCACACAATTAAATTTGATGACCGTATGACCGTCACAAAAACTTCACCCTCTACCGACTGGATGTCCGTACTGTACGGACAAATTACGTGGTCTGCTGACTGTACAGTCCGTACTGTTGACGTGGCAGATGATGTGTCTCCATACGGATATGACGTGGCAAGTTTGTATGTCCACGGGCTAGTGGCCTCCTGCCACGTGGCAGGTGTGGATTCGCCAGCCTGGAGTCCGCGTGGCAGAGGAGGCGCTGCTCGGACGGGCACTGCACGGAGAGGCGGGTGGCGGCGGTGGTCAGACGGGCCGGAGAGTGGCTCGCGGGTGCCACTGGGCGGAGCAGCTACCGGGGAGCTGCGAGCGGAGGGAGCTGTGCTGCACGGGAGAGGGGACGCAGTCTGGACGGCGGCTGTCGTGGCTGCGGGCTTCGGCGGGCGTGGGCGGCGACAGAGGCACGGGCGCAGAAGCTGGGCGGAGAGAGGAAGTCGGGCGGAGACCTGTCGGCGTCGGTGACAGGAAAACCGCGACAGAGGCAGAGCGGTGCGAGGCGGCGGCAGGCACGGGGTTCGAAGCGGACGGCGGCGGGAGGTGACGTGACAGGTACGTTCTGCACAAAATACCTGCAACCTGCAAAACGCAGGTACGATCGGCACGAGGGGGGGTCTGCGGACCCCCCAAAAATCCCTTTTTTTGATTTTTTTTTGGTTTTTCAATTTTATTTTTTTTGATTTTTTCGATTTTTGAAAAAAAAATTCAGAAAAGGAACAATTTTTTTTTCGAAAAAAAATAATTATATTTCGAAAATCCGTACGAATAGGGAAAAAATGGAGAAAAAATTTTCCTCACCAAAATAGGCCAACTTTATAACCAAAATTCATGGAAAGGGCCTTCCGGACGCAATGGCGAGGTCAGATCTGGTCTAGGATGCCTCCAAATGATGATGCTCCTCAGATCTGCCTATTGACGTCGCAATAATGCCTCTTCAAGACGAATCAATGAAGCCCCAATGGCTCTGATACCATGTTGGATTTTGCCAAGATCAAGGGGTCAATGAAATGTACAAAATAGAGACACAATATAGGACAAGAATAAACTGTATTCTCATCAATAGAAAATGATCAATAGTTGTTACATACAATGTAGATGAGCCTGCTTATATAGGCAAGGCTAGGGATATGTATGAGCACACAAATATGACATGTGGCTCAATAAGAAACAAGGGTAGGTAGGAAATAGGTGTGGGTAGGTAGGAGAAATAATATAATATTCCACATGAGGTGGATCACCCACTGAAGGTGGAATTATCACTCCACAATAAGTGGATATGATAGTGTAATAACAAGATCAACACCATAAAAGGTGGAATTTCTCCTACACACACTATCCCAATGTGGCACAAACACCCAAGTGTCTCATATCCAAACTACTATGAAATGCATTATCCTAAGTAAACTTAAGTGTAATAATATCCATGATGAAATAAAAGGCAAATTACAGATGATTTGGAGAAAGAAGGAAATTGTGTCAAATGAAGGAAGCACCTTACCTACCGAGTTAGGTGCACCTATTCCAAATTAATCGGTAAAGGTATGAAGGGACTGCATTCTTTCAAAGGTTAAATCTTAACAGTTCCTATTTTATCATGTACTTAATTCAAAAATCTGCATAGCTAAAGATGCATTAAGAAATTTGAAATTTTATCAAGTCTTTTTTAGCACTAGTCAAGTTGGTAAACTCAGGAAGCCTGTCTAGTCGGTAAACACAGGAAGTCTGGCTACTCGGTAAAAGCACAAAAAAAGGGAAAGGTAAATTGGTTTAAGGGAATCGAGTGCATTTAATGTCTTTTGACCTAACTGCATGAAACCTGATAAGGTATATTGTGTACTTAAAAGCTTGTACGCGGTCATTTCACACTTACCAAGTTTTCAAGAAAGGAGAGCAAAGCGATTCAAATCCGATCAAACCACCTCCCGAGCGAATTTCAAGGTATTTACACATCGATCTCAAGCATTTCTTAGAGCTAGCTACCAGGAAATATCAGTTGTGATTATCTACTTTATGTTTGTTTGCTGTTTGAAAGTCTTCGAACCCTAAGAATATTTTGTTAAGAGATTATCTGAAATTTGCAATGGCACCTACGATCCAGAAGCCCATTGTTGTTGAGAACATTGAAAAACCCTCACAAAAATATTCTCTAACTCCCAAAGTAGCTTCTGAACCGGATGATAAAACTGCATTTTCACTCATTCTGGATAAGGTTTTACTAGTTGAGTATGTCAGATTCTTCACTAAATGTCATGTTGAGGAACTAGGTTATGTTGAAATCAAGGACACATATGATGAATTGTGTACCGATGGGAAATTGGATAGCAAGTATGAACACATCAAAATCAAGGGATTGACCAAAGCCCTAACCTATCCCTGTGTCTTCAAACCCCAATGGGTCAAGTTTGTTCTGAGCAGAGTTCATGATGATTTCATGTGGTTAGTGGAGCAACCATTCAAAATCACCAAGGAAATCATTCATTTGATCACCGGTTACCCTATTTTTGATGACACCCGAGCTCAAAAAATGATATCTCAGAAGGAATTGATCACTCTAACTGGAGTTGAATCAGACTACAGAGGACTGAAATTGAACAATATAACATATGCAGAGCTGAAGTTTTCCATTAGAGTCATAGGTTATTGTTTCTTCCAATCGGCAAGGGAAAACATTGTACCCTATGCAACAATCGACTTAGCATATAAAATTGTGAAGAAAGGAATGAAAATTGATCTTTGTGAAGTATTGCTGAAAAACCTATTTGATAATCTAAACACCATAAGGAAGCCGAAGAAAAACAACTCGGCTAATACACTGAAGTTTGGATCACTTCTGGTATGCATATTTTTCTATTTTGAGAAATTCTTTCCATCAGTCGGTAATGTAGTTTGGGAACTACACCGACCAATCACCCATCTAATTAATGACTTCATCAAAAGACTAGGTGATAACTTTAATGATATTATGGATGATTATTTCAGCAAGTTTCAAGAAAAGATGCATAACAGGTATAGAATTCCACCCCAGTTAGTAGAGAAATACAAGGATGACATATGCTTTGAAGTGGACACCGACTACTGCTATATTAATGTTGTGAAACCGAGAACTCAATATTTGCCACCTATGGGTTATGAGATTGATTTTGATATCACACAATAGTAGATAGATGCTTTTCTTACATTACTAAGGCATGCTATTGAGGTGAGGTATGGAACCTATGAAGAAATGAAAGAAAAAGTAAATATGAGCATTGTAGTACCCAAGGCTACAAGGAAGGCAACAAAAATGATCAAGGCATTGACGAAGAAATTTGGAGAAGGTTCTTCCTCCACACCTGTCAAGGGCACTATAGTAATCATCGAGGAGGAATCTGAAGCCCAAGAGGTAGCTATAACACTGAGCACCGAGTTGCCTAAGGGAAAAGTTTTGAAAAGAAAGAAATGGGATACATCACAGGTATCACCGACTCCTTCAATAAACCGTCCAAACATAAGATCATCTGCAGCATCACCGAGTAAGAAACCAAAGAATGCTGCCGCACCCAAGGTAACAAAAACTTACAAGAAATGTACTCGGAGACTCATTTTGACTAAAGAGTCCAGTGACACCGAATCTGAAGATGCAAATAAATTTTAGATTGTCAAGAGTAAAAAGGTAAATGTACATAGTGTTGACAATTTTTGTACTAATCTGAAGCAATATGGTGGATTTTGAGCATTCAGATATGTTAAGTATGAATCCAGATCTGATGATGAAAAGAGACAAATAGAAGAAGTTGTCATCTACACACTACTGAAATTCTGATTGGTCTCATTGGAAGTATCTAAATCTCTTCCAAATGAATTATATTTGCATATTGATAACAGGTGGAAGTATGCCATGGACTTAGAGAAATAGATGAGAGAAAGAAATCTGGTACATGTTTTTCCAGACATGTCAGTAGATGAGTGTAGCGTTCTAAAATTGCGACACTTGCAATTTCGACCGCATTTGGGTCTTCACGATGGCGATGCAACACTGAACCTGAATGGAGACCCCGAAACTTGTTCACAACATCAAAAACTGCATTTTTCCAGCAACCTGCTTGATCCCCCCTTGCACCCTGCTGTCTCGGGAGGTGGGACCAGGGCGCCCAGCGCCCTGGTCCCCCAGGACCATGGTGCCCAGAGCCCTGGTCCCCCAGGACCATGGTGCCCAGCGCCCTGGTCCCTGACCCTATTTTGGGCCCGGTCTCCTATGGGACTTCGGGTCTTTTTGTTTGCAAATTGGAAAATAACATTTCCTGGTTGGCTTAAGGTTGGGAAAATCAGTCTATCAACCCTAATTGGCAAGTATATAAACTACATTTTCCTCTCTCATTTGGAGAGGGGCGAAAAAGGTGGCAACGATACTCAAACATTCAAGCATTCAAGCATTCAAGCATTCAAACATTCCTTCAAGCAATTGATCATTCTAAGTCTCCATTCAAGGCTAAGTGTTGCATTGAAGACAAGGATTCAACCATTGAAGAGGAGATCACATGCTACAACATACAACATACAACAAACAACAACATCTATACCTTCGCATATAAGGATACAAACATCCTTACAACAAGGTATTAATACTTGTTTTACATTACAGTCATTTACATTTACAGCATTTCTCATTTCTTGGTTAATTCCAAAACCGGGGTTTGACCTAAGGGCAAACCCCTAATCCCTAACCCCCCAATCGTCTTCACTTTTTTGTGTGTAGGTTGCAGGTACGTGGCTGAAATTGAAGATCTGGAATCCTTGTGCAGAGACGAACATATCCCCCTTCGTTTCGTGGATTTTTCGGAGGACCATGTGCATGCCGGGCGCCATCGTCCTGTCAACTTTTGCTCAAATTTGCAGGACAACACCGTCCTAACATTTTACTGCTAATTCCAGGTCCGCAGCTTCATATCATATCCCTATCTCAGTTTATAAGCGAATCTTTCTCACTTTCTATGTATTCCTAGCTTAATCATTCTATCTAAATTCTTTACAAAAGAGGGTATCCTTGCTATCACAACCCTTGAAACTCATTTAGAATCCAATCTTGCCTTGTGTGGGATTGGATCTTGTGGGTTTCAACCCCTCTTTTGAATGTAAAGTCTCCCCTAAGTGAAAACCATCAACCCTAGTGAATCTCCCTTCTCTCTCCTTGTAGTTGGGGAGGGGAGAACAACTAGGGTTCAATTTTTCCGCTTTACATTTTGGTGAACCCGACATGAACATCCTCATTCTGATTATTCATGGTTAGATCTGAAAATTTTTCTTTCCTAATTATATTTCCATGTTTGATCTTTTGCAAATTTTAGAGGTTGATTGCATAAAAAACGCTAAAATTTTCTTTTTAGTAATTAAGCTTGTGAAATGTTTAATTGTTAATGCTTGTTTCAGATCTTCCCTTCTATTACAAATTATCAATTCATATTTGTTCTTTAATTTTGAAAATTAAGTGGTTAAGTGTCAAAACCATAATTTTTGAAACCCTCTTGATTCAACCTTTGTTCGACAATTTCACTGATCAAAACATCTCCAAATCAGCTGTAACTTTGGATTCCGCAATAAAATCATAATATCTTTCATCCCTAAAAATTTGGAAAAAAGTTGCGAGGACCGTGTGCACTCCGAGCGCCATCGTCCCCGACATTTTTTTTGAAATTTTGGGAGCTAGATCTTACTGTATTTTTCTGCTAAAATCCAGAATTTTGGCTGATTTCATCAATTCTAACACTTTCAAAATTACAGTCAAAGTTGGTCTAGCGATTGCTTGGATTGAGGCTTCTAATCATTCAAAACATTGTTGAAATTGAAATTTGTGTCAAAATTGTGTTTCTTACAGTCCTAAATCTGAAAAGTGTGTTATCATTCATTCGAAATTTCAGTGCTTTATTCAAATTTTTGCAATTTGTGACTTTTGAAATTAAGTGCTTAATTACAACAACTTTGATTTCCGCTTTCAAAATTGAATTTTGCGTGAAATTGAGTCAATTGTTAATTTTCAAAACTTGCATTGCTCTTAACATTCCCTCTAAAATCATAAAATTCAAAATTTAAGTTTCCCTCTCTTTTTCAAAATTCAAATTTTGCATTTTTCGACAATCTGGGTAGGGTTCAATTTTGAGATTGCAACTTTAATTTGGCCTATCTACAGATCGTAAAATCACTCAATTTTTTCAGATTAGCTTTAAAATAATCATAACTTTCATCCCTACAAATTTTGAAAAAAGTTGCGAGGACCGTGTGCACCCCGAGCGCCACGGTCCCGGACATTTTTTTCGAAATTTCGGGAGATTGTCCTGATTGTATTTAATAGCTTAAATCTAGAAGATTGGCTGATTTTACTGAAATTTGCTACCTCTAAAATTCAAAATCTTCTCTCTTTATTTAGTGCATGAGTTTTACAACAATAAGTCCTACTTACACTATTCCCGTTAGACGAAGCCTTAGAATTAAGTCCTTCCAAGGTTTAATTACTGAGGAGATGGAACCTAATTTGAATGACCTTTTTAACGAGGACATGTGTAATTCCTCTAATCCTCTTAATGATGAAGAAGCTCTCCATGAGGTTTCTGTAGAACAACTTTCAAAATTGGATAACCAATTTGACGATTTTCGACAATGGATGTCTCAAGAATACCCTGATAGTCAAGCTCTTCCTTTAATTGAGGGTCTAAAACGTATGCTTCAAAGTGATAAGAATGGAATTGATATTTTGCATGGTATTGCACACATTGTGGATTCAAATGTGATGCCTATGAAAAGTTGTGCCAAAACCTTAGGTTATACACAACCTCCTACTCAAGACAATCATTCTATTCCTTTGACGACTTCTATTGCTAGTATACCTACTTTTACATCAAACATAATGACTACTTCAATACAAGACATTCCTCCTATGATCACTAGTCATGGGGGCAATCCCTCTTCTTCAATCAACCCTCTTCCTTCATTCAATCCGACTTCTTCATTCATTCCTTCAATAAGTGTTCCTATTACATCTCCACAAATGAACATGACGCAAGGGGGCAATTCATTTAACCATTCCATTCCTCCTTGTAGTGTTCCTCCTTTCCAATCATCTCCTATGACTAACTATCATAGTGTCCCACCACCTTACTCTCTACCTTCTTTCAATAACATAACACCTCCATCACAATCTAACACGTCTAATATGAACTCTTTGACTGAAGCGACCATTAACAATCTTGCACAAATTGTCTCTTCTTTACAGCAACAAATTGCCTCTATGAATCAATCTAAGTTTAGTGTGCCCACATTTGATGTTGCGAGCCCACTTTCTCTTGACATGGTTCGAGCTATCCCCCCTAAACATGTTGAAATTCCGCATTTGGAGCTTTATAATGGTAAGGGTGATCCTCTAACACATGTTAAAACCTTTCAAACAATATGTACTGATTTTGCTTATGACCAAAGGTTGCTTGCAAAACTGTTTACTAGAACATTAAGAGATAAAGCCCTACAATGGTATTGCTCATTGCCTTCTTATTCTATTTCTTCTTTCAAACAACTTGCAAATGCTTTCATTCAACAATTTCAAAACAATATAAGTCCTAAAGTTACTTTGATTGATTTAATGCATTGTAAACAAGGTGTTAAAGAAAAAGTGACTGATTTCATTGGTAGATATAAGCATTTTTATGGTCAAATTTCTTTTCCAGTGCCTGACAATGATATTCAAAGAATCTTTATTTCTAATTTACAAAAAGACATTAGAGAAAAACTCCTGTTTTTTGAGTTTACTTCTTTCCAACAGTTGTGCGCAACTCTTCACAATTATCAACTGACTGTGAGTCAAATGGAACAATCACATCCTATGGCTCGGAGTGATAAGGGTGATAGTAGTCAACAACCATTTGGGAAGTTTAAACCAAACAGAGAGTCCATTAAATTCAATGAAAACATCATCAACAACAATGTGAATGCAGCATCGGGTGTGCCTCCTATTTCTAAGGTTTTCAAGAAAGAAAGAAAGTTTACTCCTTTGAATGAATCATTGCATAGTATTATGAATAAGTTATTGGAACAAAATGTGCTTACTCTTCCTCCTATAAGGTAAATAGATCCTGCAAAGATTAATTCACCCTATTTTGATAACAAATCTTTTTGTCAATTTCATCGTCAACCTGGGCATGATACTGAAAAATGTTTTGCTTTAAAGGGTAAAATTCAAGATTTGATTGATAATAATACTATCTCTGTTTCTGGAGTGAATGATAAAGACAACACATCTGTAGCTCCTCCTAACCAAAATCTTCAGATTTTTACTGATCCATTACCTTCTCATACCTCTAATGCGATTGATACTAATGATTCCTCTGTCTCACCTGATGATCTTGTGTCCATGACTCCGAATGTGATTAACTTTGTAGAGCAGCAAGAAAACCCTAAAGAACCTTCCATCACATTTGATTCTAGTGAAACTATCAGGGCACCTGATGGTCCTTTATACATAGTTGCAAAATTAAAAAATGCACCTTGCCGTGGAGTGCTTATTGATCCTTCTTGCATGGTTAATGTCATTACTGAAGAATTTCTTTTTACTTTGCAATTGAATCAAGTGATCTATGATGAAACAAATGTGGTTGTGAAACTATGTGATGCATTTTCTTCTCCTGCAATTGGTTCTATTACATTACCTATTGAGGTCCATAACAAATCCCTTGATGTGGACTTTGCTATTATTCCATCATCCGAACAATTTCGTGTGAAGCTAGGCTATCCTTGGCTATCTTCCATGAAAGCTATTGCTTCTCCTATTCACAAGTGTTTGAAATTTCCCCATAATGGTGAAGTTGTTACTGTCAATCATAGTCTCTTTAAACCAGCTGAAAGAACTTCTAGCGTTCCTTTTGATTACTTTTGGCCTAAACAATTCCAATCTCTTCCTCCACGAAGTGATCATCTTCTCAAATCTTATCAAAAGTGGAAAAAAGATATGATCCTATCTCTAAGTGAACCTAGAACACCCAAACTTGACATTCCTATCATTCTTGAGAAGGAAGTTCTTCCTTTGAAAGATAAAACTAATGTCTTTCCTCAAGAAGATTCCCAACCCATCCCTATGGATGTGAATATGCCTATATCTAATAAACTTCCTAAAAGTAGACCTATCCCTCCTCGTCATGATGGACTTGGTCTCCTTCCTAAACCAAATATTCCTCCCTTATATGGAGCAGTTCCTCCTCCTTCCTCTTATGGAGAGAAGAGACCTTTCTCTTCTCCTATTTTTCAGCCTAAGAGACCACAACCTAAACACCCAAGTGATAAGGATGAGAACATTCCTCCTCAATCTTCTCAACTTCCTACTAAGACTAGACAAAATCGTTCTGCACGTGAATGCCGGCGAAAGCGTCGTCTTAGAGCTCAAACTTTGCAATCCCCAAAAACACCTTCAACTAGTATTATTCCATTTTCTCCTCAGCTGGAAATTGAACCAAAATCTCCTAAACATAAGATGCATGATGGTCTTGATCCTGTGCGAGTTAAAGACCCTATTTTTATAAATCTTGATGATGATATAGATGAAAATGTTATTCATGATGAAAATGTTACTTCTCTTGCTTCTGATAGTGAATATGAACTTGTTGATATTGATAACCATTTATCTAATGAATTTTCTAAAGCACTTATCCTAGCTCCTAGACAAGAACAATGTGGCTTGGAACATGAACATAGCCCTTGTTTGGATCTTGTGATAGCTCCATCTGCTGTGTTGAATGTTCCTCCTCTAGCGTGTTCCCTGCCTTCCCGAAACGTTGATCAACAAGATCGGGGGGTAGATGACGTGCTAGACTAGTTCATTAGCATAACATATTCTCTCCTCCTCTCTTTTGTTACTTCTTCTATATGTTATTCTCATTCTTCTATTTGTTGTCCTTAGTGTTGTCTACTTGAGGACGATGCAAAACATTGAGATCTCTTTTGGTCTCTCTCATGTTGACTCAAAAGACACATGTGTTCCCTTTGTTGGGAAAAATGGTGTCTCAACCTTGCATTTATGTGAGGTTACTATTTATAGTAAGTTTTCATTTGAGCACGAAATGGTGCGAAACTCTCCCTGAAGCTTCTGGTTGGCTAGATAAGCATTCCGGTAAAGTTGCGTCGCAAGGTCACAGCTAGTTTTGAAGATATTAAAGTTTTCGTCTTGGAGGGGTGCAATAAAATGTTTAAACTTAATTTTGGGGGCTTTAGAGGCTCCCAAATGCCCTGAAAAGTGGTCGTAATCGGTGTAGCCAGTTATGAGGTGATAGAGCACTTCGCGAGCTTTCCGACGCTTCAAACGGTTCGTCAATCGGACACCCGGTTCTCAAGTTATGGCCTCCGAAAGTTTGTACTCCTGAATTAGGAAAAAATAATTTGTATCGGATACATAAATGAGCTGTAAAAGGGAGCGACACATGTTGATGTGTGCTTTAACATGTCATAGGGCATCTAGAAGGGAGATAAGGTCAGCTACACCTTATTGGGTGGTTTTAGCCTATGGTTTTGTAATACCGTTTGACGGTTTCTTGTATTGTATCTCCTATTTATGAGGTGTGTGAGATAGAGGTTGGGTGTAAGAGTCCTATGGCTATTGAGTTGCCTCTGAATCTCTGATTAGTGGTACTCCTGCGAAGAGCTTGCTCTACAAGTAGGTTGTAATCTGTTTTTGATTGCTGAATAAAATATTGAGCTGCTTTTGGAGGGTGGGGTTTTCCCCACGTAAATCATTATGTTGTGGTATGAATGTTATTATATCTATTTCTATTTTCTGTAACTGTTGTAATGATCTGAAAAAGTTTTGCATTACCCTCCTCTCAAGGTTAGTGTAGGAAGTTGTTTCCGCTACTTAACTTCCTTACAAGTGGTATCAGAGCCTGATCACCTTTGGTTTCAATTGTGGGCAGTTGGGTTTTTTGAACTAATCCAGATTTGAGTGGGAGCTTGTGCAGAAGACACTTTTTGATCTTGTTGCAGGAATATTCAGATGGCGAGTTCGTCAGGGAGAATAGAGGTGGAGAAATTTAATGGAAGTAATTTTGAGATGTGGAAGCTGAAGATGGAAGATCTGCTAATAGATGGAGATCTTTGGGATGCTGTTGATGCGACTGTCCAAAGGCCCTCAGATCCTACTGCGGCAGCTCAGTATGATGTTATGGACCGAAAAGCCAAGGGTCTAATCAGACTGTGCCTGGCAGACTCTGTTCTAATCAATGTCCATGAAGAAAACTCTGCAAAGAAGCTATGGACTAAGCTTGGTGAGATGTATCAAGTGAAATCTTTATTAAATCAAATTTTCTTAAGAAAGAAATTGTATTCCTTGAAGATGGAAGAGGGTGGACGAATTGCAGATCAACTGGAAGCATTCAATATGTTGGTGGCTCAATTAGTATCCGTCGGTGTTAAGATGGATGAGGAGGAGAAATGTCAGATCTTGCTTTGCTCTTTGCCTGATTCGTGGGATTCTCTTGTTATGGCTATCAGTAGTACTTCTGTTGTTTTGAAATCTGAAGACGTGGTGGGTGCCCTACTCGGTGAAGAGATGCGAAGGAAGGTATCCATCAGTTCAAAGGAAGCCCTAACCGTTCGTGGAAGACCTAAGGAGAAAGGCAAGAAGAATGAGAAGCGCGACAAGTCCAAATCCAAAGGGAGATCGAAATCTCCTGGAAAGTCCAAAGTCATTTGCTGGAATTGTGGTAAACCGGGTCACATCCGTAAGGACTGCAAAGAAGAAAAGAAGAAGAAGAAAAAGAAAAGGTTTGATTCTAATTCTGAGTCCGACAAGGAAGATGGCGATGCATTTATTGCAGCTTTGGTGACTCATACAGGTAATGATGCCTGACTAATTGACTCAGGTGCATCTTTTCATATGACTTCCAATAGAGATTGGTTTTCTGAATATGAAGGATTTAATGGAGGTAAGGTGTACTTGGGTGATGATTCACCTCTAGACATTGTTGGTCGAGGTAAAGTTAGAATCAGGTTTTCTGATGGTAGAATAAAAAGGATTAATGGTGTGCTGCATATCCCTGGTTTAAAACGAAACCTGTTATCTGTGAGCAAACTGATAGATGCGGGTGTGCAGGTAGTCTTTTCTAAAACATGATGTAAGATGATTAAGGGTGCTATGGTAGTTGCTAGAGGTGTTAGGTTTGGCACTTTGTATAAGCTTGATGCATACACTGTTGAGTGTAATAGCACTTCTGTAAAAATTAAATCTGCGGATACTTCATTGGAAGATTTGAAGGTTTCACCTTCAGCAGATGGAAATGGTTTTTGGGTACCTAAGGGTGCTCTTTCGTCTGAAGCAAAGTTACCTGCAGAGAAGACTATGTTATGGCACCAGAGACTTGGCCACATTGGAGAAAAGGGTCTAAGGACCTTGAAAAATAAAAATCTTGTTGAAGGTTTGAATGATTGTAATCTTGACTTTGATTTCTGTGAGCATTGCATTTATGGAAAACAAAACCACGTTCAGTTTTACTCGAGTTCTCATAAAACTTGTGGTGTTTTGGATCTTATCCATTCTGATGTGTTTGGTCCAGTAGATGTCTCTTCGATTGGAAAATCCACATATTATGTTTCATTTATTGATGATTTTAGTAGAAGGACATGGGTATATTTTCTAAAGAGTAAATTTGAAGTTTTTAGTCGTTTTAAAGAATTTAAAGCAATGGTTGAGTTGCAGACTGGAAAGAAAATAAAATGTTTGAGAACTGATAATGGCGGTGAGTTTTGCTCTAATGATTTTGATAGATTTTGTAAAGACTGTGGAATTAACAGGCAGAAGACAACTCCGTATTCTCCACAGCAGAATGGAGTTGTAGAAAGAATGAATAGGACACTGATGGAGAAGGCTAGGAGTATGTTGAGTGGTGCTGGTCTCGAACAAAAGTTTTGGGCTGAAGCTGTTGCCACTGCTTGCTACCTGATTAACAGGTCTCCTACATTAGCTCTTGTTGATAAAACACCTATGGAAGCATGGTCAGGTCACAAACCTTCATTGAGACATCTTAGAGTTTTTGGTTGCGAGGCATATGCACATGTGCCAAAGGAGAAGTGAACAAAGTTGGAGAACAAAGCTATGAAATGTATCTTCATCGGGTATAGTTATGGTGTGAAAGGATACAAGCTTTGGGACCCTGTTGCACAAAAGGTAATTCACAGTAGAAGTGTTATTTTTAGAGAAATTAAGTCTCCTTCTATTACATTGCAGCTAGAATAGACTAAAAAAGAAGATGTGATTCAACTTCCTTCTACACCTGAAAAAGTTGAATCGAGACCCCTAGATAGGCAAGAATTTGAGGAGAGCTCGTCTAGCTCTGAATCTTTAGAAGAGGAGGAAGAACCTCCAACTCAGCTTGTTCAAAGGTCTACAAGACATAGACAACCACCTGAAAGGTATTCACCTGATGATTGGAGATGTATTTTTGCTCTGAATACTAGTGTGGATGAACCGAAATCTATAGAAGAGGCATTAGGTATGAATGATGCAAAATCCTGGAAGATTGCTATGGAGGAAGAAATGGCAGCTTTGAAAAAGAATGATACATGGGATCTTGTACCATTGCCTGAAAGACGAAAACCTGTTGGTTGTAAATGGGTGTTCAAGAAAAAGATTGGTTCAGATGGAAGCATTGAAAAGTATAAAGCAAGGTTAGTTGCAAAAGGCTACTCTCAGGTTGAGGGTGTTGATTACGGTGAGATATTTTCTCCTATTGCAAAAATGACGTCTATTAGATTTTTGCTTTCTATTCCTATAGCTTATGATTTAGAGGTTGAACAAATGGATGTGAAAACTGCTTTCCTTCATGGTGATTTGGAGGAAGATATTTATATGACACAGCCGGAGCACTATGTGGTGAAAGGCAAAAGTAATTTGGTCTGTAAATTGAAGAAATCTTTGTATGGCCTCAAACAAAGTCCTAGGATGTGGTACCAGAAATTTGATACATATGTGTTGAGTTTGGGATTTGAACGTTCTAAATTAGATCACTGTGTTTATTATAAATCTGATGGTGATCATTTCTTATTCATTGCATTGTATGTTGATGATATTTTATTCATTGGTAAAGGGAAAGGTATGATTTCAGAACTGAAGTCTCAGCTCGCTGCTAAATTTGAAATGAAAGATCTTGGTGTAGCAAAGCACATTCTTGGGATGGAAATTAGAAGAGATAGGGTGAACAGAAAGCTATGGCTAGGCCAAAGTATGTGAATTCAGTGTTACAGAGGTTCAACATGCAGAATTGTAGACCATTGAGTGTTCCTTTTACAGTTGGAACGAAACTATCTGTTTCAGATTGTCCTACATCCCCATTGGAGATGGAAGACATGAGCAGAGTGCCTTACCAGAGTGCGGTTGGAAGCTTGATGTATGCTATGGTCTATACTAGACCAGACATTGCCCAAGCAGTGGGAGTACTTTCTAGATATATGTCTAGTCCTGGTAGAGTTCATTGGGATGCAGTCAAAAGAGTCTTTAGATATTTGAAGGGTACTTCAGAGTATTCTTTGTGTTATCATGGTAATTCAGTTGGAAACATGACTTCCCTTGATATCCATGGTTATGTGGATTCAGATTGGGCAGGTGATATTGATAGTAGAAGATCCACTAGTGCTTATGTGTTTACTTTGTTTGGTGGTGCAATTAGTTGGATGAGTAAGCGACAGGCTGTGGTTGCTTTATCCACTACTGAAGCAGAGTATATGGCAGATACTCATGCTTGTAAAGAGGCCATTTGGCTTAAGAGACTGTGTTTAGATATTGGAATAAAACAAGGTACAGTGACAATTTACTGTGACAGTCAGAGTGCAATTAGCCTAGCTAAGAACCCGACATTTCATGCCCGGACCAATCATATTGATGTTCAGTATCATTTTGTTAGAGATATGGTCGAAGATGGTAGGGTGAAGCTGGTTAAGGTGGAAACTTTGATGAATGTTGCAGATGCTTTAACTAAGGCTGTGAGCATAGAGAAGTTCAGATGGTGTTCAGAGTCTATGGGCCTTATGGCCCCTAGCAATTGATTCATTGTGTTGACATTCCCTTCCACTCATGCAAGGTGTTCGACAAGTGGGAAATTTGTTGGGAAAAATGGTGTCTCAACCTTGCATTTATGTGAGGTTACTATTTATAGTAAGTTTTCATTTGAGCATGAAATGGTGCGTAACTCTCCTTGAAGCTTCAGGTTGGCTAGATAAGCATTCCGGTAAAGTTGCGTTGCAAGGTCATGGCTAGTTTTGAAGATATTAAAGTTTTCATCTTGGAGGGGTGCAATAAAATGTTTAAACTTAATTTTGGGGGCTTTAGAGGCTCCTAAATGCCCTGAAAAGTGGCCATAATCAGTACAGCCGGTTATGAGGTGATAGAGCACTTCGTGAGCTTTTCGGCGCTTCAAACGGTTCGTCAATCGGACACCCGGTTCTCAAGTTATGGCCTCCGGAAGTTTGTACTCCTGAAATAGGAAAAAATAATTTGTATCGGATACATAAATGAGCTGTAAAAGGGAGTGACACGTGTTGATGTGTGCTTTAACATGTCATAGGGCATCTAGAAGGGAGATAAGGTCGGCTACACCTTATTGGGTGGTTTTAGCCCATGGTTTTGTAATACCGTTTGACGGTTTCTTGTATTGTATCTCCTATTTATGAGGTGTGTGAGATAGAGGTTGGGTGTAAGAGTCCTATGGCTATTGAGTTGCCTCTGAATCTCTGATTAGTGGTACTCCTGCGAAGAGATTGCTCTACAAGTATGTTGTAATCTGTTTTTGATTGCTGAATAAAATATTGAGCTGCTTTTGGAGGGTGGGGTTTTTCTCCCGAAAGGGTTTTTCCCACGTAAATCATTATGTTGTGGTATGAATGTTATTATATCTATTTCTATTTTCTGTAACTGTTGTAATGATCTTGAAAAGTTTTGCATTACCCTCCTCTCAAGGTTAGTGTATGAAGTTGTTTCCGCTACTTAACTTCCTTACACCCTTCTTCTAGGTGACCTTCCTTGATTAGGGAATGAAGAACAATTATGCATACATACATATGATATACATGAATTATCATACAGCATACTGACCCTGAGGAAAGCGAAGTCACCTTGTGCTTTGTGTTTTGTGTCTATTATCCTTGGGCTTATCTCACACTTGGGGGCTAAATCCTTGTGATAACGTGCTCCTTTCTCATTTATTATATGTATCACTACCTTAAAGCAATCACCCCCGGTGAGGCGTGTGCGATCGCTTTAACGTAGGGGGGCATACATCCCATTCATATCTTTCCAAGATACTTGAAAATTTCTTGGCAAATTTAGCTTTGCCTTGAAAATTTTTGATATCTTTCTTGCATGACTCATAGTGAGGGAACCTTACTACTGACAGTCATGGTTCTCCCTCGTGATCTTCCCTTTTACTTTGTCAATCGAAGTCGTAAGATCCTTAGTCCACTGGGGGCTTGGTGTATCTTGCCTCCATGACGTGGTGAAAGTTTTTCAATATTGTTTCCTTGTACTTTACCGAAAGTATGAGCGTACGCTTATACTCCTGCTAAAGTGGGGGCTAAATGTAGCGTCCTAAAATTGTGACACTTGCAATTTCGACCGCATTTGGGTCTTCACGATGGTGACACAACACTGAACCTGAATGGAGACCCCGAAACTTGTTCACAACATCAAAAACTGCATTTTTCCAGCAACCTGCTTGATCCCCCCTTGCACCCTGCTGTCCCGGGAGGTGGGACCAGGGCGCCCAGCGCCCTAGTCCCTGGCCCTATTTTGGGCCCGGTCTCCTATGGGACTTCGGGTCTTTTTGTTTGCAAATTAGAAAATAACATTTCCTGGTCGGCTTAAGGTCGGGAAAATCAGTCTATCAACCCTAATTGGCAAGTATATAAACTACATTTTCCTCCCTCATTTGGGGAGGGGCGAAAAAGGTGGAAACGATACTCAAACATTCAAGCATTCAAGCATTCAAGCATTCAAACATTCCTTCAAGCAATTGATCATTCTAAGTCTCCATTCAAGGCTAAGTGTTGCATTGAAGACAAGGATTCAACCATTGAAGAGGAGATCACATGCTACAACATACAACATACAACAAACAACAACATCTATACCTTCGCATATAAGGATACAAACATCCTTACAACAAGGTATTAGTACTTGTTTTACATTACAGTCATTTACATTTACAACATTTCTCATTTCTTGGTTAATTCCAAAACCGGGGTTTGACCTAAGGGCAAACCCCTAATCCCTAACCCCCCAATCGTCTTCGCTTTTCTGTGTGTAGGTTGCAGGTATGCGGCTGAAATTGAAGATCTGGAATCCTTGTGCAGAGACGAACGGATCCCCCTTCGTTTCGCGGATTTTTCGGAGGACCGTGTGCATGCCGGGCGCCATCGTCCCATCAACTTTTGCTCAAATTTGCAGGACAGCACCGTCCCGACATTTTACTGCTAATTCCAGGTCCGCAGCTTCATATCATATCCCTATCTCAGTTTATAAGCGAATCTTTCTCACTTTCTATGTATTCCTAGCTTAATCATTCTATCTACATTCTTTACAAAAGAGGGTATCCTTGCTATCACAACCCTTGAAACTTATTTAGAATCCAATCTTGCCTTGTGTGGGATTGGATCTTGTGGGTTTCAACGCCTCTTTTGAATGTAAAGTCTCCCCTAAGTGAAAACCATCAACCCTAGTGAATCTCCCTTCTCTCTCCTTGGAGTTGGGGAGGGGAGAACAACTAGGGTTCGATTTTTCCACTTTACATTTTGGTGAACCCGACATGAACATCCTCATTCTGATTATTCATGGTTAGATCTGAAAATTTTGCTTTCCTAATTATATTTCCATGTTTGATCTTTTGCAAATTTTAGAGGTTGATTGCATAAAAAACCCTAAAATTTTCTTTTTAGTAATTAAGCTTGTGAAATGTTTAATTGTTAATGCTTGTTTCAAATCTTCCCTTCTATTGCAAATTATCAATTCATATTTGTGCTTTAATTTTGAAAATTAAGTGGTTAAGTGTCAAAAATCTAATTTTTGAAACCCTCTTGATTCAACCTTTGTCCGACAATTTCACTGATCAAAACATCTCCAAATCAGCTGTAACTTTGGATTCCACAATAAAATCATAATATCTTTCATCCCTAAAAATTTGGAAAAAAGTTGCGAGGACCGTGTCCACTCTGAGCGCCATCGTCCCCGACATTTTTTCCGAAATTTTGGGAGCTAGATCTTACTGTATTTTTCTGCTAAAATCCAGAATTTTGGCTGATTTCATCAATTCTAACACTTTCAAAATTACAGTCAAAGTTGGTCTAGCGATTGCTTGGATTGAGGCTTCTAATCATTCAAAAAATTGTTGAAATTGAAATTTGTGTCAAAATTGTGTTTCTTACAGTCCTAAATCTGAAAAGTGTGTTATCATTCATTCGAAATTTCAGTGCTTTATTCAAATTTTTGCAATTTGTGACTTTTGAAATTAAGTGCTTAATTACAACAACTTTGATTTCCGCTTTCAAAATTGAATTTTGCGTGAAATTGAGTCAATTGTTAATTTTCAAAACTTGCATTGCTCTTAACATTCCCTCTAAAATCATAAAATTCAAAATTTCAGTTTCCCTCTCCTTTTCAAAATTCAAATTTTGCATTTTTTGACAATCTAGGTAGGGTTCAATTTTGAGATTGCAACTTTAATTTGGCCTATCTACAGATCGTAAAATCACTCAATTTTTTCAGATTAGCTTTAAAATCATCATAACTTTCATCCCTGCAAATTTTGAAAAAAGTTGCGAGGACCGTGTGCACCCCGAGCGCCACGGTCCCGGACATTTTTTTCGAAATTTCGGGAGATTGTCCTGATTGTATTTAACAGCTTAAATCTAGAAGATTGGCTGATTTTACTGAAATTTGCTACCTCTAAAATTCAAAATCTTCTCTCTTTCTTTAGTGCATGAGTTTTACAACAATAAGTCCTACTTACACTATTCCCGTTAGATGAAGCCTTAGAATTAAGTCCTTCCAAGGTTTAATTACTGAGGAGATGGAACCTAATTTGAATGGCCTTTTTAACGAGGACATGGGTAATTCCTCTAATCCTCTTAATGATGAAGAAGCTCTCCATGAGGTTTCTGTAGAACAACTTTCAAAATTGGATAACCAATTTCACGATTTTCGACAATGGATGTCTCAAGAATACCTTGATATTCAAGCTCTTCCTTTAATTGAGGGTCTAAAATGTATGCTTCAAAGTGATAAGAATGGAATTGATATTTTGCGTGGTATTGCACACATTGTGGATTCAAACGTGATGCCTATGAAAAGTTGTGCCAAAACCTTAGGTTATACACAACCTCCTACTCAAGACAATCATTCTATTCCTTTGACGACTTCTATTGCTAGTATACCTACTTTTACATCAAACATAATGACTACTTCAATACAAGACATTCCTCCTATGATCACTAGTCATGGGGGCAATCCCTCTTCTTCAATCAACCCTCTTCCTTCATTCAATCCGACTTCTTCATTCATTCCTTCAATAAGTGTTCCTATTACATCTCCACAAATGAACATGACGCAAGGGGGCAATTCATTTAACCATTCCATTCCTCCTTGTAGTGTTCCTCCTTTCCAATCATCTCCTATGACTAACTATCATAGTGTCCCACCACCTTACTCTCTACCTTCTTTCAATAACATAACAGCTCCATCACAATCTAACACGTCTAATATGAACTCTTCGACTGAAGCGACCATTAACAATCTTGCACAAATTGTCTCTTCTTTACAGCAACAAATTGCCTCTATGAATCAATCTAAGTTTAGTGTGCCCACATTTGATGTTGCGAGCCTACTTTCTCTTGACATTGTTCGAGCTATCCCCCCTAAACATGTTGAAATTCCGCATTTGGAGCTTTATAATGGTAAGGGTGATCCTCTAACACATGTTAAGACCTTTCAAACAATATGTACTGATTTTGCTTATGACCAAAGGTTGCTTGCAAAACTGTTTACTAGAACATTAAGAGATAAAGCCCTACAATGGTATTGCTCGTTGCCTTCTTATTCTATTTCTTCTTTCGAACAACTTGCAAATGCTTTCATTCAACAATTTCAAAACAATATAAGTCCTAAAGTTACTTTGATTGATTTAATGCATTGTAAACAAGGTGTTAAAGAAAAAGTGACTGATTTCATTGGTAGATATAAGCATTTGTATGCTCAAATTTCTTTTCCAGTGCCTGACAATGATATTCAAAGAATCTTTATTTCTAATTTATAGAAAGACATTAGAGAAAAACTCCTATTTTTTGAGTTTACTTCTTTCCAACAGTTGTGCGCAACTCTTCACAATTATCAACTGACTGTGAGTCAAATGGAACAATCACATCCTATGGCTCCGAGTGATAAGGGTGATAGTAGTCAACAACCATTTGGGAAGTTTAAACCAAACAGAGAGTCCATTAAATTCAATGAAAACATCATGAACAACAATGTGAATGCAGCATCGGGTGTGCCTCCTATTTCTAAGTTTTTCAAGAAAGAAAGAAAGTTTACTCCTTTGAATGAATCATTGCATAGTATTATGAATAAGTTATTGGAACAAAATGTGCTTACTCTTCCTCCTATAAGGCAAATAGATCCTGCAAAGATTAATTCACCCTATTTTGATAACAAATCTTTTTGTCAATTTCATCATCAACCTGGGCATGATACTGAAAAATGTTTTGCTTTAAAGGGTAAAATTCAAGATTTGATTGATAATAATACTATCTTTGTTTCTGGAGTGAATGATAAAGACAACACATCTGTAGCTCCTCCTAACCAAAATCTTCAGATTTTTACTGATCCATTACCTTCTCATACCTCTAATGCGATTGATACTAATGATTCCTCTGTCTCACCTGATGATCTTGTGTCCATGACTCCGAATGTGATTAACTAGTATTATTCCATTTTCTCCTCAGCCGGAAATTGAGCCAAAATCTCCTAAACATAAGATGCATGATGGTCTTGATCCTGTGCGAGTTAAAGACCCTATTTTTATAAATCTTGATGATGATATAGATGAAAATGTTATTCATGATGAAAATGTTACTTCTCTTGCTTCTGATAGTGAATATGAACTTGTTGATATTGATAACCATTTATCTAATGAATTTTCTAAAGCACTTATCCTAGCTCCTAGACAAGAACAACATGGCTTGGAACATGAACATAGCCCTTGTTTGGATCTTGTGATAGCTCCATCTGCTGTGTTGAATGTTCCTCCTCTAGCGTGTTCCCTGCCTTCCCGAAACGTTGATCAGCAAGATCGGGGGGTAGATGACGTGCTAGACTAGTTCATTAGCATAACAGATTCTCTCCTCCTCTCTTTTGTTACTTCTTCTATATGTTATTCTCATTCTTCTATTTGTTGTCCTTAGTGTTGTCTACTTGAGGACGATGCAAAACATTCAGGTCTCTTTTGGTCTCTCTCATGTTGACTCAAAAGACACATGTGTTCCCTTCTTCTAGGTGACCTTCCTTGATTGGGGAATGAAGAACAATTATGCATACATACATATGATATACATGAATTATCATACAGCATACTAACCCCGAGGAAAGCGAAGTCACCTTGTGCTTTGTGTTTTGTGTCTATTATCCTTGGGCTTATCTCACACTTGGGGGCTAAATCCTTGTGATAATGTGCTCCTTTCTCATTTATTATATGTATCACTACCTTAAAGCAATCACCCCCGGTGAGGCGTGTGCGATCGCTTTAAAGTAGGGGGGCATACATCCCGTTCATATCTTTTCAAGATACTTGAAAATTTCTTGGCAAATTTAGCTTTGCCTTGAAAATTTTTGATATCTTTCTTGCATGACTCATAGTGAGGGAACCTTACTACTGACAGTCATGGTTCTCCCTCGTGATCTTCCCTTTTACTTTGTCAATCGAAGTCGTAAGATCCTTAGTCCACTGGGGGCTTGGTGTATCTTGCCTCCTTGATGTGGTGAAAGTTTTTCAATGTTGTTTCCTTGTACTTTACCGGAAGTATGAGCGTACGCTTATACTCCCGCTAAAGTGGGGGCTAAATGTAGCGTCCTAAAATTGTGACACTTGCAATTTCGACCGCATTTGGGTCTTCAAGATGGCCACGCAACACTGAACCTGAATGGAGACCCCGAAACTTGTTCACAACATCAAAAACTGCATTTTTACAGCAACCTGCTTGATCCCCCCTTGCACCCTACTGTCCCAGGAGGTGGGACCAGGGCGCCCAGTGCCCTGGTCCCCTAGAACCATGGCGCCCAGCGCCCTGGTCCCTGGTCCTATTTTGGGCCCGGTCTCCTATGGGACTTCGGGTCTTTTTGTTTGCAAATTGGAAAATAACATTTCCTGGTCGGCTTAAGGTAGGGAAAATCAGTCTATCAACCCTAATTGGCAAGTATATAAACTACATTTTCCTCTCTCATTTGGGGAGGGGCAAAAAAGGTAGAAACGATACTCAAACATTCAAGCATTCAAACATTCCTTCAAGTAATTGATCATTCTAAGTCTCCATTCAAGGCTAAGTGTTGCATTGAAGACAAGGATTCAACCATTGAAGAGGAGATCACATGCTACAACATACAACATACAACAAACAACAACATCTATACCTTCGCATATAAGGATACAAACATCCTTACAACAAGGTATTAGTACTTGTTTTACATTACAGTCATTTACATTTATAGCGTTTCTCATTTCTTGGTTAATTCCAAAACCGGGGTTTGACCTAAGGGCAAACCCCTAATCCCTAACCCCCGAATCGTCTTCGCTTTTCTGTGTGTAGGTTGCAGGTACGCGGCTGAAATTGAAGATCTGGAATCCTTGTGCAGAGACGAACAGATCCCCCTTCGTTTCGCGGATTTTTTGGAGGACCGTGTGCATGTCGGGTGCCATCGTGCCGTCAACTTTTGCTCAAATTTGCAGGACAGCACCGTCCTGACATTTTACTGCTAATTCCAGGTCCGCAGCTTCATATCATATCCCTATCTCAGTTTATAAGCGAATCTTTCTCACTTTCTATGTATTCCTAGCTTAATCATTCTATCTACATTCTTTACAAAAGAGGGTGTCCTTGCTATCACAACCCTTGAAACTCATTTAGAATCCAATCTTGCCTTGTGTGGGATTGGATCTTGTGGGTTTCAACCCCTCTTTTGAATGTAAAGTCTCCCCTAAGTGAAAACCATCAACCCTAGTGAATCTCCCTTCTCTCTCCTTGTAGTTGGGGAGGGGAGAACAACTAGGGTTCGATTTTTCTGCTTTACAATGAGATCACTGAACATCTGAAAAACTGCCACACAAAATTCCTAGTCAAGCAAAGAGCCTTGAAATTGATGAATGGCCTTTACTTGGATGTAGAGAATGAGACCAAAGAAAAATGGCAGGAAATCTTTCAAATCAAGAATGTTGGTGAGCAAGTTGAAGTTGAAATAGTTGATGTCACCGAGCAAGATCCTGATATCACCGAGCAAGACCCTGCTGATACTATGCAAGTTGATGAGGATATCATGGACACTGAGGCACCTGAACAGGAAATGATAGAAGGGAATGCATATGCCAAATTGGTATCTAGTGAGTAAGTTTTGGAACAAGTTCAGCCCTATCCTCTGGTCACTCAACCTACTTCAACTGAGGCCCCTCAAGATACTGAGCAAGGAACAGAGGGTCACAAGTCTACAGAAGGAGAAACTACTTCTTAGGACACCAAAGAACAATCTTCTCAAGCTCCTTCTAGCACTGGAAATCTTACATCTGAGACCCCAAGCACAGAAGCACCAAAGGACACCACAAAGGCTACATCAGAGGTTCAAGAAATTGATAAAAGTGTTGCCTCTACCAAGCAACCTACCGAGGGTCACCAAGCCTCACAAGCCATTGTTTTAGTTCAACTAGTGAAAGGTAAAGAAAAGAAGATGAAAAAGCATAGTCTCAAATTAGATTTGTCAAAACCAATAGTGTTGCCGAATGTAGACATTTCCAAATTAAAAGGGCAAGAACTCATTGAATTCGGTGAACTATGAAAAGCCAAAGTAGAACAAGAGAAGCAAATGGCTATTCAAAAGAAGAACAAAGTACTTCAGAAGGTGAAAGCACTATTAATAGATATGCTACCTGAAGCTATAGTGACAAAAGATGCAACCATCCACATTCAACTGGATGAACTCCTAACTAAAATAGAGACATCTGGAGTAGACGCATCTGAATATTTGAGCAAGTTAAAGGACAAAGAGCTCACTGCTAAAATGATTGAAGAGGTACATAAGGCTATTGCTATTGACAAAGTAAAACTTGTCAAATTTATTGTTGAGTTGTCCCCTCAACTCAAGCACATTCTTTATTTATTTCAGAAACTCTGTACATTTTCTTTATTCATTAAGGATATCAAAAATAAAACTGAAGTCATTGAGAAAGAGATCATCGATCTCTCAAATAAGTTGACCACTGAGCCAAGTTCTATTCAGCATGTTTATACAAAGTTACAAAAGCTCATGGCTCAACAATTGGAACTCAGGAATGAAGAGCACAAGATAAGGATGGACATAATGACTCTTTAGACATTATTCATTCCTCATCTTTCATCCGTCCAAGAGCAGATCAACGAAGCTACCTCCCTATCCACTCAGCAAGAGGGAAGCACCTTAGATGGACTAATTTCACTATTAGCTGACATTACAGCTCAGAATTCACTCATGGACAATGTCAAGGATGCCCTCTCTGCCGCCCTTACCGATGCAAAGACAAAGTATAAATCCATTTTTGACCAGTTGCCACCACCGAATGGTAACTAATTTTTGATGTTTGTCAAAAAGGGGGAGTGAGTATAGCATCAAAGTATCAAAGAGGGAGTGTTGTATACAGGGGGAGTATACCGAACAGAATAGAGTATCCAACCAAAATTTTGATAGCACCGACCAGTGAACCGAGCAGTTATCACTGAACATTGATCACCAAGCATGCAAAATCAGAGTTTTGTATAGTATATTGATAAGGGGAGTATATCTGAAACATACCATTTTGTTGACTAATGTATATACTGTCTGTTTAGTCAAATTTGGTAAGTATATAGATTTTTTGAGTTATGACTTTGAAAGTAGTTTTGTCAAACATCTCAAATAATGTCAAAAGGGGAGATTGTTACTACTTATTAGATTTGCCATTAGTTTTATATCCAAAGTCATTCTATATAATCTAGTAGGTTACTACTACCAAAATATTCAGTCGGTATGCACAGAGTAGTCGGTTATAGAAGAAAGTAGTCACAGAGCCTAGTATACACCGAGCTGTCTACCGAGTAACACTGTATGTCTACCAAGTCACAATAATGATACACTGAGTGAAATGTTTTACCAGATTCATTGAACTTAGACACTTGTGTGGAAACATGTTACAAGACCGAGGAGCAAAAGAACCGTTATCACATTGGAAATTGCACTTAAGGATTGTGTATGATTTTGAGGTCATCTAACCAATGAAATATTTTGTATGGTTATTCATTCAATAAATCATGTTTGTAAGGTCAAAGCAATGAACCAGATCACTGACATAAGAGATCTATTTATACAACATGGATTGGGATCGGATATATTATTATTGAGGTATGTGTGTATGAGTGTGAAGACAAACATATGTGAAAAGCAAAATCATGGGAAAGTACTGAGTATTGAGACTGTGAGAGACACAGAGGTCATTGAGAAGGATTTCAGAGAGCAGTCAAAGAACATAGTAAACAGAAGGGTTTACCAAGTTACTTTATGCATTACTGAGGTATGCTATAAGCAAGGTAATCTCATTTTGAGCACATAGAATTTGCTATAGCATTCCAGATGTAAAGTTGCAGATATTTGTAAAGATTTTATTGTAATATTTTGAAGTTGTAAGAAAAACCTTTAATAGGGTATAAGACTCTAACAAAGTCTATAAATTGTAAAGCTTTTAACCAGGTGCAACATTTAGAATAAGTGTTGTAAAATCTTTTAGCAAGGTAGATCTAACGATCTTGATACTCCTAACAGGGTAAGCTATTAGAAATAGCTGAACATGTAGCTCTAACCAAGCACTCTTTATTATTGTAGTAGTGAAGTTGTGGGTGCCATCCCCACCATAGTTTTTCTCTCTAACCAAGAGTTTTTGCGTAACCAAAATATATGTGTTATGGAGTGAATCATGTATGCTTGTTATTTATTTGTTTCAGCTTTATGTTATGTTACAACAGTTTTTGGTTTATGCACAACAGTAAAGATATTGTTGAAGAAAAGTTTTGAAGTACTAATTCACCCCTCCCCTCTTAGTACATTAGCTTTCCATATTGGGCCTAACACAGTTAAGTTCTACAACACCCGATTAGGGGCACACCTTGTTAGAAGTGTCTAAGCCCTGTTAAGAGATTTACAAAAAGGCTTGTGAGGACCAGCCCTGTTAGGAGCTACCCAAGTAACTGGGATTTGCAAACACAAGTTAATGTGTCACCTGGTTAGAGGATTTAATGATCAGAACTGTTAGGATCTGACTGCACCCTGTTAGGGGTGACCTTGTAAGAGGATTTGATTGCTGCAACTGTTAGGGAGACAACAAGTACAAATGATCTCAATATAACACCTTCTATTTTTTATAAGATCCACTTCAGAACATTACAACATCACAAAGACTTCATCTCTCAACTCCTCTGATCTTTGCACTATCAGAAATACAATATTCACTCCTCACATATCACACTATCAAGCTCATGTATATATATCCTTTGATACTTCATCACACAATTAAAATTATCATAAGGTTGGCTAGAACCTTATTACAATTCCCTAGGTTCAATGCATCTAGACAATCTTGCATTGTACGCTTTAGTTATGTCGGTCACCGACATAACAAATCTAATTATGTGTCATTTTACCGATCTGAGTGATTTTCATCACTACCGATTAAGTCTCTATCAACTAATCTTCTATCAAACAAATATCATTCACCTGATCGATTCAACACATGCGGTCATGAACATATCTTCATCAAATAGTCTTAAATACTACTGCAAAACCACATCATCTCAATCTTTATGATTTTCATGAATCGGTTGTTGGAATGTAACGTTGTCTGTCATTTACCGGTTGAAGTCCTAATTATTGGTTTTGATAAATCTAGCCGGTCGAATTATAGGACTAAGATGACTCAAAGAAACATAGTTGCCATAAATGACAACATACAAAATAGTCATCATACATAAATCTAATCTCTATTCACATCAAACATATGCCAGTTGCATCAAGCAAACACACATTACCAATATAGTACAAATAATCAAATGCCAATAAGCTCCACTATGTTTTTCAACACAAACTCTTACTCAATATATATGTATAAAGGAGATGTGTGCATTTTAATAGACCATATCGATTTGAGACAAAATAGACTAATATGACTATTTCTCATAGCATACCATAGTTTAGGACTATATCATGCATGGTTCTATCCCAAACAATTAAAAATATTAAAGCATTTCTATTACAATCTTGTGATCCCTATTCTAGTATTTGATCTTAATTCCTAGTCTTTTATCATAATTTATTATTTAATCATGAAAGTCAAAAATTGACTGGGAAAATCAAATAGACTCCTAATTCCCTAGAAAACATATTTCCCCTATCTAAATCCCCCTTCCCAACCTCACTTCTTTGATATTTTTAGACCTTTGATCCCTTCTGAGCCTCAAGGTTTAAAATGGATTATAATCATTTAACAAACCTACACAAAGAGAGAATAATTAAAAAAACATATATATAGCTACAAAATTATCATACTCGTACACAAAAAAAAATCATTAAGCATAAAAATATAATTGGAGATCTAATATATAGTGGTAAATTCCACATAGAAAGTAACTAGGGAAGATCACAACAATGGATAATGGAAATTCTACAAAAAAAAATAATTTCATGTGATGGAAAGAGTTGCATGAAGCACCTATTGATATCAATAATCAACTTAGGGCATACAAAATTGATTCTATTGATGATGATATTAAATACACTTATATCTTCATGCAATGTAGCTAATGATTGACCACACAATGTTTGCACAATCAGACCAAGAATTCAAAGGATGCATGAACTATAATAATGCATATGTTGATGGGCCTTTTCCATCAATTAACTTACTATCCATTGCATTCTTGATACAATTATTTAGTTAAGATTTTCTAATTAAAATGGTTCCTTGGGTGATCATATTAAGAGTTACTACATTCTAAGTAATTGATTTTTTTTATTTGCATCAAAATATAATGCATAAAATTTCACTAAAATTTCTTGAAGATTACGATTAATGCTAGAATACATGTTAAATTATAGAACCTACTAGTCCTCCACTTTTACACTATCATCAATAACATGCTCTTCAATATTTGCATCATTAATCAACAATCTTTAAACAAATGGGTGTGTGATATGCATGCCATGCATTATATGTATTTCTAATACTATACTTTGTTTTAATATAGACTTCTTTCTTTTTTTTTTGATCGATTAATGGCATTTTTATTGATAATATCAAAATTACATCTCCAACTTATCAAAAAGTATTGTTCATGCCATTAATACAAAGTTCATCACATAAATTTTATCAAGGAACCCCTCTTCTAACCTACAGACCAAAATGTCTATCACCCCCCATCCACTATATGCTACTGATGTGTTTACAAAATTGCACAATTACAAGACAAAAAATTGATCGTAGGATGAAAAAACTAAAATATAAACAATCTAGTTTACTCCACGACTACAATTTCCTTGCCTTTTTTATTTGTATCTCAGAATCCTTCCAGTGGTTCCTCAAGATCATCAATGTCGTCAATTGTCTTTGGGTAGGAATCCAATCCACAAAGTTCGCCTCAGCTTCCTCTTCTTTGAATCCCTTAGGTGGCCATGTTTTTGTTTGCATGAAGAGTCCCTACCTGAGATTGAGGATTTCATCTCATTCAAACCCCATTTCTCCAATTCTCATCTAAGCTCCTATCGCCCCATGCCAACAAATACTCTTTGACCCCATGCATTCCAATATGCCCAAAGGCACGATGAACCTCTTATTGTAGTTTGTGCTCCATAAAAGACATGGGCACAAAGGAGGCTAAAATTCACTAACATGTAACCAAGACTCATTCAGATAGACAAAGCCCATTCCATCACGCATCATCTTTAGGAAGTTGTCAAGTCCTCCACACCACTCCTTAGGAATGCAACCACACACAATCCATTCTACCTTCTCCTTGTCTTCAAGCTCAAAGCACTAAGTTGTTGGCCTATTGTCATTGTTGTCATTAATGTCATGGATATATTTTTGGTCCAACATGTATGTATGTGTTTCAATTTGTAAGTTTTATTCTTTATGTGATGCTTCTTTTTCATGTTATACATGTATGAACTCACTTCATGTAGCTTTGGGTCCAATGTTTACTCTTACCAGAAGTTGCTTTGGGTCCGATTCCATCCTGACGTGTTGAGAGAA
The DNA here is from genome assembly GCF_030272615.1 of Cryptomeria japonica. Classification (NCBI taxonomy): domain Eukaryota; kingdom Viridiplantae; phylum Streptophyta; class Pinopsida; order Cupressales; family Cupressaceae; genus Cryptomeria; species Cryptomeria japonica. The sequence goes on along the minus strand of NC_081415.1, from coordinate 481,622,476 downwards.
GATTCTTCATGGTGTTTTTTGGTCTAGTCCTATCTAGATGTGTTGGAAGCACATTCTACAAGGTATTCTATGATTCAAATTTGAAGCTGATACTGCATGAAGATATTTTGGTTAATTTAGCATGTGGATAGTTTGGTCTTATCCTTTTCGGTTGAGCCGACTCATCAAAATATTTTTGTAGATGTATATTTCCATCAGTGTTGCATGTCAAAAGCATGGTTGTTGAAAAACAACTATTTTATATACTATATGTATATGAAAAAGGTTTGTGGATCTAAATATTGTTATGTGAATTAAGTATAGTGAATGTATGAGACAATTTTGTGAACTTCAAAGGAATTGCAGCCAAGCATATGTCAGATGCTATTCTAATAGTTCAAATTTTGTTTACTCCATATTCCGACAGTGAGCCTTTTGTATTTGGGCACTAAGACACCCTCTTGTACTGTGTAACTGGTCACATATTGCATCATTCCTGAGAGAACACTCTCTCCATGGTTTTTCCCATATTGGATTTTCCATGTATAAATCCAGTGTTATGTGTTATGTGTTAATTTATTTTATTTATTCCAAACTATATTATGTCATTGGTTAGCTAGATTTTTTAATAAGTTCAAGGGAATATCGATTCACCCCTCCCCTCTCAATATGCCAAATATTCAACAATTGGTATCAAAGCCAAGTCCTTTGGAAGAGTTTAACCACTTGAAGGAGATCTGGAAAAGGGAACTTATGGATTTAAACAAAGATCTTAGAAATGATCTTGAGGATCTTGAGGCAGTAGAAACTAGAAACAAAGATATGAAAGAAAATGTCTAGCTAGCTAATGAATGCATTAAGAAGCTAAGAGAGAAAACCTGGAAGTTTAAAATAAGGCATAAAGAATTCAATGAGGAGCTCAAACAAGCAAACTGCACTATTGCAAATCTGAAAGATAAAAGTGAAGATAAGGAGAAAAGCAAGGATTATTTGAACAAAATGATGAAATGAAAATCAGAAGAGTGTGAGAAGCTAAAGTAAAAAATAACAATTCTAAAGGTAGATCTAGAGAAAGCAAAGAAACAAGAGAGTAAAACTGAATCAAGTAAGTCTAGCAAAGTAACAGATAAAAATAAAGTTTTGGAAACTAAGGAAGAAGCAAAGAATAAATTCGGTGAATGTTCTCAATCCCAAGAAAATTGCAAAGAAGATTCACCTCCGGTAAAATCAGTAGCTACCAAGCAAGAAAAAGGTAAGTCTCTGGTCGAGCAGCAAGTAAGTAAGAAAAAAACCTCCTTTAATGGTTCTTGTTATAAATGTAACAGAATAGGACATAGGGCAATAGAATGTATAAGTAGCATGAATCAAAACCCATTCCTTGGTAGATGTTATACATGCAATAAATATGGCCACAAAGCTAGTCAATGTAGAAATCTAGTTATAAATCAAAGTAGGTATAATCATTTTAAAGGTAGATGTTATGCATGCAATATTTTTGGACACAAAAGTAACTAGTGTAGGTCAAGACAAAATATGATGAACATAAGGTGCTACAATTGCAACAAATCCGGACATATGGAAAGAGAATGCAAAAGAAATGAGACTCAAAATCTAATCAAACCAGCAAAGGAGATAAATGCAGAGGATGTGAAAGTAGAGATGAAGAAGATCTGGAGGAAGAAAGAGACTGTAGACACATCCGCACCTGACCCTGGTGTAGGTACTTTATCTAGAAACTAAAGAAATTGTGGCTTTGACCTAGGGGGAGAAATAAAAAAGACATATCCTTATCCCCTTCCAAAGAGTGTGAGGTCGTATTACCGACTGAGTAGAATATGAAGAAGTCCAATTTTCATAGTCATAACTCATCACAAGATTCGGTATGATGTTGCAAAACCCAAGAAAGTGGAAGACAACTCACACACATTTAAGGTGAAACATTACATGAAGGAATATAAGGACAACAGTTTGATAAAATTTATTTAATAGCAAATTGAAAGAGTGTCAAGAGTATTGAAGGAGATAGAGTACCTAAGGTTTCTCCACCAAACTTGTTTAGGGTTCTCAATTAGTTGAATTAGCAATCATGTCTACCCCGAGTATAGTTGATGTTGCATCCAAACCTCACCCTATATTTGTGAAGAATCCATATAAGGCAATGGAAACTGACCCAGATGGAGCTTTCTCAAATATTCCCATTGGTGTTGGTCTGGACAAGGACATTTGGTCCTTCATCCATGTGAAGCTACAAGAAATCATTCATCATGACAAAATATGGGAATTATAAACTAAGAAGATGATCAATGAGCATGGTCATGTAAGACCAAAATTGGCTAACCTAGTTGAGAAGAAGCTTGACATGTGGAAAGACTTTCCAAATTTTTGTTATGATGAAAAATGGATTAGAATAGAAATCAGAAGGTTTCATGATGAATTCATTTGGTTGGAAAAAACTCACCTTATTACGAAAAATGTAATGAAAGTCATTACTGGTCTGAGTGATTTCTAGGCCACTCCAACTTCAAAATCTGCCAAGAACAAATAAGTCATGGAGCTAACTACTATAACATTTGATAAACCATATCTAGCAATTGATTCCATTTGGAATATGAAGTAAAGTATCTATCAATGATGATCAAAAACAAGGTTTACTTCACTAAGAGGGAAAATTCGATTTCGGCCACAACAATCAATATGGCAGAATTGAACAAAGATTTCAATCTCTATGAGATCTTGTGGCACTAGTTCCTTGAGAATCTTACACAATGCATGAAGATGAAGCATTCCTTTAAGTTCAAAATCTTAGTGATATGTACTATTTTATTTTCTACAAGATTTACCCAAACAAGGTAGGGTTTTTTGGTCTCCAGACACCTTGGTGGCTCATCAAATTGCAGATAAGTTAAAAGGGTTCATCAATAATAATGCAAGAGGGGAAGAGTTTGTATCCTTCTTCACCATTCTTCAGATGAAAATGCAGAGAAGGGATAAGATCCCAAAGAAGGTATCTGCCAAATACAGGAATGACATTACATTTGTACTCACAACTGATAAATGCTTCATGGAGGTTGTTGTGCCAAGAAAGGTTTAGATATCTCCATTTGGATATGAGGCTAATAAAGAGATGCTTGAAGGTGCAACACAAGTCCTATTGCAGAGTCTGGTTGATGAGCTTCAGGAATGCTTTGGGGCAACAGATGAAAAGTCCTTGCAGGTCCACATGAAACATACCAAGAAGGATCGTGAAAAGGTTGTGAAGAAATTTATTCAGGAGTCCCTGCATAAGGCTAAACTGACTGAGAAGGATATTGCTGAAAACAAAAATTTTGAAAGGCTTGCTGGTGTATCTGGAGCAACTTAGGTCACTCAGAAGGAGATCTCCTCTTCCAGCTCCCCATAGAAACTAGCTGAAACAAAAATAAACACAATTGTTCTTGAATTCGAAGAAGAGGATGATGTTGAGCAATACCGGATACATATCCAAAAGTCTAAAGGAAAGAAAGTCAAGATGCCACTTGATGTGAAGAGCCTATATAAAGTTATGGCTCTGGGTAAAATTTTAAATGAGGTAGGTCATCTTTATTTTGAAGCAAATGTTGAAGATCAAAATAGTATCTGTTGGCATATACACACTCCAATGCGACATTGAAGGTGATTGAAGGTTTTGTCATTGATGGAAACCTTACAATCCTATGACACCGGCAAGGCATTACACTGGCATCAACAGATCACACTCTACACCGACACTCAGACCACTGGCACCGGCAAAGAAAGGAAGCATATCGGCACAGAGGCCAACAAGATTTTTGTTATATTATATTTTGTTTATTATTGTAAAAACTTTGAAAGCCAACTTGATATCATTGTAAAATGACTTATATATAGAAGAAGTCATTGTAAGACATTTTGTAAGGAACAAGGAAAAATAATTAGGCAGACCTATTATGCGAAATATAGGTTAATGGGTTTATGTAAGAAGCAGAGCAGAAACCGGTACTGAATCTGGCATTATAGATGCTATTGTAAAGCAGTACAAGACATTGGATTTGTATAATCCACATTGTAAGTCAGTGAGACTTCCCATTGAGCAGTGAGCTCTAGGCACTTGGCCTTCCTGCATGTGCAGGCCCCTCTTGTAAGTAATATTCTCTTATTGGCCAGTAAGTGAATATTGTGGATCACAAATCCCACCGAGGTTTTTCCCACACTAGGTTTCCTCGCTAAAATATTGTGTTATGTGTATTTCTTATGTGGTTGCTTTTATTTCTATTTATTGCATTATTTCTTGCATACTGGTACACTATTATAATATGCTCTACATGTTTTAAGTTAATAAATTCTAATTACCTGGACAGAGTAGTACTCCACTGGCAGGAAGCTCTTCATCAAACTGAAGAAAATCTTCTTTGAGGGTTTGGCAATAAATGAGACATATGCTATTATTCCCTTGGTTAAAGATAAGAAGTTGGAAATTACTTCATTACCGGTAGACAATGTTAAGTAACTACTTAACCGGCATGCATTAAATGCGGTAGATGGCAAATAGACTTTATAAATTTGTGATTTTGGCTCCATTTCACTTCACCGAGATTTCAAACATTCGAAGAGCGCAAAATTTGCAGAGCTAAAGCATTTCAAGCAAAGAGGGAAAGGCATTTCAGCAATCAATCCATCCAAAGGTAGAAAAAGGTATTTATCATCATGGCATCCACCTCTGCACTTGAATATATAGCAAACCCTACTATAGTCGAGGTTATAAAATTCCCTAGGCCCGTGTTTCAATGAGTGCCTGAAGTAGCAAAGAAAGATGATACTGTAGGTGCTTTTTCTCAAATTCCAAAAGGAGTTGTTTATGCTGAAGACCCCAGAATTTACATCCATTGCAACATAGAGGAATTAGGATATGAAGAGATCAAAACAATGTATAAATCTCTCATATGTGATGAATCCGGAAATGTAAAACCAAAACATAAAATCATTGAAACCCTAGGATTTACTGAAATCCTCTGCATTCTGGAATTTCCCAAGGATGTGATTAGGATAGTCTTAAGTAGGGTACATGGTGAATTTTTCTGGTTAGATGCAATTCACAAAATTACCAAGGAAGTTGTCAAAGCAGTGACAGGGTTACCCTCAACCAGTAAAAGGCTAGACAAAACTAAAAAGGTCTCAAATGACCTAGTAACTAAGCTAACTGGTGCAACATCTAACAAAAGGTCCTTAAGAGTCAATGATGTAACCGACACTAATGTGAGATTTATCAGCATGATTTTAGGGTATAAAGCTACTCATCAAAATAGACTTAATTTAGTTTCAAGTTTGTGCATTAAGAGTGCTTATGACATGATTACCGACAATGTGAAAATTGACATATGTGAATGGTTAAAAGATGAGTTGATTGACAACTTAGGCAAGATAAAGAAAGATAAGAAAGGAACTTTTAGGTTTGGAAATCTACTTGTATGCTTGATGCTACACATAACCAAACAGGTTCCTGGTATAGGCTATAAAGAACTTGGGTTTGATATACCTGTAGGTAAACAGTTATCAGACCTATTTAATAACATGGGTGAAGATAAGGAAAAGAATATCCATGAACACTTTCAAGAATTAAAGGCCAAAATGAAGAAGAGAATCAGATTATCACATAAAATTGTTGACAAGTATAAGGATAACATATGCTTTGTAATAAAAAATGATGAGATCTAGATGGAAGCAGTCATCCCAAGAATAATTTGGGTAACAGAAATGGGTTATGAGACCGATGACCTTATCATTGAAACATATGCTAAAGCACTTCTGGAAGCACCAAATGAACCAAAGGAAGAAGTATTTGGTAGTGCTGAGACCATAGAAAAAAAAATTCAATCTAAGAAGAGAGTGAAAAAGGTTGAAGTAGTTGTGAGAAGAGGTTCTAGATAGGCAAAGGCCATTAAAGAAGATGTGATGAAACAAACTGGTATCACTGAGGAAGAGTTAGGAACTTTACAGCCTGAAACTCACCTATCACTGGTAGGCACTTCTTCAGAGAATGGCATGCCTGCAACCTTCAAAAGAGTTGTAAGGAAAAGAGATCCTTCACTGGCAACCACGCCCTCACCTAGGAGAACAAGACAGAAACAACAAGCAGTGAGATCTCCGGTCAAGAAAACTACACCAAAGAAGAAGAAGAGGACTCAACAAAACTTGGCCCCTCTTGACATATTGCTAAATTAAATTATAGAGGAAGGGAAACTAAAGAATATAGAGAAATTGTATGATACTCTGACAGTAGATGAAAAAGAACAAGTTGAGAACAGTGTTATTTTGCACATGGACATGTATAAGGAATTTTTGATGGAAGTGGTAGATGAAGTACCGGATGAATTGTTTAAAATACTGGAAGCAAGAAGACAAGCTGTTGTAGAGCTTGACAAGAAAATCAAGATAGAAAAATTACTTGTTGTTTACCCAGTGAACTCACCTAAAGAAATAGATGATTTAATTGCAGAAGCCAACCGGTCAGTATTCTCTACTGCACACCGGCACATTGCATTAATGGCTGGAAGAGTCAATGAGGTAACTGAAGAAACATAAAATGCATGGGATATATTCCTAGTTGAAAAAGAAAAACAGGAAGAGTACATGAGCCACAAACCTATAAAGGTATATCAAAAGGATAAGGACAAAGGTAAAGGAAAAGTTGGTGGACCTCCTAGTATCAAAGTAAAGGATAACTTACTCCCACCACCTCCAATTACATCACCGATAATAAAAACTACTAAAGATCAACCGATAGTTGAAAGTATGGATGTAGAGGATATAAATCCTAATCCTGAAGTCTTATACATAATGGATGTTGATACATAGAAGATCAACATTGTGGTAGATAAAGATATAACAGGTAAGATAGACATGGCTAATAAGCCACCGGTAACTGATCAAACTAACAACACACAAGAGAAACCACAGATGATAACAAGGAACAACAGATAGAGACTGAGACTGAGACTAAGACTGAGCAACAAATAGAGAAACAAGAAGAGCAACAGGATCTGAAACAGGTACAGGAACAGACTCATGAGGAATCAATGCAACCGGTAATAGGAGAAATACAAAAACCATTGCTTAAGGAAATGCAAACACAAACAGACCTACCAGAGGTCACAACAAGCTTGGTTACTTCGACCACCGGCGGTATTCAGAATGTTGGTTCCTCATCAATAGGTTATAAATCAACTAATGTAACTGAAGTACTTTTAGATTCAATCAAAAGGATAATAGATTGTAGTTCACAGGCTTACCAAGCTATAGATAACACAATCCCAATTTTGAAGAGGCTAGCTCCTAACTATAACATAGACAATAAGGATTCTTTAAGTCAAATTGACATTTTGTCCAAATATATCACTGAGAACACAGTGACAATTGAGCAAATAAAGGAAGAGGCATTGAAGAATAAGATGGAAATTGAAAAGCAGAAATTCTTTGAAGATCAGATAAAGAAGTGTACAAGGGAATTTGACACACTTCTACCAGAACTATGCAATTTACTGAAAGAGTTCAAAACTTTGTATAAAGACATATGCAAGACAAACCTACTAACAACTGACATAGATAAGTAGATGAGGAAGGTACAGGATGCAACAAATAAACTTGCAGACAATTTTGTTAACTCACCAGATACACTATCAGTTTTTGAATAGCAGATAACAAATTTTGAGGATGAGTTACTTAAGCTAGGAAGAGAAAAGGAGAGAATAGTGGATAAGACAAAAAGTTTGAGACTAAGACTGAGTCCAAGATTGGACTATCTAGCATACATGCAGAAGGAAATATCTGAGGCACTTGTATAGGGATAAAGAACATCGACAGAGCATATGCAGCTCCTCACCGGTACAGTTCAAAGAATAGATGTAGCTATAAAGGATAGTAAGAAATTTATGGAGAGTATAAACTTAATTTTGGCAGATATATTTCAAATGGTGACCACACAAGTACAAGGTTGAGACTACAACTCTATTGACATCTTGACAACCTTTTTCATTGATGCCAAAGAGGGAGTAGTGGTACGAGAAAATCCAATATCACAGGAATCATATGCTCAGGGGGAGCACACATTTTTTTTGGTAACATATTTTTGGATTACAGTTTTGGATACACTTTTGAATTTTCTCATGAGTGTTACCATCAATGCCAAAGGGGGAGATTGTTGGCATATGCACACTCCAATGAGACATTGAAGGTGATTGAAGGTTTTGTCATTGATGGCAACCTTACAATCCTATAGCACCGGCAAGGCATTACACCGGCATCAACAGATCACACTCTACACCGACACTCAGACCACCAGCACCTGCAGAGAAAGGAAGCATAACGGCACAGAGGCCGATATGATTTTTGTTATATTATATTTTGTTTATTATTGTAAAAACTTTGAAAGTCGACTTGATATCATTGTAAAATGACTTTTATATATAAGAAGTCATTGTAAGACATTTTGTAAGGAACAAGGAAAAATAATTAGGCAGACCTATTATGAGAAAAATAGGTTAAAGGGTTTATGTAAGAAGCAAAGCAGAAACCGGTACTGAATCTGGCATTATAGATGCTATTGTAAAGCAATACAAGACATTGGATTTGTATAATCCACATTGTAAGTCAGTGAGACTTCCCATTGAGTAGTGAGCTCTAGGCACTTGGCCTTCCTGCATGTGCAGGCCCCTCTTGTAAGTAATATTCTCTTATTGGCCAGTAATTGAATATTGTGGGTCACAAATCCCACCAAGGTTTTTCCTACACCGGGTTTCCTCGCTAAAATATTATGTTATGTGTGTTTCTTATGTGGTTGCTTTCATTTCCATTTATTGCATTATTTCTTGTATACCGGTACACTGTTATAATATGCTCTACATGTTTTAAGTTAAGGAATTCTAATTACTGGTTAGATACTGATTCACCCCCCCTCTCACTATCTGTAGGAATCCTAACAGTATCATCAAAACATTTATATTATATTTTGTAAAATTTGAAGCAACAACTAATTAGTTTAGAAATAAAATTACAAAATAATTGTATGAATTAATTAGGATCAAACAAATTTCTAGGGAAGAGGAACAATCCATTAAGGATCATGTCTTTGAATTAGTTGGTTCCACTCGATCCTATGATAACAAAGCTACTCTTATTGAAGCATGCAAAACCAAATTGAGAACCAAGAAGAGTTGAGGTAGTCTCATGTTAGGTGATGCCAATGCCAAAGAAAAAATTAAAGGTGAAATCATGGAGACTGTAATGATAATTACTAAGAACCTTGGTTTGTTTCCTCCTATTGAATCTAGTACTTCTACTGATGTACCAGAAAATGTGTCAATTAATCCTTTTATTACCTCTATTGATAATCCTAATGATATTCCAGTTGATGATACTTCTACTATGGATACCACTATGGACAATGTTATGGACATTCTTGGAACCTCTAAGGTTCCTCTGGTTAATGTCGAGTCTATTAAAGGCAAGGAAATTGAAGATTTTGTTAATAAAGGACAAGATGAGTAAGATTTTGTCGAGCCCAAAAAGAATTAATCTGAAACCAAGGCTTCATCGATTGATAAGGAAGATAATCCGGCTAAAGGGTCTAGTGAGTGTGTACCTAGATTGGTGACTGTAGTCGGTACCAATTCTACTAAAGGCACCTAGAAGAAATTATTTTCTACACCCCTAATTATTCAACCTCACACTTCATCTATGCATTCTATTGATTTTTCTAATGTTGATCCGATTCAAAAGCTTGAAATTGGAGAGGCATTTCTCTCATCTACAAAACAAAATTTTAAGAAAAAGGATAAGATTGTTGATGATCTATTGGTAGCACTCCATGATGTAATTCTAGAGTGTCAGCTAGATCCAAACACTCCCAATGTCGATAATTGCAAAATGTTGATTAATTCTTTAAGCACTCACAATGAGAAGCTAAAACAAAAATATGAGAAAGAGAGAGTGAATGACCAAGAAAAAATGTTGCAAGAACTCAAGGCTAAATTCCATTTTTTAATTTTTTTTAAAGGCAAAGAGATTAAATTAATTCTATTTCAAATAAATTTAAATCTTTCCCTTCCAAAAGCATAAACAAAATAAATTAATCAATTTAAAATTAACCATTTAATCAAACTTGCTACCAATTTGGATTGAGCAATTCTAATTAATGATTAATCGCATAAAGGGAACCTATTTAATTTAGTCCCTAAAAATACTAATGCATAAACACACATTAAATCAAATTAAATATTAAGGATTAAATACTCAATTTAACCACACACAAAATACGCAACCCAAGAAAGACAAATAGACAGACGACCTGCATACCCCATCAAAGGGGATATTGACGGACAACTGATGATGCTCACTTGAGCATGACTAAGGTCAAACGAAGGTGTCACGACCACCTAATCCAATTTCTAAGGGTCAATGAGGAACACTCAAACCTACGAACCTAGGTGGAGATGAACCTCGCACCCATGTGGTACTGTATCTACAATCTCCTACAACCATGAATCACACATACATACATACATACATACATACATACATACATACATACATACATACATACATACATACATACATATATATATATATATATATATATATATATATATATATATATATATATATATATATATATATAATAAAAGTGTTAGCCTGAAACATGAATCAGGAGCACTAATAAGATTACATACAAATTGATGTGAAAACCACATTAACCCGTATGCACAATAATCAAAACATCTGACTATAATATTATAACATGATAAACTAACCAAGGTCAAACCGAAATTAGAATCTGATTAGGGAAGGGGTACTATGTATAACATTTACTACCAAAAATTCTGAAATACTTAACTGTAGGTGTATTGCCAAACCATAATTCATAAGGTGTCTTAACGGTTTCTCCTTTGATATGTACTCTATTGAATGTAAAAACTGCCGTACTCACTGCTTCTCTCAAGTAGATATGAGGTAGATTTGCTTTCATCATCATTGTTCTAGCAACATCCAAGATAGTTATGTTTTTCCTTTCGACAACTCCATTCTGCTGAGGTGTCTGGGGAGAAGAAAATTATCTTCTTATACCATACTTATCACAAAAGTTATTAAACTCACCAGATGTGAATTCTCCCCCATGATCTGATCTCAAACATTTAATCTTTAATCCTATCCCAGTTTCCACTTTAGCCTTAAAGATTTTAAACTTTTCAAATGCTTCAAATTTTTCTCTCAAAAAATTAACCCACATCATTCTAGAATAATCATCAATGATTAGCATGAAATATCTATCACCATGAAAAATTTTAACTCTAGTAGGGCTACACAAATCAGTATGAATAAGATCAAGATCATCATTTGATTTATCTTGTATATTCCTAAAAGAGGTTTTGACCTGTTTACCCATTTGGCATTCTTTACATACCGAATTATAGGGCTTCATAATCTTAGGTATATCTCTAATATCCTTAGTTGAATTGATCTTCACAATGCAATCAAAATTCACATGACACAACCTTTTATGCCATAACCAACTCTCATCAATCTGTGTAATCAAACATGTCTTCTCACTAGAGTTCACATGAAATATGTTACCTTTTGTCTATGTACCGGTTGCAATCTCCTAGCTAGATCTATTAATGATTTTGCATTTTCCATCCTTGAACTATAATTGAAATCTCTTGTCTACCAATTTTCCTACACTCAAAATATTATGCTTCAAACCTTCAACATAATAAACATTGTCAGTATTGTTCTTACCATCCAGTGATATAGTTCCTTTTCCCTTGATCATACATGCCTTGTCATCTCTAAATCTAACTAGTCCACCATCAAATTCTTGCAAAGATAGGAACTTCCCTTTATCTCTAGTCATATGATGTGAACAACCACTGTCAATTACCCATTCATCCTTATCCTCAATTTTAGCAGCAAGTGCCTTCTCCTCATGTACATTCTCTTCCAGTGTCGGATCATCTTCCTTGATAGCCAGGAATACCCATTCCTTCCCATTGTCGGATCCACTAGCAGAGACTTTTGTCGGTTCATCATCTGAATCAGTAATGCCTTCCTCATCCGCCCTCATCCGCTATGTAGTATGATTTGTGTTTTTCTTGAATCTATACTTGTTCTGATATCCAGGGTTAGGTTTAAATGATCTTGTAACTCTTTCTTCAAATATTGAATTTCTTTCAGGACATCTAGATGCAAAATGACCAATCTTATTGCATGCAAAACATTTAAAAGGTGCTTTTCCTTCATACTTACTTCCTACTGGTCCTTTCGATACTCTTCTAGCAAATAGTGCTTCAAGTTGCTCAAACTCATCATCTTCTCTCTTCATATCTTCTAATTCTTTTGCATTTAAAGCTTTCCAATATTTCTTACTAGTTGCAAATGTAGATGCATGTAAAGAAGGTTCAGTCTTCATAGCTCCAGAAGGTCCAAATTCCTCAAGCTCAAAAGTTGATAGTTTCCCAACCAAAGTATCTCTGTTGACAAATGTATTAGCCGTTGTTCTCAACCCATTGATAGCAGTAGCCTTCATTTTGTAAGCCGGTGGTAGGGCTCTCCAGATTTTAGAAATAATTTCATCTTCGCTTAGAGTTCCGCCACAACATTGAATTCCCATAACAATCTCATTAGCCCTTTCCATGAATGCAGTAATCCTTTCAACTTCTTCCATATTTAGGTTTTCATAGCTCACTCGGTAATCATCAAGTTTATCAATCTTCACTGTAGGGTCACCTTCATTAAGAGTCTACAACTTATCCCATATAGCCTTTCCAGATGATTTGTCTGTTAATCCCATTATTTGCTGATCAGAAAGTGCACACAAGAGGGCTTCTCTTGCTCTACAATCATTCTCAAGCTCATTGTCCAGGTTTTCTGGAGGAGGATTTCCCACTCCCAGATTAAAGTGTGTGACACTATTCTGTGTGATCTCCCAAATCTCCTCGCCAAGAGATCTCAGATGAGTCTCCATCCGGATCTTCCATACTGTGTAATTTGTTCCTTCAAGCCTCGATATACCCCTTCGAAAGATAGCTCCATAAGAATTGGATGAACTTGAACTATTAGTTGCCATAGGATCTTCCTCAAGTGGTTAATCTTTCCGCGGAGAGGACCAAAGCTCTGATACCAATTGTTAGATAGTTCAGATAACCAGAAGACAACTGAGAGGGGGGGGCGTGAATCAGTTGTCACAAATTACCAAAAGCATTAGCAATTTAAACTTTAATACCGGAACCCAAAACAATAATACCAGAATAGCAGTTAATCCATTAAGCATAAACACTAATGACAGAATAAAATCCATCCACACAACACCAAGATTTGTATGTGGAAAACTTGGTAAAGGGAAAAACCACAGTGGGAAGACTACCCACAGTCAGATAATACTTATGCAGTAAGTATGTGAATTACAATGAAGGGGCCTGCACTTGTAGGAAGGCCAACAACTTAGAGCACATTGCTCATCACAAAAGGAGCCTCACTGATTACATATAAGTCCAAACTACAATCCAGAGAAGTGTTGAACTGCAAAAGATAGCATCTCTTATGCCCGAGTACAGTTCCAGTTAAGCTCAATACCAGAGGATTAAATCCTCTTACACAAACCCAATTCTATCTCCAATGATCGAACGACTCCTCTGCCTGAATGATATTACATTATTCACACATTACATTCCTTGACCATGACCTCTTACATTAACCATGATGATCCACAATGAGATCTTACATCTTATTTATACAAACCCTCGACCATAAACAATCAGGTCGGCCACTAGATAATAAATCAATTACATAATTGCAAACCATATCGGCCTTAGAACAAAACATTTAATATCCAACATATAAGACATCCCAGAAATACAACAATAGTTCATATCCACATGTTACATTAATGTTGGTCCATAACCTAGATCAACCAGGACCAAGTATAGGTCCACACGCTTCAGCAATGATCTCCAAATGCCAAGTCTCGAACATGATCACCAACAACATCTTGAAACTCCATCAGAGGCTGTACCAACACCAATTATGCAATCCATCAAAGATCTCCACCAAAATCTCTGCCAGTGAAACCCTTGCTGGAACTAGAAATCAATCTTCTAAGCAAGCAAAATAGCATCCAATCACCAAACCAAAACCAACTAACCAAATATGAGTGTAAGCATCATGAACAAGCCAATTCCATCATCAGATTATAACAAAGTCAATCGGATCATACCGGATCAAAGTTAACCAGAAACCACTCAACCTATTGGGACTAGAAGGGTGTCATTGACATCAATGACAAAACATCAATGCAACACATAATATCAATTCCACCAAATGGCCAACAACATCATGGGTAGAGGACTCCCCACATACGTGGGAGAGGGACCTCCCCATGACTATGGGTAGAGGCCTCCCCATGTATGTGGGAGAGAGCCTCCCCATGACTGTGGGTTGAGGTCTCCTCGACCTCTCTCAAAAATGTGAACCAAAACACATAAAACAAACAAACCAAAGTCTGCCAACGATAAGGGATGGATAAATAGAGAAGACAAGAAGTTGGATATTCCTAAATTTGAAAATAAAAATAGTTAATTCAAAGAATCACTTGAAACATAATCATACCGGTCTTGATAGAAAATCACACAGACAGATCGAAGCATAGCATGAACATAATTGTAAAATATATTTCAATAATATGACCAAACATAGAGAAACTATAATCAACAATCATGCTCAGGAGAAGCAATAAAGATCCAACCTGGCAAAGCAAAATCCAAATTGAGGACACGCTCCACAAACTTCAATCCAGATCAAGAACTCCTCTCTCCAATCCCTTCCAATTTCTCTCGGTTTCCTTTCAAAGCCCCAAACCCCCCTCCTCTCCTTAAAGAATTTTGGGAATTGAAACCTTCATCAACCGTTCAAAATCAACTATCCCGAGAATGGTAAAATAATTATTAAATTAATTAACCTCTTAACTATAGTTTGGTATATTTAATCATTTATATTTTATTTATTTATTAATTTATGTTAATTTTAATTATAACTTGATCAAATTATTAATAGTATAGTTATAAAGTTTATATATATATATATATATATATATATATTATAATTAAAATATAATTCATCAGGTTAATGTTTACAATTAATAATTAAAGATGCAAAAGACATGATAAATAATCTCTCATGCAAACACACACATACTCAAACTAGATTATTGAATTTTTCCTCAATGGCAAATCGATCATGTTGACACAAGACTCGGATCATTGCTCTGACTTTGTGCGAAGGTTTAAGGTTGGATCAAATTGGGCCAATATGCTATCTCCCACATGGGGGCTTCACTTGCTAGGCAATATTATATCATGTGCATTCATATTGGGAGGTTTAATATCCCAAAAATGAGGGTGCAATATATTGCCTATCGATGAAAATAGGGGTTTTTTAATTCCGGCTATGAAAAAATACAATATTTGGTGAAATTAGGGGGGCTTTTAATTCAGGTTGTGTATTGGGAAAGGGTGACAAAAAAGGAGTTTAAGGCAATATTTTTTGAAAATAGGGGGATTCTTTAGTATGCCATGAACACATGTGCTATAACCTAGGTTCACTAAGTGAAACCCACGTGATCTCCCACAACCTCCATCGGGATCATGTAGGCATGCTTAGACCCGCGGAACTAGGTGGAGTCGATGCCCTATACTTGCAACCCTGCATCACAAATGAATGCACATACAAATACACACACATGCGCGTGCGCGCACGTTGATGAGGAAAATCATGACATCCTATGTCTCTCCTAAGAGAGTGATAAGACATCATCCCCTTGCACCACAATCAGGAACACACAGATGTTACGTGAATTAATAACTCAATACACTTCAACTATCATAATCAATCACACCTCATGATCTAACTAGATTCGTTCGTACATGTGTTAGTATCCATAAATGATATGCATCACCTAATTATTACTTATTCATAAGAAACATAATCAAATTATGTTGTAACATTCACATTAATCATGACATAAATCAACTCTAACATCATAACAAAGTCCCATAAATATCTTACACATCCAATCACAAAGGATGGATCGGGGATGGCACTACACAAGGCGCAAGGAGAAATAATGTTTACCAAAGCATCCATACTATTCAAGTAATCTAAGGTTGCAATAATGTATCTTTATTTATTTGACATAAGAGACATGTATGCAAAAATACATATGTTAATGTGATTGTGATTTACCATAAAATTAAGATTCCATCTAAAATAATCTACTATTTTTTATTTTATATTCAACTTCAATTTTTTTATTTAATTGATATATTCATATAAATTATTATTAAATCATATTTCTTTATATGAAAAAATAAATTAATTAATGACATTAATTAGATTTATACTTTAAAAGAAACAAAAGAAGAAAACAAAATCTCAACAAGACCCATTTCCTTCACTAAATATACTAAATATATGCTTAAGAACATAATATTATAGGTATTGTTGAGTTATTAAATTGCATGTTATGAAAAGCTCCATGGCATAAAGACAGAGGAAACATCATTTTCATAAAATGACATGCTACTAAGAGATGTAGATTTGAGTCCCACATGAAACATTTAAAATGGTGCGGGGTCTCACATAAAAACAAACTTATAGCATAGGAGGACAACCACTTATTGAGGAAAAAAAGTAGTATGGCCCAACATGAGAATAGAATCATATAGACAAGAATGACCTCCAAAGTATTTGTCACTACCTATTGAAGTTTTTAAAAAGCACAAACTTATGATAATAAACATTAGAATAGGCCAAACACAAAACAAAAAAGTAGGATAATGACAATTTGTAAAACTTTGGAGGCAACCATAATTCATAATAATGCACCAAACACATAAATCCAAAAATATTAAGTGATAGTAATTTGTATAATTTAAAAGAAATTTAGTTGTATTTTTTATTTTTATTATGTTTATTTAAATATTATAATTTTTGAATTTTTTATTTTAATACATATATTTTTAATTAAAATATGGTAATTAGTTCAAGGAGTTGAATTCAATTAGTTAAAGAACTGGGTTCGTATTGCGGAGATCCGGGTTCAAATTCTAAAGAACATCTAATATGAAATAATAAGTTATGACTTTTTGTCTTCCATAATTAGTTTCTAATATAGAAATGTTTTTTAAACAAGTAAATTTCTAAGTCGTAATTCTCGATCTTCTATTAAATGACTTTATTCGAAAAACACGAATAATAGTCTTATTATTATACTTGTATGAACTTATATTGATTTCATATTATAGTACTACAAGCAAAATATCCATGAATGATTAACATTATTGAAAAAACAAATCAAATAAAACAAATCAAATAATTTCAAACTAATCAATCTTCAGATTTTATAGAAAAAAACTCAAATCCTCATTGTTGAAAAGGAAAATGCAATGAACAAGAAAGTCATCATCTTGTTTGGATGGAGCGGTTAAAGCGGGTCAAAAAGGCATTTAAAGTAATGGCGGTGGATGATGATCATGGTGAATGGGAATGATGATAAGAATTTAGAGAGATTTCTTTGTTCCCCCCGCCCTTGGAGAACCCTCATTTTTTTGTCTAATAACTATCTTGGCCCTACGTACCTTTGTCGTTCTCCACCTTCGATTTGCCATAGGAGGGACAAAAGTGTGTCTTGTGGCGGCTAACCCTTTTTCCTAGTGAACAACTCTATTTCCTTTCTATTTTCTTTCTAACTTTTCCATGTCACACTCTTCTATCTTATTCTCATCTTTGGACTTCTTCACTCCCTTAATGTGCTCTACTTTGTTTCTTCTACTTGCTCTCCTTGTCCTTCATTTCTTTTTGTCCTTTTTTATTTTTCACGCCTCATTTTTTTATTTCATTTAATAGAAGATACATAGTAGAAAATCCAAGATATAGAAGGAAAACAAAGTTTAGCAGGTATAGAGTTTTGGACTCTGCATACTTTTCTTTTTTTTGATGGTTACTTGTGGGTCCCATAGATTGTTTGGCCTCATTGATGTCGTTAAAAACATTAATTCATTCATTCAATGTTGAGAGTAGATTCTAGTGGGATGCCCCTACATCATTCAATTTTGTCAATTTCTACCTTTTTCTATGAATTGCTTTGGAGTTGATTTGGTACGTTTTTGTGTGATTATTTGTTATATTTTTCTATTTAAAGACATTCATATGTACATTCAAACATTATTCAATCATCTAAGCATCATTCAAAAATTGTAAATATCATAAGGAGAATCATTCTAGTGACAATTCAATTTGGAGCATTTAAAGGAATCAACATATACATTAGAATCATATAGGATGTTTACATACATGGGAGTGTTGGTTTAAAAATTCATGTACTACAACAAAGCGAATCCAATCAAGGTAATCAACCTAGGAGAACAATACCTTTTGATTTGATGATCTTCTCAAAGTAATTTTTTAGTACCATTAATGCTTACACATCACCAAATAACAATAATTTTAGAAAGCTCAGTTGTAAATTTTTTACATTTGCACAAATCACAACTACACCCCAAAGATCCATTCCATTTGTATGCTAAATCCTGAGTTGTAGGGTTGAATCTCAAAGAATTCTAGGTCTATGAAGAGTTTCATAATGATCAACAAATTAAATACATTAATTTTCTAAAGTATGTAAAATCTATTTCTCGCCATTTAATTTGTAAGTTCCAAGTACCTAATTCTCATTTAATTTATTTGTATTCATTAATAATAATGATCAAATTCCAACTCTCCTAGTCATCAATTATTCAAGTTAATTGTTGTTTACTATTTAATTAGCCTAGATTTATGCAAATTGGATTTTATTCCCTTACCTTTTCTAAGAACATGTTTGATCATACAATACTTTAGTGTTTTTCTTTAGGATTTATTTCTTCATTTAGTGTTTTGGATACCTTCATAATTATAAAATCATTTTTAGAGCTTACTAGGCCTACTTTATTGATATATCTTTCCTTCTAGGATTTGCGCTTCACTATGCACCCTTTATTTTTTCCCATCCATGGATACCTCATTTGGGTTTTATTTCCATATCTAATATATCATTATTTAAAATTAATTTAGAGTGATCTATATTTCCCTATCTTTCTATTTCTCATTGTCAATACCTTAATCTTCCTTTGAGGAGTGCTCATCTAAACTATGGTTATAGTTTCCCACACTAATGATATAACAAATTTCCTTGATGCTCATGTTGAGAATAATTTGGATGGTCATGATCATGGTGTCCATGTGGAGCATCAAGATTTGGAAAATGAACTTGCTACTTTAGCTAATGTTGACAATCCTACACAACTAGTAGGAACGATTCATATGTAGCATATTTATCAATTTACACCACATGTATTAGATGTATTACAAGTTGTTTGTGTTATGATTTCTTCATCTACCTCTTGTTTTAGAGCATCTAGTTATCCCCTTCTTTGGTTGTTCCATTCCATAGCATCACCCCTTTTACAATTATTATTTTATCACATAGCATTACCTTGTATCCTACCAATATTCCATTACATAGTTATTCTCCTTTATCCACCATTAATTCTCTTTGTAGCCTACCTCTCGATTACACCAATCCCACCGTACCACATCCCACATTATGTTTTATACCTCCATCCCCATTTTATCCATTTCTACTACCCTATATATTCCTCGCTCTAATTCTTCTCCATGCCTACACACTTGATCATGTTTCCCTCTTTATTCCTCTTTCTAACCCATTGCCTCTTCCATTCTTCATACTCATACATATATCCACTATTGTGCCTTGCATACATGCCCCATCAGAAACAAAAACGCCCTTTCCTTTTTCTCACCTTTTTTCTTGTCATTTCCAGTCCTTCTCACCCTAGGGGTGTTCTTGAAATAATTCTTCTTTTAGGTTCTAGGGGCCTAAAATTGATCAAGTCTTTATCAGGGCTAAAATGACGCCATTTAAAACGAAGGTTAAATATGTGAAGAGGTTGAAAATCCGTTATAAAGTCTAAGTCTGAGAAGGTTGTTAAAATTTGGGAAAAATTAGAAATTCGGAGAACCTTAAAATTGTGGAATCCCCGAAAATGACTAGAAACCCGATAAATTGCTTTAGTAGACATAGACAAAAGAAAATTAGGCAAAAAAGTAAGTCAAGGAAAAAACCAACTTGTGGATGTTTCCGTGAATCCCACGAATCCCCAACAATGGATAAACCCCAATTCCATGAAGGGGATCGATCCCCCAAAATGCTCATTCCTCGACACAACTCAAAACCCGAGAAGAGTGCAAAATGAACTAAAATGCTAAGCATCAATGAAAATCGAAGAACGTATACAGTCGGGAATTGATGTGTAGAAGGTTAATTCCATGGGACACATAAATCCTCGAAATGGTCAAAAGCTTGAAATCCAAAAACAAGGTAAAACCCCAAAATTATCTAAAATGCTCTTAATTTGAGCAAATTAGGTTAAATTTCCACAAATGTTTAATAGTGATGTTATTATTTGATGTGAATATGAAATTGTGCGATTCTTTTCATGATTTTCGGATCAATGGATTATGTTACTAACCCTAAATTTTTGCTAATCCATTTAAAGTAATTAGATTTATATTTTTTACATATCGAATGTCTCATAAGGTAGAAGATACTACTAAGGTGATCAAGATGAAGTACAAATAAACAGATGTTATTCAAGAGTCAAGGATAGTGTCCCACTGACAATAAATTGGAGATACAAATTAGGACATATTGAAATTGAAGATTTCAAGAAAATAATGTATGGTTCTATTCCTACAACTAAGGCCAAGAAGATGGTAAAGAATGGAGTAGCACAAGAAGTTGGCTTCCCTCCTTCCATTCTAAATTGTGAGCTAATAGTTTAATGTGCAAGGGACTACATGCATGGAACGAGGTTGATAGTGGTAGGTAGAAGAGTAATGACAAGTTCAACAAAGGAAGCAATTGCAGAAGCCTTTGACATCCCCATCCATTCTAAAATGATATATATTCAAATGGATAAAGAAAGGGAAACATGCAATCAAGGTCCATATAGGTGCAAAGAGATCATAAATTCAAACTAGCTTAAGAATCCAAGGCCTCATTTCTCCAAGATGCCCAAAAAGAAGTTGTACAAAAGTGAATATTCATGAAGAACATGGAGACATGGTGACTTTATTGAGTAGAATTATGGGCTTGTCTCAGTCTTCCCTATTTGAATAATGGATGTTCTATTACATTGAGGAAGTCTTTAAAGGAGAAAAAATGATCGATTGTGCATAAGTAATCGGTGATAATTTGCACAAGCAATTGACACATGTAGAAAAAGTAAGACCCTTCACCATGACTTCATATGTGGTGTAAATGCCCCCAAGGCAATACATATATACAGTGTTAACTTACCTTGTCCAAGTAGGCAACAATGATGGAGAAAATAAAGTGCATGAATTTTATCTTCGATTCCATTTTCACAATCTCTCTCAGTATGAAAGAGTAAACGATGCATTTACAATGTACATAGTAAGAACCTTGCTAGGAGGTACACATCATAGGTTATCTAAATGTCAATGGAGTTAGTAAAGCAATATGATTCTCATGTATCTCATTTCAATATCTTTTTTATTTGTATTAATCAATATCATTTCTCATGTTCATGCAAGATCATGTTTCAACATGCTCATGTTGCAACATTATCTTGTGGAAGGCATGTTTCTTGGTTGATCCTTTGAAGTATGCACAACTTCATTATGGGTTCATTATCATTTCAATAGTATGCATGTATTTAGGGGAACTTGTAATAGATTTTTAATTTCTCTCGTCACATTTGTTTACATGGATGCAAATAATGTTTGATAAATCTCACAACATTTTAAAAACATTGTAAACTTTGTAATGATCATTTATTTCTTATATATGGATTTGTACATAATAAATTTAAACAATTAAGTATATTTTATGTCTAATTCTTACTCTCTAATGCATTTATGTTGAGATCACCCCTTAATATTTTTCTTTATTATTTATCCCCCTTCTAAGCTATGACTTTATTAACCATTTGAATTGGCATCGGTCCTAGGAAATAAATGATCCAATCATACTAGTAAACAAACAAAATCATTAACCAATCATTGAAGTTACTTTTATTATTTCTAAAATTCATGGTATAGCTATACAAATAAGGAAACTACTATCTTTGAACATTATTAGTTAAAATATTATATGATTCATTTCCTTGTGTTGTCATCTTGCATATTTTGCAATGATGTTACTATCAACTCTAAATGATGTCTATGCACATTTGACTAGTCTTTAACCAGTGATAGATTTTGGATTTGAACTTTCCCTAAATATAACTACAAATCTATTTTATTATTTTACCTTTTTGTACCTTTAATACCATTTAGGATCACTTCTAGGAATACTCTTCTAGGTTTAGGCTAAGCCTAAAGTGTAGGAGAGCTTATTTAGTCTTGTTCATTCAAATTTAACCCTCCATAAGCTATAGATGAACCTTGCTCTTACTTTAATGAAGATAACACCTATATTTTAAATTTAAATAATGTTATATGATCTTGGAGTAGTATTTTTGGGACACAAAAACTCTCACCATATAAATCCTTGTCCAAATCCTCTTTCTTACTTTGTGATACCCTTTTCCATCTCCCTTTTTCCTCCTTTACTAGAACACCTTAGATTTTCCTATACTTCTATTATTTTTCCATCTCATGTTTTTGCACACATAATATTCACCCTCATGTAGATTTGCATACACTTTCCTTTCTCTTATAATGTGTTTTTCTAGCTAAAGTTAAAATAAACCTAACAAGGGATTGAATAAGGTAATCTCATATACAACACATCCAATTTTTATGTTTATAGATTAGATCTATCATTTCTTGCATTTTGGACTAAGAAAAGACTACTTCTAAACTATAATATGGTTTTATGTTGTATACATAGTTTCCTATAAAAATCTAGGATGGTTAGACAAAAGGATATATACACCCCTTAGCACTTCAACTATGCCCTCAAAGCATCAAAACCTTGCTATTTTTTTATAATATTGAACACATGACCTTTAAATTTCACTTACAACATCTAATAGTCATTTTGAGTTCATTTATTCGCTATCCTATTATGTTAGCATTATATTATATTACTATTACAGCCTATCTATGTATAAGAGCATGTCCCTAAACTCATCCTTATACATATAAATATGAGGTATTGTAAGATATCTAATACTAATGAAAATTGGTTTTTGTGGCCTATGGTGACCTTTGGTGTATTCTACTCAATAGGAAGGCAATTCTACAAGAACAAATTATTCAAACCTTTCACCACCATCCTCCATTTGTCTTACCTGTAAAGTTTTCACTCTAACAAGGATATAAATAGAAATCCTCTCAAGTTTTTAAGTAACTCTATCAAGCCACATGTTGGCTCTTAACTCACCAATACTTACTTTTGTTAGTTGATGATGTTTTTCATGATTTCTTATTCTTGTACATCTTCACCCACTATTCCTTCTTTAATATTTGATCCCTCACATGATATCATTCAATCCTCTTTTCCTTATCCAATTCACACCTCAAATTATTCCCTCGCCGTTTTTGTTGTTCCACCCTTTTTAACAACTATCTCTTTTATATCATTTCTATTCTTAAAAATAATACAATCCATTTTTTTGTGAGCCTATCAAGTAACCATTTTTTTTATTCCACCTAAACATGAAGAAAGGTCTTACATACAATATGCTAACCCTCTTGATCATATCCTCCCCATTCTCTTGAGATCTTAGCTAATTACTCTTCCTCTTACATGTGAAAGAATTTCCAAGAAAAGTCATGACACATCTTATACCTATTATACACATGCTATTGACCATTATGTTCTTGTGATGCAAAGCATCCTCCAAGTGGGAGAGAATCTCTTCCAAATTTTTAATTTCTCATTTGCTGGGAAGAGCAGTGGAGAGCTAAATTTAGCTAATTTGAGCTGGGGTAAAAGTAATGGAAGGGAATATTGTTTTTTTTAGTTCTTTTCTGTTTTTGGTGTGGGTTGTTGCAGAGGTTGTCATAGCATTTAGAGCAGTAGGTTTTTGAGTTGGAAGGGGGGACTATCTTGGGAAAAAGAGGAAGTGTTGTTGGAGGTATGATAGAATTATTTTGGTGGTTTTTTTTTTGGGTCTTGAGGGTAGATAATAAGGCTTACCAGTTTCAGGTTTGAGGATAGTTTGAGATTTGAGTGGAATGTTTATTTTGGAAAACCAATAGGCTAATCTCATTGTTATGTTAACTAATTCATATTGTACAATGATAATATCTTTGATTTTGTTGCATTAGTTGGTGTTCCAAAATCTATTTTCTTTCCTGGTTTGTTTTGAATCAAGTTTGCAAAGGTATTAAATTTTTTTGTAGGTGTTGTTGTGAAGGTTCACCTTGTTCTTACATTAGTGGTATCAGAGCCAGAAGATTTTGAGCATGCAGAAAGATTCGCCAAAGTGAGGTAGTTTGTACCAGGACTTGAGGGTTGGATTGTGTGAGAGATTTGTTGTATGTGTACAAGCAACTTGCAAGAAGAACATTTTAGAGGGTTTGAGGAGTTGAGGCTCTTGCAGGTGTAAATAGATACCAAATGTGAGGCAGTTTACATGTGCGAGACTGAGGGTTTGAAAAAGAGAAGATTGATGTAAAGTAAGTATTTCCTATTACACAATGAAGGGAATAGATGTGAGACCAAGAGTCCAGATTTTGGACTTAGAAGAAAGAATCAATTTCTATATACTTTAGAAACATATAATAGAGATAAGAAAAATAGCATGTATGATTGATGAGATAGAAGAAACAATGGAAGGGACTTTTGGAATTTTGATTAAAAGACATAGTGATATTGGAATAGAGGAGGAGAATATCAATGAAAAGAACAAGATTGTAGATATGAAAGAGATGGTGCAAAATGGGATGAATGATCTCATGAATAAAGTGTCCATATTGACAGAGCTAATAAGAGTTATGAATAGAATTTTAGAGTTCAGTTTAGAGGAAACTAGAGAGGGAAGTGAGAGTTATCTTGAAAAGGTGACAACATCAAGTGTTGTGGATTTGAGCAGTACAACAGAGAGTGATAATGGTATCATATTTGGTCATAGGTTTGAAGATGGAGGTGTGATTGACTAAATGCCTAAAGAAGGTAAAGGTATTGTAGTCACATAAATCTGTCCAGTTTAATTAAATGAATATTTGTTATTTATTTGATTAAAAACCCACTAGCCATCAATTAATTAAATTAACATTTAATTAATTCATCTTCTAATCATTCTCCTATTAATTAAATAAATTATTCAATTTATTTCAATTAATTCAAAATCACAATCAATTAAATGAATAAATTCTATTTATTCAATTTAATCCCCTTTTCCTCTTTTAAATAAATTAAATAAAACATTTATTTAAATTATTAAATCCCCCCCACTTGCATTCTCCTAAAAATGCAACTTGGAACCACAAGTTGAAATAAATTAATTTTATTTTAATTTAAATCCTATTTTCCCTCACCCACCAAACCCACTAGCAATCCTAACCCCCTTCTAGATTCTTCTAAACCCTTCCTAATTAGCCCAATCCATCCCCTAATTATTGTCACATTCCTAAGCAACTTGGAGTCACTTCTCAAAGACTTCAAAGTCTTTGAAAAGCATTAAATGTTTTGTGTGTTCAACAATTTAACCTCTAAAGTCTTCCAAACCACTTATGGCTCTTACATGACCATTAATGTTTAAATCGACTTGCACCCATGGTTAGAGACTTTGACCCCTAAACTCAACCCTCATGTAACCCATGTGTCTCCTCAAGCATTTATTTCTTTGACCATGGTTATCCATTTAACCTTTGCACAAGAGTTTATCCATTGGATATGTGTGGGGGAAAAAGCGAGACTAGGTTAACATGCCCTAATCCTACCTCTTGTCACACATTACAGAATACGAAAGAGCCTAGAGGTATCGCAAAATTGGCTACTTCTTTTTGTGAAAGAGAGAGCCACGGGCTACCTATTAGGGTTTCTATTCCTTTGTTGTATTTGAAAGGTAAGATTATGCAAGTTCAATTCCTAACCCTAAAATGCAAGTATGAGCTAACAACAAGATTGCAGGATTGAACTTAAACAATGGAAAGCTGTAAACACAAGGATAAAACAAGAATGCAAATGCGTACCCGGAGTCAAAATCTGAGGGGAAATGTTCGGGACGGGGGCGCGGGCGCCACTGTCCTGATTCTGCACCTGAAACTGCACCTGAAACTGCTATTTTGCACTCTGGAAAACTGTCTCGAATGCTATCTGTCAGGAGGACCAGGGCGCCCAGCGCCTCTATCCCAGGGACCAGGGCGCCTAGCGCCCCTGTCCTGACAGGACCAGGGCGCCCCACGCCCCTATCCTGGTATTCTGCTCTGCAATTTGGTGTGGAGTGCTGTCTCGACCTGCTTTTTCGGGATCTGCAACCTGTGGCGTCGTTCGAGTCTCGAAACCTGCACTTATATCTGAAAAAGGTGTTTGGGCGGCTATATAGGGTTTTGCCTTAGTCAAACCCCTGCTTCGGTGATTTCCACCTCCATGAATAGCCAAGTTGTATTGTAAAAGTAATGTGTGTGCAGACCTTGTGTGTGTGCAAGATCTAAAATGCAAGTAAGCAAACTAGAGCAACCTAGAAAGTAAACCCTAATTTCTTGTAAATGATAATGTAAATGCTCTAAATCAAGATGCAAAGTGATCTAAAGCATGAATAAATGAGATATTGAAGCTTATGCAAAGACATGAAAACAACATGAAATCATACCCAACCCTCAAGGGAGTGGTACAAGCCAATCTTCAGTCGGCAATCTCCTATTGTTCTTCAATGTCTTCCAAGCCCTAAATGGATGAATGGAATTGATAAATGCTTGATAGAGGGATGTTGTAAGTTGTTGAAGTCTTCAAAGATAAGCTCTTTTGCTGCATATGAGGTTCCTAAAAACAAAATTCCGATCCCTTCAAATGAAGAAAGAGAGCTCTTATGTATGAAACCCTAGGTCGCAATTTCGTCTTTTGGCCGACCTAGAGATTGAATATCCCACCAATTTCTTGGGGTTAAGCTTTATTTTATGATTGGATCGTGCTCCTAAAATTTCAAGAAAAATGTCCGGGACCGTGTGCACTCCGGGTGCCATGGTCCCGGCAACTTTTCACCAAATTTTCAGGGCCGTCAGATATGATGATTTTAGAGAGAATCCCGAAGTTACAGGTGATTTTGAGATGTTTTGACCCCCGAAATCAAGCCCCCAAGTTCGAAATAGGACTTAATTAGAGTTTTCGATTAGATGATGCATTGGAGGAATCACATGAAAAGGGGCACACTTTAATGAAAGGGCTCGACTTTATGATGTGAAGGATGATGAAATAGGACCTTAGACCTAATTAATTTGATTAATTAAGTGCTAAAGGGGAAATGTAATGCAAAATGCAACTGCGCCAAGGCGGGTGCTAAACTAGGTGTTAAATTGTACTGACTTAGCAAGTGCGTACAATTTACGACGCTACATTTAGCCCCCACTTTAGCGGTCATATGAGTACTACGTGCATATGCAAGCTAAAGTACAGAAAGTAAACATCATTTGAAAGAGGATATATCCATAAGTTGTCGGACGAAGCCCGCAGCGGTATCTGCAGTACACAGTTAGGAACCACACCCTACAAAACACACGTTAGATCACAAAATCACCTAATGCTTACTAAGGAAATTGATGAAACTTGTGAGTAGCTATATGCCCCCCCTGTTTCGACTTGCTTATTAGGGAGGTGAAACAGGGTAGCATGTTTACTTATGACAAATTGTGTAAGAGAGTATTGATGAGGGATGTTCACTGAAAAGGCTTCATCAGAGCACTTTTTGGAACATCCCGAGAGTAGGGGAGCGAAAATACGATTCCTACGCAACAAACAGTTCGAAACTCGCATCTCCCAAACTCAAGTTATGATGAAATGAGTGATAGAGGAAAATTAGGGTTTTGAAAGTAAATGTAAAAGAATGAAAGTATATACCTTTGAAAGTGACATTTGCATTTGTCACTTTGTTGATTCTGAGTACTGTTCATTGCAGTGGAGCCCACATAGCCATCATCATGCCTTCACGACGACCGGAGTGTCCCACGAGGATTGAGATCATGCGGCAGGCCGTGATCGATGACGAGCCACTGGACGAGGTGAGTTGACTGAACTTTGACTTTTGATTTTCTGCATTTTGACTTTTTGTGATCGTTTGCGGGCCCTGGAACCTGACCGTGGGTCCCACACAGGGCGCCATGGTCCCTGTAGGGTGCCATGGTCCCCTCAGGGCGCCATGGTCCCTTCAGGGCGCCATGGTCCCTGACAGGGCGCCATGGTCCCTGACAGGGCGCCATGTTCCCAATCAGGACTTGGCGAGAGATGCCAGGGTTAGCATACGATGTTCGATAGTTTGCATGAATGATTTTTGATGATTGAGTACTGATTATAGTTATGTTTTTGTGATGCAGGGTCTCCCGTACATGAGAGAGCACACGGTGGGGTAGATTCTTTGCAGTTTGCGAGATCAGATTCCCCGACTTACTCAGGCAGAGAGAGACACCTTGTTGATAGTAGGTTTGTGGTTTATGATTCTTATGCCGGCCATCCGATTTCATCTCGCGATGCTGATGGCACTCATGGAGCGATGGGATCCTAACACATGCACATTCCAGCTTCCAGTAGGGGAGATGATGGTGACACTTGAGGATGTGTACCGCATTCTTCACCTACCGATCAGAGGAGCTACCGTGACATATGCGACCGATCGGTCAGTAGAGGATCATCAGAGGGAGCAGGTATATTGTATAGGGAGAGTCATGCCAAGTGAGATGAGAGGTCGTATCATGGTCAGCTGACTCTTACATCCTACAAGAGAGGTGCCCCTCATGAGACGTCTTATGATAGCTATCATTGCACTAGCTGTCTACCCTAACGGGCGAGGTACACACATGCATGGGGGTCTCACATGGTGCATCAGGGCTATGGAGAGACACAGGAGAGTATATGCCTGGGGTCGGAGTATGCTTGCACATCTCTATCACGACCTCGAGGAGTATGTTTTTGGACAGGGTTGCAGCTTGATGACATGCACACTTCTGCAGGTGTGGATATTTGAGCACTTTACATGCACCAGGCCTGTCGGCTATTCGATGAGTACGGCTAGCGAGCGACCTAGGGTATTTGCTTATCCACTTACCAGCAAGTGGAGATTTGGAGATCTATTGTATTGGAGAGTGATAGTTGACAGATTGACAGCTGAGGTGACTGTGTGGAGACCATATCTGCGGATGCACAGATGGGATGGGATGGAGAGACAGTTAGCATGCTTACAGAGGAACCGCCTACTGAGAGGGCGATATCCACACATCATAGTCCCATTCTACTTTGACCGAGTACGGAGGCAGTTTGGGCTAGAGCAGTGTGTTCCAGCCGATGTGCCCATCTACACTCGACACTCCCGAGTCCTTCCCAGACCCAGAGCAGTAGCGAGACCTATGATAGATGATATCGAGATCACAGATATAGAGGGGTCCGACCAGGATGTGGTCACTGATTATGCTGCAGATCCCGGGGCATAGCGCAGGTATCCCTCATGGTTTATGAGATCATACCCAGGGCCTATCTTTCCACCAGATCATCTGACAGGCCATCCAGGCCCATGGAGACATGGAGACCGAGATGAGGATCAGGGATCCAGGTCGGAGGAGGGAGAGGGTCATGAGGAAGCAGGAGATCCTGATCCACCCACAAAGGATCAGCCTAGTGCCGAGGACGAGGAGGACGAGGATGACGATGAGGAGGAGAGAGATGATGATGAGGATGGGGATGACGAGGAGGAGGAGGATAGAGATGATGAGGAGGGGTCAGATGCTGCTCCCCACGATTCAGGAGATGATACTATAGCCCTGGATCCTCCTCTTATTCCCCAAAAGGGGGAACATGAGGCGATACAGAGACCTGTTTCTAGTACGGGCCAGCTACACCCATTGTGCACAGATTGTTCGAGCGTGGGGAGCCTAGTAGTTCCCAGTCACAGATGCTACCATATCACGATCCCTACTGGCGTGAGGGAGATCCAGGTATAGTAGGTTTAAATTGATTGATTAATGTTTTGATGATATAAAATGGTACTAATACAAAATCTGTTCCACTGCTACAGCTAATGTGCAGGAGTGGCGCTCCTTGATCCAGCAAGCAGTGACAGATATCTCCACGACAGGGCAGATCCCTAGTTCCTCACAGGTTGCTTATAGACCTCAAGGGATCGCGGGTCAGCATGATGATTTGTTTTCCCCATTTCGAGTACGGGTAGAGATATGGAGGGAGAGAGAGCGAGCTCTATCAGGGGACCTTCAGCGAGCACAGCGTGATCTAGCAGCAGCTCTGGCCGAGGCTACCTCGTATCACGCTATCCTTATGGATAGGGATCGTAGGAGTTCCTCTCGGAGCCATTCATGATCTATATCACGGTATACGCCTATAGGTCCACCTGCACGGCCGGATCAGGAGGGAGCATCTAGTCGTCACTCTCCGGCCACCAGCCCTAGGGATAGAAGATGATTTTATGATGTAGGGTAGGTCATATTTTGGGTGTATAGGGACCTACCTTTGTATACTGATCCACACACACACACACACACACACACACACACATATATATATACATGCTTCTTTATTTCAAACATGTTATCTTTAATGCCTAAACAATGTGTATTGTGATTAAAGTTAATACATTTGGTAAGTGTACATGTATGTTCTGAATTTAATTTCCATGTGATTGATTTCTCAATGCTCCATGATTAAATTGATACATGTGTGACTTAATTAAAATATTTAATCAAGTACTACATTGATGATAGGGAAGAAAAATATGTGTTAAGCCTAAGAATCATATAACTAATGTGATTTAATTTGAATTAAACACAACATGACACGATTCAACTTAACACATAAAGATATTGTATAATATGTCAACATAATGAAAAATGTAAATCTTTTGCAATTTACATAAAATGAATTCAAGACAAACCATAAAGTAAAGAAACACGCTTGTCAGGAACGAAGCAATATAGATTAAACAAACATCATTTAATTCCATTTGCTCTAACAAAGATATGCTAACATATTATCCAATTTTGAAGAAGTGAGAAAGGAAATAGATGAATGATAAGGAATGAGGAATTAAGCATAGTATCTATGCAAGTGCATAGCGTTTATAGGGTCTTTAAGAGGCGTACCATCTACATCCGCTATTTTGTAAGCACCTGATCCATAATCTTCAATAACAATATACGGTCCAAGCCAATTAGGACTGAATTTTCCCTTTTCTTCAGGTAAGGCATTTACATTGCGTTGATTCTCATAGAGCACTAAGTCACCCACTGAGAAGGAACGTTGAATAACCTTATCATTATAGCTTCATTGTAGAGTTTTGTGATACGCTTGAATATGCTCAAGAGCATTTATACGCTGTTCATCAAGCATCTCAAGCTGTTGAAGTCTTTGTTCTCTATAGGAGTCATCATCTACTATACCTCTGAGAGAAACTCTGAGTGACGGAATCTCTAATTCTAAAGGCATAATAGCATCAGCACCATAAACAAGATTATAAGGAGTAGTTCCCGTGGCAATTCGTACACTCGTTTGGTAGGCCCAAAGAGCATAGATTAGCTGAGTACTCCAATCCTTACCATGCTTGTTCACGGTTTTACGAAGAATTTGTTCGATTATTTTATTGGATGATTCGGCTTGACCATTTGATTGAGGATAGTATGGTGTAGAAAATCAATGTTTAATATGATATTTATTGAGGAATTGCTTCACGTCTTTATTCTTAAATGATGTCCCATTATCAGAGATTATAGTGGAAGGTATCCCAAATCGAGAAATAATGTTTTCTAGAAGAAATCGACAAATCACTTTGGCTGTAGTGGAGCGAAGAGGAACAACTTCTACCCACTTTGTAAAGTAATCTGTTGCGGTTATAATGAAAATATGTCCTTGAGATGAAGGAGGAGAGATTTTACCGATGAGATCCAACCCCCATGCAGAGAAAGGCCAAGAAGCTACCTGAGAATGGAGTTCTTGGGCAGGAGCATGAATCAAATTATTGTGTTGTTGACATTGATGACATTTCTTAACAAATGAAAAAGAATCCTGCTGCATAGTTTGCCAATAATATCCCATACGAAGTAATCTTTGAACCAAGGATTTACCTCCAAAATGCCCCCCACAGGCACCTGAATGCGCCTCTTCAAGAGCAATAGGGATTTCTGATTTGTTAAGACAGCGAAGGAGAAGACCGTTATAACCCCTTCGGTAAAGAACATTAGAAAGAATGATATATCTAGCGGACAACTTGCAAACTCTAGCCCTGGTGTTCCTATTGGCGGAATCAGGAAAGGTACCATCAGTCAAGTATCTTACGATAAGTGAGTACCATTCATCTGAGTCTATGAAGTCGCAACATGTCACCAGGCTGGAATCATCTACAATAGCTGGAGAAGTAAGGTTGTGAATAACAAATTTAAGATCAACCACAGGGTCCTATAAAGATACAAGAGAAGCCACACATGCCATTGCGTCCGCATGTCGATTATCTTTTCGAGGAACAGGTTCTATGGTGTAAGAATCAAATTTTTGTAACAAAGAGATAGCAAGGTCTTTATATTGTGATAACTTGTCTTGTTTTGCTTGATACAGTCCTGTTACTTGTCTTATAATCAGTTGAGAATCTCCAAAAATATGTATGTGTTTTATATTCAGAGCTAAGGCTGCCTTTATTCTTGCTATAAGAGCCTCATACTCAGCAATGTTATTGGTACATAGGAAATTGAGACGATAAGATAAGGGAATAGACTTCTTTGTAGGAGAAATCAGAACAACACCTGCCCCCGATCCCGTACGACACTTAGAGCCATCAAAATACAACTCCCAAGTTTCATCTTTCTCTGTACAAAGAATGAAGTCGTCAGGAAAAGACTCAAGGTTAGGGAAGGAGAAAGGTGAAGGGGCCTCAGCTAGGTGATCGGTCAACGCTTGCCCTTTAATTGCTCTTTGTGAAACAAATTTAAGGTCAAATTCAGTTAACATCATAACCCACTTAGCTAGGCATCCTGATAAATCAGTTTTAGAGAAAAGATGCTTCAATAGATCAAACTTTACCATGATGTGGACTTCTGAGTTTAAGAGATAATGTCTCAATTTCTGAGTTGCAAACACTAAGGCCAAGCATTGTCTTTCTATCGCAGAATATTGGGTCTCATAATCGAGTAAGGTACGACTTATATAATAAACTGGACACTCCTTACCATCTTTATCATGTTGTGCCAATAATGCTGCAAGAGCATGAGAGGAAGCAGCTGTATAAAGAAGAAAGGGTTTAGAAGGTTCGGTCGGTCGAAGGATAGGAGGATTAGCCAGATACACTTTTAAATCTTCAAATGCTTGCTGACAATCTTCATTCCATTGAAAAGTGATATTCTTTTTGAGAAGCTGAGTAAAAGGAAAAGTACGATCCGCAAGTTGAGATACAAACCTACGAATAGCTTGAATCTTTCCTTGTAAGCTTTTGAGTTGAGACACATTTCTAGGAGGTGACATGTTGACAATAGCATCTATTTTCTTAGTATCCACCTCAATCCCACGATGCGAAACTATGAATCCTAAGAGTTTTCCACTATCCACACCAAAAACACATTTTCGGGGATTCAAGCACATGTGATATTTATGAATTCTTTCAAAGATTTGACGAAGGATCTTAATATGATCTATGCGAAGAATGGATTTGGCTAAAACATCATCAACATAGTCTTCTAAAATCTTATGCATGTAATCGTGAAAGATAAGGGTCGTCGCTCGTTGATAAGTTGCACCAGCGTTTTTAAGTCCGAAAGGCATCATTATCCAACAAAACGTACCCCAAGGAGTGGTGAAAGCGGTTTTGAATTGATCTTGAGGGTTAATGAAAATTTGATTGTATCCTGAAAAACCATCCATGAAGGATAACAAGGCATTTCCTGCCGTAGAATCAACTATCATGTCAATGTTTGGAAGAGGGAAATCATCTTTTAAAGAAGCCTTATTTAAATCTCGGAAATCGGTGCACATTCTTATTTTATTATTTGGTTTAGCCACAACGACAATATTTGAAATCCATGGGGAATAATCAATAGGGCGGATAAATCCAGCCTCAAATAACTTTTCAATCTCAGCCTTAACAAGCAGAGCCACCTTAGGATTCATTTTTTGAATCTTTTGTTTCACGGGCTTAGCATCAGGAACTAAGACAATGTTATGAGTAACAATCTTAGGATCTATACCAGGCATGTCAGAGTATGTCCAAGCAAAGATCTCAGGGAATTCATGCAATAAATCTTCATATTGTTTATGTTCCTCTTCATCCAAACATTTTCCAATTTTAATAACTTTTTCTTCATTGCAAGGATCCATCTTAACATTAGTGGTGTCACTAATGAGAAGATTACTTTGTTGAGGAGTATCCTTTAACTGAGGGAATTCTTTCACAATCTCATCATTATCGATCTCTTTTCCAAAATAGGCTTCAGTGTTCAAACAATAAGGGAGTCCCCTATTGTGGTGATAACGAGGAAGAGTATCATATGCTCCTAAAAATTCAGCTAAAGCATCATCGGTAGGGAAAACATCAAAAGCACAAGCACACGAAGGATCCTCATCAATGTACTCGGGGTGTTGCATTGATAGAGATGTAGAAATAGTATTAACACTAATACATGGTCTCTTAGAAGCTTTAGTATGCTTGCAGGGATTATAGCCAAGTCCAAAGGCATAATTGTGAAGATTATTCTCTAGAGGAACTTTTATCCCTTGTTCGTGAGCCCCACAACCATTTCCATGATACCCATGCTTAGCAAAAATGCGAAAACCACGACCATAACGATCAGCCATTTCAGAAAGAGAAGGCGGTTTTTCATAAGACAAAGAATCAAACTCTTCAAAATTAGAGGTGTGAGGAGAAGAAGTTTGAGAAGTGGCCACAAAATTATTGCTCATAGGCTCAGGTAATGTTGATTGATTTTTAGCTTCTTCCTTCTTTTCAACTTTAAGCTCTCTAGAAGGAACCTTATATTCACCTACAAAGGTGGGATTAAAATCAAGGGATCCCCAATCGTCGTCTGCGAGAACCTTCTCAGGATCAAAATCCCTCTTATGTGTAGTTTCAAGTCGAGAAGAGTCTTCTTCAGGAGCTCCAGACTCATCCAAAGAATTTTGATCATTAGAGAGTGAGGATTCATCGATAGGTATCTTGTTTAAAGAGTCATCACTAGACGAGGAAGGCTTAGAAGAACCCCCTTTGGAAGTAGATGTTTGTAAACAAGCTTGGAAATTAGTATCACCTATCAAGGTATATGTCTTATTGTTATAGATAAATTTGACTTGTCTGTGCAATGTAGAGGGGACAACTTGTATACTGTGAATCCAAGGTCTCCCTAATAACAAGTTGTATGTTAGATTTCCCGACATAACATGGATAGGAGTAGGCAAAGTAACAGGCCCCACTGTGATGGGTAAGGTGATAGTACCTAATGAAGTTTTAGCCACATTATCAAAGCCTCGAATAGGACGAGAGTCTGGCTCAATTAAGGATGTATCCACATTCATCTTATGCAAAAGATTAATGCTACACACATTAAGACCAGAGCCATTATCTACTAGTGTTCATCTTATAGCAGTGTCTTTCATGATAACCACAATCATCAAGGGATCATATTGATGTTGAATTTCACTAGTGGGCAACTCATCTTGGGTAAACACAATTTGAGCTTTAGGATTCATCATAGAGTTAACCAAAGATGCTATATTACTAGATGTATTCGGTGGAGGAACATTCAAATCTTTCAAGGCATCTTGTAACATTCCATGATGAGCGGAAGAAGTTTGAATCAAATCCCAAAGGGATATCTTAGCAGGGGTAACTTTAAGTTGTTCTATCAGATCATATTCCTTACTAAGAACTTGTGAAATACGTGGAGCTTGCGGAAGAATTGGTTGAGGATTCGGAAGAGAAACTGGAATAACAGGAGGAGGACTAGGCTGCCTATTATTTCTGGTGTGATAAGTATGGGCAACCGCATGATAACTCTCTCTAGTTATTTGCTTGCCATAACTATAAGGACTTATAGGTTTTCTTCCTTGCACAATGATGATTGGTTTATTTGGAGTACGAAAGGAATCATGATCATACCCTCCTTGGACAGTAAGGAGAGGTGATTTAGGAACTTGAAAGGTGGGAGAAGGATAAGCACCTTGGACTTCAAAGAGAGGCTTTTTATGCTCATTCAAGTTTATCATGTTAACCAATTTAGAAGTCTTGTTCTTGTTTAAAGATTTCGATAAAGCCACAAAGTCATCAAGAGCATCATCCAACAAAGCATGATCATATCTATTAAAAGGTTTATCTTTTGGTTCAAAAGGAGACATCTCCTCATAGAGGGGATTATTGAAAACAACCATGTTACTAGATTCAGTGGAAGAGTGGATAGGAATGTACCCTTGAGAGGACTCATTCAACTTATCTTTCTCATCACAACGAAATGGCATAGTAACAAGGTTTATGAGTTTTTGGTAAAATGAAGGTTTGGCATCTTTAGGGTTCAAAAACTCATCTAAAGATTCATCTAATTCATCTTGGCTATACTCATAATAATCATCATAAGCATGAACATTTTGCAAATAAAAGTCTAACATTTTGAAATAAAAGTTGCATGAAAATTTAAACACACAATGCAAAGAAACACACTCTTTTTAATGAAAATGAAATGAAAACACACTAAATCTAGATCTAGATCTAATAAACACAATGCAAGAAGAAGCAATGATAGTTTCACGTCGGGTTCACCAAAATGTGTGGGGGAAAAAGCGAGACTAGGTTAACATGCCCTAATCCTACCTCTTGTCACACATTATGGAATACGAAAGAGCCTAGAGGTATCGCACAATTGGCTACTTCTTTTTGTGAAAGAGAGAGCCACGGGCTACCTATTAGGGTTTCTATTCCTTTGTTGTATTTGAAAGGTAAGATTATGCAAGTTCAATTCCTAACCCTAAAATGCAAGTATGAGCTAACAACAAGATTGGAGGATTGAAATTAAACAATGGAAAGCTGTAACACAAGGATAAAACAAGAATGCAAATGCATACCCGGAGTCAAAATCTAAGTGGAAATGTTCGGGATGGGGGCGCGGGCGCCACTGTCCTGATTCTGCACCTGAAACTGCACCTGAAACTGCTGTTTTGCACTCTAGAAAACTGTCTGGAATGTTGTCTGTCAGGAGGACCAGGGCGCCCAGCGCCTCTGTCCCAGGGACCAGGGCACCCAGTGCCCCTGTCCTGACAGGACCAGGGCGCCCCACGCCCTTGTCCTGGTATTCTGCTCTGCAATTTGGTGTGGAGTGCTGTCTCGACCTGCTTTTTTCGGATCTGCAACCTGTGGCATCGTCCGAGTCTCAAAACCTGCACTTATATCTGAAAAAGGTGTTTGGGCGGCTATATAGGGTTTTGCCTTAGTCAAACCCCCGCTTCGGTGATTTCCACCTCCACGAATAGCCAAGTTGTATTGTAAAAGTAATGTGTGTGCAGACCTTGTGTGTGTGCAAGATCTAAAATGCAAGTAAGCAAACTAGAGCAACCTAGAAAGTAAAACCTAATTGCTTGTAAATGATAATGTAAATGCTCTAAATCAAGATGCAAAGTGATCTAAAGCATGAATAAATGAGATATTGAAGCTTATGCAAAGACATGAAAACAACATGAAATCATACCCAACCCTCAAGGGAGGGGTACAAGCCAATCTTCAGTCGGTAATCTCCTATTGTTCTTCAATGTCTTCCAAGCCCTAAATGGATGAATGGAATTGATAAATGCTTGATAGAGGGATGTTGTAAGTTGTTGAAGTCTTCAAAGATCTGCTCTTTCGCTGCATATGAGGTTCCTGAAAACAAAATTCTGATCCCTTCAAATGAAGAAAGAGAGCTCTTATGTATGAAACCCTAGGTCGCAATTTCATCTTTTGGCCGACCTAGAGATTGAATATCCCACCAATTTCTTGGGGTTAAGCTTTATTTTATGATTGGATCGTGCTCCTAAAATTTCAAGAAAAATGTTCGGGACCGTGTGCACTCCGGGTGCCATGGTCCCGGCAACTTTTCACCAAATTTTCAGGGCCGTCAGATATGATGATTTTAGAGAGAATCCCGAAGTTACAGGTGATTTCGAGATGTTTTGACCCCCGAAATCAAGCCCCCAAGTTCGAAATAGGACTTAATTAGGGTTTTCGATTAGATGATGCATTGGAGGAATCACATGAAAAGGGGCACACTTTAATGAAAGGGCCCGACTTTATGATGTGAAGGATGATGAAATAGGACCTTAAACCTAATTAATTTGATTAATTAAGTGCTAAAGGGGAAATGTAATGCAAAATGCAACTATGCCAAGGCGGGTGCTAAACTAGGTGTTAAATTGTACTGCCTTAGCAAGTGCGTACAATTTACAACGCTACAGGATAAAAGCATTATACTTTGGATAATGAATTTATTCACTCAACCCAACCTTGACCTTAACTCCTAAGTTAACTCTCTGGTCATGTCAAACATTTAATGCTTGTTCCCTCTTCTCTCAACTCATCTCATGTTGACACTTGTCATCCTAGGATTGGGTTGAAAGCCCTCACATGGATCATAAACCATTCAATCCTGACCCTTGTTGAGATTACTCAATCTCAACCATCCATTGCTCCGTTTTTCTTATAAATAGAGCTCATTTCTTCATAATCCAAATCCTGAAAACTTGTATGCATTTACATTATAGTCATTTTTAGAGAGCATTTAGCATAAATAAATCATATTCACTCTTTTGGTTTAAAATCAACACTAGCTAAATAGATAAATCTCTCATTTTAGCTCTTGTTCACATTTGCATAACATTTTAGATTAATCATCATTTCAATCTTGAATCTTCATAAGGCATCCATAGTGCAAAAAGCTGCTAAGAGCTACAATAATTTGGAACTTGGAGAGGAGAGGAACAAGGGAGAAGGAGCTAAGAGCATGTTAGAAGGCATTTGGAGATGCCTTGTTGTATTTGCTTCCATAGTTAAATATTTCATCATGTTTTTAGTGTCTCTTTTGATATGCCTGCTTAGACTAGTTTTTGGTTGATTGACACTAACATCTATCTTTGTTTCTTGTGTTTTTGTGTGTTATACGACCACAGGTTTTAGACTAACATTGTCCATTTTGCAGAGCATCATTTGGTGAACTTGACGTGAATCCCAACAACAATTTTTTTTTGACAACTAACTTTTTGACTGTTTAGCTTGACACACAGGTCGCACTTCGGTGCTTTTGTTCGTGCTTTAGCGCTATTGTCATTTAGTATTCTAGCACTTTTGTTTCTACAATAGTGCTATTGTCCAAAGTTTAGCGCTTCTGTCTATAGTCTAACACTTTTGTCTTTTTATTAGCGCTTTTGTTTCTGTTTTAGCGCTTTTGTCCTTCTACATTAATATCCTTCTTTAGCGCTTTTGTTTATACTTTCGCGCGTTTGTGTTAAGTAATGCTTCTATTTTCACACAGAGTAGCGCTATTGTAACAAAACGTTGTAAAAAAGGCCATGTAACCATAAAATTATTATTTTTAGGCTTGTGGAAGCCCACCATATATTCGGATTTTACTAACTTTTTGTTTCATGTGCAGGTTTTAAACTAACCCTTTTGTTGCTTAAACTTCAAAATTTTCATTTGGTGCTTTAAAACTTACAAGAAAATTTTTGTTTTTCATGCAAGATAGGAAAACTTCAAAATTTTCATTTGGTGCTTAAAAACTTACAAACAAATTTTGTTTTTCATGCAAGATAGGCAAACTTGAAAATTTTCATTTGGTGCTTAAAAATCAACTGCAAAAACACTTCATTTTTGGTGCTCTAAAAACTCACAAACAAATTTTCTTTCATTGCAAGTTAGGATTCATTTATATTTGGTGCTTAAAACAAGACAAGGCAAATCTCATTTCTTGCATCAAACTTAAGGAAATTCACAATCAACACTTCAATTTTTGTCCAAGTAAAAAGAACAATCAACTTGTCTCATTTTGCAAAATGATTTACTTCATGCATACGTGTTTCAATTTCAGTTGACCAGGATTTCAAATTGCTAGTTTACTCAAATATATTGCCTTTGAAGTTAAAAAGAACATCATGGTTGTTGGAGCAACATATCCAAATAGATAGAACATCATTGCAATGATAAGTTAAAAAGAACAAGTGTATTTTGCGTTTGGCACACTTGTGCAAAAGAGTTGGTCGAGTGGTCCTACTTCTAACACACACTATCCTCTCCCTTGGCTTTCGTGGTCCTAGGTGCAAGAGAAAAGTGTTAGTAACACTCAAATTTTATCTTTTTAAGAGAGGCCTGCCAAGAGACACATCACTCTTGGGAATGACCTTGCGCGGTAAAATCCTTCGACCCGTTTTAGAAATCAGGTGTGAGCGAAACCTGTAGCCTTGGGTATAGCTATTCCTACAATGTAACTTGTCGAAAGGACAAATGGGCCCCACCACAAGTTACAAGGCTCTTAAGTGAGTCACTACAGAATGAACTTATGTCCAAAAACATAAAAAATTACTAAACACATTTAAGTAGTAGCCCACCCGTTCTATTGATTGAGGATATTTGTGATAAATTCAGTGCAAGAGCATAGAAGGTTTTGCTCCCAAGATACTCACCATACATATTTCCTTGAGTAGAAACATAGCTTTTTGAAAGGTTACTTGTAGCCCGATAAAAGTGGTGACTCCCCCATCATAGGGATCATTTATTTGTTATGCTCGTGCAAAACTTAGTATATCACATCCTTACCTACCACGACGGGATTCATCAGGTATGTAGTACCAAAGTTGAAGAAATATCAAGATGTGGGCCGAAATTGTCAAAACTGGCCATTTGACCTTATGGATAAAGAGTGTTTGAAGTGTTTTTTGTTTTGAGTCAAGACCAGTGCAAATTGAGCCGACTTCAGGCTTTGGAAACACCTAAAAGTACATTTGAAGGAAAGGGTCATTAAAATTTCAAAGGATTGGGTTGATCGAGACCCAAACCTATTTGTGCCTTTTGAGGCAACATTCTTGTGTTTGTGTGCTTGCTTTGTTTTCTTGTCAAAAGAAAGATCAAAAACCATTTCCAAAAATAAGTATTCATCCAACATAAACATTTTCAAAATACCAACAAAAATATCAAAAACAAAGAGCAACAATCAAAAGTATCAAACTATATGACCATTCTTCACATCTTGAGAAAGAAGAATCTTTAGCAACATGTCAACTTGAAGAGAAGACCATTGAGCTCAAAGGATTTCATCAAAAAGAGGAAATTATTTTATCTTAATAGACAAATCTTTGTCTCTCATAGAACCTTCTTACATCACATGCGTCTATACCTTCAAGGGAAATCAAACGAGTTTGATCAAGAATCATTAAACCGCTGAGCTTTTACTCAATATAGAGCTTGGAGTTATCATCAAAATAAGGGAGGCAAGATCAATCTTGCCTTCTTTCCAGATATTTGTATCACATATAACCCAGCTAGGGTAGAACCACCAACCCATGAACAAGAAGAGGAAGAGTTTGTTCCTTTTGTAACATAAAGTTTCTATTGAAGTTCACATCTCATCCATCTCCACATTCACACATCATCAAATCCATTTCAACTCTCAAAACGTCAAGAAGTTTTTGTCCTAAGTTCCATTTTGATATTGCTTGAATCAAACACAATACATCACTTTTTAGGGTGTCTCTACATCTAGGATAAACTTGTCCTAAGAGACATTTCTACGTAGGTTAAAATTGATCTATGAGTGAATCCTCTCATTACTTGTTAAGTGAGTCTGTAACACATCTCAGATCTCTCTAAACCATATCACGTCAAACTTTGTCAATCAAACACAACAAGCAATTTCAAGGAATAACTTTGGTAACATCTACCTTTAGTGCTAGAGATCCGTATGCAAAACACTTCACCAAACATCAATCTTTCATTTCATCACCAACTCATCATCATTTTCATCAAACTTCAACAAAAACTTATAAACAAAATGGCTCATACTAGATCAAGGTCTAGACAACAAGAAATTGAAGAGAGAGGAGGAAAATATCAATGAATTCCAAGAAGCCCTTAGAGGAAATGCGAATGATGAAAATTCAAGTACTCCTACTCCTGCAGCAATAGAAAGGGCACAACACAATCCTCTCTTTAATAGACTTTTTGATGAAATACTTAAGAGCAATGCTGATGCTCATTTTTTAAGACTTGCTCAAGAGGGGGCTAAACTACCCTCTAACTTTGATGTTGCACAACTAAGACAAGCATCAGAACACCAAAGTCGTAATGAGGATGAAAGAGGTCAAGATCACATCAGATATAACCTTCATCAAGGTAATCCCCCACCTCCTCCTCCTCCAAATGAAATAGACATGTTGCGACAACAAGTCAAAAATCTTGCCCAACAACTTCATAGTGGTGTGAAAACTAATCAGTTTTCACTTAATGACATTTGTCCCTATCCCTTTGATAGGAATCTTCATATGCCACATTTTCCACGAGGGTTTGAAATACCGAAGTTTGAAAAGTATCGAGGAAAAGGAGATCCTCGCGATCATGTTAGAGAATTCCATTCAGCTTGCCTCAAAGTGGCATACGAGGACACATACCTAATGTGACTTTTTCCCCAAAGTTTGGGAGGAACAACCACATCATGGTTTTCCCAACTACCAAGTGGCATTAGGAACTTCGAAGAACTAGTCTAGAAGTTCCTGGCACATTACTCACACAACATTGAACGTGATATCACCATGGTTGATCTGTGTAACACTAAACAAAAACCAGGTGATCTATTTTCAGTCTTTTTGCAATGATGGCATCAAATGTCTAGCAGACGTTCTCTTCAGTTACCTGAACAAGAACTGGTGGAAATATTTGTTTCCAACTTAAATGACGAAATGGAATTTCACCTAGATGTAAAAGACACAGACTCTTTCAATGACATGATCACAAAAGGTTTAAAATGTGAACGAGCTCTCATAAAAAAAGGGCTTATCAAGATATAAAATGAGCCAAAGGATGGCCCTTGCCCACGCTTCAATAGTGATAAGCCTAATTTCTGGAACAAAAACAAAAACATCATCAATGACGGGGTTGTGGATGCAAGAACTATCAAAAGTGCACAACCTATGGTCCGATTTGCAGGATAGAACCCCCCACCCAAGAATAACACAGTTGCTCCTCCAAATCAAGGACACAACGTACCTCAAGAGGAACCCAGACAACGTCAGCAAAAATTTAATCCAAAATGAACATACTATCCCTTAGGGGAACCCATTGAAACAATGTTACGTCAGCTGGTTTCTCAAAATCTAGTGACCTTACCCAAAAAATCAAATTATGAACCTCAGGTTAAACCTTCACGGTGGAGAGATACTGAACATTGTGATTTCCATCAAGGGAAAGGACATAAGACAAGCAATTGTCATAGATTGAAAAATCTTATTCAGGATCTTATTGATCGAGGTGAAATCAAAATCGAAGGACATGACCCAAAAACAACAAACAATGATCATCTTATGTTAAAAAATCCACTTCCATCACAAGATCAAAGGGGTCCTTCCACTTTAGGGAGAAACACAGATACCACTAATTATATGCAAGCCGCATATAATTACACTGTGAATCACCTATATGATGCCAGTGAACAAATTGCAACTATTACCATAAAAAATCCCAGCTCCACCTGCAATGTTGTTACACGTCACGACAAGATTACCATAAAAGTAGCTCCACAAGGCACCCCATCTATCCCAAAGCAGTATAACCTTGTGGATCAATTAGATAAAACACCCGCATTGATATCTATCTTAGAGCTATTGCGCCTATCCCCATCTCATTAAACAATCTTGGATCAAGCTCTCCAAGAGGCATCAGTTCCTGTAAACCTAAACACAGATCAGTTCCAAGCTATGGTTGGCAATCTAAGGTCTTCACCTTGTCTCACTTTCTCTGAAAGTGACAACACATCCTTCCAACAACCTCACAACACTTCACTCCACCTTGAAGGGTTTATCAACCAACATAGGATCAAGAGAGTCTTGATCGATAATGGAGTAGGCCTAAATATCTGTGCACTACAATTAGTCACAACTTTGGGATATGCAATTGAATCAGTGGATCCCCGCAAGAAGATAAAAATCAAAGCCTATGATGATGCAAAGTGTTCATCCAAAGGAGCTATTGTGCTACCAATCTGAGTGGCCCTGTGGTGAAACACATCATCTGTCAAGTTCTGGACCTTCCTCTGCCATACAATTTGTTGTTAGGAAGACCTTGGATACACGCCATGCAAGTCGTTCCATCCACCTACCATCAATGTATCAAATTCCCTCATAATGGTGTGGAAATTACAATCCTGGGTGATGCGAACCCCTTTGC
Organism: Cryptomeria japonica; assembly: GCF_030272615.1. Taxonomy (NCBI): domain Eukaryota; kingdom Viridiplantae; phylum Streptophyta; class Pinopsida; order Cupressales; family Cupressaceae; genus Cryptomeria; species Cryptomeria japonica. The sequence goes on along the minus strand of NC_081415.1, from coordinate 481,577,849 downwards.
ATATTGTCACAATATCAGTCATCAACCAGAGATTACCATTCCCAACAATAGAGAAGCCATCTCATCCACCTCATATGTAAGTCTAGCCTCTCTTTCTAGTTCAAACACCACTATACCCAAGCAAGAGAAGCTCAAGATGAAAATAGCAGAGGAAGGTACTGGGGAGTACAATTTGAGCAAACTCTTTTGTGTTGGACAAATGCCAACTTCTCCTATAACTCATGGTAAACCTCAACGGTTACTTCAAACACCACTGATCAAGCTAGCACGTACTTTGACACCATTCATCCTCAGAAAGAGTCAAGAAAAAGAAACCAGAGATGAGGACTTAGCAGAATGGATCTATAAAGACCCAATCACCATGAAAATCCCACAAGCTAAGCTTCCCACAGATCAATATGGAAAAGGCCTTCTCATTATGCAAAGAATGGGTTATGATGGTCAAAGTGCTTTGGGACCTTGCAAGCAAGGATGACATGAACCACCCCAGCTGGAATTAAAGCCCAAAGATAACATAGGACTAGGATTTCAAAAGGAGATCCTTCCTAAATTCAGATTCAAAGGGAAACCTAGCAAACCACTATATCAGCCTATTACAAAGAGGTCACCTTTGGTTATATCAGCAACACCACACACCACACCAACTGCCCCACTGAGGCTAAAAATCTCAGCAATATCATCTACAACACCAATCATCCCACCAATCAAACCAGCAGCCCCATCAGTAGTAGCAATAACATCCATAGCACCCTTAGCAGTATCACCTATATCAGAATTCCCAACAATATCGACAACACTGGCAATTCCAACAGAAGCAACAGATTCAACACTAGCAATACTCCCTGTATCGGATTCACTGATCCCTATAATTCTTCTTGCAGTACCAATCATTCCATCTATCTAGGTACATCAACTGATCACACCTGCAGTGTTTAACTCAAAGGACATCCTAGTATGGTATAGTAATCAGATACTGGAAATTGACTCAAATATTGACTCACATGAGTGGGAATTTGATTCTGTCCAGCTTAATACTTCAGATGAGGAATACACATCACTACCTCCACCTCGCAAAGATATCCCTATTTACGGAGAAGCACAGATAAAGACCTCTTGGGTTCTTGAATTGGAAACATCTTCCACAGAACCTACGTCGCATCCTACGTCTAATTCTAACAAGGAGAGTACCATCAATGACCTTCACCACAACGTCTTAACCCTCACTGACACCTCTAACAAACTTAACCTAATCGATGAGGTAATACCCATTATCCATCTTGAACTCATCAAATGGAACCAACCTAATCCCCCATGCCTTGACCATTTCCAAAATGATGAGGCAATCATTGACTTTTTGGAACTACGAGATAACATACCAAGCATGGATCACAAAGCTGGATTCACCATTGAACTTAATAGCACAACATACTTCAGGGCAGATGCCAAACCTTTCAGCTGCAAAAATATAAAAATAAAACATGGATCTTCTAGTGAAAACCACACTGTGGCATTGTTTAATCCCACAAAAGTAAAAAGAAAGAGCGTATCCAATGGTGAAAACCTCTCTGAGGCACCTGAGGATGAAAGGTTTGACATTCTCCCCTCTAGTACACAACATGAATGATCAACAATTCTTATTGAGGAAACAAAAGAATACAACGTGGGGACTCCTGAAACTCCTCACCACATGCATCTGGCATCTCTTTTAACTCCAGAGGAACAACCTAAGTTTGTTGAATTCTTCCAGAAGCATCAGATCAACTTTGCATGGTCATATGCAGACATGCTTGATCTTGATCCGGATTTAGTCATTCATCACCTCACCATAGCAGAAAGAGCCAAACCTGTCAAGTAGAAGCTTCACAAGATGCATCCCTAGATTGCAGTACTCATCAAAGCAAAACTCAAGAAACTCATACATGTTGGTTTTATTAGACCAATTGATTATGCAGATTGGATATCCAATATTGTACCTGTTGGCAAACCCAATTGGGGTATCCATATCTGTACTGACTTCAGAGATCTGAATAAAGCATGTCCTAAAGATGACTTCCCCCTACCAAACATTGACATAATCGTGGACCTAACAACAAGACATGCCATGCTTTCCCTCATGGATGGCTTTTTAGGGTACAACCAGATAAAGATCACGCCAGAAGATCAACATAAGATGGCCTTCACATGTCCATGGGGAACATACTGTTGGAATGTAATGCCTTTTGGTCTAAAGAATGTAGGAGCAACCTATCAAAGAGAAATGACCACCATCTTCCATGATATGATGCATACTATAATGGAAGATTATGTTGATGACTTATAGGCAAAATGACTCACAAGAGAAGGTCATTTGGACATATTAGAGAAAATCTTTGACAGACTAGAACAATATCATGTTCGACTCAACCTAAAGAAATGTGCCTTTGGAGTAACCTCAGGAAACCTTCTAGGATACATTGTCTCAAGCAAAGCCATTAAGGTCGATCCTACAAAGGTCAAAGCAATCATGGACATGCCACCTCCAAAGAACATTAGTTAGCTAAGGACATTACAAGGGCGGCTTCAATCCATCCAAAGATTCATTGCACAACTAGTAGATAAGTGTCACCCCTTTACACACCTGTTACACAAAAACATCCACTTTCAGTGGGACACCAGATGCCAGTAAGCATTCCAGATGCTTAAAGACTATCTCATGAATACACCATTGTTGATCCCACCAGATCTGAGTAGACCTCTATTGCTCTATATTTTAGCAACAAATACAACATTGGGTGTACTATTGGCACAACACAATGAAAAAGGAAAAGAGTGTGTTGTTTACTAAATCTCTCGCACACTGGTTGGCTATGAACTCAATTACACACCTATTGAGCAAGCTTGCCTAGCAGTAATCTTGGCAGCCACTAAACTGAGGCACTATTTGTTGACACATAAAGTACATCTCATTGCAAAGATCAATCCACTCAAGTACTTACTCAGCAAAGCAACATTGACAGGCCGCTTGGCCAAATGGGTGATGATTCTAAGTGAATTTGACATCGAGTATGTGGACCGTAAGGCTATCAAAGGACAAGTTATTGTAGATCAGTTGGCTAATGCACCACTCATAGGTGACCATCCTCTCATTTCCAATTTTCCAAATGAAGATATATTCATGATCACAACAGCACAACCTTGGAAACTATACTTTGATAGTTCATACACTAGGCATGGCTCGGGGGTAGGCATTTTGTTTATCACACCTCAAGGTGACAGCATCCCAAAGTCTTACAGGCTTACTTTTTCATGCACCAACAACATAGCTGAGTATGAGGCCTTGATCATAGGACTCCAACTGGCTATACAATGGAAGTTACAAGAACTACAAGTATATGTCGACTCCCAACTGGTCATTCAACAAGCAACAGATGAATATCAGACCAAGGATGACAAACTCATGCCGTACAAACAAATGGTGGACAAATTAAAGGCATCATTCACTACTATCACCTTTGAGCAGATACCCAGAGATCAAAATCAAGTTGCTGATGCTATGGCTACCATTGCATCTCTCCTAGATCTCCCATAGAATTCAACAAGCTACGAGTTCTTGGTAGAACAACTTTAGATTCCCGCTTATGATATCCCCGAATCCGAGATGATATGTTGCCTTGTCGGTTCTGAATCCCCATGGTACAATGAGTTCTACACCTACCTCCGTGATCACACACTTCCTCCTAACCAATCGAATAACCAACGTAAAACCTTCATTTGCCAAACCGCTCGATATACCATTATTATTGAAACCCTATACCGACAGAGTCTTGATGGTACTCTCCTTTGATGTCTGGAACAGGATGAGATAACAAAGGCCTTGGAAGAGATACATGAAGGAATCTGTGGGACTCACTCAAGTGGCCCTTCCTTATCAAAGAAGATCATGCGCACTGGATAATATTGGGCATCCATGGAAAAAGACTCCTACTACTTTGTCAGAAAATGCAAGAAGTGCCAAGTTCATGGAGACCTGATACATGCACCAGCACAAGAATTGCAACCAATCACAACACCATGGCCTTTTTGTCAATGGGGCCTTGACCTTGTGGGTAAAATCCATCCATCTTCATCCAACGGCCACAAGTTCATCATTACCAACACTGAATACTTCACCAAGTGGATCGAAGTTGTTCCACTTACCCAAGTCATCGACAAGAAGATCACCTCATTCATCCTTAATTACATCATCTATTGGTATGGTGTACCCATTTCCATCATCACAGATAATGGGCTTCCATTCAAAAATTAAGATGTCCGTGAGCTCTGTGAGAAGTTTCATATCCAACACTGCTTTTCCACTCCCTATTACCCACAAGTAAATGGTTAGGCTGAAGCATCAAACAAAAACATATTAAGAATCCTCAAGAAAACAGTCAATGATGTCGGCCATGATTGGCATGTTCAATTGAATCCAGCACTATGGGCATACCGAACTAGCATTCGAACCCCTACAGGTGCAACTCCCTACTCACTAGTCTATGATGCAGAAGCTATCTTACCTATTGAGGTTGAGATACCATCACTATAGGTTTCCTTGCATAATCTCATAGATGATGAAGCATACAGAGTCTCACATCTCCAAGATTTAGAGCTACTTGATGAGAAACGACAAGCTGCATACAATCACCTCAAAGCCTATCAACAATGCATGAGAAAAAGCTATAATCATCGAGTTAGACCTCGCACATTTGAGGTAGGTAATCTTGTTCTTCGAGAGAATCCTCATAACCAACCAAACAAAGAACATTAGGGAAAGTTTGAATCAAACTGACTGGGTCCATATGTTATCACTGTTGTATTTGGGTCCGGGGCATATTAGTTGGCTACATCCAAAGGAGAACCTCAGCAAATCTGATCAACAACATGCACCTCAAATGGTTTTATACCTAAGCTGCATAGAGCATCAGGCTCCCATACATATCAAGAAAAACACCAAAAACATTCATAAAAATGTCTTGAAGAAAATACAAAAAAATCAAAATAGTAAAGAAAAATCATGCATCCAAATGGTGAACAACCACTCCGGTGGCACCTTGGGTAAGTACGATGGTGAAAACCTGGCAAACAGGTGCCACTCATAAAGGTTATGACTCCCTTGTCTTTCAAGCTTGTTGCGATTAGATTCATGCATCCACACATCCATCCATCCAAACCATGGCTTGTTATTGATCTGCAATCAAGGATAGTATTTCATGCGTTTTGCATCTCGCTTTTCCATAGTCATATCTAAACTGGGGACAATGCCCTTAATCTAGTTGATGGAAGTGGATTCTACATTACTTATGATTCATTGAGTTATTCATTCAAAAATGTCTCTCAAAATCCAAAAAACATCAAAACAATCATCAAAATACCAAAAACATTGGAAAACTATCTCATAAAATCCACAAAACATCAGAAAATATCAAACAAACAAAAACATGGCAACACCTTGTACATACATTTTTCAAAGCAGATACCAAACAAACATTGTGAAATAATCAAACGATGACCACTTATCCGATCAACCAAACAATCAACAACGAGACACAAACTGTCTTAGCAAGGATGCATCCTTCCTTACCAAAACAAAGACAAGATGACGTTTTCTTTGACAAGAAAATTATGTTTAAAGCTATCGAGTACTTGGTTGGTTTGTAGGTTATTTATTCATTTATATCAGGTTCCTACGCTACTCCAGGATATCCACAAGTGATTAGAGTGGCCGGGATGGTTCCTAAGAATTGTTTGTATGTCTTCTGCAAATTATTCCGATGAAGTGTTGGGGCATGTCCTAATGGTGTCTATGTGGGAAGTTCACTAAGCTACTTGATCATATGCAAAATACAATCATGGATCACTATGGTTTGCTGACTATAGTGTATACCTTGACCAAATGAGCATGAACCATTATGAAGGGTCCATATTATGTATTCTATATTTATGTTATTTATTTGCAGCTACAATGCTCCATTCTTGGTTCCTACTACCTCATCCAAATTAGATATTATCATGCTCAATGATGAAAATAAAGCACTATGGATCGTCATTCCATCTCATTTGTTTATATTGCATTCCGTTGCATGTCACCCATCCATTTAATCATTCATTATTCATATGCAAGGTTTTGTATGCAAGTGTGAACAAGATTAATGTGAGGAGTTATATGAAAATTGAGTTGGTCTTGGATACAATCACGACAGAGTACTTTGATACATCATCAGGGCATCATGCAAAAGTTAAAAAAAACCTTGCACTCATTATCATACGTTTAGTTACATATTCATAAAACCTAGTTCATTATCATGTACTCGCATATAGGTTTATTAAAATCTTAAAATCCTCATTAGCGTGCATTTAATATCATTTAGTTACATTTTTTTACATATAGTTCATTCTCTTTTACTTGCATTAGTCTCATTATATCATTTCATCATTGCATAATCATGACATTTTAGATTCATTTATATGATAAAATTGTCCTTATTTGCATTTCCTATCTGTAAAGCGGAAAAATTGAACCCTAGTCGTTCTCCCCTCCCCAACTCCAAGGAGAGAGAAGGGGGAATCACTAGGGTTGATGGTTTTCACTTAGGAGGGACTTTACATTCAAAAGAGGGGTTGAAACCCACAAGATCCAATCCCACACAATGCAAGATTGGATTCTATATGAGTTTCAGGGGGTAAGATAGCAAGGATACCCTCTTTTGTAAAGAAATGTAGATAGAATGATTAAGCTAGGAATACATAGAAAGTGAGAAAGATTCGCTTATAAACTGAGATAGGGATATAGGATGAAGCTGCGGACCTAGAATTAGCAGTAAAATGTCGAGACGACGTTGTCCTGCAAATTTGAGCAAAAGTTGACAGGACGATGGCGCCCGACGTGCACACGGTCCTCCGAAAAATCCGCGAAACGAAGGGGGATCTGTTCGTCTCTGCACAAGGATTCCAGATCTTCAATTTCAGCTGCGTACCTGCAACCTACACACAGAAAAGAGAAGATGATTGGGGGGTTAGGGATTAGGGGTTTGCCCTTAGGTCAAACCCCGGTTTTGGAATTAACCAAGAAATGAGAAATGCTGTAAATGTAAATGACTGTAATGTAAAACAAGTACTAGTACCTTGTTGTAAGGATGTTTGTATCCTTATATGCGAAGGTATAGATGTTGTTGTTTGTTGTATGTTGTATGTTGTAGCATGTGATCTCCTCTTTAATGGTTGAATCCTTGTCTTGAATGCAACACTTAGCCTTGAATGGAGACTTAGAATGATCAATTGCTTGAAGGAATGTTTGAATGCTTGAATGTTTGAATGTTTGAGTATCGTTTCCACCTTTTTTCGCCTCTCTCCAAATGAGAGAGGAAAATATAGTTTATATACTTGCCAATTAGGGTTGATAGACTGATTTTCCTGACCTTAGGCCGACCAAGAAATGTTATTTTCCAATTTGCAAACAAAAAGACCCGAAGTCCCATAGGAGACTGGGCCCAAAATAGGGCCAGGGACCAGGGCGCTGGGCGCCATGGTCCTGGGGGACCAGGGTGCTGGGCACCCTGGTCCCACCTCCCGGGACAGCAGGGTGCAAGGAGGGATCAGGCAGGGTGCTAGAAAAATGCAGTTTTTGATGTTGTGGACAAGTTTCGGGGTCTCCATTCAGGTTCAGTGTTGCGTCGCCATCGTGAAGACCCAAATGCAGTCAAAATTGCAAATACTGCAATTTTAGGATGCTACATTTAGCCCCCACTTTAGCGGGAGTATAAGCGTATGCTCATACTTCCGGTAAAGTACAAGGAAACAACATTGAAAAACTTTCACCACGTCAAGGAGGCAAGATACACCAAGCCCCCAGTGGACTAAGGATCTTATGACTTCGATTGACAAAGTAAAAGGGAAGATCACGAGGGAGAACCATGACTGTCAGTAGTAAGGTTCCCTCACTATGAGTCATGCAAGAAAGATATCAAAAATTTTCAAGGCAAAGCTAAATTTGTGGAGAAATTTTTAAGTATCTTGAAAAGATATGAACGGGATGTATGCCCCCCTACGTTAAAGCGACCGCACACGCCTCATTGGGGGTGATTGCTTTAAGGTAGTGATACATATAAGAAATGAGAAAGGAGCACGTTATCACAAGGATTTAGCCCCCAAGTGTGAGATAAGCCCAAGGATAATAGACACAAAACAAAAAGCACAAGGTGACTTTGCTTTCCTCGGGGTCAGTATGCTGTATGATAATTCATGTATATCATATGTATGTATGCATAATTGTTCTTCATTCCCGAATCAAGGAAGGTCACCTAGAAGAAGGGAACACATATGTCTTTTGAGTCAACATGAGAGAGACCAAAGAGATCTCAATGCTTTGCATCGTCCTCAAGTAGACAACACTAAGGACAACAAATAGAAGAATGAGAATAACATATAGAAGAAGTAACAAAAGAAATAGAGGAGGAGAGAATTTGCTATGCTAATGAAACTATTCTAGCACGTCATCTACCCCCTGATCTTGCTGATCAACGTTTCAGGAAGGCAGGGAACACGCTAGAGGAGGAACATTCAACACAGTAGATGGAGCTATCACAAGATCCAAACAAGGGCTATGTTCATGTTCCAAGCCACGTTGTTCTTGTCTAGGAGCTAGGATAAGTGCTTTAGAAAATTCATTAGATAAATGGTTATCAATATCAACAAGTTCATATTCACTATCAGAAGCAAGAGAAGTAACATTTTCATCATGAATAACATTTTCATCTATATCATCATCAAGATTTATAAAAATAGGATCTTTAACTCGCACAGGATCAAGACCATCATGCATCTTATGTTTAGGAGATTTTGGCTCAATTTCCGGCTAAGGAGAAAATGGAATAATGCTTGTTGAAGGTGTTTTTGGGGATTGCAAAGTTTGAGCTCTAAGATGATGCTTTCGTCGGCGTTCACGTGCAGAACGATTTCATCTAGTCTTAGTAGGAAGTTGAGAAGATTGAGGAGGAGGAATGTTCTCATCCTTATCACTTGGGTGTTTAGGTTGTGGTCTCTTAGGTTGAAAAATAGGAGAAGAGGAAGGTCTCTTCTCTCCATAGGAGGAAGGAGGAGGAACTGCTCCATATAAGGGAGGAATATTTGGTTTAGGAAGGAGACCAAGTACATCATGACGAGGAGGGATAGGTCTACTTTTAGGAAGTTTAGTAGATATAGGCATAGTCACATCCATAGGGATGGGTTGGGAATCTTCTTGAAGAAAGACATTAGTTTTATCTTTCAAAGGAAGAACTTCCTTCTCAAGAATGATAGGAATGTCAAGTTTGGGTGTTCTAGGTTCACTTAGAGATAGGATCATATCTTTTTTCCACTTTTGATAAGATTTAAAAAGATGATCACTTCGCGGAGGAAGAGATTGGAATTGTTTAGGCCAAAAGTAATCAATAGGAACGCTAGAAGTTCTTTCAGCTGGTTTAAAGAGGCTATGATTGACAGTAACAACTTCACCATTATGGGGAAATTTCAAACACTTGTGAATAGGAGAAGCAATAGCTTTCATGGAAGATAGCCAAGGATAGCCTAGCTTCACACGAAATTGTTCGGATGATGGAATAATAGCAAAGTCCACATCAAGGAATTTGTTATGGACCTCAATAGGTAATGTAATAGAACCAATTGCAGGAGAAGAAAATGCATCAAATAATTTCACAACCACATTTGTTTCGTCATAGATCACTTGATTCAATTGCAAAGTAAAAAGAAATTCTTCAGTAATGACATTAACCATGCAAGAAGGATCAATAAGCACTCCACGGCAAGGTGTATTTTTGACTTTTGCAACTATATATAAAGGACCATCAGGTGCCCTGATAGTTTCGCTAGAATCAAAGATGATGGAAAGTTCTTTAGGGATTTTCTGCTGCTCTACAAAGTTAATCACATTTGGAGTCATAGACACAAGATCATCAGGTGAGATAGAGGAATCAGTAGAATCAATCGCATTAGAGGTATGAGAAGGTAATGGATCAGTAAAAATCTGAAGATTTTGGTTAGGAGGAGCTACAGATGTGTTGCCTTTATCATTCACTCCAGAAACAGAAATAGTATTATTATCAATCAAATCTTGAATTTTACCCTTTAAAGCAAAACATTTTTCAGTATCATGCCCAGGTTGACGATGAAATTGACAAAAAGATTTGTTATCAAAATAGGGTGAATTAATCTTTGTAGGATCTATTTGCCTTATAGGAGGAAGAGTAAGCACATTTTGTTCCAATAACTTATTCATAATACTATGCAATGATTCATTCAAAGGAGTAAACTTTCTTTCTTTCTTGAAAAACTTAGAAATAGGAGGCACACCTGATGCCGCATTCACATTGTTGTTGATGATGTTTTCATTGAATTTAATGGACTCTCTGTTCGGTTTAAACTTCCCAAATGGTTGTTGACTACTATCACCCTTATCACTCAGAGCCATAGGATTTGCTTGTTCCATTTGACTCACAGTCAGTTGATAATTGTGAAGAGTTGCGCACAACTGTTGGAAAGAAGTAAACTCAGAAAACAGGAGTTTGTCTCAAATATCTTTTTGTAAATTAGAAATAAAGATTCTTTGAATATCATTTTCAGGCACTGGAAAAGAAATTTGAGCATACAAATGCTTATATCTACCAATGAAATCAGTCACTTTTTCTTTAACACCTTGTTTACAATGCATTAAATCAATCAAAGTAACTTTAGGACTTATATTGTTTTGAAATTGTTGAATGAAAGCATTTGCAAGTTTTTCAAAAGAAGAAATAGAATAGGAAGGCAACGAGCAATACCATTGTAGGGCTTTGTCTCTTAATGTTCTAGTAAACAGTTTTGCAAGCAACCTTTGGTCATAAGCAAAATCAGTACATATTGTTTGAAAGGTCTTAACATGTGTTAGAGGATCACCCTTACCATTATAAAGCTCCAAATGCGGAATTTCAACATGTTTAGAGGGAATAGCTCGGACAATGTCAAGAGAAAGTGGGCTCGCAACATCAAATGTGGGCACACTAAACTTAGATTGATTCATAGAGGCAATTTGTTGCTGTAAAGAAGAGACAGTTTGTGCAAGATTGTTAATGGTCACTTCAGTCGAAGAGTTCATATTAGACTTGTTAGATTGTGATGGAGGTGTTATGTTATTGAAAGAAGGTAGAGAGTAAGGTGGTGGGACACTATGATAGTTAGTCATAGGAGATGATTGGATAGGAGGAACACTACAAGGAGGAATGGAAAACGAATTGCCCCCTTGTGTCATGTTCATTTGTGGTGATATAATAGGAACACTTATTGAAGGAATGAATGAAGAAGTCGGATTGAATGAAGGAAGAGGGTTGATTGAAGAAGAGGGATTGCCCCCATGACTAGTGATCATAGGAGGAATGTCTTGTATTGAAGTAGTCATTATGTTTGATGTAAAAGTAGGTATACTAGCAATAGAAGTCGTCAAAGGAATAGAATGATTGTCTTGAGTAGGAGGTTGTGTATAACCTAAGGTTTCGGCACAACTTTTCATAGGCATCACATTTGAATCCACAATGTGTGCAATACCACGCAAAATATCAATTCCATTCTTATCACTTTGAAGCATACGTTTTAGTCCCTCAATTAAAGGAAGAGCTTGACTATCAGGGTATTCTTGAGACATCCATTGTCAAAAATGATCAAATTGGTTATCCAATTTTGAAAGTTGTTCTACAGAAACCTCACGGAGAGCTTCTTAATCATTAAGAGGATTAGAGGAATTACCCATGTCCTCGTTAAAAAGGCCATTCAAATTAGGTTCCATCTCCTCAGTAATTAAACCTTGGAAGGACTTAATTCTAAGGCTTCGTCTAACGGGAATAGTGTAAGTAGGACTTATTGTTGTAAAACTCATGCACTAAAGAAAGAGAGAAGATTTTGAATTTTAGAGGTAGCAAATTTCAGTAAAATCAGCCAATCTTCTAGATTTAAGCTGTTAAATACAATCAGGACAATCTCCCGAAATTTCGGAAAAAATGTCCGGGATCGTTGCGCTCGGGGTGCACACGGTCCTCGCAACTTTTTTCGAAATTTGCAGGGATGAAAGTTATGATGATTTTACAGCTAACCTGAAAAAATTGAGTGATTTTACGATCTGTAGATAGGCCAAATTAAAGTTGCAATCTCAAAATTGAACCCTACCAAGATTGTCGAAAAATGCAAAATTTGAATTTTGAAAAAGAGAGGGAAACTGAAATTTTGAATTTTATGATTTTAGAGGGAATACCAAAAGCAATGCAAGTTTTGAAATTTGAAAATTGACTCAATTTCACGCAAAATTCAATTTTGAAAGCGAAAATCAAAGTTGTTGTAATTAAGCACTTAATTTCAAAAGTCACAAATTGCAAAAATTTGAATAAATCACTGAAATTTCGAATGAATGATAACACACTTTTCAGATTTAGGACTGTAAGAAACACAATTTTGACACAAATTTCAATTTCAACAATTTTTGAATGATTAGAAGCCTCAATCCAAGCAATCGCTAGACCAACTTTGACTGTAATTTTGAAGGTGTTAAAATTGATAAAATCAGCCAAAATTCTGGATTTTAGCAGAAAAATACAGTAAGATCTAGCTCCCGAAATTTCGAAAAAAATGTCAGGGACGATGGCGCTCGGAGTGCACACAGTCCTCGCAACTTTTTTCCAAATTTTCAGGGATGAAAGATATTATGATTTTATTGCGGAATCCAAAGTTACAGCTGATTTGGAGATGTTTTGATCAGTGAAATTGTCGGACAAAGGTTGAATCAAGAGGGTTTCAAAAATTAGGGTTTTGACACTTAACCACTTAATTTTCAAAATTAAAGCACAAATATGAATTGATAATTTGTAATAGAAGGGCAGATCTGAAACAAGCATTAACAAATAAACATTTCACAAGCTCAATTACTAAAAAGAAAATTTAGGGTTTTTATGCAATTAACCTCTAAAATTTTGCAAAAGATCAAACATGGAAATGTAATCAAGGCATCCAATTTTCAGATCTAACCATGAATAATCAGAAAGGATGTTCATGTCGGGTTCACCAAAATGTAAAGCGGAAAAATCGAACCCTAGTCGTTCTCCCCTCCCCAACTCCAAGGAGAGAGAAGGGGGAATCACTAGGGTTGATGGTTTTCACTTAGGAGGGACTTTACATTCAAAAGAGGGGTTGAAACCCACAAGATCCAATCCCACGCAATGCAAGATTGGATTCTATATGAGTTTCAGGGGGTAAGATAGCAAGGATACCCTCTTTTGTAAAGAAATGTAGATAGAATGATTAAGCTAGGAATACATAGAAAGTGAGAAAGATTCGCTTATAAACTGAGATAGGGATATAGGATGAAGCTGCGGACCTAGAATTAGCAGTAAAATGTCGAGACGACGCTGTCCTACAAATTTGAGCAAAAGTTGATGGGACGATGGTGCCCGGCGTGCACACGGTCCTCCGAAAAATCCGCGAAACGAAGGGGGATCTATTCGTCTCTGCACAAGGATTCCAGATCTTCAATTTCAGCTGCGTACCTACAACCTACACACAGAAAAGAGAAGACGATTGGGGGGTTAGGGATTAGGGGTTTTCCCTTAGGTCAAACCCCGGTTTTGGAATTAACCAAGAAATGAGAAATGTTGTAAATGTAAATGACTGTAATGTAAAACAAGTACTAGTACCTTGTTGTAAGGATGTTTGTATCCTTATATGCGAAGGTATAGATGTTGTTGTTTGTTGTATGTTGTATGTTGTAGCATGTGATCTCTTCTTCAATGGTTTAATCCTTGTCTTGAATGCAACACTTAGCCTTGAATGGAGACTTAGAATGATCAATTGCTTGAAGGAATGTTTGAATGCTTGAATGCTTGAATGTTTGAATGTTTGAGTATCGTTTCCACCTTTTTTTGCCTCTCTCCAAATGAGAGAGGAAAATGTAGTTTATATACTTGCCAATTAGGGTTGATAGACTGATTTTCCTGACCTTAGGCCGACCAGGAAATGTTATTTTCCAATTTGCAAACAAAAAGACCCGAAGTCCCATAGGAGACCGGGCCCAAAATAGGGCCAGGGACCAGGGCGCTGGGCGCCATGGTCCTGGGGGACTAGGGCACTAGGCGCCATGGTCTGGGGGGACTAGGGCGCTGGGCGCCCTAGTCCTGAAGGACCAGGGCGCTGGGCGCCCTGGTCCCACTTCCCGGGACAGCAGGGTGCAAGGAGGGATCAGGCAGGGTGCTGGAAAAATGCAGTTTTTGATGTTGTGGACAAGTTTCGGGGTCTCCATTCAGGTTCAATGTTGCGTCGCCATCGTGAAGACCCAAATGCAGTCAAAATTGCAAGTGCCACAATTTTAGGATGTACACTATCATTATTAACCATCACTATGCATTCATTTAGTGTCAGTTATCGATCATCATTTATCATCATTTAAACACTTGTGTACCATACATTTGTTTAGATTTCTAGTTGCATACATTTATTTATCTATCCATTAGTTAAGTGCATTCATTTATCCCTTTAGTATATTCTTATACTCATCCATTTCATTTCATTTAGGATTCATTACAATGCATTCATTCTCCTTTTAATTGCATTACGGTGCAGTTATTCATTTCTCATAAAGTTGCATTATCATAAACATTATCATTTCGCTTAGTCATATTTTATCAAATCATAAACAAAACCATTTGTCTCAACATTAATTTATACATTAAACATATGCATGCATTTAGAAATCATCATATAAACATTTTTACTTTACATATCACATTCATCTAAAAACCATCTAGATGCATTTACATAAATAAAGCATTCATTCAACACATTGCATTAACATCATTGCATATCATTATTTCATAATTGTATCGATATGAAGAACAAGATCATGTCTATATCATCATTAGCATCATTTAACTATGCATACATCATCATCATGGCATTACACACATAAGGCATGACATCAACAAATCATGCACATAAACTTGCATCCATATGTTAGCATCCCATTCATACAACATACATATAGACATCATGTAGGAATAAATCATCATGAAACATGCATATATGAATCATCTCATCAACGCATACATAAAACAAAAACAACTATCCATCTAAGAATAAATCATAAGATCGTCATCCTGCATAACATCTATACATATCATCAAAATTCATATCAACACAAAAATATGGGATCTCCTCATATATCATATCATATCACCAAAAACATACATGTATCAGAGTACAATGAAGTCCAAAATATCGGCTACCAAGAGCCATCCAAGACACAGTCCAAAATGACAATGAAAAGGCATACAAGAATGTCCTCTCAGATGCCACTCTGACCAGATGCTGCCCCACCATCACCACCTGCTCCCCCACTAGCCCTCGCACCACCTGACCTATCTCGTCGTGGAGGACCCATCACACCCCCACTACTTTGCATCCTCTGAGACTACTCTGATCTCTCCCGACACATCTGTGAATAACTCAATGCTCGTCAACTAGATGGCACCTCCTGCTCATACAAGCCCCGCTAGTAATCAACCTCTGTACCTGCTCTCCGTACCTCCCTTGCCAATGCATCTACAAAAGGTCCATATCCCTGTACTCCCTCCAAGGCCCTCACTCTCTCTTGTAACTGGATCACCTTGTCCACGACCTGATCTCTCTCTCGCAAAACTATAGTTAGCTCTGACTCTCATGCAAACAACTGCACATCTCTAGCAGCCACCTCTGCCTCCATATCCTCTAGTCGAGTCTACAAAAATAGTATCATATGGTCCCGCAGATATCCACCTGTAGCTCCCTCCCCCATTTCCATAGGTGCCTCTCTAGTGGCTCCCTCTCCAGTAGCTCCCTCCCCTCTATCCATAGGTGCCTGTCCCTCACCTGCATCCTTGCCACCTAATCTTATGCCTCCCTGCATCAAAGGTCCCTGAGATAGCCACAATGGCAACCCACCTCTCCCTCTTCATTGTAATTGTCCACCACCCCCACCTCCACCTTCGAATCCACCACCTCCTCCAAAACCCCCACCCCCTCCTCTTCCTCCTCCTCCTCCATCACCACCTCCTCCATCCCCACCACCACCATCACCTCTCCCTCATCCACCTACTACTCCGCGACCTCCTCTCCTCCTCCATCTCCATCCCCTATCCTCCTCAAAATCTAGAATCGGCTCTACTGGATCTGATATCCGAGGAATCAGATGTGCCACAATATACTGAGTGTACTCCTTTGACACTCCTACATCTACCACCCTCGACCTCATATGCCATGGTCTCACCTGTAATGTGCGAAACTTTGCCAATACCTGATCATAAGGTAACACTAGCCCCTATAAGTACCTCTCTCATACCACTCGTGCATACTCTCCTGATCCACTAGGCAATCCCTTCCGCCGCCCAAACTATCTCAATACTCTACCTAGAAGTTGTCTCTCCACATTGTAGGTTGTCCTACCAATGAGATATCGTGTCATAAACACATACAGAAATGCCTCTGCATCATCCTCCTAGGGCTCACACTCAATATACGGCCTCCAGATCACTATATCCAAATCATCCAATGCCCGCTGCCACCACTCTAACTTCCCCAGGTGGGGCTGACTCATCATACCTCTATACATGTATACATATGGCTAGTCCACTGCTCGGAATCTCAGACTAACTGGTCGGGTAACATGTAAGTGCTCCCACACCCAAATATGCAGCAACATGATCCCCGCTCCCAATGAGCCCACCCCTCGGTATGCTACCTCATGAAGATCTCAATATAAGTGTGATAGCACACACAGTCCCCATGCAAACCAGGTGCCCTCTATCATCATCTGCTCGATCACCTGACCCCAATCAACGACAAGTCCATGCAATCATCAATCTGGACATAGCAGTCCCCCAATAATCCCGAATAGCACTGATGGTAATGGCTCATACAAGGCTGCTATATCCTGCCAGGCTATCAATCCATCATCAATGAAGACATCCTCATCAAAAAATCTATACACTGTTGTTGTCCCCATGCTCAATCATATGTCACTAGCTCTCCTCGAATGGGAATGTGCTGGATGTGCCATACATCCTCTAGTGTTACTGTCATCTCCCCCTGCACTAAGTGAAATGTGCATGTCTCACTATGCCATCGCTTTGCCAATGTTGTGATCAACCCGCGATTTGTTCGAATCACGCGCATATACATAACATCATACAGGTGTGGCACTTCAATGCAATCCACCTCGGCCTCTGTCAATCAATCACGCAACACCTATGTGGCAGGATGTGCCTCACGCATCTGTAAGATGCGAAGATCCTCCTACACACATGCATCAACCATCATCATCAGTTGTTTTGTTTCAAACTTTCTTAAGTTTAAACCTAGACTATCAATAGATACTTTGATAAAGTATCTTCGGGTCTCAACAGGTATGCAATCATGGCACACCTATATTACAACAAGCATTTATCCTAATGACCTAAGTCTCATCAGGGTTGCTATGGTTCAAAACAACTCTCACCTCACATCTCCATCCATCCATCATTGCCATCCAGAGATTCTTGTTCAAGAACACTGGGGCATCTATTTTCCTAACCAAAAGTGCTATTCTAAATACAACAATGCTAATATGCTTACAAAAGCACTAACTCAACTATGCAATAGTGCTAAACCAACAATAGCACTACATTGACTATACAATAGTGCCACCTCACAACAACAATGCTCAATCAACTGCTCAATAGTGCTACACAAACAAAAGTGCTACTTTTGGCAACAACGCTAAAACCACTATGCAATAGCGCTAATTTAGTTGACAATAGCACCAAAACATAGTTTTAGTGCTATTGTGTTGACTCAACTTGGACCAAGCAAAAAACATACCAAAAAAATGGATAAAATTCAAAAATTCAAATTCACATACTGTTGGTCCGCAATCGTCTGGCCACTGGAATCGACGGACTCGCTCTAGTCGATGATCTTCTATAGGCACCATCATCTGGAATCTTGCTTGCTCTTCCAAAAGGTCACTATCAAAGCTCCAATTTCACTATGGATGCAAACAAATGAGCCCGTTTTCACCCCTTTCCCCCCATACATACCCTTCATCGTAACCCTAATTTTACCTCGCTCACCACTATGGTCCCCGTGAACTTCTAGAGCCTCCCATTTCTCCATCTTATCTCCGATTTCTTCTATTTTTTCACCAGTTTGCTAAATTCTTCTCTTCTACCACCCCGGCAATTTTCATTCTTTTTCGAGAGATCGCCAGATTTTTCAAAAAATTTCGGCCCATCTCTCGAGGGGGCATACCACCCATTAAATTAACATTTTATGGGGCATACCACTTCACACCTATTTTTCTTTCTTTGAAACGACGTGATAAACCACACCGTCTCAAAGAGGGGCAAATGTAGTTACATAAATCTGTTCAGTTTAATTAAATGAATATTTGTTATTTATTTATTAAAAACCCACTAGCCATCAGTTACTTAAATTAACATTTAATTAATTCATCTTCTAATCATTCTCCTATTAATTAAATAAATTATTCAATTTATTTCAATTAATTGAAAATCACAATCAATTAAATGAATAAATTCTATTTATTCAATTTAATCCCCTTTTCCTCTTTTAAATAAATTAAATAAAACATTTATTTAAATTATTAAATCCCCCCCACTTGCATTCTCCTAAAAATGTAACTTGCAACCACAAGTTGAAATAAATTAATTTTATTTTAATTTAAATCCTATTTTCCCTCACCCACCAAACCCACTAGCAATCCTAACCCCCTTCTAGATTCTTCTAAACCCTTCCTAATTAGCCTAATCCATCCCCTAAATATTGTCACATTCCTAAGCAACTTGGAGTCACTTCTCAAAGACTTCAAAGTCTTTGAAAAGCATTAAATTCTTTGTGTTCTCAACAATTTAACCTCTAAAGTCTTCCAAACCACTTATGGCTCTTACGTGACCATTAATGGTTAAATCCACTTGCACCCATGGTTAGATACTTTGATCCCTAAACCCAACCCTCATGTAACCCATGTGTCTCCTCAAGCATTTATTTCTTTGACAATGGTTATCCATTTAACCTTTGCACAAGAGTTTATCCATTGGATAAAAGCATTATTCTTTGGATAATGAATTTATTCACTCAACCCAACCTTGAACTTAACTCCCAAGTTAACTCTGAAGTCATGTCAAGCATTTAATGCTTATTCCCTCTCCTCTCAACTCATCTCATGTTGACACTTGTCATCCTGGGATTGGGTTGAAAGCCCTCACATGGATCATAAACCATTCATTCCTGACTCTTGTTGAGATTACTCAATCTCAACCATCCATTGCTCCATTTTTCCTATAAATAGAGCTCATTTCTTCATAATCCAAATCTTGAAAACTTGTATGCATTTACATTATAGTCATTTTTAGAGAGAATTTAGCATAAATCAATCATATTCACTCTTTTGGTTTAAAAGCGACACTAGCTAATTAGAGAAATCTCTCATTTTAGCTCTTGTTCACATTTGCATAACATTTTAGATTAATCATCATTTCAATCTTGAATCTTCATAAGGCATCCATAGTGCAAAGAGCTACTGAGAGCTACAGTAAATTGGAACTTGGAGAGGAGAGGAACAAGGGAGAAGGAGCTAAGAGCAAGTTAGAAGGCATTTGGAGATGCCTTGTTGTATTTGCTTCCATAGTTAAACATTTCATCATGTTTTTAGTGTCTCTTTTGGTATGCCTGCTTAGACTAGTTTTTGGTGATTGACACTAACATCTATCTTTGTTTCTTATTTTTTTGTGTTATATGACCATAGGTTTTAGACTAACATTGTCCATTTTGCAGAGCATCAGGTATAAAAGGCATAACAATTTTTGTGACAAGCCAAGAAGATACTCAAGATGTAGAAGCTAAAATGACCCACTTTAAGGGTCTCTTGTTTGATGAGAAGATTAATGAAGATGAGGATGCCATCTTGAAAGAGGAGATTAGAAGAATTAATATTTTATTAGAAGGTGAACTTGAGAAGAAGGAAGATATTGCAGTAAAAGAGGAATGTGTTGGTTTTGCTAAAGCTAACCAAGAAGAAGTTGAAAAAGATGAATTGTTAATGTGTATTGAAGCAGTTGACAGGGAAAGAGATGAATTGATTCAAGATGGGACAAAGGTTGCCAGAAAAGGTGAGGTTGAATCAAATCTTATTGTTTTGTTTCATGTGAATGAGAGTAAAAAGGTAGAGGACATAATTGCAGTAGTTGATGACTTTGTTGAAGTCAACTATGAGAAGCTTGATGAGGAGGTAAATTTTTATAAATTTTTTAATAAAGAAGTTGAGATGGATTTTTGTGTTGAAGTGAGTAAAATGGAGGATACTGAAATGAAAAGGTGGAATACAAATGTTGCATGTTTGTATGTGGAAGTTGTGAAAGACTGTGTAGGTGCAATTTTTGATCCCTCTAGAATTGGAAATACCTTCAAAATTGAACATTTCAAATTTCAAGAATTTTTTTAAAATTAATAGGTTAATTATAGTCTGCCTTGATTTTAAAATTGAGTGTTATTCCCTTGGCCCTAATTTTAAAATTCCAATTTCCTTTCATTTTTGGAAATTGTGTCATTGCCTTCCTCTAACAAAGTTCAAATTATGTAATCATTATTTTCTTAAATTTTGCATTACTCAATTTTGTAAGCTTTGTTCCATAGTTCAAAATTCAATTTTTCCCTCTAGTGCATGAGTTTTACCACTATTAGTCCTACCTATCCTATCCCCGTTAGACAAAGCATTAGAATTAAGGCTTCCCAAGGTTTAATTACCGAGGAGATGGAGCCTAATTTAGGTGACTTCTTTAATGAGGATCATGCTTCCCATCCTAATCATGTGCCTATTCACCCCATTGATGGATCCCATGATGAAGATGAAGCTTTAACTAGGGTTTCTTTAGATCAACTTTCCACATTGGACAACCAATTTGATAGCTTTCAACAATCAATGTCCCAAGAATACCCTAATAGTGAAGCTCTTCCATTAATTGAAGGCCTTAAATGCATGCTTCAAAGTGATAAGAATGGAATTGATATATTGCATGGCATTGCACATATTGTTGATTCTAATGCCATGCCTATCAAGAGTTGTGCCGAAACCCTAGGTTATTCACAACCTTCAACACAAGTCAATCCTTCAATTCCTTTGACTACTCCTATGATTAGTATTCCTACTTTCACATCCAACATCATGGCTACTTCAACTCAAAATGTCATCCCTACAACTATTGGTCATGGGGGAAATCCCTCTTCTTCATTTAATCCTCCATCATTACCTATGTCTTCCATGAATATTCCTATTATTCCTCAACCAATCAGTGTGACACAAGGGGGCAATTCCTTCAACAACTTTATTCCTCCTTTAAGTGTCCCTTTTCCTACCCAATCATCACCTATTCCTACTTATCATAATGTCCCACCACCTTATTCTCAATCCATGCCTTGTTTCAATAAC
Source organism: Cryptomeria japonica (assembly GCF_030272615.1). Classification (NCBI taxonomy): domain Eukaryota; kingdom Viridiplantae; phylum Streptophyta; class Pinopsida; order Cupressales; family Cupressaceae; genus Cryptomeria; species Cryptomeria japonica. The sequence goes on along the minus strand of NC_081415.1, from coordinate 481,556,311 downwards.
ATCACACCACCTTCTCAATAACCTATGTATAACATCAATTCTTCTACCAAAATGAGAATTAACAATCTTACTCAAACTGTGTCTTCCTTACAACAACAAATTGCTTCTATGAGTCAATCCAAGTTTAGTGTGCCCACCTTTGATGTTGCGATCCCACTTTCCATTGATATTGTTAAATTCGTGCTACCTAAACATGTTGAGATCCCTCAATTGGAACTCCATAATGGAAAAGGTGATCCTCTTACGCATGTCAAAACATTTCAAACCTTGTGTACTGATTTTGCTTATGATCAACGATGGCTTGCAAACCTGTTTACAAGAACACTAAGAGATAAGGCTTTACAATGGTATTGCTCTCTGCCTTCTTATTCTATCACATCCTTTCAACAATGAGCAAATTATTTCATCCAACAATTTCGAAACAACATTGGTTCTAAAATCACTTTGATTGATTTATTGCATTGTAAACAAGGTGTTATAGAAAAAGTGACTGATTTCATTGGTAGATATAAGCATTTGTGTGCTCAAATTTCTTTTCGTGTACCTGATAATGATATTCAAAGAATTTTTATTTCTAATTTGCACAAAGATATCAGGGAAAAGCTTCTTTTGTCTGAGTTTACTTCCTTTCTGTAGTTGTGTGCAACACTCCACAATTATCAACTGGTTGTGAGTCAAATGGAGCAATCCAATCCTATGGCTCTAAGTGATAAGGGGGAGAGTGTTCAACAACTATTTGTGAAGTTCAAACCAACAAAAATCTTCATCAAATCTAATGATCCAATCAACAACAACCATGTGAATGCTACAACAGGTGTGCCTTCTATTTCTAAATTTTTCCAAAGAGAAAGACAATTTACTCCTTTGAATGAATCTTTACATAGTATTATGTCTTAGTTGTTGCACAAAAATGTTATCAAACTTCCTCCTATAAAACAAATTGATCCTTCTAAACTTGCATCCCCTCATTTTGATAACAATTCTTTTTGTCAATTTCATCGTCAACCTGGTCATGATACTAAAAGATGTTTTGCATTGAAAAATAAGATTCAAGACTTGATTGATAATAATACTATATCTATGACAGGTGTGAATGATAAAGGGAATAAATCAGTACCTCCTCCTAATCAAAATCTTAATATTTTCACTGATCCCTTGTCATCTCATACCTCTAACATTATTGAGATTGTGCCCAATTCTCTCTCTTTTGAAGAATTCACCTATATGGATCCTTGTATTACATTTGACCCTAGCGAGACCATTAGAGCACCCGATGGCCCTTTATACATAGTTGCAAAGGTTAAGTATATCCCTTGCTGTGGTGCCTTGATTGATCCCTCTTGCATGGTTAATGTCATAACTGAAGAGTATCTTTTCACTTTATGATTACATAAACCAATATATGATGCTTCTAATGTGGTTGTGAAGTTATTTGATGGCTTCTCTTGTCCTACCATTGGTTCTACTACCCTTCTTTTTGAAGTCCATACTAAATCCATGGATGTGGACTTTGTTATCATACCTTCTTCTGTGCAATTCCGTATAAAGTTGGGCTATCCTTGGCTACCTTCCATGAAGGCTATTTATTCTCCAATCCACAAGTGTTTGAAATTTTCTCACAATGGAGAAATCATAACCATGAACCATAGCTTATTTTGTCCATCCGAAAGAAGCCCCGGTGTTCCTATTGATTTCTTTTGGCCTAAACAATTTCAATCTCTTCCATTAAGAAGCGATGCTCTTTTTCAATCTTATGAAAAATGGAAGAACGATATGATATTATCCTTAAGTCAACCTAGATCTCCAACACTTGACATTCCTATTATTCTTCAAGATAAGGTTCTTCCTCTCTCGGATAGAACTAATCTCCCTCCTAAGGAAGATCGTCCATCTATACCTATGGATGTGACTTTACCTTCTCTTAAGGAGAACACCAATATTCTTCCCAAGGTTAGACTATACCTCCTCCTCATGATAGACCTGGTCTTCTTCCTACACCTAATATTCCTCCTTTCTATGGCGCAGTTCCACCTCCCTCCTCTTATCAAGAGAAGAGGCCTACTTCTCCCATTGTTCAACCTAAAATATCTCAACCTAAACCTTCCACTATTAAGGAGAGAAATATTCCTGCTTTTTCAAGTGTTCCTCCTCTTTCTCAGTCTTTCGTTTATAGCTACTTGCAAGTACTTTCTTTCATTACTTGGTTAATTCCAAAACTGGGGTTTGACTTAAAGGCAAACCCCCAATCCCAACCCATTTTCCTCTCTATCTGTGTGTAGGTTGTGGGTGCGTAGCTATACTTTCGGATTTGAGCTCTATTTGTAGAGGCAGAAAAACCCTTTTCATTTCACGGATTTTTTGGAGGACCGTGTACGTTCCCGCCACGGTCCGGGCAACTTTTCCTCAAATTCGCAGGGCGACTTCGTCTCAACATATCACTGGTAGATCCAGGTGCACAACTTCATCCCATATTCCGATCTCAAGTTATAATAAGTTCTGTGTCAATTTTGCATTACACAATTTGATCAATCCCTTTCCATTTCAAACAAGGAAGAGGGGATCAACTTAACATTCCCAATTCATTCAGAATTCAATCTACCATCTTCATGTGGAGAGATTGAATCTAGTGAATTATACTCTCCTCTTCCTAATGTAACATGGTGAAAAGTGTTTGAAGGGTAATCAATAGTGAAACTCTCATCTCTCTTTGAGGGAAAGGGTAGTTTTCCTCTTGATCTATCATTCACCATTTTCCCACTATTATAGGGGCTTATGCTCTACATAATTTCTTTCACTGTAGATTTTCTTTTTATATCCCCTTCTATCCACCTCAAAGTCAATTGCATACACTTCTTTTGTACAATTATTTTATGAGAGTTGTGTGCTCTCATATTACTTTTCCTTCTAACATGTTTTATTTTGGTATGTATTATGTATTAGACTATATGTGACTAGCTAACATAGTTTGTGTAATAGGTTATATTTTTTAATGTATTTATGTTGCATGTCATATTTATATAATATATATGATATAATTTATTGTGTTTTTTACATGTTATTTTGAATATCTTAGTTTAGATACATGTGCTTCAATGTAAGATCATACTATATATCCTTTAAATAATTGATACTTTTTTAATTTTATTTTTTACATTTACTTTCAATACTTTAGCATGATCATGTAGTGATATTAGCCTACTAAAATGGAGAGTAAATGTAATATCAAAAATTGCATTCCTTCCCATTTTGACTTTATGTTTTACACTCATTTTATTGTCCATCCTCTTTATGTGATTCTAGGATCCACTTAAGGTTCTTTCCTAGCTTAGGTTTTTTAATCTAGATCCTAATATCATATTGTGATTATTTGCTTTTAATTAGACAATTTTATATGTTTTCTTTCTTCTAATTTTCATTATCTACATCCAATCAACTATTTATATGATCATATAAACCTTGTCAAAATCATGTTGACATCTTTACTATTGAAAATTATTTAATCTTATATCATTTTTTTTTATATATTCCGATTAACCAAAAAAATGGTTTATATTTTTGAATATTTTAAATTATTTTTGAATTATTTATTTGTAAATTAGACTAAAAAAAATACTATCCAATTTTTAACATTTTATTTCTAGAACTTCTTTCTACTTTATCACCCTACACATTTGTTAACCTTCTTTTATTTTAAAACTTGTTATTATGCCAAAGGCATATTATATTTACATATGGACACAAAACCATCGATTAATAAAAAGTAGAAGCATTTATTTTGTCGTGTTTGTGACACTTAAATATATAAAAAAGAAAAAAAAATTATTAGTTTTTTTTAATTTGGTTTGATTTATTTTCTCCTCTCATGCATTAAATTAAATAATTTTTAATTATTTAATACTAATTATATTTTCACATTTACCTCTCAAATACCACTCACTTTAAATTCAACTAATCAATTCTTCTATCCCCATCATGCAAAAAAATAATTAAAAACATTTCAAACTCTTGTTTTTGAAAGAATTAAGAATATCACATAATATTTAAAATAGAACATAAGGATGTTTTAAAGTAGAAATAATGCAACTATAATGCCATAAAAATTCTTAAAAAAAAGGTCCATATGATAGCAAGAAGCTGAAGAAAAGGAAGAACATCAAAGTAATCTTTGAGAGCAAAATAAATTAAATAGCACATACATTAAATTTGGTTGAATACCATAATAACCTCTCATTCCTCTAAATGAAGCCAATATGTTTTTCCATTAAATTTGTATCCTCCTTGTGGATTGTCCGTGTATCTTTTAGTTATGGAAGTAGGACTAGCGTGATCTAGAGTACTGTGATCAAATTCTTTTCTAACATTTTTTAGTTTATTAATATTATTTTTTATAGTGTTTATTCTTAAGTCTACATCTTTTTTAAGTTAGTCGTAATTTATTGAATATGTTTTATTTAATTGAATGACGATAGCTTTTCAATTTATATGATTTTTAGGCTTTTAATCTATTTATTTTTATTATAGTTTTCTAATATTTGTGTAGACGTATAAAAATGATCATATTTTCACATATTAAATTCTATCAACCCACTTTTCCCGCATACAATTTGAAGTTTGGTTTTTGTTCTTCTATCGTAAGGAGTTGAGTTTAATTAGTTAAAGCATTGAGCTCTCATTACATAGATCTGAATTCAAATTGTAAAGTGACATCTAATAGGGAATTCTAAGCTGCGATTCATCTTTCATAATTGACTTCTAGTGTGGAGGTGATTTATAAATAAATAGATTTCTAAATTGTTACTATTGATTTTCTATTAGAATGTTTTTAATATGATTGTTCAAAAAATACCGATATTAAGATTATTATTGTATTTACGAAAACTTAAATTGATCTCATATTATACTCCTATAAACAATACTTATAAACTATTAACATTTACAAAATAAAACATTAATTAAAACAAATCAGAACACAAATTAAATAATTTTACACTAATCAACCTTCATATTTAAAAAAATAATTTGTAGCTCAGCATTCTTGAATAAGAAAATACATTGAACAAGAAAGTCGTTATCTTGATTGGATAGAGCGGTTAAAGCGGGTCAAAAAGGCATTTAAAGTAATGGCGGTGGATTTCTAAGAATTTAGAGCGATTTCTTGTCTTTTCAGTGCACGCTTGCCTCGGAGAAATCGTTTTTTTCCCTCTCATTTTAAAGAGAAGAAGCCTTGCTGTCCTTTATTTCCCTATACGCCCTATCTTCTTACCTCACTCAATGTTGAGGGTAAATTATGGTGGGATACCCTACATTCAACTCTGTTGATTTTCACCCTTTTCTATCAATTTCTTAGAGTTCATCTTTCTTTGAGGAGTGCGCATCTAAATTGTGATTATGGTCATTCATTTTAATGATATATATATTTTTTTTTAATGTTCATATTGATAATCTATGAAATGTTTCGGTAATGTTTATCTCCATCATCTAAATAATCATTATCAAGATTATCGAGATTATCTAATTTATTATTGATAAAAAAAATTTTGTGTGTACTATTTATTATTATTTGGATTATGGTCATTCATTGTATTGATAATTTATTAGTTTAGGTATTGTTGATAATCTTCTACAATCAATATACATGATTCATAACATAATTATCAATTTAAACTACATGTATCAGAGGTATTACAAGTTGTTAGTGCTGAAATAACATCATCTACCTCTTGGTTTAGTGCAGCTACCTCTCCCCTTCTTCAACTATACGCACTTCTAACATTGTTCCATCCAATAGCATCACCCCTTTTTCCACCATTGTTCCATCACATAGCATTACCCCGTATCCCACCATTGTTGCATTACATATCAATCCTCTTTTCTCCACCATTACCTCTCTATAGTCTACCTCTTAATTACACCAATCTCATCATATCCACATCCCACATTATGCTTTACACCTACATTTTTATTTTATCCACTACCTTTCTCACTTATGTCATCCCTACTTCTACCACATGTATATTCCTCATTTTATTCCTCCATCCATGCTCATACACACACTTTGTTCCGTTCCCTTCTCTAGATGCATTTTCCTAACCCATTAGCTCCATTCTCCATACTCATACATATAGTCACCCTAGCGGACTCCAACCTTCCCTTGTCATTGTTCCTTCCTCTATCCTATATGCGCTGATGTAAAAGTGAGATCAAGTTGTGAAAAAAATGGATACAAGACTTAATGGACAAGACAATGACGAGTCCAAGAATGCTAGGCATGTACACCATTTTCATATGAGATTAGTAAACATCCTCCACCTATTGATTTTGCAGTACCTTGATTAGAGATGTAAAATGGAAGCTTTGACCTAAATATACAAATCTCATCTTTCATTTCACTACATATGTTGACTTCTTATATGAAGATAAGTTATTGGCTAAGTAATTTCTATGTACTCTTAGAAAGCATTATAAACATATATAGTAAATAAATAAGAACCAAGTAAAAGTTTAACTGTTCTATAACATGACAATGTCAATATATATTGTAATAATTAAGAATCTTCTCCCATTGGATAGTAGGTCCATTTCCTCACAATTAAGACGATGACATAATATTGTTGAAAATTTGAGTTAGGTTGTCATTGATGTCAAGCTTGGTGGTCCGGATGGAGTCTCATTCGGATATGATCTTGTACTGTTGTAGATTTCTTTGTCTTGTGTTTGGTGTTGATGTTGAGTTTGATGCATTGGTGTTGGTGAATTATCTTTGGTGAAGTTACAGTTGTGTGTAGTTCAATATGCACTTGAAAAAGTACTTAATGTATGCAGGAAACAATATTTAATTTTACACTGGTAGAATGCTTTACATTCCTCGAGATGGTAAAAAATATGTTCTATGAAAGTTGCATCAACTGGTTTTCTGGTTCATAGATTGCAGGAGTTTACATTGTTACTATTCTCTGACAATAAGGGTGTTTGTTAGATTGGTCTGGAAATTGCTTGGTGGCCTTCGAATATGTTGGATCTTGTGCTGCAATTTGGTGGACATGTTTGTGTAGTATTTCTGTTTATTTCTTTGGTGGTGTTTCATTTCACAAGTGAGTTATGTTGTTTGTGCTTGGTATATTTAGTTGTGTTATGGTTTAGCGTATTCGGTTGGATTATCCTTTTTGGATCATGCCTTTTGGTCTGGATATGCATTGGAGGTTGAGTTAGAATATTGTTCTAGGTCTCACCATGGTGTGTAGAGATCCGCGTTAGGTAATTGCATTGGAAGATGTCTTTTGGCCAGCTAATTGCTAAGTTTTATTGCTTATCTACATGTTAAGTTTGGTGGTGACTTTGGAGGATGTGCTAGCATGTGTGGTTCATTGCATTTGACTTGGAAGGATGTATTGTGATGATTTTGGGTCCCCTCTTTCTCTAAGAGTGGACTGCTTTGAGTATTTTTGGTTTAGGTGGCTTATTTTGTGCAATATTGTTTATTTTGGCTGTGATCGGCCATCAATTAGGTTTTTGATAATCTAACTTATATTTAAGAAGTGTGGATGTATGAGTTGTGTATGGGATAGTGTGAATTGATGAGAAGCAAATGTGAGTGATATGCAAGCAGATTGGAGATTGTGGATGTGCGAAAGTCAATTTGTGAAGAGCTTTGAAGGTGATACATTTAATGAGACAGTGTTGAGATAGTGGTGTTTGTTAGAGATGTTTTCCATGATGTTGGTCACTTGAAATAGAGGTTCAAGGTCAATTTCATGATCGAGACATTCTTCTCATATCATTTCTGCTATTTCTTTTGTTTTTGAATGACAGTGGGTTCTTTGGTAGCACTTTGTATCTTGCCTTGAAGCAGTGTGCCTGAGTTGTGCAAGTCCATGTATGTTGCCCTAAGGTAGTGTGCCTTAGTCTTGCAAGTTCATCAGGTGCATTCTTCTCCTTGGCAGTGAGCCTAAAACATTGTAATCATTTTTATTTATATCGTGATCATGAATCTCACCATGGTTTTTCCCTGATTGGGGTTTTCACGTAAATTTGGTGTTCATGTGTTGATGGTTGATACTTTTTAAGTATTGTTGTAGAATGTATAAATGTTTATAGTTGATCTATTTTGAAGATCTTGATTGATTCACCCTCCCTCCCAGTCCTGTTGTGGATTCAACAAATATTTATATAAGAGTGAACTAATAGGATGACCTGTAGTAAGGAATATCAAGGCATATGACCTTTATAATATGAAAAAGTTTAATATTATGGTTTATAAATCTAACATTCTTAGTACCCATTTTGAATCAATTTAATGCCAAATAAATGACTATAAGGGGGTTACCCATCATAAAAATATGTTTTAGTGAATCTGGTCGGATTTTTTTTTCCTAACCTTGTGTGGCTAAGGTGCAAGCACTAGTGTAACCAAGGTGATTGTATTATACTTGGTCATTATGCATGGATCTCCTTGGGATGATCCTTAATGGGCATAGAAAAAGTGCATTGAACTAGTCCCAACCAACCGTCACACCATATCAAACAATATATTGAATCTAAGAGACTTTGAAATTGATAAAGGCATGTTATGAATGGCTCATGGCAATAGAAAATTAACTTTAATTGTATAAAATCAATGAAGACAATTTAAAGTTATTTTAATAAATTTGTAACTTAAATTTTTAAAACAAAGTAGAGTTTAGTAAATGAAATTTTGTATAAATGTTAAAATACTTAGTAACAGAATCCACAAGAACCCCTAGCATGGCATTATTGAGATCATAAGTAGTAATTAATATTTAGGTAGTAGCTTTGCAACTCATTTGTATATGTATAAATATATAGTTGTACCTTGTGCTAAAGATTCATGTGTGTCTATTCTCAAATTTTATAATCGCCTTCATATGGAATGAGTAGTCATTTCAAATTTAAAAGGCTCTTTTAAATTTTTAAAATCTCATGAAGTTCCTTCTCTATTTGGAACCCTTAGCATTCCACCCATTATTCAATTCCAAATCCATTAGGACCTCTTGGCAATTCTTTTTCCACCTAAAACCCTTGATAGTTCCTAGTGCATCCTTAACCTTTGAATGTTCCTAACACATGCCTAAGTTCTAAGTTCTGAAACAACTTTTAATAGACATTAAATCACTTTATTAGAGCTTAAGTGGGAACCAAGAACCTTTTCAAGGGTTCCCATAGTTCTAGGAATCCCCTTTCCTCCAATACCACATTTTATTTACCTAAATTGTTGTTAGCACTTCCCAATCCTAAATGGAGACATGGGGTGGGGTGTAAATTATTTGATATAAGACCTCAAAAAAATGGGGTCACATTGACATGATCTATTTTAATGGCCATCATGATCACATGATATAGATAAAATGAATTTTATTTAAACAACTTTAAAAGCTTTCGATCAAATGCAATCAAAAGATAATAAGCTCAATTACACAAACTTTTTAACTATTTAGAAAAATACCTCAAGAAATAAACTCTAAAGTCATGTTCTATGTTATTACATTTTCACTTGCCCTACTAAAGGTCCTTTCACTTTTCTTCTGCTATTTGACTATTTTAAACTTTTTTTTAACCAAAGAATACATACCAAAATGGCTCCTTCATTCCCCTTCCCTTTTACAATTACAAGGCATAAAAGAAATATAATAAAGAATATAATTAAGTGCAATTATATTCAATAAACTGCGATTACATAAATCGTTATTAAAGAAAGAAAAAAATGAAAGTTGTGACATTTTCTTTCAAAATAATAGAAACAAATCTAAACATCCAAAGTTCTTAGGTTGATGATGCTAAAAGGCATATTATTCTTTTCAACAAAATGATAATATCTGGAATCTTCATAAAAAGTCTAATTATGACTATATTCTTGAAAATCTTTCTAATTATTGATCTTGATTTCACAAACCACCTTTTATTCAACCCTCTTAAATAGTTATTTAGATCTTCATTGTAGAAATTTTAATTATCAATTTTAGACCTAAGAAGCTGAAGATGCTATGGAATTTGAAATGTATATCCAATGGGTAGAGGAGATAGATTTAGTTGAGTCTTCCCTTCTCCACCCATTATCTTTCTCTATCCAAGATTGAATGGATGTGCAGGGACTTGCTTCTTGAAGAATCTCATTAAGCACCATGCATTTAGCCCATTCTATCAAATTATTTCTATACATTCCAAATTTTAAGTCTACCGAATTAAGAGTCTATGTCTAACACCTCATCTAAAGAAGAATTAATTCTAGATAGAGTGACGTTTCAAAATATATATTTATCTAAAATAGTTTATTTATTTTGTATTGTAGAAAATTTGAACTCAATAACATCTAGATGTCTACAACATGATTTTGACGTGTTTGACAAGAAAATAAACTCCTTGCATCTTAAAAAATGCTAGAGCACAATGACTTACTGGTTTTGACGTGTTTGACAAGAAAATAAACTTTGAAAAACATGCCATTCCAAAAGTTGTCAATGGGTTAGTAGAAAGAGCTTGAATGGTAGAAAATGAATTTTCTGGAAAAGCTTTAGAAACTTGCAACCAAATAGAATTGGCAGGTATAGGCATCCATCAAAGCACAAGGACAGGAATTTTTTATAGGTACTTGCAACTGCTCTGGTAGATATTTATGCAAAATGTAGCTACATATTCATAAATAATTTACCATACAAATTAGTGAACAATATCTGAGTTTAATGGAGTTGAGGAAAGATCTAGATATGGTATATGTTTAGGTTGAAACTAGTGAAATCATTATTTTGTGTATGTGTGTGATTTTTGATGTTATTAAATTGTGATGATCTATATCTGAACTAGAATTATTAGTTCAAAGATAGTGTTTATTCATATTCATATAAGTACTACCAGTATTCTTTGTACTAATTTTCTTTATCATTCTATGACAACTCTACATTTAGAGTGTGATTTCTCTTCTGCTACCATTCCATTCCCTCTTACCTTTTCACTCTCTTTAAGCATCCTCCATTCTACCCATGCTTCTCATACCACTACTATAAGTACTTATTGTGTGCACAAATACGCAACAATCAATTAACAATAGTGTAAATGACACACCAATGAAACATTATATATAAAAAGGATTTAATTGATAAACAAATTAAACAAACAATCCTTCAAAAAGAGTTCCATTGTTTCTCTATCTCTAAGGATTCCTTAAGTCATGATTTTTCTCTCAGACCATTGAACACTTGACCTTAAGAATGACAACCTAAAGAATGAGTGCTATGATAAAATGATCTATATACTATACAATTAAGATCTATGAGATAACTATGCTATTGATAATGAGATTATGATCTAAAAATGCTTCTAAAATGCTTGTGTGTGTGAGAGAGAGACAAATAGAGACAAAACCTAGATATTGAGATTGAGACTTGGGACCTCTGGCAATGAACGAATGAATCCTATTTATAGAGAAAATGAGCAAATGGAGGGTTGGGATTGAGTTGATTGAAGAAGGGCTAGGATTTCTTGAGAAATTGGTGATCCTCAATCCATGTGCTCCTCTTCAATCTAATCACATGCTGACAAGTGTCAACATGGGAAGGCTTGAGAGAAGAGGGACAAAGTATTAAATCCCTGAAGAGACATGTGGTTACCATGGATGGTTGGGCTAAGGTTAGGTTAATGGATAAAGTTTTTATCCAAGAGGTAAAGGAATGTTCAAGGGTTAAATGGTTAAATTGGTCAAAGCGTTAAATGTTTGAAGAGACTTGAGGGTTACCATGGATGGTTGGGTTAAGGGATAAGTCTCTAACCAAGGGTCAAAGGTGGGTTGTCTTGTTGGAAGAGAAAAAATATTTTAAGCACTTTGTAAGAGCCTTAAATATTTTAGGAGACTTTGAGGGTTAAATTGTGGAAAGAAAATGCTTTTAATGTTTTGTAAGAGCCTTAAATGTTTTGAGAAGTGACTCTTCTCTAATCCCTCAGTTTAGGAATGTGCAAACACTTAGAGGGGGATTAGGCTAATAATAGGGGTTTAGTCATGATTAGGAGAAGGATTAGTGTGCAACTTGCATTTTCTAGAAAGTGCAAGTGGGTCAGGGATTTAAATAAATATTTATTTATTTAAATGTGAGGAATGGGAATTAGGGATTTTCAATAAATATTAATTTATTTAAATGTGAGAGGGGGATTTAATCAAACAAATATGATTTATTTATTTAATTAATGGTTTGAATTTGGTTAAGTGAATTAAATTAAATAATTTATTTAATTAATAGAAGAAGACGAGTGCATTAATTTCTATCCTTGAGCTTTTGCACGGTTGTCACCATCACATAAATATATCTTAGACAAATCTCTCCAAGAAGTGCTAGTCCCATCTAACATTAATACATATCAATTTCAATCCATGGTGGGAAGTCTCAAATCATCTCATTGCCTTACTTTCACACAAAACGATGATTCATCCACACAACAACCACATAATGCCCCCTACACATTGAGGGTTTCATTCATAAAAATAGAGTCAAGCGAGTCTTGATAGATGGTGGAGTTGGTTTGAATATATGTACATTATGGCCGGTCACAATACTAGGATATTCAGAGAATGTAGTGGATTCTAGAAAGAAAATCACAATAAAGGCATATGACGATGCTGAACAATCCTCCAAAGGATGTGTCACTCTACTAATCAGGGTGGGAACTATGGTGAAAGATGCAATTTGCCAAGTCCTAGATCTACCCCTTCCATATAACCTTCTTTTAGGATGACCCTGGATACACTCCATGTAGGAAGTACCCTCCACATACCATCAATGCATCAAGATTCCCTATAATGGAGTGGAAATCACAATCTTAGGTGATGTTAACCCCTTTCCTTTTGTAACAATATAAGGCATCAACCTGATACTACTGTACCTAGCAATAGAGATGCCACTTCTTCATCATCTTATATTAACTCTTCTTCTCTCATAAGTAATCCAATCCCTACACCAAACAATACAAAACTCAAGATGAAGATAAAAGGTGAAGGTCTAGGGGAGTATAACATTAGCCAACTTTTCTATCTTAATAAACTACCTCTCTCACCCCATTATGGAAAACCACAAATTTCATGGCATTCGTCCACTACAACTAGCTCCCATAAACTTAAAAAGTTCACCCCAGGAAAAGGCCTAAGCAAGGAACTTGGTGAAGAAGACTTGGCAAAGAGGATCTACAAAGAAGATTCAGAAAAGGGCAAATAACCTTTAAAGATACTCATAGAAAAGTACAACAAAGGCTTTACACTCATACAAAGAATGGGTTATGATGGGAATAGTTCTCTAGGCTTACACAATAAGGGCATGCAAGAGCCTTTGCAACCTTCCTTACAACCTAGAAATCAACTCAAAGGACTAGGATAAAATCTAAGTTAAGAAAACATTTCCAGAAAAAATCTATAGTTACAACATACCAACTAAAAAATTATGTTATGAAAAAGTTAATCACTCCAATAGTAAAGCTTTTAACCATTTTAGACACACAAGCAACATCAATAAGCTTGTCAAATAAGACACCTTCAGCAGCTGCCAAAAAACCTTTCACACTTGAAGAAATAATTGTAAGATACAATGACAGGGATCTACAAAGTGATTCTGAGATAGATCCACATGAATATGAATGGGATTCTTTTGATGATAAAGGAGTCAAAGGAGAGGCATGGATTGAAACTTTCTAGGATCCTATTGAAACAATAAAATTTCAAAGACAACGAGACAAACCACAAAAATTGCAACGTCCTTTTGATAGAGATGTATTGCCTCCTAAGCTTGAATATGAAGAGGAGAGTACCAACAATGATCGAGAAATACCTCTATCCTAACCTTAAATGGCACATCCTATGACTTCAATAAAATTGATGACATAATTCCACTTATACATCCTCAACATATTGATTGGGACCAACAAGGTCCTCCATGCCTAGATATGTTCCAAAATGATGAAGCAAATATTGACTTCCTAAAACTCTAGGATAACATACCAAGCGGGGATCACAAGGCTGGTTTTACTATTGAACTCAACAATGTGCCTTACTTTGAAGAGAATGCCAAACCTTTCAGTTGCAAAAGTATAACAATCAAGAATAGATCTTCTAGTGAAAACTACACCACAACACTCTTAAATCCTAAAAAAGTAAAAATAAAGGACAAATCCAATGGTGAAAACCTTTCTGAGGCACTTGAGGATGGAAGGTTTGACATTATCCCCTTCAGCACAAATCAAGAAAGATCATCTATCCTTGTGGAAGTAATGTTATCTCTCAAAATTGCACCCTTGCTAAGTTGCAGAACATAGTACTTTGGAGAAACATTGGATCCTTCCAGGTTTGTGGGTCACCTATGTTGGAAAGAACCTTTGGAGAAGGACGAATTCCTAATTTATGCTCACCTAAAATAAACTACACTATTGATTTGCAGACGAAAAAGTAAGAAGGAAGGACATCAACTAAAAACTAGTTAAAACTAAATAAAGGTGATGCACCAAACATAAACTAAGACCTATAAACTAGTTTGCATACACACAACAGTCAATGGGAAAAGCTTAACATACATAGATCAAGCCTATATGTTCCTTGCATAAATATTTCACAAGAAGGTTATGATTCCTAAGTCCTAGAAGCAAGGAAACTTCCATGACTAGAATAGTTCTTCAACTTAAACATGACCTGTAACCTGCAACATACATATAACTCTGTAAATGGTGTTTGAAATGAGACAACTACTAGGAAACAAATATTTTCACAAGTAATAACATCAATCGCCAACACATACAATCACTAATACATTTGGGGTCAAATTCCGACGGAGGTTTCCGATGGACAAGGAGCATTGTGTGAAAATTTGATTTTTTAAAAAAAATATGCCTGTGTTCATCAGAATTCCGACGACATCGGGCATTTTATTAAAAAAAAAACACACAACGCATTTTCATTTTGATTGAAGCAATTCAAAGCAAGCGGCGACCGTCTTGCCTCCCTGCCCCCCCAGCTGGAGCAATCTCTGCACAAGCAAGGTAAGGGCAACTAATTTTTTTCCACAATCATATCGAGACTGGTTTTTTTTGCGAATTAATCCATTTTGCGAATTAATCACATGCCGTGTGTATGCTACCCCATTTTGCGATTTTTGTTATTGGAGCATTTGCAACTAATTTCTGACAAAAAAACCCCTTCGATTATACTTTGATGGATGTCCATACCTTGTTCCAAAGCTCCTATTTTGGCACACGCAGGGAGGATGCTGGAAAACATTGCAGAGAAACTTTATTAACAAAATACAACAGTTATGGATCATGAAACCCTTGACCCAATAGACACTACACATGCAAAGCTCGAAATGAGTTAATAAAATGTTTTTGAACCAAATGCTTAACAATATTTAGACATGACATTAACAAGGATTTTTACAAAAACAACCCTTAATCATGCAATAAATATACATACCAGTTTGTATATTTATCAGACACGGGCTACCAGTTACATAGTTGAAAATATAACAATCAATGGGAAACAGGGTAACAAACTTTTACTTTTCAAATCTTGAAACAAAATGAGAATAATGAAAAGATACATATAAATATCCATTGTAATTGAAACCAATGCCTTTCATTCACTATTCAATGAGTCATCGACTTCCTTACGAAACTATCATGGAATGTCCAAATTTCTTCCTCATCCAAGAAGCAAGAACCCCTAACTATCGTGTGTCATAGCCAGAGCTTGAGATATTGTAAATGAATTTTGATGGGATGATAAAAAAGAGTTAAGTATAATATATTCCCATTTTCTAGTGACATAAAGTGACCCATTCTTTTAATGCCTTTAGAAAGTGTTTCAAGCCCAAAGTCTTTTAGACACTATATTCAATGCCATTAGAAAACTACTAGGCAACAATTCTCTTAGCCAATGATCAAAACCATATAACATATGCTCACATATTCAAATAGTATCACCAAATTTGATATTCTATGCAATATAAACATAGAATTGAGTAAACATATGAATGATAAGTCTTACTAATAAGACCCTTTTCCAAGTACATATTAAAATTTATCTTTGTCAGCCTATATCATATGGTAATGTATCCTTTTTCAAACCATGTAATTGTATTTGCATATGATCACTATATTTTTCTATAGCAACCAAAGTCAATGAAGATACATGCTAAGAGATGATTGTTCACTGATGTCACTGTAATGTGAATCCTATTCATATTTCCACATGATCACTAAAACCCACCAAAAACAATCAAATGCACTATCATATTGAGACCAAACATGCTATGGTCATGTATCAAGTCATCATCATGTATAGACCAAACACGCTCTAGTCATGTATCAAGTCAAATACCACATGGATACTTGAAAAGCATCCAATGCCAAATGCAAACTACCTTTCTGACACCAATGACAAAATCTTATGACAAGGGTGAACACCTTCGTTATTGTGAAGTGCTAATATAACTAAAATAACATCCCATGATATTTCCCCCCCCACTATAGAATTGGGAGCATCAATGTTATATAGTTCAAAATTATTAAAAAAGAGAGATACAAGAACATGAATCCAATTTGTTGAAGAGGGAACTTCCGTAATTTGAACTCTTTTCTGATTCCATAGAATAGCTAAACGTCTAGAAGCTCAAATGATTTCATTTAGTGAATGGGTGTTCCTTTTCTAGCTCTAAATTTTTTGTTTCTTATAGGAGGATAATGTCAGCCCACCAGACTCAATTTGAGATATAATAAGTTGACTCTTGTTAGGGGCATTTAAGTCCCTAATGTTCCAGGATATTATTTTCATGGATACTAATGAGAGCAGAAAATTCTCTAAGATTGCATTTTGTCATTGAATGTAGTTTGAAGACCATTTTTTATATCTTCAAGGGTTTTCTTTCTCTTAGGCAATGCTCCAACTTTCCATTTAGTCCTCATAATTGGGCTCTTCATTATAGCAAGAGGTGTTTGTCAAATGGTGGATGAAGAGTGTTGGAAAAGGGACGTCTCTAGCTCTGCCAACACTTGATCTTCAATCTCCTTAGCCATTACTGAACAAACCTGGTAAAGGACTTCCCCTATCATAATGTTTAGCTTACCTTCCAACAATGGTTGCTTCAAATGATATACCTCCACCAAAGGGGAGAATGAGCTCCAACGTTTCAAATTGACAGTAGCAATAGGAAAGGAAAGGGAGCAAGAATGAATAGTCAACTCAAAAAAGAGATTTTTAGGAAATGGATACCATTGATGACATAGATATATTGGCAATGAAGCTCTCCACACCCTTAGGACAGTTTTACAAAGATGAGGGTGGAGAACAACCAACCAAGGAAAAAAGAAATCCATCACACTAAAATCAAAAACTATACCCCATCTTGAAATGTGTGACTATTTAGTAATCCTAGAAAAATTGTGAAGGGGGTAAGTCTTGATAATAGCATTTGGTACAGGTGGTGAAAGAGCCCTAGAATATTTGAATGAGCACAATTAGGGATTTGAAATTGGATCAAGACAAACTATTATTTCTTCAATAGAAAATTCACATGCATTTGAGAAATGCCTAGAAATTTTGTGTCTGGATGATACCTCCTCTTGTTTGTTTATCACAATATGTTGAGACCACAAACCATGTATACATTGGATCTTCAAAGTTGAAGGGACAAATTTGGTAACATCAAATAATATGGATAACTTAACTTAACTGAGAATGTTGCATTATCAACAATAAAAATCCTGATTTGGTTTATAGATGCAATTTTGTGGTTGAAATTTGGGTCTCAAGGCTGACATTGAGATAAACATGACTGTATTTCATGAGGATTTTAACTCAAAGCATTGGCACTATCACTTATGGCTATATTAGCTTTTTAAGACACTTTCATAGTGCACTTCACCTGTCCTAATAATGGACTATCATGAGATTCTTAAGAATGGAAATACTCCAAACATTCATGCCCTCTATGTTGTCATTGTGGTTTTCAATCATTGTGACTACATGCTTTTCAAGGACCAAGTAGTGTTCTTTTTTCATTGTTCTACTGTGCTTCTCAAGCTGCACCAACATAGTTTTATTTAATGGCTTTGTTTTGATAGTGATTTCTCCATGGCTTCCATTGTCTTTTTCTTGGCACATTCAATGCATTGTCATCTATCACTACTATTTATTGTCCTTTTTACCTTTATTGAGGTTGTTCTCATACATGTCATTCACTTTGTCTATGAGTATATCTCAACCATTTCACCGTTGTAAGTAGAAATAAAAGATTAGTCTCATCTCTTTTACTATTTTAGACCTTCATAGTAATCTTTGCAATATATCATTTCCTTCCAATTATATGGAATAATGATTTTCTTTTTATGGAATGTGATGAAGGCTTGAGTGTGTCTTCTTGAACAAAAAGAGGACTTAGAGAAAGTAGATTCACATAAGGATAGGTGGATTTTCCTAAAGATGAAGGGATAAGACTTAACAAAAAGAGGACTTAGGATGATGACAAGGAGGATTCATTTAAGGATATGGCATATTCACCTAAGGGGCAATGTATTCTCCCAAGAATATGGAAAAATTATTGATTGGTGGAATGACATACTAGATCAAGGAATGATACAAGGGTAGATTCACCTAAATATAGGGTAAATTCAGCTAAAAGGGTACCCATGAGATTGTGGTACTGAGTACCTATCTATGGATGGTGTATTTGGATACAAGTATGATGAAACCATGCTTGTGTATGATGAAACAAAGTCCAGATCTCTATTATAGGTCCAACATAATCTCTATTATTTGAGACACCATTTTATTAGCATATCCAATTAGGGTAATTTATGGGTTTAATTATGGATCATGTTGTCTATTTCCATGCACTATTGAACTTATTTGGATGTATTGTGATTATTTTAATTTTGAAGTTATAAATAAATTATGTTTGTACCTTAGAAAGGGTAACTCCAATTGATGTTTGGGCAGTTTATTTGAAAACTTATGGTGATTATTACCCTATGTTATGTAATGGAGTTATTTTTACACAAAGTAATTAACTAGAAAAATGAATTTGTATTGTTGTACAAGTATGATACAATACAAGTATGATGAAACCATGCTTGTGTGTTTACATGTTTGTGCATCCTATTGAGAACCAACCTTGCTGTTGAGGAACTCAATAAATGTGGTGTTAAGTAGAAGAATGGAAAACTCAAGAAGCTATGGTGACATATTGTGGCATTAGTAGGGATTATCTCTATTGACCACATCTTTCAAAGATAGTATCCCCTAGTTCTCCTCATAGAATGGACCATTGGATGGCTCATAGTGGTATCCTATCCTACATTTATCTTGATGGCATTACCGATAGTTGGTATGTGGTTCTTGGTACGAGTTTCCTCTTACCCTATTATCTTATTTATATCTTTGTTCCAACATGTGGAGATTGATTTTTGTCATGCTATGATGATTTTCATGTTTGCATGTGTTTTGACATTATGCAAATAGATATGATGTCACACCATACTTATGTTTTGATATAGTGTAGGTGATAGTTACATGTTGTTGATGGTAGCGATTTGGGTTCAAAGACACAATTCCACACACACACACAAATATTTGAAGATGCATTTTATATTATTCCTTCTCAGTGGCGATTAGTGTTGGAAGATTTGCACACATGTAGAGAGTAACTCATGTTAGATACAATAGGTTGTGTTTGATAACATATGAATGTGCCTCATGATGTATACATATAGCTTTGGTGTATGACATGCACGCACATTTTCCATAAGACACATTGCTATGTGGCATGTGCCCTATGCATGTCTTCTTTGTGAGGCACGTTGCTATGTGCAATGTGACCCTAGGTGTGTCTTCTCTATGAGGTGTATTGCCATGATATGTTAGGATTTGTAGTGTGCAGGCCACAAATGCATGCATGAGGGACTATTATTATAGTCATGTTTTTTGGGCATGTAGCCCAGGCATGTCTTCTCCATTAGGTACATGGCCATGCCATGTGGGAGTTTTTGTGTTCATACCACAAATGCACACATGAGGGACTATTATTGGAGTCATGATGAATCTTCACTCTATTTAGCCACAATTTCTAGTCGTATAGGTATGTAATGTGCACTTTTAAGGATTGTGAAGTTTCCTTCAATTATTGATGATCTCTCATCTTTGTTGCAACAATTTTATTTTATCTTGTTTGAATTAGTTTAATCACTATTGTGAGTTTTCTGTATTGTGTAGTTATTGTGGCTATGTTTGATTTGCTATTGGAATTGAACACATTTATTTGACTTATTATTGGTACCTCTTTTTCTTTCTTTCAATATTTATGATCTTTGGTAGTTTAGTGAAACTCTTGCTATTTTTAAATGTTGCCTTCTTTGTTGTGATGTGATTCCTCACCAAGATCGACATAGATAACCTTGGATGAGTGTATATAAGGAATCAAACATTGGGAAAATTTGAGGATAGGGGTAAGTGTTTGTTGTATGGGTAGCTACGATCCACTTGTACATTCTTAGTGATTATTGATGGCTATGTCTTGGAGGCTAATCCCATTAAACAAACAAGGGGGAAGTCATACATAATCATATGGATCCTCCCTAGTTGTGTGTGGATTCAAGACCATCATTTCATATGGTTCTTGGTTACTTTGTGAGACCATGGCATCCTCTTAGACCAATATGTGAGCCTTGTATTGTTATCCCTGCAATGTGGATGAATAAGTGTATGTTAAAATAAATTCTTTGCTTAGAATACTAAAAAATGTCTCTCAGAAAGTCTGCAATAGGCAAAGTTTTAGTAAGAATTTGCAGACACAATGCTCAGAAATTCACACAATCAGCTACATTAAATACGTTCTCTATTAAGTTCAATGTTTTAAGATGAAAAATAAGAGTTAAATGGTTTTGGTTAGATTTGCAATTTTTGTGAAGCTTTTGCACTGAAGTTTCCATAGCTTGATTTTTTTGCCTGTGAAGAAAGACCATGTCAGATAATATCAGCGAAGAACAAAATAAGGAGACAATTGCTAGATTATGGTCTAACTTGAAACGAAAAGGTGATGGGAAATGTTATTGTCCCTGCAAAATTTGTAAGGGCTTAAAGACTAGAAGACTTCTAATCAAAACAACTAAGAAACATTGTAGGCAGCATGGTCACATTGAAGGGGGACATGATTATCATCCAGTGGTAAGTTGTTCATTATATCATTTTAACAATTTATATACATAAGAAATCACTTGATAATGAGATCATGATCACGGTTTATTTATGTATATCAATTTTATATAGGTGGAGCACCCCAGAGCACATGGTATGGATCAACAAAACCCTGAGAATATGGTTTTCGAAGTGGAGGAACATGGAGGTGTGAATATTGAAGCTGAAGATAATGATCCCATGGAAGATGACGATTATGCACTAGAAAACACAATTGAAGATGATGGTACAAATACATTGATCCATGACACATTTAGTACTGGCACAACTGATCATGATGATCAGGATGACCTTGATGTTCATGATTTACCTCTTCTTGAGAAGGCATATGAGCCCCTTTACAAAGGCTCCCAAACAACTCTTCTCTCTGTTGTATTGTTGTTGGTGAACTTGAAGGTTATGAATGGTTTATCCAACATAACAATCTCACATATGTTAAGGTGTGTCATACATGCCATTACAGTTAATAAATGGTGAATCATGTACCATTAATATTCTTTATATTAACAACTCAAACTTTTTTTTGGCTATAGATTGATAGGTGAGTTTTTCTTACCACCATCAAATATTCTACCTCGCTCATACCGAGAATTATCTGCCATTATGAAAGATATTGGAATGGAGTATCAAACAATAGATGCTTGTCCCAATGATCATATTATATATCATAAACAACATGAATTTGGAACATAATGCCCTGAATGTCATATCAGTAGATATCAAACAGATCAAATAACAAAAAAGGTGTCTCACAAGGTTCTTCGTTATATTCCCATTATTCCACGTATGCAACGATTATTCAAGTGCACTAGCTTGGCACAATTTATGGATTACCATGCACGCAATAGAAGTCGAGATGACATTATTCGAATGCCTATGGATGGTTCAGCATTTATGGACATAGAGGAAAAGTGGCCACACTTTAAAGAAGAACCTCATAATCTCAGGCTTTCATTGGCAGCGGACGGTGTCAATCCATTTGGAGAGTTGAGATCTGTTTACTCGGTGTGGCCTATTTTTGTTATCAACAATAATATTCCTCCATGGATGTCAATAAAGAGGGAGCACATAATGTTGGCAATGATTGTTCCAAGTATTTTATCATTTAATAGTCATCTACATTTAATTATAAATATTGCAGTAAAATGGTCATAATAATTACGTAATGTTTTTGTTCATTCCACCAGGCAAGTACCAAGTTAAAGATATGAATGTATATATTGAGCCTCTTATCGACGAGTTGCTGGAGTTATGGAATGGTGTGACCATGTATGACATCTCTAGACCAATAGGACAAAGACAATTTCAATTCCATGCAATGCTTGTATGGACAATACATGATGCCCCAGGGCTAACACATTTTTGTGGTATGTTATAGTGTTCAAGTTGCGCATGATAATTATAATTATAAAAATTAACATATTTAATAGAATTATACATTATCTTGTAGGTCTTCAAACAAAGGGAAAATTTGCATGTCCAGTTTGTGGTCCAAAGATGAAATCCCGTCATTCAAAAAGTTTAGGAAAGCAGGTGTTTGATGAGTATAGGCACTTCCTTCACAAAAATCATAAGTATCGGAATATTGAAAAACATCTTTTCAATGGGAAAGAAGAGACTACATCAAAGCCATGAAGAATGACTCCTCACTTATGGAAGTTGGAATATAATAGAATTAATCGTCAAGGTAATGTCATTCCATCTAATGGTTTTGTTTGGAATTTGAATTTTTCTATCGTGTTTTGTTTACTGATGATGTAATTGATGATACTAAAGGTCGTCAAGGCATGGATGGCCACCTTCCAAAGGGACTAAAAAGTTATCCCAGAAAATTTAGTAGGTTGCCTTACTATGAGTAGCTACAAATTGTGCATTTGTTTGATACAATGCATATTGGAAAGAATATAACAGAGACATTATGGAAAATATTGGATGGAAGGCATGACAAAGAAAAAATTGTCAAAATTTGTAGTGACATTGTGGAATCCAATCATGCAATGAAAAATGTCATTCAATCAAATAGCAATGGAGATCAGATTAATATAAGTGCCCTTCCTTGGTTATTAACGGAGCAACAAAGCAATTCTATAAAAGAAGTCATACGAAAAATTTGATTTCCCACAGGATTTACTACGGACATAAACAATCTCATATCAAAGAAGAGTGAATTTGGGCCAGGGATGAAAACACATGATTGGCATACCTTCATTAAGGTAATTCACATTCTTGTGTATTTACTATATATTTGTATACTGCACATGTACTTTTCATTATATTATGTTAGAAAACAATGAAAAGATCATTTTATAATTGTTGCAGTACGTTCTACCTCTATCTCTCCCAGACCACTTAGACAATAATATCAAGCAAGTCATATATGATCTTGGAAAATACATGAGGTAAGTAGTGATGTTTGTTCAATTTGTTGTATAGATATTATATTTGCCATTTGTTTTACTTGTTATGCAATATATTGTATATTATTTTGTAAAGTCTCATTTATATATTTTGCGTCTTCAATCTCTTTTAGGTGGTTGTCGTCTAAAGAAATCCACAAGGAAGATATAAAATATTGGAAGAGAAAAATCCCTCATCTAATGTGTGAAATGCAAAAGTGTCTACCTTCAACTTTTTTCAATGCACAAGAACACTACCTCATACACCAAGTTGAGGAGATCGAATTGTGTGGTCCTGTACACACTAGGTCAATGTGGATGGTTGAGAGACACTTGAAATTTTTGAAGGCTTTGATTCGACAAAGAGCACATCCTAAGGGTTCTATGGTGGAGGGATATATAGTATACCAAACTATGGTGTACATTACTGAATATCTTCCTAAGTTTGCAGCAAAAATCCACGTAGATCGCATTTGGGATCCCAACCCCATTAATAAATTCGAAGGGGAGCACTTGATGGGGAAAGGTAAATTGAAGAAAGTGAGAGGTAATTATAAGATGTTATTGTAGTAAATTAATTCTTCATCTTCTAAATAAATCAGTTGTAAGTGGTCTATTAATTATTTGTACAGTTGGTCGGGAGTGGGATGCGCTACATTTGTATATTGCAAACAATCTTGATTGGATGACGGTGTGGATTGAACGATGTCAACATTCTGGTTGCACATTAACATGGGATGGTGTCGCTTCATTGGTTAAAGAAGCTCATTGTAATGGAGATTCCAATGTTACACAAAGGGAAATTGATTTAGCATATGGTTTAAGAGATCAACAGGTATGTATAATTTTATTAATCACCCGTATGTTTATCAACTCATGATGCAATAATTTTAATATGTTAGACATAATGCAGGTCAAACACCACAAGGCTATGTGCTGCAATGGTCATAAATTTCGCATCAAACAGTTGGATGACACGAAGAAAACTTGTGATTCTGGGATAACTGCAGTCTTTGAGGTGACCAATATTTCATCTAGAAACGACATACATCCTCAAGAGTCTCAAAATCGATACTATGGCATTTTGGATGATATACTTGAGTGTGACTTTAATTCCTTCAAATTAGTTTTGTTCGTCGTCAAATGGTATAGGCTATGACTGAATAAAAATGATCCTAATAGAACTGTTATTGAACATGATAATGGATTTACAATGGTTAATACAAGGTCGTTTAAACAAGTTGGGGATGAGCCCTATGTTCTTCCAAGTCAATGTGAGCAGGTATTTTACTTAGAGGTTCCACATAAACCGGGTTGGTCATTTGTTATTAGACATGATCCAAGAGGAAGGCCAATAATGTATAATGTGATGGAAGAAGAAGATATCGAACAAAGAAGTAGAAGATGATATAGATGATGATCACGATCGACAGTTAGTCGATGATGTTCCTAACGGAAATGTACACGAAGAAGAAGCTGATGATGATGATGCTGCTGCTGATGATGATGATGGTGATGGTGATGGTGATGGTGATGGTGATGGTGATGGTGACGGTGATGGTGATGATGATGACAATGATGAACACAATGACGACAACAACGATGATGATGATGATGATGATGATGATGATGATGATGATGATGATGATGATGATGATGATGATGATGATGATGATGATGATGATGATGAGTTGGATGAAGAAGAAGATCACTGACATGAATGAAATGTATGAGATGCGATTATTATATTATCTATTTAATATTGATATCTTGATAGAAATTGATTTGACTTATATGGTTACATAAATAATTCATATGTTTTGAATTCTAATGCCATTACTTAATTAATTCATGATGCACCTCTAGCTATGTGATAGATGGTGATTTAAAATACATATGTGATGGATTACATGCTTATGATGATACATGTGACATTTTTTGAACTTTGTGTTTATTTATGGAATGTGGACTACTTATTAGCTATGTGATGGATGGTGATTTATGATATGTATGTGATGGATTACATGTTTATGATGATACATATGTGATTCTTATGATGCTCAATTACATATATGATGATACATATGTGATGCTTATGATGCTTATGATACTACTGTATTTATTGTTTATCAAATTACAAATGTAATGCTTATGATGCTCAATTGTTGGTGCAGGAACCTGAACCCCTTTGACGAGGATCCTGCACAGTCTCATGGATCGACAGGTATAAGTCAATACACCTTATAGAAATAATATATTTTTAAAAAATTACAAGAAAAACAAACTTCCTCAGTTTTTCAAACCTCAACATTAGCAACAAATCTAATACAGTTATCAACACTTGAGGCCCCAGTTGGACTTACTCAAATTTTAATCTCAACATCAACTTTATGGCCGACTTCTTCATTAATATTACCCTCATTTGCAAAATATCTCTCTCATTACCAACTAACTCTCTCATTTGATGGTGCACAGGTATCACCAAATAGGTATTTGTCAAATGTGTCTTCCTCGAGTGAGGGAAATGCAGGAATAGAAGAGGAAAGTGAGACATGTAGTAGATCTCAAATAGGGAGATCAACTAGAGGTCAAAAGATTAGAAGAAAATTCAATAAACACATGGAATTTTTTCTTGCTCAAGGGGGGTCATGTTCTTATGAAGATGATACCAAAGGTGACATTGAGGTACAAACATCTACTGAAACAATGTGTACCCAAGGAACTTCCTCCAATAAACACTGATTTTTGTGTTAATGAGAGGATATATCGCATAGCACCTTCATCGTTACATGGTTTGGGCCTATTTTCCATGGACAGCATAAAGGTCTCTTACAACAAAGTTGCTGAATTGATGGAGTTTGTTGGACCTTGTTACAATTATAATGATTGGATGCAGATTGTTTGATATAAAAAAAGTATGCGTAGGTATGCACTATCAGCCAATTATATACAACAAAAAGATAATGATCAAAGTAAATGAGTGGCTGTATGCATTGATGGAAGGCCAAAAGCAATAGGGAATATTGCAGGTTTTATAAATAGTACACGACCTGAGTCAACTAATAAGCAACCCAGTTGCATATTTGAGGCACGCGAGGGAAATTGTGTGTTTGTATGTGCGATAAAATCAATAAGTGTAGGGGAAGAGCTGCTAATCGATTACAATTTGAATCGTATAGATACAAACAAAGTTACTATCATGGGGGTGGTACGTACTATATATATACCATTTAAGCCAACTTCCAATTAATGAATCCAATAAACCATTGTATTATTAAGTTTTTTTGCTAAGTCTATTGGTTTCATTTCGCTAACGTTTTTATATTTTTTCTTTGTCACAGGGCCACATGGATCCACCACATAGCATAGATAGGGGTGTAAGTCCCAACACTTCTACGGAGCAGGTAAACCTCATTGTAATTGTACAAATTAGATAGAAGCAAACTGTTACATTATGATCTTTTCTTGAGTGTTTTGAAGTAATTTTGATAGTGTTAATTATATTCTTGTCACAGACGGATGTTCAGGATAAGGGAAAGGAACCTGCAGTACCTCAACACCTCCATAGGGATGTGGGGCACTTGACAGTGTTTTGCGCTGATGACATCGCACTTAGCGCAAACCCTATACAATTGGTACAAAAGAATATTAGAAAAATTGGCCAAGAGATTGTTGATTTGGCAACCATAAGCCCTCAGACTGATGAGATAATAGAGAGGGTGCAACTATTGTTGTGGATAGTGGAAAACTTGCAAGTAAGCAGTAATGAAATCTTTAATCATAACAAAAGTTCAATAATGGTTTATATTTTTTTCTCTTTTATGTCATTAACTAAAATATGTATGTGTTGTTTTTACAGAAATTTATAAGGCCTCATCATCCTGGTGGCGATGATCAGGGTAATGTGGGTAGTTCAGGTGATGACCATGTTCTATATATTAAAATCACTCCTTTGGACTTGTGAACTTGCTTTTTTAATGTTTTACATATTTAATGTATTACTCTTCAGGTGCTGACATGAGTCCGAGGTTGACCCCAACTGTATTGCCGACTACAATGTCAGCAACACATAGCATGCAGACATTGTCTATTGCACCGGCTCGTGTTGACCCGCCCACTGGTGGTAGATCCCTCTTTTTCTCTCTCTTTCGTTATGTGTTTATTACCCTTGAAGTGTTCTTTCTTGGACGCATTACATAGTGGATTCATTTACTGTGGCAGGAGATGCACATGAGGATGCGCTAGAGGTGATTACTGGTGATAACATACCATCATTTCCTGGATCTTCTTGTATTTCTAGTACGGGAACGTTGCAGGCCACATTGGTGGTGAGCGATGAAGAATTGATTCCCTTGAAGATACAGAAGGTTCCAGGTACTTTAAAATTATTATTATATATAGTCTAATTGTAATTTACTTACTGATCACTCATTTTGGACTAATGATCCCATGTTTTTTTTGCAGGAAATGATATTTTTTATAAAAATATTAATGACATTACATTGCAGATATTTGGGCCCACCATACGTACAAGGTGGAACATCATACGTGAACTAACCCTTGTCCACTATTTTGATTTCATATCATTGCTAGAATAGTTTTCCTTTTATCCATTTTTTGAACTATATCAAAGGTAGCTTCAGTTTCTTTCTAAATCTAACAAGTTTGTTTTTGCTTTAAAGGTGGAATGACCAAGAAAAAAAGTTAAAAGATGAACTCACAAACCGTATGGTAGGGTTGTTTGGAAATGACACATTCGACAAGACTAAGCTCCTAATAAAAGCTGGCACATATCTAAAGTATGTGAGGGACCAATACATGACACATTTAGAGAAGAACGTAAAGTATGAGCGTCCCCCCATGATTCCAGAGAGGGAGTGGAAGGACCTGATTTTGGATGCAAAGGAGAGAATTGAAAGGAAAAAAGGAAATACACCACCAGACGCCAGAAGAAGGTATGTGATACTATTAAGAATGTGAATATGTACTATTTATTCATTATATTTATATAATCTAACATATTTCAAACTTTTCATAGATTGAGTGACACGTCAAAGGCAACCAAGGCAAGACAAGAAAAGCATGGGCAACACAAACTCAACTCTGGTGGTTATATGAAACTTGCCGCACGAATTGTAAGAATCAGTAAATTAAGTATCACATCAAAATATTTATAAATTGTAAACAATTTTTTTTTTGATCAAACAATACAAGCAAAATTCACAATACTAAGTAAAAATGCAGGGCTTTGAATTCAATAGAGCACCCATAGAAGATGACAAGAGAATTGGCTACCAACAAGGCTATATAGCCGTGGCTGAACGACTACGAGAATTGAGTGGGCAAACACGAGATTCTGATGCATCTGTCACAATGGTAATTAAGCTAAATGAAAATTATTTCAAATTGAATACTTAACCAATAATCTATTTGATGTTAAGTTTCAACATAAAGTGACTTTTTTTTTTTTAAAATAAGCAAGCAATGATAACACTGCGCATGACATTGGAATGCAGCATGATAATCGTGGAACAGAACCTGTACATGAAGGTCCGGATGTGCATCCTAGTAGTGGAGGTATTCATTTGCTATTCAAATTTTTTTTATGTAATTATTAATACAATTAAACATCTTAAATTGAAAATTAGTGTAGTAATTAATGTAACCTTTATTGTTAATATTTTAGAGCATGTAGTCGGTGGTGACCAAGTTGAGCATGATCTGGGTAGACAACATCAGGAACGTGATGTTCCCCAATCAGGTAAAGAGGACCACTGTTATTCCTTTAAACAAATTTAATTGCAATTGGTGTATTGATTAATGTAACGTTTTGTATTTCAACTCTAGAGGATCTAGAGGGTGTTCAACATGTCGAGGTTGAGGCTAGACAAAATGATGTGGCCCCATCAGGTAAAGAGTGTAACGGTTGTGTTCTTTAAATTAATGAAATACTTGTAACAATAATAAAAAAATGTTTTGAATTTAACCCAATTCTTTGTTATTGTAGAGGACCCCCCTTTGGTTCAACATCCTCGTCCTTTGTATAGGACTAGGCATACATCAAGAGCACGAGAAGTGGGCAGAACATCCCAAGATGGGGGAAATGATGAAGAAACCGATGTTCCACTTAGTCTTTTCATAGCTTCAAAGAAAAAACAAAGAAAGAAATAATTGTAATCTACCTTATTTGATAATGACTAATTTTTATGTGTTAATGAATGTAATTATGTGCTAATGAATGTTCATGAATGATATGTGTTGATGATTATTGATGAATTTTGCGTTTTAATGAAAGTTAATGAATTTTATGTGTTAATGAACGTTATGTGATAATGAATGAATGCTATATTTTAATAATGGATGAAAGAATGAATAAATGTTAGATGTTAACGAGGAATTTAGAGTGATGTTGGGGGGGGGGGTGCCAAATGAGCTTCCACCTTCACGTGGTTGGCCCTGTTAAGTAGAGAATATTAAACTATTCTCGAAACAAAGTGAAGCTCAATAAGACAACACACTTTTCAATATTTCATTATGTTGCACAGTTAAGTAGGCCTCCCAATGAAGTGGATCTCATAGACACGAAGAATCCTATATAGAGAATCATTGAGAGCCCTTGAAGAAGCAAATTTGAACTTCGATGAAGCAATACATGATGGAGGAATATCTTGCAAGAGGAAATCAAAGTCATTATGGTGTCATCTAGATCTGAAATGTGGTCTACTTTTCAAAAAAGTAAAGATGCTTGATATGAATGTGTCCTAGTGGGGTGAATCTAGAAGACATATAATCCTATTGCAAAGAATCATGGAAAGTTCTAGAAGAAGCAACTTTTAATTCTGAAGTAGCAACATGTATAAGAGATGTTCTCATTTGTAGATGGAGTATCAACAGGAGGATCACTAGTCCATGGACCATGTCATTGTTGTTAAATACCTATGCTTTTGTTCATAGTCACTTGGTGTAGGAATGAATTCAATGAGATAGGGTAGGAGATCCTACATAATGTAATTTTTCACTATCCCTTGTTTCGAGTACAAATGGTTCTCTGAATTTATCTTGACAATAGAATGTCGGAATTTAATACCATAATCCATGATGAAAACTGCCAAAAATGGAAATTTATCTTAGTTCGCAATTACAAAATGCTTTTGTATAGGCCTCTCGAAGATTAAGTACATCAAATTGAGACTTTATAAATTGAGTGTATGTATTAGCAATCTCCCAAATTGTTCAATGGTCTCCAAACCTTGTGAATTTTTTATTTTTATTTTAACTCAAATATGTATGGTATAGGCATATCATTGGTTGTGTGATTTTTTTTTTTCCTTAAATGCTTCTATGACCAAAAGAGACATGTTTTAGATGAAAATGGGGTCTTATGGGCCTTTTTGACACAAAGGTAGGTTCTTTAGACCTGAAAATGCCCCAACAAGTAGTCAATAGCCTTAAGTTACAAACAAATTCGTGTTTGTGAGCATGCTTCTTGATCTCCAATTTTGGTGGAATGGAAGATAATATTGAATTTCTCAAGCCTTTTGGATGCTTTGAAACCACCAAAAAAAAGCTACTTTGATCATTGAAATGTTGTAGTGACTTGGATAAAAAAAGAAAACTAAGTCTAAACTTTAGAAGTTAGTTTTTTCTTGTCAAATTGTTCTCAATTTTCAAATCATCCAAGGATGCAAGAGGAGTATATTTTGTTATGACAAGATAAAAAAAAAACTTAGAATCTTTTGAAACCATTGAAACATGGGAACCCCTTCCCCCCCTCCAAAATCCCTATTTTTTCAGGAGGTAATACTTAGGGGAAACATCCCCTTGCCGCACCACTTAGGGACGTCCTAGGGACTCTAAGGAGTCTCTTGACCATCTTGAGGATGCCTATGAGTCTCCCATGGCCCCCAATTAGAAACTCCAATTCTAAACAAAAATGGTGAAATTATTGTAAAAATGTCATCTGTATTAAAGGTTTGGCAATGCCCCCTAACCTTGATGGGGGCTCTGCCCAAAACTCCCCATAAGGGGCACTACCCATTGACCCCAAACCTCTACCCACCATTCTTATTGTTAATGCAATCGTTTCCATTTTTTTTATGTTGACTAGTTTAAACACTTAGTATGCCAAAGTTTCATCTGCAATTCTTATACTTATTCTTAGTTTGTTCCCAAAGTTCCAAAACTCTACCACCATTGTTAATGTTCAAATTTCAATGGGCAGACATGTATGCAACATGTGGAAGTAGAGACAGGGTACGTGAATTGTTTGACAAAATTCCTCCAAGAAATGTGTCTTATGGACTGCGATGGTTGTTGGATATGCAAAATTTGGACTTGTTGAAAATTTTTACAACCTTTGCCAGCATCCTTCCCACCTGTGCCAAAATGGGAACCTTTGGAACAGGGAATGGACATTCATTTAAGCATAAGGGAATATAGCTGAGATCACTGGGATCCACATCTTTTCTTGTGTTTTCATCTATTACATAAAGCCACTGGTTCTACGATTTTATTTATGTCTTCTTGGGCAACTATTATGTCTTTGACATTCAGTTATTCTCAACTTTCTTCAATTTAGAGAAAAAAAGAAAAAGGATAGGTTAGATGGAGGAAAATATAAATCCATGATTTGGGTTAAATCTAGGTTACTGTTATATAAACAAAACAATGTATCTTTCTGTGGAAAAGTTAAAAGTTAAATCATCTGCATATTCTGACTATTCATGTGGGAGGATTGCCTATGTTAAGCACCGTACTCATCTACTTTAATGGTGTTCTTAAAGATACTTTGTCCCTATGTTCTAGATTTTAGCTCTGATCTTTTCATCTATGTTGCTCAGTTTTTTAATTTTTTTGTGAGTGCTTTGTAAAATTGATTTCTATGGTTTGAAGATTTCACAACATTATTATCTTTGCGAATCTTCCAACTCGAACTTGAAAACTCTGTTCCAGTTGGAAAATCTCTTGGTATTTTATTTTGTTTTAAGATAGAAAATTGAATTTCTAACTAACAAATATTATGGTTTCAATGTTCATAGGTTATCTTTACTATTAAGTTAATAATTCCCTCAAACTCCAAGGTTTTATCAACATTTGAGGTAACACAATCGCAACACTTTTTTAAACTTTGATGTTTTGTTTCTTAATTTCTGAGATCAAATTATGTATTTAAAGCACTACTGTGCAACATGATTGCACAAGATTGATGCTCATAAAATTTTACATTGTACAAACTTCAGGCAAGGTACTGGAAATGTTTATATATTCATAACATGTCATGGAAATTAACTTCATAGTGCTGAGGTTGACTCACTTATTCTTTCTTATCAATAAGTTGATTATCTATTCTTTCTTATAATAAGTTTTATCTTCCCGAAGCTATCATGCATTAACAGATAAGACATCAAGGATAATTACATTTGCATCAAGGAAAGTAGTTCAATCAGCATCAGCACTCATAAGAGCAGATCAACTCCTAATATATATATCAACAATTAGGCAAATAGATCAGATATGAAATTATTGTTTACTCCAGGCAATAGTAATCTTACTCCATTTGTGGTATGCAGCATAATAGTACTCTTATGATAAATTATTCTCATATAGACATAGATAATAATATGCAATGCAATATTATACTTGATACATAACGTCCCCTACATTGGATATGAGAAATAATATTGAATATCTGATTCTTAAATTGCTGCAATCAATCATGAGGGGGTTAATAGGGGAATACAAGGAGGGGAAACTGTGACGAGGTCCTCTTCTAAGTACACTACCCCATGGTGGATGACTGATGTGTCTGCCACATGTGGGCCAAGGGGGGCAAAGGTGTATCCTGCCCTTGGGCTTAGAAGGGAGGGATGCTCAGGACACCCTATTGTGGTTTCCCCATCAACCTCTACCATTGTGATTAAAGGGGTCTCAATCATAGAAGGGTGGATAAGGTAGCATGGATAGGGAGGGAAGGTACAAGTTTACCCTCTAAGCACACCACCTCATATGGATGGCGGACTGCCACATGGGGCCAAGAGGGATGGTATATCTGCTCTTGGGCTTAGCATGTGGACAACTTCGGGTGCCCTATCATGTTTCTCATCCAAGACCTATTATGGTTTAACTCCAATTATAAATTATAGATTTTGTGTAGTTCACATAAAATTGAAATAGTTATGAATATATGCTATCTAAACCTAGTTGAAATGGTTGCTCTATGAATTATACTTTCAATACTTGTCTAACATGATTGCAGGTTTTATCTTCATGAAAATGTTTTATTGATAAAAATGTGAATGAGGTGAAGCACACCAGCTAGACGAATATGTGGACTAAAGAAACAAACCTGTGGATAAATCCAAACATGGCGGAATCCTTGCTGCAACTTTTGTTCTCTGTAAGCATTTAGAAAAACGTTGAATTTGTGATCTATA
Source organism: Cryptomeria japonica (assembly GCF_030272615.1). Taxonomy (NCBI): domain Eukaryota; kingdom Viridiplantae; phylum Streptophyta; class Pinopsida; order Cupressales; family Cupressaceae; genus Cryptomeria; species Cryptomeria japonica. Next base: position 481,522,259 of record NC_081415.1, on the reverse strand, counting down.
ATTTACGTGTTTCTCAATTTGGTTGACATCTTCAAAATAGACTCAAAAACTTATTTTTAGTACTGTGTATTATTATACTTAACTTTTAATGTTCTTTAAATAAAGAATGGTTGCAGACAGCGAAGTTCCTTGCAAATAGAAGAAGCTCGGTTTTGCTTTTGTGACTTTGTCTGTTATGTCTGATTGTCAACAAAATACAGAGACATATTGAAGATGATTATGGTTCGTGGTTGTTTTTTTAGTTGAAACCATTATTATGAATTTTATGATTTTTTTTTTAACATTGACATGGTCAAAGCCTTAACTATGCATACTGTTCTCTTCAGATTGTTATCTTATCCCACCTTTTCCATTTTAATTCATTTTAGTTTGATTCAATCTTTTAGTCAAGTTTAATGATAGTTTCTATTATGCCTTTTTAATAACAAAGATTAGATGTAGACATTTTCTTGTCCTTCTATGTTAGTGTGTTCTTACGAGGTCAATTCTTTCTTATCTCAAGAAACCTCATTGACCTACAAATTCTTATACTACGCTACTTACTACCACTAATATCTTAACAAAAGCACACAAACATGTAAGGTAAAACTCTCTCCAAAGAAGCCTGAGAAACATTGTAACTAAAATGCCTTGACCTCTTGCCAAGCATTCGATAGTTAAAAGTCTTAAATCCTGTCCAAATCATAGGATAGACATTCAAATCCCAAGATCATTAATTCCCCTAATAAATGAATCCATGGTAGAAGCCTATAGAAAATGTGTTCCACAACAGAAAGGCAGATTCAAATTCAATTTTGACATTGCTCCGAAGGACAACCCAGGTATTGCAGGAAGTGGAGGACTCATTATGGATAGTCAATGTAAAGCCCTTCGCATTATTAAGCTTTAGCCCTCCACTTTGGCATTAGGGGACTAGAGATAGAAGAACACTCACTCCTTGTGATCAAAGGAATGCAAAAGAAGGGAGTGACCAGTAGGAGGTTATATAATATTAGAACAGTATCAGTGCTAAGCACAAACATAACTTTTGCACATTGTTATGAATAGGCAAAGTTGGCAAACAAACCAGCAGAACTCCTCGTCTCCAGAGGTACCCTTCGAAGCAATCAAATAATTTACTAACGTCATTACAAAACTATCCAAAAGCAAACACTGGATTTCACTTATAAGATGAATAATTTCAATAATTTGAGCGAACAACCATCTAACATTCCATGTTTAAACCTTTCTCGCTAGCCTGAAAATATGTAAACTAAGCTCTAAGGACCAGGAAAATAAACAACTATAAGCAATCTGTTCTGTACAATAGAAAACTAGGATCATATAGAACCTATGTTTTTGTTGTAATTAATTAGCCCTGAACAAATAAAAGAATGTGATAACATAGAACCTATTGTTTTATGCTCAGAAATGATAGTGGAATTCAACTTGCAATACCGTTATTTCCAGAGTTTACAAAAATTCTTCCCGACTTGTTTAGATTCTGATGTTCATGAAATATGCAGGGTTGGGTGTTATTAATAGTACAAGCACATTTTCCTTCACTAAAGCCTCTGACATGTGACATGGGAATTGCATACAAAGCTGGGATTTGCAAGCAGGTGGAAGGTGGACAAACTATAATACTCTACACTGGTCTGTATGTCATGGCTCTTAGTGTTGGAGGCATTAAGGGCTCTTTGCCTGTTCATGGGGTAGAAAAATTTGATGAGAATGATGGAAAAGAGAGAAAGCTGATATCAAATTTCTTCAACTGGTTTTTTTACAGCATAAGCATTGCACTTGTATTAGCTTTCTTTCTATCATATACACTATATGCAAAATTAACTCGTTGTCTCAGATCAAATAACAGTTTGTTTGCATGATGACATTTCATAATGTACAATAATGGATTTATGCTTTCATCAGGCTTTAATTATTAGCCACTTTTCTACAAAACCTTCTTTATGCAATCATTGACATATTTTTAATGTTTATTGTAAAATTTACATAGTGTGGCAAAGTTTTATTTACAGTTGTTATACTTATTCTATACACATCCTTTTATAATTAATTTTTTAAGTTGTATAGATATTTGCATCCCACCCCACCCCCTTCGTCATCCCCCTGTCATCCCCAAACTTAAGCCCTTGGTATGTTAAGATATGAAAGCTCACAATAGTTTCATTTGATATGTTAATTGAGGAAAAACCTACAATATATAGCTTCCAAGATTCCAAATCCATGAGGATCATGAAGAGGTAGAAAACCAAAAAAAGAAATTGCTTATCCAAGTTTCCAAATTTGTGACAAGGAAAAAGTAGAATCTCAATCAAAGAAGGAGAATGTGCAACTCATTATCTTATTCTACCTAAGTAAAAATATTACCTAATTAAGCTTTTTAATAGTGGAATATCACACTTAGGATAAAACATATCCAAGGTAAATAAAATATTACATTGATAGGCTTCTTTGGTTGCTCTAAAAGTGGTGCCTTATGAATTATGTTCTTGGATACTAAAGTTTCCAAATTCTGGGCACTCTTGATAGCTTCTCGTAGAGATTGTGATTCGAAGGATTTAACAAACCTTTCAATGGTTTCTATTGATGTGTTTTTTATGCACTATGCAACACAAAATAAAATAATAAGTATTCTATCCTCTCTTGAACAAAATCCTCCCAAGTGCTAAACTATGTGATCAAATGGGATGACTCCAAGATTCCAATAGTCAGGTCTTGACTTTATATTGTAGATAGACTCAATGATTGTGATGTGATATCTGCTGGAATCACAAGGGGGACTTACGTTGCTTGGGTCAAGACCTATCCATTCTCATGTTTCATGATTGATTTACACTCCATGATTTAGGTCATCCTTGAGCAACATCTCGACTTAGCCAAATTTTGTTTTTTGTACCCTAATTCTTTAATTTTGACCCCTTACTAGCATTGCCTTAGGTTTTATTGGAATTCTTGGTTCTCTAGCATGGGCACATTTCTAGGGTTCATTCGCACAAATTGCTCTTGATGAGAAAGCTAGTATCATGATGATGACTTAAACAAAATTTTAACTTAGTCAAATTATCTCCTCCAAACTTCTATGAGTTCATTGCCTTCATTCTTCATCATTTGGATGTCTTTTGTCATTGGAAGGTAATTCTTGACCACCATACCTCAATCTTGACCTATGCTATACCCTAAAACCCTAGAACCTAGTCATGTTTACAATTGAGATCTTGGTGACTTGATCACTTAATACAGCTTAATCATGCAGGTCTCATCTAAGTCTGACTCCAACACTTAAGAAAATAAACCCTAGCAACCAAGTACTTTGGGAAATATCTTGCAACTTGACAACATGGGTAATGATGGAGGAATGGAAGGTGAGACCTATAGAGGTGAGAGAGAGAGAGAGGGTGGGAGGAAGAGATAATGACCTAGAGAGGGTAGAGAAAGAGAAGTAGAGAGGGAGAGAAGAAGAGAAGGATGGAGAAAGAGACCTAGAGAGGGGAGAGAGAAGAGAGATAGTAGAGAGGGATAGAGAAGAGAGATAGAAGAGAAATACCAATGTCAATCTTTTTCTATAAATTTTTTTTTCCGAAAAATCGGCCTATCGTCGGAATTCTGACTCCAAAGGATAAAATTCTAACAGAGGAGTGCCGTTGGATGCAAAACATCCTCATCAGAATTCTCCTAGAGGCCGTTACGATGACCTCCAAGAGAGTTCCGATGAGGATACTATGCATCCGACGACACTCCTCTGTTAGAATTTTATCCTTTGGAGTCAGAATTCTAACGATAGGCCGATATCGCGACAGTAATCTTTCGGGGTATGAGCATCCATGATAGCCATCAGAAAGGTTGGAGGTGATGTCAGAATTGCGATGACCACAAGGATAGTCAGAACTTCCGACACAAAGTTTTCAATGGCTTTTTTTGTCAGTAGTGCGATGAAATTGTGTCGGAATTACGACGAGTTGCCGTCAAAATTTTGACCCGAATGTACTAGTGAATAAAATAGAGGAATTAGAAGGTAAATCACTTCACTTCTATTGATAGCTGAGGTAAATACTAGTATACATGTCCAAAAGAGATACAAAATATGCATAATCTGCAAGAAGGGTTCTGAAATCACTAAGTGTCAGAATTTTGCATAATCAAAACTAATACAATGAGTCAACAAGAGTGACTATAATCATCTAATTGGAAAGAGACACTAATCCAAAAGAGATAAGTGTTTAAGGTTTGTTTAGGGGTTTTCATTGATGGCAATTTAGATAAGAAGCGTCATCTGGTGTATGCAAATTCATTCCACCAGAAGTTTTGCTTAAGTCTAGAAGGTGGAACACAATGTTCAACATAGTATGAGTACATTGAGTAGAACTCAATTTTGGGTGCACATTTTTGTTTGCAGTGGAAGAGGTAGTCATTTTGTTGGTTGGAATTGCCTAGTCTGCAATCCTAGCTTTTGGTCTTGATTCTAGTGCAAGTTTGATGATTCGGTATCCTATATTTTAGGAAGAAGAAGGTTATTTTGGTGTAGCGTGTTATGTAGGATGTTTTTGTTGATTGGTGTCATATTTGAAGTTGTTGTGCGAATGTGATTTAAGTGTATTATCAATTTGTTTTGGTCCGCATGTGTATTGGTAATCGGATTGAGCCGACTTCTTGTTACACATTTCATGTTTTTGGAGATGACATGTTGGAGACCTAATCAAGTGATACAGATATATTAGATTGATCTATTTGAGAATTTTGGTGATCGATGTGAGTGTGAGAAGATTGTATGAGCATTTGTACATAGTTTCACATGCGCTATCCTTGGATTTATGCTTCGGTATATGATAGAGAAAAGTAGAATAGAGCAGTATGCCAAAAAAGTGGAAGAAGACTCTTTGTGCTTAGCTGGAACTACATTTTGGCATTTGTAGATGCTATCCATTAGTTCAAACAATAAGTTATAATTTGTAGGACAATGAGTCCTTTGGGGTTGTAGCCCTCTCTTTTGTAATTGAGCAGTGAGCTCTAAGCAGTGTGCTTGAATTCATGTGCATTCCCTTGTAATATTATTATACTCCTGATCACAGTATTATAATATTATGGGTCTCAATCCCACCATGGTTTTTCCCTTTCCATGTTTCCACATAAAAAAAGGCGGTGTTATGATTTTGTGCTTGTGTGTGTTGAGTTTCTGCACTTTGCTTTTATTCATCTGCATGTGGTGGTTTAAGAATCAGTTAAAGAAAGTTATAAATTGTAGAACACTGATTCACCCCCCCTTCTCAGTGTTCATTGATTCCAACACATCTCTCAAGAAGTTGCATCAAACTAGGAACCACCAACTGCTTTGGGTTGGATGCCTCCTAAAAGCCTAAAATTTAGCAACTAGATTTCCTCCAAATGTTCTCCAAATAGGTGAAAAGGTCAAATTTGACCAAGTCTAACATGATTCATAAAATTTTCCACAAAAATATCTCATTTGCTTTCAAAAGAAAACAAATTCCTTATATGCTCTCCTTGTGTTTGCAAATCACCTTAACCTCCCTAGATGCTTGCAACAACACCATGAATGCTCCCACTATCTTTGACTGCTTCAACACACTTGGGAAAAATAAAATAAATGTCCTCCAACATTTAGCAACACAAAACACTCCACCTCTCCTCTTCATCAATTTTGCAACAACAAACTTTAATCCCCTTCTCGACTCCTTATAAAGCATAAAACACTATTACATAGCATAAATATATGTAGAAGTGATAAAAAATTATCACTTAACCTATTTTACAATGGGAGTTCAATGCAAAGCTAAAAATAAATGAAATAAAAATGAAAACATAGGTAAAAGTGCCGAAGTATTCATTGGGTCGATTAGGGTAACAATTTACCCTAAAGCATTCATTTTATTCATTTGTTTCTCTTGAGCTGTGATGAACACTGCCATGAATTTTGCATTCGAGGGTTTGAAAGGAAGAAACGAAAAAGGTTTCTGGAAACAATTTGCAAATTGAGCACTCCTTTGACTAGTCACTTCAGGTGAGTTTGATGTTCTCATCTTTTCAATATGAAAGGCTTCTATGACTGTCTGATTTTATTCATGTGACTCATGCTTTGATGAGGGTCTTGTTGAAGTTTTGATCTTGATGGCTCTATGGCTTGCTATATACTATCCTAACAATCCTCTTGTAAATCTTAGATCACTGCTTTGCTATGTGGCTTCTCTTTGTATGTTCCATGAAAATTGCCTTTATGTAGCTACCTTGTAAATAAGTTATAATTGTGAGACTGTTCTTGAGCATTTGGGAATGACTGGGTTTACTTTTGATCTGAAATCATTGTTTAATATTACTATACTACCTTTCAAGTCAGTCACTTAGCATTGTTAACAACAATCTATCTTAAGATTGTAACCATGCTTTTGTGATTGACTACTTTGACCATTTTCCATTGTGAGTCTGCATAGCCATAGTTCTCAATAGATGACAATATCTTCTTTTCTTTGTTTAACAGTAAACTCTATGACTGCACTTTATGTTCTCCAATGGTGAATGACTTCAAAGCCTTTTGGTGCGAGACTTTCACTGTTCATGGTTGTTTTTGTCCCTTCTTTAGGGTTGTTAATATAAGTCGTATACACACAATGATGCCAATTCATTGTGACTTTCAAAACACTATCTCAGGTCTACAAATTATTTTTCTAATAAGCTTTTGCCCCTTTACTTTTGCTCGTAGCAATATACTGTGACTTGATGGTCTGACTTTCTCTACCTTGAGATTGGGACTGTTCTCATATTATAAAGGTCACTGTATATTTCTATAAGGCTCCTTAATGTAGAGATGATATGATTTGTTCGGTAACATTGAATGGACCTTTTGACCCTTTTGACAATGAACAATATTAATCTCTTCTTCCAATGCACTATCCTAATCACCTTTAAGCCTAAAACCGTTGATGAAGGTCACTGCAATATCAAATGCTTGTATCATTGTCATCTATATAGGCTAAGATCGCTAAGATCTTCAATGACCTATGCTCATGGAGATTCTTTCTGTGAATGTGTAAAAATCAAAAGACTGTTGCTCTAATTAGAGATCACATGAATGCATTCTTTCCTGTCTTTTTGAGATTCAAGCAATACATGGTTAGGACTTACCACTGAATCTTCACCCTACACAGGTTTGGTCCTCATTGTTGACTATACTACAAATTCATCATGATTGTTTTGTATGGAGGACTGACTGTTTTTGTTGCAAAACTACCCTTATAGGGTCTATTATACCCTAGAGTGTTGATGATTGTCATTTCAATCAACTACAATCAAGCCCTTGGTTACCAGTGTAGACACTTAAATTAATTATTTTAAAATAATTTAACCCTCCTACATAATTAATTAATTTAATTGTGTTAGCCTTTATTCTTCTAAATATTAATTGAATTTAACTTAATTATTATTGTCACTATAGTCCATATAATTGATTTATTTAATAAATCAATTTTCCCTCTTTCTTCTAAAGCCTTCGAAAATTAATTCTTCTTAATCCCGCCCTTTTTAATTAATTAATCTTAATTAATTAATTAATCCATGAGATTCATACAAATCACCTTTTTCTAATCCATCATTAGCCTAATTAATTCTTCTAGAAACCCTCATAATCCTACTTAGCATTATTCTTCAATTTTTAATTACCCCCACTCATTCTCTCTCCTAGTCAAATCCTCCTACAAATCCCACTTGCTCCTAATCCTCACCTAATCCTTCTAAATCATCCCCTTAATCCCTTGTTAGTGGCTAATATCTATGATTAGGCACAAAAGTCAACCATATCCATTTATGGCTAAATCCTCTTGTCCCCCTTCTCACCTTCCACCTTAAATGTTCCCTTTTTGGGTGAATGTGAGAATTTCAAAATCTCACATTCTCCCATGTTTTCCACCTTCCCAAGGAATTTTAAAATTCCTGTTCCCTTTTCCAATCCCCATGCACACAATATCTTGGGATTTTTTAATTCCATGTGCATCTCCCAAGAATTTTTTATTAATTCCTTTTATCCTTCCTAGGTGCAATGGGAATTCTTCCCCATGTACCTTGAGGAGGGTGGAGAAAAGAAATTCCTTTATGGAAAATCTCTTGATCTCCACCCCCTTGTCATGTCATTGTCCCTTGATCCATGTGATCTCTTCCTCTCAATCCTAGCCCTCCATTGCCTTTTAATCTTAACCATCCATTTTTCTCCACCCAATTCTATAAATTGGGGTCTCCATCCCCTCATTTGACATCTCCAATTTTAGTAACTTCATGCTGCCACCTTGAGTCCAAGAACCCATTCAAGAGCCCAGAGTATAGCCAAATTTCCTACATATCCACACTTAGCCACTTTCATCCCATTTGAGCATCCATCATACATCCACTAGTCCAACCCTTTGATCCATTTATTGTGCACATTGGAGATTCATCCACATCAATCCATTGAGCTAATCAAATCAGGTTGGAAAAGGGGTGCTACTTGAACCTCATCAAGAGCTCAATCCAAGGAAGAAGGTAAAATTTGGGGAAGGTATAATGGTTATTTGTGCTTTTAATGTTTATGATTTGTGTTTTTGATCTCTCTAAGCATTTTGCATTCCTTGGATTTTTCCTGTCTTCATTTTGGCATGCCAGGTGGGACCCATGTTTCGAAAATCTAATGTTTTTGCAAGTTTTCTCATGATTTTTAGTTGCATGTTGCGGATCAGCGCTGGTGTCTGCAAAACAGCACGAGCGTTGTGGTTTCATTGCGTGCGCCTATAAATTAGCGCGACCATTTGAATTTCAAATTTTACTAACCCACCCTTTTTGCAAGACAGTCAATCAACGCGAGTGTCACGACTTCAACGCATTCACGGTCTTGAAATCACATTGTTTGATAGATTAGATTTCTTTTTAATTTTTGTTCCTAATTAGTAAAAAAACACACACAAAAAAAAAATCAGTTAAAATAAAATAAAATTATGTTTATTTTAAAATTTGAGTTTTCAGGTTAATTGCACATTAGCGCATGCGCAGGCGGATCGGCGCTTGCGCCCTAGTTCCAACGTGTCTGCTGAACTCTATTAGCCTATTCCCTCACATATTTAAAAATTCAAATTTTTGGTTTTTCTCGCTAACTATTTCTGTGTTTTTTTTAACGCGTATGCACACACATTAGTGTGTAGGATTTTACATCAGCGTGTTTGGTCAGGTATAACTGTGGTTGAAATTTTTGAATTTTAAATTCTATCTTTTTCTCACTTTCTGGTTTTTGTAGGTGGCAGACTTACTTCAGTGCATGCACAGGAAGATCAACGCCTGCATAGGTAGATCAGTGCTTGCACAGGCACCATAGTGCATCCGCCTGTGGAACAATGCTTGTGTTGTATCCCTTAGGGATTTTTGTTTACTGTTTAAATTCTGAGTTTTGCAGGTCTGCACCATTTGTCCAAGACCAAAAAATGAGACTACTAATTATTTTTGTTGCAACACATTGGTCCAAGACATACTTTTTCCCACTAAAGTAGTTTGTTTGTTGCATTTCTAGTTAGAAAAATATGAACATGTGGGATTAAAATGAACCATTGTCTTTTGTGTATGGTGCGCTTGCACATTTAGTGTTGGTTGGACCCACCATTGCACTCTAGTATCCTCTCCCCTCGCCTTCACAGATCTTGGGTGTAAGAGAACAAGTGATAAACAACACCCTCTTTTTCATTTTGGTAGTTGAGGGGTATTCTTGATTAGTGATTTCATCACCCCATAAGGGTATCTCAAATTGGGACACGTCAGGGATATCGACTCTTTCGACGTGATCTCGAGTGGGTTTTTCAAGATGCTATATAAATAAGTTGGTTGAGTGGCTAGAGTGCTGAGTGAATTTGATGTATGTGGGGGCCTTCCCTGCACCAATAAGCTCAGTTAGAGCTATTGTTCACTAAAATTGGTTAACCCAAGTTGACCTGCAATTGATCTATGAAATAGCCAATTTCAATCCATGAAACATTTCAGGACTTGGACAACATAACAAGGACCCTAATGATCCTCCTACACTTTAGGTTCTGCTAGACCTAAGGGGGGGACACCCTTTTGATGCATAGAATTAAACCCATTACACACTTATGACAGCATCAATAAAAGCAAATAGATCTCATAAAAGGTTCAAAAACAAGGAGGGTACTGTAGATAGGCTAAATCTACCTTGACAACTCAACAATGTTTGAATCATGAGATGGATGGAACACTACCACATAATAGAAAACTAAAGATATTCTGATTTTGGATTTTAAAATGATGTTCTGACAATCCTTCAACATTACAAAAGACCAATGCCTTATCCAGGCCATAGAGTCATGCATAAAATTGGAAGAGAAATCTTAGATGCAAGCTACTTTCAACATTACATTTTCATGTATTAATGCATTACATTAACACAATCCTCTGCTATGTCACAAAATTATACTTATGTATACATCCAATATACACATTCAAAATCATTAATGCTGGGTTTCGGGATTTAAATCCTTCTTAGAAGAATACCCAAAAGACAAACATTACACTCTTGGAGAAGAATGAAAGAGACAAATCCAAATTACCCTTGATAAAATAAAATTATATAAATTCAAATGGTATCTTGGAGACAATTTTGTGGAAACTCCAACATGCCTTGCATATGTGTAATCCTGCAAACTAAAACAAGACCTACAACAAAGACAACACTGAAAACCTAGAAGAAACACACTGTCATTTGCAAAGAATGAAAACTGCCATCACTGGAACCTGCAATTTTGGATTTCTGCCTTGGAGAAAAATCTTCAAAAAACTGAATACCTTACAATTGAGAAGAATTGAGAATAAAAAGAGGAGGGAAAAGATCAAAATCTGCATAACACATTGCCAAGTGTCCCCTTTTTCCAACTGAAGATTTTACTTCCATCCTTCCCATGAAAACTACTCTCAAAATATCTAAGATCTATTTAAAATAGCTACAAAACTCAATTCGTCATTCTGAGAGCTTTCCAACGGTATACAATATGTCTATCTTTGGGCAAAAAATACCCCTCAGGCAAATTAATCTCTGAATGCAGATCCATCATTTAAATTTTTGGATTTTGACCTATAGTCAGGACTTTATTATTAACTTTGATTTTTTGCCTGATTCTTGACCTGTGCCCTACCATGTGGTAGCTTGTGATTTGCTCATGAAATCACCTGGGATGACACCTCATCGTTACCTCACCTACCTTGCGACATGGCATCCACCTCACCTACCTTGCGACGTGGCAGCCACCTCACTTGCCTCGCAGACCGCCACCTAACTGCCACCTTAGCAGGACCCTCCAGCTAACCTGCCACTTGGACTTGCCAGCTCATCAGTCACTAGTTCGCGAAGGGTAACTTTCATGCACCTTCCCATAGCAAATCAGTGATAGTCGTCCGATCATCCTCAACTTACAGGATCTTTAATCTACATTTTCTGCACGTTCTTTGTCGCTGGTTCGTGAAGGGTAACAATCAAGCAACTTTGCATTGCAAATTAGTGACAATCGTCAGATCTTCCTCAACCTGCAAGCTTGTTAATTCACCTTTTTACTGCAAAATTTGCTTACCTCGAGAATTGTCCACGCATGGGGTCCACCTAGTCACCAACTATCTCTTCACTACCTCAGGATTCGTGCACACACACGTGGGGTTCACTGGGCGCCAAGCTAGCACCTTGCATCAAAAACCTCAAGGCTTTGACACTATAGATATGTGTGTCTTAGTATTTGAATACCTGAATATCCCAACGCCCAACCAATGTGGGATTAATACATTTGCACATTTGTGCATTTTCTGAAGTTTCTAAGACCTGCCAATGGTATTTTGTTGAAGGTTCTTTGCCTTTTAATTCCATGGTGCGCCACAGGAGGGAGTTTGGAAAGCTTTACACCTGCAAATCGCATGTGCTAGAAGTGTCTCTATGTTGTCCTTCCAACACCACACAGGCTCTCACGACAGGGAGGAGCTAGGCTCTAACGCCTGCCAATTTGCATTCGTTGAAACTTGATAACCCATTTAGACATCACGTAGGCCATCTACCTCACACACCTAGCAGGGAGGAATGCTGCCAAGGGTCATGGACTTTGGCTTAATCCTTGTAGAAAGTTTCTAAAGCTTTTTCCAGCCATCACATGGTAGGAAGGAGGATGTTGGCTGGGCTTTATGCTTGCCAAATGCATTTGCTTAAAGTTTAATTGGCCTCTCAACTCCACTCCATGCAAGGAGGACTCTGGAAATGGTTGCAATCATGTTTATGCTTGGAAACTTAATGCCTTTGCCATTCCACATAGAGGATCACGATAGAGGGAGGACTGGCAATTTACACTTGCCAAGGGCATTTGCTGGAGTTTACTGAAGCCTTTTCAACACCATGTTCTAACATTGAATGACCATGATATCTGTAAGTGTCCATCTCCAAAATCTTAAGACCTGGAACATAGTGTCCTCGCTTGTAATATGTAGAGCATTTTACTGCTCGCCATTCTGTTGTACCCATGCCATAATGATTATTCTCACACACAAGAACTACAGGAAAGTTCCATAAAGCGGCCATATTAAGAGGTTCATAAAGTTGCCCCTGATTTGCAACACCATCACCACAAAGAGTAGTTGATACTCCATCTACTTTTTTATATTTAAGGGCAAAGGCCAGATCACATTTAAGAGGAATGTGTGCTCCAACAATTCCATAGACGATAAGTAAAATGAAGGCGCCTCTCACCATCCAACTGGTGAATTGCAGTCTTCCTCTGTTCTTTATCCAGTCACAAGGATGAAATGAAATCTTCTCTCACCAAACCAAATTGCCAATTACAGTCGAGCTGGTATTGATATGTATTGCCATGAATTAAGAACATTTCGCCATAAAATTAATGCACGAGCATGAGCCAGGTCAAGCCCCAAAGTGGGCCCGACTAAATTTTTTTTTGTTTTCATTCAATTGACCCTTGAAATGCCTCAGGAACCTTGAACATACCTCTGGAGTTGATTGACACCATTTTCTGACCACTGAACTGAGTTTTGCAACTTTCAGGCGCTTGCGCCACCTTTTTCGCATTTAAACCCAAAGATGCAATTTTAAAACTAGTCAAAACACCTTTTTGGACTTCGCAAACTGATAGGCGTACTGTCTAATATATGGGCATTCACTCTGCCAAACCATTTCTCAAGATGAATCCCGGGCGATGAAATATTAATGGTCAAAGATGACCATTTGGCTCTGTCAGCACTATGAACCTGATAAAATCAATGTGCAGAGACCTCAAAGTGCCTTTACTAAAAATATCAAATGGTCTTTGTAGATCCCCAAATCTGGGGCATAGATACTTTGAAGTACAAGGAAGACCATGGAATATTTAATTCGATCAAAAAGCTGACTAGGTGCAAATGGCGAGCTCATGAAAATAGTCACTTTAACAGATATAGCAGTGAGTGCAAAAAACTGAATAAAATGGCTCAAGAAACTGTTGGCATTTTTGATGTTTGTGTTGTGATTGTCATTGATGGACACACACTTGCATCGAGATCTCCTTTATATGTATGAGTTAGAGAACAACTGGTATGTTGTATTATAGTCTTTAGACTATTGGTGTTTTGTAGAATGTGTTTCCCGGTATGAAGCGACATGTTGACCCCAAGCGGTACGAGGGATTAAAGTGACATAACACATTTTTACCAGTCTTCATTTTTGTCAAACTGGAAACCGACATTTTATATGAACCGGTAATACTCTGTGATGAGTTACCAACCGACATTTTGTGTTGAGTTACCATCCACCAATTGTTTGATGGTGCCGACACCTAAACAGTGCTTTTTGTGTTGTGGTACCAAGTATGTCCAAGTTCATTGAACCTAGGAAATTGTTATGTAATCCTATTGGACCGACATGAAATCAGATTCCTTTATAAGGACATCATGTCTAGGTTTTTAGGTTGTTGATGTGGTTGTAGCAAAAGTTTATGTTGTTGCTAGGGTTTAAGGTGGTTGAGGTGTTGGAGAGAATATGAATCTGTAGAAGACTGAAGTAATGCTGGAATGCATTAGGAATGAGCTATCAAGGATCTAACCAAGTAGTCTGTGCTACTAGCTAGATAAAACACTTGTTGATTACTCACATCTTTGACAAGTCTGTAGCCCTTAATTGGGTAGGCCCAAAAGCCTTTTGTAAATCCTCTAACAAGGTGGTTCACATATGTGGATCTAAAATCCTCTAGCAAGGTAGTCTTTAATCGGACTTATCTCCTAATAGAGATTGAGATTCCTAACAGGATCTGTTCTGGTAAAGAACATTGTAAGACCTTAACCGGTCTGACCTTAACCAGTCTGGTTCCTATTCTGCAGATAGTTACTTGTGAGTTCCATCTCACCATGGTTTTTCCCATTTGGGTTTCCACGTCAAAATCTCTTGTGTTATGGTGTTTCTACTTCTGTGTGTGAATGCATTATTAGCTATTTGGTTTGCATGTGTGTTAACCGGTTTGTCTGCTAAACTGTTTTACCGGTTTACTATTAGTCTTGCAAAGTGTTTAAGTGCAGAAATTTTTGGCATACTAATTCACCCCTCCCTCTTAGTATTCATCAATTGGTATCAGAGCCTACCTTTCTATAAGTTTAACCACTTGGAAAGAGATATGGGGGAATACTCTATAAGGGAACTTACTCATCAGCTCACTCAGTCTGAGCAAGCCTATGATGATCTTATGGTCAAATACAAGGCATCTCAAGCAAAAATGAGAGAACATGCTGAAAAGCTGATGGAGCTATCTGAAAATAGTTCTTCAGATGAAGTAGACATGGAAGCCCTAATTGCAGAAGTAAATAAGTTGAATGAATCAAACTCAAACTTGAGAAAGGAGTTGGAAGGACTGACTATCTAGATGTGTCAAGAGCTTGAGAACCAGAGGAAAGCTGAAGATCTGGTGAAAGAAAGAGATCATGAGATCTCCAAGCTGAAACAAGAGATTAGTGCCCTAACTGCTCAACTCCATGCAAGCAAAGTGGAAAAGGAAGACATGCAAGGAGAACTGAACATTGCCATCTCTGAGAATGAAAACCTGTTGGAAACAAATGTTGCTATTTCCAAAGAACTCTCTGAGTCAAAGGAAATACTTGCTATTTTCAACAAGAGTACTATCAAGCTAGAGAAAAAGCTTGAATGTGCCAAACCGGTCAATAACACCAATGGACTTGGTTATTACGGTCATGAGGAAGGTGAGACCTCTGGTACAAATGCTGGAACATCAAAGAAACAACCGACATCAAAGGATAAAGGTAAGCAAAAGTTTAAACCTGTTTGCTTCAACTATCTTAAAGAAGGACATACTACAAATGTGTGTAGGAGTAAGGCTTACAACAATTTTCCTTATTTCCTAAATGATAAGCCTAGATCCTATAGATTCAATGGTAACTGTCATGCATGCAACAAGTATGGGCATAGAGCATCTGAATGTAGGTCACTTATGAACAACATTGATAGATATCCTCAAAGGACCCAAGGAGTTGGTCCTGAACGTTTTGTGAACCGGAATCACAACCGGTTTAATGCCTTCAATCATCAGCAAAGAAGCGGTGGCTATCAAGCGGCAACCAGATGGAGAGCAAACTATATGGTCTATCATGGTCATGGTCACACTACTACAACATGCAGAAGGAAGAATGGAAACATGAACAATGGACCTTGGAGAGCACCTGGATTGGTCTGCTATCACTGCAACAAACCGGGTCACATTGCCAGATTCTATAGATCAAGGAAGAACATATCTAATGATATACTGGTCACTTCGGAAGGAGACATTGATGTTGACACTGTTCAAGTGGACATGAACAAAACCTGGAAGAAGAAACCAATGGTGTTACAAGAGGAACCACTTTCTGCACCTAGTGTGGAAATCACGGAATCGGCTAACTAAGCTTCAGAAAAGCTTAGGGGGAGCAAATGGTGAAATGTTTTGAACCCCCGGTTTACACTAGTAAAAGACCTTAACCAATATGTGATACCTGTCATTTGGCCGAAGACCGGAAATGGTAAAAAGGTAAATTAGGGTTTACGCCCTAATGGAGGAGCATTAATTACGGTAGGTGAGAAATATGCTTAAAAGTATTTTTCAAATCATTTCTCACTATTAGTTTTCGAGCGAAGAAAAGTTTTTCAAAGAGCAAAGTGATGAAAAGGTGATTTGAGATGAGATTTTGAGAAATTGAGAAACCGTGAAAGAGATTCAAATTCAAACTGCAAATGGTCAAGTGGAGAACACAAAGCGGTGATTCAACAATCGACGGAGTGTGAAGTAAAGGAGAATCTGCAAGCCCTAAATTCACATGTTTTAAAAGGTATTACTTGAGTTCTTAAAATTTCTATCATTGTTTCCGCATCTCATACTAGTTCTAGTGCATCTGTCGAGTCTGCAAGTTTTATTCAATGAAAGTCTAAGTATAATGCCCTATCACAAGTTCAGGCTGGTGTGATAGTAGAAGAGGGAATTTCTGACTACATAGATTGCAAGATTGAAGACCTAGGGTCTCTAGCTATCCACTCCCAGTTAGGTTTATTTTGTGGAAAGGATAAGAAGATCAAATCAGAGTATAATATTTTGGAGAAGAAGAAGCTCCACAATGTTGTTTACTTCCTGGAGGATTTCACAGAGGATCATATAAGGATCATTCTGAGCAGAGTCCATGGTGACAAGATGTACCTAGAGAGAACACATGATATCATGCCACAGACAATTCATGCGGTCACCGGATTCTACAACATAGGGTAAGTGCCAGCCCTAAGGATGGTAAGCAAAACTGAAATGTCCAAGCTCCCCAGTTCAGTGAGCGACTCATGAGGCATGACAGTCAATTCTATCAAGGATGATCTAGTTAAGTATGCCTACATGGTGATAGGCTACTAGACATTCTCTGCCAACAGAATTAACTCTGTATCTGCTGCAGCGGTAAATGTCACTTACCGGATGATAAAGGAGGACGCATCATTTGACTTGTGCATCGGTATGTAGAGACAACTCCTGTTGAATCTAAAGTTGATTAAACAGGATAATGCACTAAGGTTCAAGTTTGGACAACTATTGGTTGGGTTGTTCTTCTATTTCCAAGGCTACTTTCTAGGAGTAGGAGATGTCCAGTGGTCTGCTGACCAATCGGTGACTAAGCAAATTAAGGAAAGCATTCAAGCAATTGGAACTGGTTACCCGGATGTTCTGAATAAGTATTTTGATGAGTTCAGACGGAAAATGAGCCAAAGAATGAGAATATCTGGTGACCTCATCAAGAAATATGAGGACGATATTTGTTTCACTATCAAGGTGGATCAATGCATAATGGAGGCTGTTGAGCCTAGAATGGAAGGAGTGGAGCCAATGGGCTATGAGGTGATGAATGATATGCTGGAAGGGTATGCCTCTACCCTTATTGCCTTGCCACTTGATCCTAAGGCAAAGAGGACCAGAACCTATCTGGAAAGGGTTACACCGATCGAGGAACCCACTGCAAAGAAAGGAAAAGAACATGCAGTGAAGATGGCAAAGGCAGTGCCTGCAGCATCAGCACCGGTTACAACAACAAGTCCAAAAGTGACCAAACGGTCACTGGCCAAGAAGAAACTGAAAGAAGCACTGTCTAAAGTCTTCGAGAGGAAAAGGAAGACAAAAAGCACTACACTGGACTTAGAGGAAACTATGTCTGAGGAGCAGCCTAAGAAGGCGAGACAGACAAGAAAGAAGACAAAGATTGAACCGACATCATCTGCACCGGTAAATATTGATATCTCCTCCTGTAAACCTTTGACACATTATCAAAGAACAATAAAGAATATTAGGAGAAAATTGCTACATGATTTAATTGAGTATTTTGATGACTTTAATGATGATGAAAAGGAAGCGGTTGAAAATGAAATAATTCAGTATTTATGTGTTAATGACCAGTCGCCTTCAGAAATTAGATCTGAAACACCGGATTCTTTGTATAAGTCCTTAGACAATAAATGGCGCATTGCCATAGAGAAGGAATAGGAAATGAGAGAAAAAGTTTTTGCTGAACATTTTCCTGATGTATCAAATTCAGAACCGTTCGATGTATTGAACAAATACAAAGGTCTTTTCTTCATGAGAAGAAGAAGACTCCTGTTACTAGAAGGGAAGGGTAAGGAAGTGCTCAAGGATACACACACTCATGCTCTACAAGCTCTGAAGATGCATCGAGTGGCTGAAGCCAACCGACAAGGTGAGAAAGAACCGGTTATAACAAAATTGGATGAAACATTTGATGATGAAGGAAACCCGGTTGATGAACCGGTTGACACTATTGATGTCGATGCCTTGGACGTAGAAAATGTTACTCAGAAAACACCATCTGAGGCAACAGGACAGGAGCAACGGGCTGAACAGGTTGATAAGCAAGCCAAGGACAGACAAGAAGCGGCAAAGGAAGAGGCCGAGCAAAGGAAAAAGGATGAAGAAGAGAAGTGGAAAAAGGGTGAAGAATAGAAGAAGAAGAAGGATGAAGAAGAGAAGAAGAAAAAGGATAAAGAAGAGAAGAAGAAAAAGGATGAAGAAGAGAAGAGGAAAAAGGATGAAGAAGAGAAGAAGAAGAAAGATGAAGAGGAGAAGAAGAAGAAGGATGAAGAAGAGAAAAAGAAGCAAGAAGATGGAAAGAAAAAGAAAGAAGAGGAAGACAAGGAAGAGGAGAAGAAGAAGGAAGCAGAGAAGAAGAAGAAGGAAGAGGAAGAAAAAGAAGAGAAGAGGAGAGAAGAGGAGAAAAGGAAGAAGGAAGAGGAGGACAAAGAAGAAGAGAAAAGGAAAGAAGCAGAGAAGAAAAAAGTAGAGGAGGATAAGGAAGTGGAGAAGAGGAGAGAAGTGGAGAAGAAGAAAGCGGAAGAGGACAAGGTAGGAGAAGTGGAGAAGAGCACCCAGATGGAGACTCTGAAGGCAACCGGGAGTCAAGCCAAACCAACTGATCTCACCAGTCCTATCGATCTCTAGTCTGCAAGTGAAACAGAGCTAATGCAGAGCATCAACGTTGCTTAAGAGCACCTTGAAATTATTTGAAGGAAGAAGGAGCAGGATGTAATTCAAGCGGCTGTGGAAACTCTTACCAGTTTGATACCCGGTACAAATCTTCCCAACACCGATTCATCACTAGCTAAACTTAAGCTCCTATGCACAGTAGTGGATGATCAGGTGCAAAGCCTAGAAGAGGCAGCAGAGGTGAATGTCAAGAAGGAGCATCAAAAAGCTCTTAATATATCTCTAGTGAAGAAGTTGAATGAGCTCTGGTCTAAACTGAAGAAAGAACAAAAGGATATAAGGGATGCTCTAGATGAGAAGAATCTACTACTCAACAAGATTTGCCAACCCCATCTATTCTATGATGATGTGCTAGCTCAGAAGAAAAAGATTCAAATGGACTTGTAGTCCTACATGAGCACATTCAAGCCACCTTATGATTCCTTTACAACTTATGGGCAAACCATTCACCGGTTTCACATGTAGTTAGCAAAAATGGAGCAAGAGATCAACGCTCGGTCTAGAGATTTGCAGGAGCTACAACTAGTTCTACTCCCATGATTGCAAATTATTTAGAAGTGCTATCTGAACCTGGATAACTTGACTGTTACATAGGAGATGAGCACAATTGATGCCATGGAAGAACAGGTCTCCTAGATGTAGATAGAAAAAGAAGTAGCCACCTCCCTACTTGAGTCCTTGTCTTTGTCGATGAACCAATTCTTGCAAGACTTTAAATCTATTTTTGACAAGTATTATTCCTTATTGTCATAAACTTTTATTATCTTAATATCAAATGAAAATAGGGTTGTCCAGCTGTACTTTGTCATTGTTGGCAAAGGGGGAGAAGAATTCTATTTAGGAGAAGTATTTGGTAATCAAAATTTTGATATATGCTCTAAATATCTCAATGTTTATGCTCTATATGCAAAAGTGTTATACATTGTATTGTTAAAGGGATAGTTTATATTCTTAGGGGGAGCAATTTTGCTAATGGCATGATTTTTTTGTAAAACACTTAGATGTCAAAATTTTATTTTCCTAAGTGTTGCCATCAATGCCAAAGGGGGAGATTGTTGGCATTTTTGATGTTTGTGTTGTGATTGTCATTGAGATCTCCTTTATATATATGAGTTAGAGCACAACCGGTATTTGTTCCAACCGGTATGTTGTATTATAGTCTTTAGACTATTGGTGTTTTGCAGAATGTGTTTCCCAGTCTGAAGTGACATGTTGACCCCAAGCGGTTCGTGGATCCCAAGTGGTATGAGGGATTAAAGTGGCATAACAAATTTTTACTAGTCTTCATTTTTGTCAAACCGGCAACCAACATTTTATATGAACCGGTAATACTCTGTGATGAGTTACCAACTGACATTTTGTGATGAGTTACCATCCACCGATTGTTTGACAGTGCCGACACCTAAACAATGCTTTTTGTGTCATGGTACCAAGTATGTCCAGGTTCATTGAACCTAGGAAATTGTTATGTAATCCTATTGGACTGACATGAAATCAGATTCCTTTATAAGGACATCATGTCTAGGGTTTTAGGTTGTTGATGTGGTTGTAGAAAAAGTTTATGTTGTTGCTAAGGTTTAAGGTGGTTGAGGTGTTCGAGAGAATATGAATGTGTAGAGGACTGAAGTAATCTTGGAATGCATTAGGAATGAGCTATCAAGGATATAATTGAGCAGTCTATGCTACTAACTAGATCAAACACTTTTTGATTACTCACATCTTTGATAAGTCTGTAGCCCTTAACCGGGTAGGCCCAAAAGCCTTTTGTAAATCCTCTAACAAGGTGGTTCACATCTGTGGATCTAAAATCCTCTAGCAAGGTAGTCTTTAATTCGACTTATCTCCTAACAGAGATTGAGATTCCTAACAGGATCTGTTCTGGTAAAGAACATTGTAGGACCTTAACCGGTCTGACCTTAACTGGTCTGGTTCCTATTCTGCAGATAGTTACTTGTGAGTTCCATCTCACCGTGGTTTTTCCCATTTGGGTTTCCACGTCAAAATCTCTTGTGTTATGGTGTTTCTGCTTTTGTGGGTGAATGCATTATTAGCTATTTGGTTTGCATGTGTGTTAACTGGTTTGTCTGCTAAAATGTTTTACCAGTTTACTATTAGTCTTGCAAAGTGTTTAAGTGTAGAAATTTTTGGCATACTAATTCACCCCCCCTCTTAGTATTCATCATAAACCATCTTGGAAAACTGATCAAATGGATTGGCAGAGACTTGAAACTTGGCATGTTGACTCACCTATATGCATAGAATTCAATGCACTTTGAATTTCAACATGACACTCAATTGGGAAAAAGTTATAGGTGCTCAAAATTGACCATTTAGTAAAATATGAATTTGTACCTATGATGGACTTTCAGCTCACCCCTTGAAATGGGTACTTGATAAATAGATCCAAACTAAATTCTGAAAGTTGTAGAGCACTTTATAGGCCAAAATAAAGGTGTACAATAAGATTCCAAGGCTTTACCACTTAATAATCAAATGGCTCCATTTTACACTTCTTCAAAATAGGCCTATCAGGTTGACTCAATAGGTGGTCCTTTGAAGGTGCAGAGCAAAATTTTGAAATGGGCCTCTCAAAATACTCAAATTTTATGAGTCCGAACAAGAGCCTTAAGTGGCCCGCTTCAAGAATCCGTTGTTGGATTGGTGATCCATCGGAAATTATACTAGACACCAGTTTTAGTAGCCAAAATCCTACATTTGATAGTGCAAGGGATGCGAATCGTACCCCGAAGCTACTCCTCATGTGTCCACTCCGGATGAGACATAAATCCCCCATCTAATAGATCCTTGGCTCTTTGGGGTAAGAGAATCTGGTATGCTCTAATAGTGAGTGTCGTGGAGGGGAGCCAATGCTACCAGAATCTACCAGAATCTCTACTTGTCGTGGAGGGGAGCCAATGAGTGAGGTATTGCTTATGTGAGCGGCCTATCAAGTGGTTTCCATTCCAGCCTAAGTTGTGTTGTCTTCAAGTGTCTTCATTTGTGCTATACCTATAAAATCAATTTGGGCTAATCTAGGCCCCACATCACTTGCACACTTGACATTGAGTGTTACACTTGGCCAATGTGTTTTCTATGCTTGATGATTTCTTGCCAAGAGTAGATTGACAAACAACCTCCCCACTATCCACATTTGACAAAAAATCTCAAATCCATATTTTCACACCTTGAATAATCAAATTCCAAATCTAGTCCACCTCATTTCCACCTCATGTTCCATAAGCCTAAGTTGTACAAGCATTCCAAGAAGTCTATCCACCATCCAATCAATAAGAAGAAGCTCGCTCAAGCCCAACATATTAGATGTCGTAAGTTTTGGTACACCAATCGCAAACTCTTGCTTAAGCATAGGGCCTTCTTGCATATATATCACGATTATGTTTATGGTCATAGAAATTAATTTGATGCTAGTGATGAACTAAGAGTCTGTACCCTACATCAAGGATCGGGCTTGTCTTTCAATACCAACCATCATTAAAATCAGGGTGGTTATATCTCTTCATACAATTTGCCATCTAAACCTATCACTTATTATGTCATTTCCATCCTAAGGATAATCTAGTCATGAATTTCTTCTAGTCATCATTATCATCCCTCTTTGATCTTTCATTATCAACACTTTCCAAGGACATAGCATAATCAAACCTTAATCAAATAAATCCTCAATCAATCAAATGAATCCTTAATCAACCATCCTTCAAATCATCCAAATCAAATCAACCTCACTCTAAGGTTTTATACCTTGTGAAGTTTAATTTAGGCCTCATCTTAAATCATTTATTCATTTGGCTTTTGTGCTTGGGAAAGAATCTCCCCCAAGTACCTTTTCCTCATATTTTCGGTCGATCAAGACCCCAACCTATGTA
Source organism: Cryptomeria japonica (assembly GCF_030272615.1). Taxonomy (NCBI): domain Eukaryota; kingdom Viridiplantae; phylum Streptophyta; class Pinopsida; order Cupressales; family Cupressaceae; genus Cryptomeria; species Cryptomeria japonica. The sequence continues at coordinate 481,499,323 of NC_081415.1, read as the reverse complement.
TTTGTTTTTCTTGGGATCATTAGTCAATCCTTAGTAGAAAGAGACTTTGCTCATTATCCTAAGGTCTAAATTTTACCCAACTTGGTTGTCACCTTGTTTGGGGTTTTCATCAACATCCCCCACCTAAAATCCTCATCCAAGGACTAAGTTGCAATATTAATCAAACTTTTGTCCTAATCTAAGGACCCCATCAATCATTCTATCCAACTTCATCAAAGCCAAATCAAATCAAGATCCAAAATACTCGCTAAGTCCTTTCATCAAGTTTTTCTTGAAATTAATCTTCCCTAAGATTATTATTGTATGGTCACAACTCGATTTCAAAAGAAGAAGATGGCCGAACAACAATATGGCATGCCAGACATTAGTGTCCTATATCAAGACCTTACTCAAGATCCCATGCAAGGGCAAAATGTACAACCTGACATTCAAGATCCAAAACCACAAGTGGACCCTAACATGTTTGATTAGGATGACCTCTCCTCGAAAGTGCGAACATTCCTAGAGGATTCATACAATCAAGAAATGATGGAGAAATTCATCCACCACAATCCCTATGGTCTCTTAAAGACCCTCATTGAAAATGGATCTCATCTTCCCCCTAATTTTGATAGTTCCATTCTTGATCAACAACCATAGGGAGAATTTGCTCCTACTCACATCATTGCACCTATTATTCATCCTCAATATATAGCACCTGTGGTATCCATCCCCGTGGTTTCCATCCAACCTTCTTCGATTTTGGCATCTGTACAATTATCCAACCCAATCACATTTATTCTTCAACATTCTTCTATGCCATCCTCTTCTACTCACCCACATGTCTCTATTCCACAATCTTCCATCCCTCTCAAAAATACCACTAATTTCATCAATACTTCTCTTCCTCATGCTACCACAACCTACAGGTCATGACCAATTGTCACCTCTCAAGTCCCCGTTACATCGATCATCACGTCTCACATTCTCGCTTTTTCATTCTACCAATATATTAGTGGTGGTGGTATACTTTCCACGACTCACCAAATACCCAAGGAAAACACGGTCCATCATGTCCAAGACCCACAACATGATATAATCAAGGAAATTTAGGACATGAAAAACATCATCAAAAACATGTAGGGACTAACAAAAGAAAACCTTATTCATTTGAGGAATTTTGTCCTTGTCCTTATGATCCTTCAATATCAGTTGCACCTTACCTGCTAGGGTTTGAGATGCCTAAGTTCATGAAGTATGAGGGTCGGGGGGACCTCCAAGACCATGCCCGTGAGTTTCACATCTTATGCCAAGAAGTCTCCTATAGTGATTTATATCTTTGTAGACTCTTCCCTAAGAGTCTCACGGGAGACACTCTTGCATGGTTTTCATCCCTGCCCAGAGGTTCTATCACCTCCTTTTTGGACTTAGTAGAAAATTTCGTGGCCCACTATGCTTACAACATTGTTAATGATGTTTTCATGATGGACCTTTGTAACACAAAATAGAGGCCTAGAGAAACTTTCACCATTTCTTGCAAATGTGGTGACACCTTATCAAGAAATTCCAGTGGGATATGCCAGAGGAACATCAAATTGAATTATTCCAGAAAAATCTTGTACCCGAACTATCAAAACCTTTGACAACTCAGTGTATACAATCCTTCCAAAAGTTGACTAATAAAGGCTTAGCTCTTGAACGAGTCTTGTCAGAGGATGGCACTCTAAAGCATTATCAAAAATCAAATCATAATACTTCCTCTTATCACAATGATAAACCAAAATTTTGGTCTAAGTACAAGAACATAGTCAACGATGGTGTCACTGATGCAAAGCGGGTCCAAACTGTGGCCGCTCCTCCAAAACCCACCACCAAAAATTGCCAAAACAATCAAAATCAATCTCAAAGACCTCCTAATAGTGTCTCAGTCCAGGGGTGACCACCCCAATCTAACAATCAGGCTCCAAGGGAGTATACTCCTCTTGTTGAGCCCATTGAGGTTGTGTTTCAAAAGCTTGTCTAGGCTGGACAGTTGTCTTTATGATAACTCACCCATTTGATCCTAACCAACCCAAACCTAGGTAGTATAATGAGAATGAGTACTGTGACTATCATCGTATCAATGGGCATGATACACGAAAGTTTATGAAACTAAAGTACTATATTCAAGATCTCATCGATAAGGGTGATATTAAGGTAGCAACAAAAAAACCTAGTAACAATAATGATAAACTCAAGATGTACCAGGAACCCTTCCCAAATCATGACAAAGGAAAGGACTCATCATTTAATTCTATGAACTATGATTACACCAATTATATATCTAGCTTTGACTCCTTGGTGGGTCGTATAGAGCCTACAGATAACCATGTCAACGTCATCACTATCCAAGGAGCTAAGCCTCCCTCTTCTCAAAATAAACCTAGGGTCACTGTCCAAGGTGGTCTTGCCCCTCCACAATCGACAAGAAGACCCAACCCTACTAAAAAATTCATCCAAGGTGTTGCACCTTCCTCGTCCCATTCCCAGAATGACTATAATGTAACCACTGACTGTGAAAGATTAACGGTCCAAGGAGCTCCTCCCCCACCAAATCCTCCCCCCATGTCATCCACCCACCGATATGATCTCCTTGATCATCTTGGGAAGACTCCTGCATATATTTCCATCTAAGAGCTCCTCAAGACCTCCCCCATCCACAAGGAGATTTTGGAACAAGCCCTCCTCAAATTATGTGTCCCTGACAACATCAATTCTTCCCAGTTCCAATCCCTCATTGGAAACCTTTCTACCTAGAAACACCTTGTTTTCACCTCCAATGATGCTCCCTCTAACGATGATATAATAAACCATTACATATTGAAGCTCTTATCCAGAATACAAGGTTAAAAACATCTTGATAGATTGTAGATCTGGACTCAATCTCTGTACATATAAGTTAATAAAGCAATTGGAACTTTCTGAGGACCTAGTTGATACGTCAGGATGAATCACAATCAAAGCCTATGATGATGTAGAAAGGGTTTCCAAATGCATGATAAGTGGGCCCTTTTATAGTTGAGACCCCTTGCCAATTTTTGGATCTTGATCTCCCTTATAACATTCTCCTTGGCTGCTTGTGGATTCATTCCTTTCAAGCCATTCCCTCCACTTACCACCAATGCTTTAAATTTCCCTTCAATGGTAGAGAGATCACTATCAGAGGTGATCCACAACCTTTTTAGTATTGTAAGCTCTTAGAGGGGAAACATCCATATCATTGCCCGTTAAATAGACCCACTCCACCTCCTCCATCTGAGGCATATAAAGTTGCCTCCACCTCATCCCAAACAGAACTTGAGATCAAGATTGTAGACAATGGTTGTGGAGAATACAAACTTGAAGATGTCTTATTAATAGGCAATCTCCCCTTGTCTCCTAAGTCATTTGGCAAGCCTAAAGAAATAAAAAAAGATTAGAAGCCCACTATACAATGCAAAGACACCACCTTCAAGCAATGGGACCCACTTGATGAAGAGAGCCTCAAATTAGATGTTTCCTCTTGGTTGTACTGTGAAGGGGATGAAGAAACGACAAAGATTCCCAAGAAGATGTATCCAAAAGAATCACCCATAGTGGATAAGATGGGTTATAAAGGACACGGCTTGGGGCCAGAAGAAAATAGAATCAAAGCACCAATAAATCCCATCTCATACAAGTATAAAAGGGGCTTGGGCTACATTCCAGTACCTAAGATCACTATTGCTAGTACCCCTTCAGGTCCCTCCTTAGATGTCGAAGACTCTGATGAAGAGGAATTTCATGAAATGCCTTTTGAATACAATGATGACATCTTCTTTAACACCCATATCAATACCATCACCCCCGCAATCCCTTATACTCCACATGAGCTACAACTTGTCCAACTTGAGCTTATATATTGGGAGCAACAAGATAAACCTGCTTTAGACTTGTGCTAATGATAATGCTATCATTTCTCTCCTGACCATGCACAATTTAGAAGACTACAACAAAGTTCATGAGTCCCAACTACATGAGAATGGATACTTTAGTAGTCAAGTCAATGCCCTTAGTTGCAAAAAGGATAATAAAAAGAAAAATCATGATTCCTTAGGTGAAAACCTTCCCGAGCACCTTTGGATGAGGAAAAACTAAAAATAAAGGGCGTATCCACAAGTGAAAACCTTGATCAAGCACTTGAGGATGAGGAACTTGACCTCCCTACCATTGTTCCCTCGCAAAAAGATAGGTCAACTTTACTAATAGAGGAAACATACATTATCAATGTGGGCACTGAAGACACCCCAAATAACGTGCTCATTGCTAAGTCCATGTCAGATCAAGACAAACAGAGCTTCATCAATTTTCTTGTAGAAACCAAGATAAACTTTGCCTGGTCATATGCTAACATGTCGAGCCTTGATCCCAACTTAGTAGTCCACAATCTTATTGTTCGTCCAGATGATAAACCTGTAAAGCAAAAATTATGCAAGATGCATCCATATATTACACTCCTCGTCAAAGCATAACTTCAGAAAATGTTGGATGCTGGATTCATAAAACCAATAGATTATCTTGTGTGGGTATCCAATATTGTCCCTATCAGAAAAGCTACTGGGGGCATCCGCATTTGCACATATTTCTGATATTTGAATAAAGTCTACCCTAAGGATGATTTCTCGCTCCCCAACATATACATGATTGTAGATCTCACAATGGGACATGAAATGCTATCACTTATGGATGGATTTTATGGGTACAATCAGATCAGGATCACAGAAGAGGACCAACACAAAACAACATTCACAACACCATGGGGCACCTTTTGTTATCAATTCATGCCTTTTGGTCTCAAGAACGCTGGAGAAACATATTAACAAGAAATGAAAATAATATTCCATGACCTTTTGCATAAAATCATGGAGGATTACGTGGATGATCTCTTAGGAAAGTCCAAGACAAGACATGAACACATCCCTATCCTAAGGAATATCTTTGAGAGATTAGAAAAGTATAAGTTGCGCCTTAATCCCAATAAATGTGTCTTTGGTGTTACATCTGGGAAACTGTTAGGTTTCATTGTTTCCCGCAAAGGCATAGAGGTTGATCTTGCAAAGGTGAAAGCTATCATGGAAATGCCTCCGCCAAAGACTCTCAGACAACTGCACAACTTCCAAGGAAAGCTCCAATCCATCAGGCACTTTATCTCATAGCTCATAGATAAAAGTCACCCATTTGCGTACTTACTATGCAAGTATACAAATTTCAAATGGGACTACTTGTGTCAAAAGGCTTTTGAGAAACTCAAAGAGTACCTATCATCACCTCTGGTTTTTATGCCTCCTATTCTAGGACAACCACTCCTTTTGTACATATCAGAAAATGCAGTGGCACTGGGGGTAGTATTAGCACAGACAGATAATCAGGGAAAAGAGCATGCTATATACTACATCAGTTGCTCATTAGTAGGGTATGAGATCAATTATACCCCTATTGAAAGAGCATGCCTAGCACTTGTCTTCAACACATAAAAAATCCGACACTACATGCTTAACAATAAAACAAAATTGATTGCTAAGATTGACCCTCTTAAGTACCTCTTATCAAAGGCTTCTCTCACTGGGAGAACTACTAAATGGGTCATGTTACTAAGTGAGTTCGACATTGAATATATAGATAGAAAATAAATCAAGGGACAAGTGATAGACGATCAACTAGTTGATGCTCTGGTTCAAGGTGATCATCCTATCCTCACAGAATTTCTAGATAAATCTATAATGATTGTTACTATGTCTTCCACATGACAGTTATATTTTAATGGTTCTTGCACATAGAACGGATCGAGGGTAGGTATATTGTTGGTCACACCTCAAGGAGATTGCATCCCTAAATCATACAAGATAGCATTTTCATGTACCAACAATATTGAAGAATATGAAGCACTAATCACTAGACTCCATTTAGCTATTCAATGGAAGATACTAGAATTACACGTCTATCATGATTCCCAACTTTTCATTAAACAAGTCAATGACGAGTATCAAACAAAATATGACAAGCTTATTCCTTATTGCAGTATGGTTGAGGACCTTAAGAAGAACTTTACATCAATCAAGTTTGATCAGATTCCATGCACAAACAATAGAGCTACAGATGCAATGGCCACTATTGGTTCATTCCTTCAAATGCCAACACATAGTCATAAATGTGAATTTTTGGTTGAGCAACTCTTCATATCGACATATGATCTACCTGAGTTCGAGATGGTGTGTGTATGTTGGTATTTTGGTATGGTTTTGTCATTGATGTCAACACCTACTAAATACACCTACTTTGGAGATCTAGCAACATTCACCAGCAATTAGTAAACTGTTCAACAATCACCGGTATATGGTTAACCGACAGGATATAATGTACACCGGTACATGCAATGACATGGAAGACACTTGGTAATGTCGAAGACATCATGTGGACACTTTTCCTTGAAGTAATATCATTGGTATATTCTTATTTGCATATTTGCCTTTACCGGCAAATAGGTCCAGGTTATCTAGGGTTACACCGACAGGTTTATCTTTTCCAGATCAGCATGGCACGCTAAGGAGATGATTTATTATTGTTGTAAATGCATTAAGCCGACATGTTCAATCGGTTATTGCATCGGATATTGTATAATTTGTAAAATGTTTTATTGTAATATCTTGTAGAGCCGACCTACTAAAATTGGTCTTAGGGTATGGTATAAATGTAAGATCTTATTTGTAAGATCAGATGTGGAATGTGAAAAAGAATTATAAGAAGGTATATGCGAGATTAAGCAAAGGTATACATGAAGACATCATTTGAAGGTGAAGCTAGGTTTTTGTAAAAACACATCAGCATTACACCGGTACTGAATCTAGCATATGAAGATGCTATTTTGTGCAGTACATTCTAATTGGATTTAACCATCCAACTATAGTCAGTGTGACTCCCATTTGTGTTTGAGCAGTGAGCTCTAGGCTATTGGCCTTTCTGCATGTGCAGACCCCTCTTGTACACTTACTATCTGCAGTAGTATCATCTGATTGTGGGTAAGGTTTCCCACCGTGGTTTTTCCCCTTACAGGGTTTCCACATACAAATATTTGTGTCATGTGTTGTGGTTGACTTTGTGCTTATGTTTCATGCATTAATTCTTACCGGTACAACATTTCCTTTTAACACTGTTTACCGACACAATTAACTGTCTTATCGGTATTAAGCAATAAGTTGGTTAATAAGATTTTGGTTTGAATTTATTAGACAACTGATTCACCCCCCCCCCCCCCTCTCAGTTGTCCCCAAGACCTACAATTGGTATTAGAGCCTAGTCCTCTTTTTGCACAAGTTTAACAACTTGAGAAGATCCAATGTGTACTAATTATTTCAGGAAGGATAGTCCTAAACTTGATGGAACCAACTATGGAATATGGAAAATCAGAATGGAGACACATCTGAATTGCATTGGTAAAGACATCTGGGAAGTTACTAAGAATGGTTATACTGCTGCTGTAGCTGGTCAGCCTGCTCCTATTACTCTAGGTAAAGATGAAGAAAATGATTGCAAAGCAAGAGAAGCACTTTTGAGCGCATTATCAGATCAACAAATCATGGGATTATCAGATAGATCTACTGCAAAAGCTATTTGGGATCATTTGGAAACACTGAATGAAGGGGATTCCATAGTCAAAATTGCAAAACTTGAAAGCTTCCGAGTTAGGTATGAACATCTGAAAATGGAAGAAGATGAAAGAATTTCTGCTTTTATGGAAAGAGAAAATGAAATTGTTTTAGGTATCAAATGTTGTGGAGGAACCTTGAGTGAAGATGAGATTGTTTCAAAAATCTTAAGAGGTTTGCCACCGGCATATAAAATGAAGGTTACTGCTATTAATGAGCTGAGAACAATGCCTAATACATCAGTAATTAGGGATACATTGATTGGAAAACTTTTAGCTTTTGAAATAGAGGAATTTGGTCCTGTTTCTATAAAAACTGATTTGGCCTTCAAAGCATCAACATCATCTACTCCATCTTTTGACAAATCAGACTAGAGAGCCTTTTATGCAAGAGAACTTGAAGCAACCAGGAAGGGGAATGAAGAGCTTGAAGAACTTGAAGCACTATTTGCAAGGAAAATGCCAAAAGGTCCAATTGGAAGTAAGTATGAAGGTAAAGCACCCTTTAAATGTTTCAATTGCAATAAAATTGGTCATATGGCTTCAAGATGCCCTGATAGACATGCTAGACTAAGAGAAGAAGCTAGAAGGACATACAAACCTAATCTTGAATATCAAAGATACAGATTTAAGAAAAACAAGGATAAATTCTGTTACATTGCTGATGAAGGTGTGACTGATGATTCTGATGAGGATCCAGCAGACAATGGATGGGTCTTTGTTGCTATAATAGAAGATCAACCGGTACCTATTGCTCCACCAGTAGAACAAGCCCTAGCAGCTAAAGTTGAATCAAAGGATGAATGGATTATTGACTCAGGATGCTCACATCACATGACTGGAGACAAAGGCAAATTCTTGAACTTGCAAGAATACAATGGAGGTTTAGTAAGATTCGGAGATGACAAAGCCTGTTCAATCAAAGGTAAGGGTTCAATATCTCTTGATGGAAAACATAACACTGACAATGTTTACTATGTTGAAGGATTAAAACATAATCTTTTAAGTGTTGGTCAATTAGTTGAGAAAGGTTTTCAGTTACAATTTAAAAATGGAAAATGCAAAATCATGAATAGAACTGGTTTGGAAATTGCAACCGGTAATTAGACTAGAGGTAATATCTTTCATTTGAATAATAGTGAAAAGGCATGCTTAATTGCTCATATAGATGAAAGTTGGCTATGGCATAAAAAGACTATGTCATGTAAATTTTGATTGCATGGTAAAAATCAGTACTTCTAAGGCAGTTAGAGATCTACCTAAAATTGTGAAACCTCAGAATACAATTTGCAAGGAATGTCAATTTGAAAAACAGGTTAGAGCTAGTTTCAAAAGTATTCCAGAAAAATCCAATAATGCTCTTGATTTAATTCACACTGATTTATGTGGTCCCGCTAGAACTAAGAGCTTACAAGGTGATAGATATTTCATGCTAATTATTGATGATTATTCTAGAATGTGTTGGGTTACTTTTCTTAGGGAAAAATCAGAAGCACTTGGGAAGTTCAAACTATTCAAAGCAAAGGTTGAAAATGAAACTGGTAAGAAAATTAAATGTTTAAGATCAGATCAAGGAGGAGAATTCACATCTAGAGATTTTAATACATTCTATGAAGTGAATGGAATCAAAAGACAGTTATCAACACCTCGGACACCACAATAGAATGGAGTTGTTGAAAGGAAAAACAGAACTATTTTGGATTCAGCAAGAAGTATGTTATCAGAAGAAAATCTAGCACATGTGTACTAGAGAGAGGCAGTAAGCACTGCTGTCTATACATTCAACAAAGTTCACATCAAAGGTGAAACCGGTAAGACCCCTCATGAACTATGGTTTGGTAATATTCCTACTCTTAAGTATTTCAGAATTTTTGGAAGTAAATGTTATATTAGAAGAGATGAGTATATTGGCAAGTTTGATCCTAGAAGTGATGAAGGAATATTTCTTGGTTATTCATCTAAGAGTAAAGCCTATAGATGTTTTAATAAAAGATTACAGAAAATTGTTGAGAGTACAAATGTAAAGATTGATGAACAATTCAGAGGAACTTCAAGGTATATAGACCCTGAACTGGTAACAGAATGATGACCCAGTTACTCCGGTATCATTAGAGGATACCACAGTAATTGAAGAACAACAATAGACTAAGACACCCCGGCATGTAAGACTGAATCATTCTGAAGATCAGATAATTGGAAGCAAATTTAAAGGAGTCATGACAAGAGGAAGATTGGCAAATGAAGAGGTATGTCTTATTTCTCAAATTGAACCATTATCTATCAATGAGGCATGTGAAGATAAATTTTGGATTAAAGCTATGGAAGAAGAATTGGGACAAATTGAGAAAAATAATACTTGGACATTAGTTCCCCGGCCTGAAAATAAAAATGTAATTGGAACCAAATGGGTATTTAGAAACAAACTCAATGAAGATGGTAAGGTTGTCAGGAATAAAGCAAGACTAGTGTGTAAGGGATATTCTTAGAAAGAAGGAGTTGATTACAATGAAACCTTTGCACCGGTAGCCAGAATTGAAGCAGTTAGATTATTCTTAGCCTTTGCAGCTCACAGGGATTACAAAGTTTATCAAATGGATATTAAATGTGCATTTTTGAATGGAGATCTTGAAGAAGAAGTTTATATTGAACAACTTGATGAATTTTCTTTGACAGATAACAATGATATGGTTTGCAGATTAAGAAAAGCTCTGTATGGACTAAAACAAGCTCCAAGAGCCTGGTATGCAAGATTGGATAAGTATCTCTTAAAAATTGGTTTTACTAAAGGAAATGCAGATAGCAATTTATATTACAAAGTAACTAATGATGACATTTTGATTATGGAAGTATTTGTTGATGATATAATCTTTGGAGGAGAAGATGGATTATGCAAAGAATTTGAAATGTCTATGATTGGAGAAATAAAATTCTTTTTAGGATTACAGATTTTACAGACTGATAAAGGCATATTTTTGAGTCAATCCAAGTACTTGAAAGAACTACTCAAGAAATTTGGGATGGAGAACTCTAAACCGGTAAGCACACCTATGACTACAAATGACAAATTATCTCAAAGGGATGAATCTACACCTATTAATCCAACTAGATACAAATCTATGATAGGAGGTTTACTGTATTTGACACAAACCAGACCTGATATTATGAATGCAGTATGTATAGTTTCTAGATTTCAGAGTAATCCCAAGGACAATCATGAATTAGTAGTAAAAAGGATTTTCCGGTACTTACAAGGCACAACAAATCTTGGATTATGGTATCCTAAAGATAAAATTTTTGATCTATATGCATACATAGATGCAAATTGGGTAGGAGATGTGGATGATAGAAAGAGCACCACTGGAGGAGCATTCTTTCTTGGAAAGAGATTAGTTTCTTGGTTAAGTAAGAAACAGAGTTGTACATCTTTATCAACAACAGAATCATAATATGTTGCAGCAACAACAAACTATACACAGGTACTTTGGCTTAAGCAAATGTTGAAAGACATAAAGGTAAAATGCAAGGAACCTATTACTATATATTGTGATAACACTGTAGCAATTGATATATCTAAGAATCCAGTATTACATTCTAAAACAAAACATGTTTCTATCAAACTAAATTTTCTAAGGGAAAAAGTTGAAGAAAAGGAAATAAAACTGGTTTATGTGAATACTAAAGAATAGCTTGCAGATATTTTTACAAAACCTTTGCCTAAGGAAACTTTTGAGTATCTCAGAGATCAGCTCGGATTCTTACCTCCACCGGTAGAGACTTAGACAATTGATGATTGTCATCAACTGACATAATTAAATGGACAAATCTTTTATTTCGGTATTTGATGAGAAAGCTACTTCTCAGGGGGAGTAGTTGGTATATTGAATTAATTGGTATTTTGTATGAACTTGACCTTTTTGTGACTTTGGCATTTGATGTCAAAGGGGGAGAGATATATGGAAAAACATTGGGGAGAGATATATGGAAAAATGCATTATCTTTTTGAAGAGAGATTGGTATGAGAGATTGATATCTTTGGGTTAAACACATATTACTCCCAGGGGGAGAATTGGTTCTTGTACTTGGCATTTCTATTTTGGCACTTTGATGGTTTTTCCATCTTGTGTTGCCATCAATGCCAAAGGGGGAGATTGTTGGTATTTTGATGTGGTTTTGTCATTGATGTCAACACCTGCTAAATACACCTACTTTGGAGATCCAACAACATTCACCGGCAATCAATAAACTATTCAACAATCACCGGTATATGGTTAACCGACAGGATATAATGTACACCGGTACATGAAATGATATGGAAGACACTTGGTAATGTCGAAGACATCATGTGGACACTTTTCCTTGAAGTAATATCATTGGTATATTCTTATTTGCATATTTGCCTTTACCGACAAATAGGTCCAGGTTATCTAGGGTTACATCGGCAGGTTTATCTTTTCCAGATCAGCATGGCATGCTATGGAGATGATTTATTATTGTTGTAAATGCATTAAGCCAACATGTTCAATCGGTTATTGCATCGGATATTGTATTATTTGTAAAATGTTTTATTGTAATATCTTGTAGAGCCGACCTACTAAAATTGGTCTTAGGGTATGGTATAAATGTAAGATCTTATTTGTAAGATTAGATGTGGAATGCGAAAAAGAATTATAAGAAGGTATATGCGAGATTAAGCAGAGGTATACACAAAGACATCATTTGAAGATGAAGCTAGGTTTTTGTAAAAACACATCAGCATTACACCGGTACTGAATCCAACATATGAAGATGCTATTTTGTGCAGTACATTCTCATTGGATTTAACCATCCAACTGTAGTCAGTGTGACTCCCATTTGTGTTTGAGCAGCGAGCTCTAGGCTGTTGGCCTTTCTGCATGTGCAGACCCCTCTTGTACACTTACTATCTGTAGTAGTATCATCTGATTGTGGGTAAGGTTTCTCACCGTGGTTTTTCCCCTTACAGGGTTTCCACGTACAAATATTTGTGTCATGTGTTGTGGTTGACTTTGTGCTTATGTTTCATGCATTGATTCTTACTGGTACAACATTTCCTGTTAACACTGTTTACCGACACAATTAACTATCTTACCAGTATTAAGCAATAAGTTGGTTAATAAGATTTTGGTTTGAATTTATTAAACAACTAATTCACCCCCCCCCCTCTTAGTTGTCTGCAGGATCTACAATGTACTCATTGGTCCCGAATCCCCTTGGTATCAAGAGACATTTACCTACCTAAGAGATAACACCATTCCTCCACACCTCACCAAAATTGAACAACAAACCTTTATTCGTCACTGCGCCCATTACACCATCCTTGGAGACACCCTATTCAGAAGGCGTTTCGATGGTTCTCTCCTAAGGTGTCTAGAAAAACAAGAGGCTGAATGGTAACTATGCAAAGTACACAAAGGTATATGTGGGGCACACTCAAGTGGTCTCACTTTGGCTAAAAATCTCTTGCAAATGGGATACTGTTGGCCTACAATGGAAGAAGATGCATATAATTATGTAAAAAAATGTATCGCTTGTCAGAACTATGGCAACAAGATTCACACTGCATCACAGTATCTACAAACTTTTATCACACCCCAACCCTTTTCACAGTGGGGGATCGATCTCATTGGGAAAATCCACCCTGCATCCTCTAACGGTCAGAAATTCATCATCACCACCACTGAATACTTCATCAAGTGGGTGGAGGCCATCCCTCTTACCTTCACCACTGGGAAACAAATCTCTAAATTCATTCTAAACTAATTAATTTGTCGATATGGAATCCCCAAAGTTATCATCATGGATAATGATAGACCTTTCAAGAATTAGAATGTTAAAGAGCTCTGTTAGAAGTTTGAAATCCAACATTGCTTCTCTGCCCCATATTACCTGCAAGGCAACGGTCAAGATGAGGCTTCTAATAAGACCTTAATCAAAATCCTTGAAAAGACAGTCAATGAAGTTGGTCATGACTAGCACCTCCAACTCCATCCTGCTCTGTGGGCTTACTACACTTCCATCCACATGCCCACAAGCACCACTCCATATTCCCTTATCTTTGGCTCTAAGGCTATCCTCCCTCTTGAGATCGAGATACCCTCCCTAAGGGTATCCCTATATAATATCCTCTCTGATGAGGAATATAGAGTTGCCAGGCTACAAGAGATATAATTGTTGGACGAAAGGCACCTCAAGGCCTGAAATCATCTCCAGGTATATCAAAATCACCTACACTTGAGCTACAACAAGAAGGTTAGAACCCAAGAATTTGAAGTTGGTGATCTTGTCCTTATGGAAAATTAGAAAAATTTTCAAGAAAGAGAAAAGAAAGGCAAGTTTGAGCATAATTGGCTTGGACCTTATGTGATCACAACAAAATATGGATCAGTGGCATATCATTGGCTACTCCGAAAGGAGATCCCTTGGATGAGCCTATGAACATAATGCACCTAAAGATATTTTATGCCTAGTCCTTAGAAAGTCGCCAATTGTCTAAAAATAAAAAAAATCGAGAAAAATACAAAAAAAAAGAAGCAAAAAGTAAAGAAAAAAAAATCAATTTGTCCATTAGTGAAAAACACTTTGTGGCGCTATGGGAAAGTACCTTGGTGAAAACTTGTTTATAGGTGTCAAGGTAAATAATCTGGATCCATCGTCTATTAGGTCGAGACACTATCTTCAACACCCACCCACCCAATACCCATATTCTTTAATCCATACCACTGCATAAACCTTCTACCATGACATCCATCACCTTGTTTGTTGTCGGCTGTCTCCTTCATTCTAACAAGAAAATCATCCACTCATCCACTAAACTACCCTCAATAGACCGATTATCCATATGATGATGAGTCTTTTCCTGAATCATGAATACGGATCATCCCATCAAACTGAGCTTTCATCCCATTCAAATGAGATTTCATCCCATTCAATTGAGCTTCCATCCTAGTTAGCTGAGCTTAATTCCTAGTCCCAAGCTTAAGCTTCTTCTTGATTTGCGCACTCATCCACATGTACTCCATCAAACCCCAATAGTCAAGTGTCATATTTGCACTCAGGTATCCATGCCATCTGCTCTATTGCCTGTTAAGATCCATTAGTCACTCTAGCCCATCGGGATGCATCCTTCCCTAGTCCAGTAGTTTATCCATAATCCTAAGTCCTACTCCTGGTAAGAGATGTCAGTTGGCCATGTGCATTTGGTTTGCATGGTTTGATCCTTTTACTTAGACTTGTATTTTACTATCCCAAGACTACACCTACTTATGACTGTCAGGATCTTCTATATCCTGATATGCTATGGATTGGTGTATACTGGGACATGTTTTTGTGGTATGGCATGTTTGAAGGTTTTCCTTGTACAAACCAACAACCCTGCATTAGTGTTTATCAACACTTGCATGGTGGTGTGCAAGGCATACCTGTTTGTCTGAGAATCAGTCCACGCATTGGGTTTTACATGACATCTTGGTTCCTATAATCAGTGGTGTAGACTACTCTTGGAAATATCAAACTAGGTTGGCTCTCCACATTTTGTGCACAACAAATCTCCCTATCCATTTCCCATCATTGCATTTCTCTGATCATTTCTCCCTTTCACATTTTGGAGACCTCAATTTATTCCCCCCATTTTCTTCTATCCCACCTCAGGTCATTGTATTATGATAGGCATACTCTTAAAAATTATGCATTGTCCATATAGGTGCATTATTCATTTTTATTTTATTTGGTGCACTATACATTTCTATTTTGTGTGATGCATTATTCATTATTATTTTGTACGGTGTGTCCATCATTTAGCTTGCATTACAAATTTTATTCCATTATTTGTGTACATATTCATTAGAGATAAATCCATATAATCATATTATGCATTTTCAAATTTTGGTCTGTTACAAACGAAGAGCAACTATGCATCAAATGATATAAATCCTTCTTTTCTTTTTTTTTATCAGAAAATCCAAAAATAATACATCATGCATCAAACATTTTACTTTATAAAATCTAAAAATATATATACATATAGCTCATATAAGCCAAACTAATTATCCTGCATCCATCAAGGTGTCAATAACTTAAGCACATGCATATATAAGCATCCATCCTGCATCATAAATAGGTCAGCGCATCACATCATAAAACAATAAATAATGTCCATCATAATATCCATAATAAAGTACATACATACATATATGCTGCCAAAAATCATATATCATATATATCTCAAAAATGAATATGACAATCATGGTACAATGGCTGCCCCAAAGGGTCAAAATAATATATATTGTCATATGGATCTAACTCTCCCCCATTGTCTCTCCAGCCCCCTCCTCAACTCCTCCTCCTCCTTTGGATGGTCTTGCACCCCTTGTCCTTGGTGGCCTCATACCCACTAACCCTCCTGTCTGCTAACTCTAACTCGGGTGTTGACTATGTGTCCTATGCGATTGCACACTCTCTATGTATGATGCTGCCATCTGATCAGCTGGGATGACTCCATGGTATAATGCCCTATAGTATGTAACCTCCCACCCTGCTCTCTCCGTCCTCTCCCGTTGCTGCATCATATCCGCATACATCTGGCTCAGCCCTACAAGGACTAGCATCTGTCATGCTATATCCCTCTCTCCCCACAGACGAGTCACATCCACCTCTACCCTCTGGACTCTGGCTCAAAGACTCTCTAATTCCTCATCCTGCTGCTGAAGTGTACTCTACAACTCTCCAATCATTGTCCCCATCCTAGCCTCCTCCAGCATCCTCTTTGCATCCTCCCCCTCCCTCCTTTGTCTGATCCATCTGAAGGCTCTCTATCAAATCATCCATCTCCCTCTGCAGCCTCCCCACCTCATCCTGTAGGCTATCCACCCTCACTCTCTCCACCTGCATCTCCTCCTCGAAGGTCTGCACCCTCGACCTAACTATATCCATCTCATGTATAACCCTGTCATGATCCCCCTGTGATATCATGTCATCAATATGTATCCCGACATCCTGTACTTATACATAAAGGATGTCCATGGGAACTACCTCATCACCTCCCCCCTCTCCCTATCCTGCAACCTAGCCTATGGCTACAACTAGTACCTATGCCTGTAGTGGCATGACCACTTGTGGTCCCCTCCCTTGTGCTCCTCCCCTCCTTGTCACTCCTCTCCTCTACCTCTGGGCACCCCTACCTCATCCCACCACAACTCTATCTGTAGGAGCATCCTCCTGTCCTCCAACTATCTCATCCATCGATGGCTGAATCTCATCATACTCCAACACCCTTGGAATAGTCAATTAACTGGCTGGTGGGCCTCCCACTAGCACTTGTAGGTTCTTGTCATACCAGGATCCTCCCCCTCACCCCTCCGCTCATCCCAAACCATGTAGGTTGTTGTCTAAAAGCTAGTCTTGGCGTCTAAAGGGCTCACGGTCTGCCCCCATGCCCCTGCCTCTCGTGTCAGCCATGGGTACAATGGAACATCACCCACTATGTCCTGAACTTGTCCAAACTATCGAGCCACCCTGTATGACACATAATACTCCATGACATACACTGATCTCCCAAAAAGCCACATATCAACCCCTGTCCAATGTAGCTGCCAGTCCCCCCTCCATCGCTCGCTGTCTAAAAATGGTCTCCTTGTAAACTACATGAGCTCATAAAAAATTCATCGTCAGAACCATATAGCTCCCATCCTGGTATAATGCAATATCACCTTGTATCAGTCTATATAAGGGAATCATGCTTGTGTGTCTTGCACCCCAACTAGCCGAGTCACTGCAATGTGTTCCCACACCCATATATGAAGCAAGGTCACTCCTGCCGACAAAATTGCATACTCCCAATATACTGCTAGATGAATATCATGATACAGCTACACGAGCATCACTGCTCCCCATGCATACTCTGCACAATCATGTACCATATAGTATACACACCGACTCCATCCAATCGGAAACCAGTGTCCTCCCAATTCAGGTATTACTCGTCTAGTGAGGAATCCATAGATCACGAGCACCAATCATGGAATGTGCCAAATCTCCATCGCTCTCCCTAAGTGCGTCTGTGTCCTGTCCTCCATTGGCATCACATCCCACTCGCAAACCTCTCGTAGATAGAAATTTGCTGCATCCAACTTGTACTCAGGAATCACACCACAAATAGGGATCTTCAATATCCTCCATACATCCAACAATGTGTTAGTGGCCTCTCTTATGGGCAGATGGAAGGTACAAGTCCTACTTTCCCACCTCTCCACCAAGACAGTCATCATGGTTGTGTTTTCTCTAATTCTCGGCCATCGACCGACAAAATCTAATCCCACTATACTCAAAATCTCTAGCTCGTCTACCGCTAATCGCCTATATAGCCTCATTGTCCTTGGCTAGTGCTCCCTCGATCCTAGTGGTCCTAAGTCCACCTGTATTTAGACAAACCACTCCATTAACTCTTGTCATCCTTTCTAAGTTTGCCCTATCCTATGTCTAGGGCATCCATATTGCCCTCTAAGACAACTTGTGCACTTCTACCCCTCTACTTCTTTATCTTCTACCCTTTTTGGCACTTGCGCTGATTTACTCAATGCACATGCCAAAATCATGGCACTCGTGCTACGCCACAGTCGGATGCACCAAAGGTCACCCCTCCAACCCCAGACCTAGACCCTACCCCTGACCAGCGCGGGCACTTGCACCATGGGCGTGTGCCCACCCTGAATACCCCAAAATCTCCAAACCCCATGGGCGCTGGCGCTATTTGCCAATGCTCATGCTAACCTAGGGGCACGTATGCTAAAATGATGATCAACACATTCGCCCTACTAAACTTCTAAGTCTAATTTTAGCCCTAAAATCTTGTCCTAAACTACCAAATCACAAAGTGGGCTTGTGGTACATACCAGTGGAGCGTAGTGGGCTAGTTTTTCATGTCGATGGACCCTTTCTATGTGATTCTCATGTGTGGGAATGCCATCCACCTCTCCTTTTTCTCTCTGAGCTTTGTTCTCCTCTAATAGCTCTATGTGACAATGACCCTTCATTGGGCCCTATGTGGGTTATATGGACCCACTCCTTCACCTTTCCCCTTCTACCTTTTCTCATATTTTCTGAAGCATTTCTCCTTTTCTTTCACGTCCGTTTATCATTCCCCATCTTTTATTTCCTTCTTTTCAAGAAGTTTCCAAAAAAGATTTCCAAATTTTTTGAAAAATTCTCGAGGAGGCATATACCACCTACGCTTTACGCTGGGGCATCCTCTTTCTTCTATCTTTTACCCTTCGCCAATTTTGTTGTTGCATAAAAGAGGGGAAAAATATCGACACTTAAATTAATTATTTTTAATTAATTTAACCCTCCTACATAATTAATTAATTTAATTGTGTTAGCCTTTATTCTTCTCAATATTAATTAAATTTAACTTAATTAATATTGTCACTATAGTCCATATGATTGATTTATTTAATAAATCAAATTTCCCTCTTTCTTCTAAAGCCGTAAAAAATTAATTCTTCTTAATTCCCCCCTTTTTAATTAATTAATCAATCCATAAGATTCCTACAAATCACCTTTTTCTAATCCATCATTAGTCTAATTAATTCATCTAGAAACCCTCATAATCCTACTTAGCATTATTCTTCAATTTTTAATTACCCCCAATCATTCTCTCTCCTAGTCAAATCCTCCTACAAATCCCACTTGCTCCTAATCCCCACCTAATTCTTCTAAATAGTCCCCTTAATCCCTTGTTAGTGGCTAATCTTTATGATTAGACACAAAAGTCAACCATAGCCATTTATGGCTAAATCCTCTTGTCCCCCTTCTCACCTTCCACCTTAAATGCTCCCTTTTTGGGTGAATGTGAGATTTTCAAAATCTCACATTCTCCCATGTTTCTCACCTTCCCAAGGAATTTTAAAATTCCCTTTCCCTTTTCTAAGCCCCATGCACACAATATCTTGGGATTTTTTAATTCCATGTGCATCTCCCAAGGAATTTTTAATTCCTTTTATCCTTCCTAGTTGCATTGGGAATTCTTCCCCATGTACCTTGAGGAGGGTGGAGACAAGAAATGCCTTTATGGAAAATCTCTTGATCTCCACCCCCTTGTCATGTCATTGTCCCTTGATCCATGTGATATCTTCCTCTCAATCCTATCCCTCCATTTCCTTTTAATCTTAACCATCCATTTTCCTCCATCCAATTCTATAAATTGGGGTTTCCATCCCCTCATTTGACATCTCCAATTTTAGTAAGTTCATTCTACCCACTTGAGTCCAAGAACCCATTCAAGAGCCCACAGTATAGCCAAATTTCTTATATATCCACACTTAGCCACTTTCATCCCATTTGAGCATCCATCATACATCCACTAGTTCAACCCTTTGATCCATTTGTTGTGCACATTAGAGAGCCATCCACATCAATCCATTGAGCTAATCAAATTAGGTTGGAGAAGGGGCGCTACTTAAACCCCATCAAGAGCTCAAATTGAGGAAGAAGGTAAAATTTGGGGAAGGTATAATGGTTATTTGTGCTTTTTAATGCTTAGGCTCTATGTTTTTTTTATCTCTCTAACCATTTTGAATTCCTTGGATTTTTCCCGTCTTCAACCACATATATCTTTTATATCATTCTGCTCTTGGGGATGCTTAATACTTTAGCTATAACTACTTCCCTTTTTGTGATTGTGTCTTCACAACTTGATACTCAAAAGGGTACTCATTCACTATGTAGAGTTCTGATTTAGGACTGTGCTCAAGGTCTAAGACTATGATGCTCCTTGAAATTGTGTTAATCTGCTCTTCTTTTAAAACAACTTGCCATTAATCACTTTAGGCTGCTTCTAATGGCATTTTAAACTGACAAATATTATCTTTTCTTTTCACTGCATCATTCATATCATTGTAATCTCATTGAGAAATTATGTGTTGTTTATGATAGAGACTTCATCAATTCATTGTCCTAGGTGATATATAGTTGATTGATTAGATTACCATGGTATGGATGATGCACACTTACTTCTTCTAAAACACAAAATGATAACATGTTGGGGTCAACCCTCATGAGAGCCTCATTTTACTCCACATGTTATAACTTATAATATTAGTGTGAACTTGTAAAATATTTTAGTGATGATCATGAAACCTGTATCTACACAATAAACACACATCTTAGATAAAATAATGAAGTTCAAATTTTAATGGATATTGATGATAATTTCTCTGCTCCCCTCTCTGATACTTTTGTGACTGCATACCTGATATGATGTATTATGAAAGGAGATTGTGCATTTGTTGATGATGTGTAAGTAAAGATCTGGAGTCCTAAGCTCTAACACAATCTCTCCCTTCTCCTTGCATGCATTTCTAGATGGTGAAGCAGCTAGAGCTGAAGATACATAATTTGACTATGGGGTTCATCATTCTAGGCAATGACAGATCCATCTTCTTTTCTTATGTTCTCATTCTGACATGCATTGTTTTCTCTTTGTAATTCATTACAATAGTCATTCCTATGGCTTGTGTGGGACATTTTATCATTAATGATTAAAGAAAACAATCTTTTGATATTCAAATCTATGTAATTTTCTTCTCTTTTGAACACTTGCATTGAATCTATTATTCATTTGATTGCATTTCTCTTCCAGAAAATAATAATTAACAGAATTTAAATGTATACCTGAACCTTTTTAGTTGTAAATACTTTTCTAGCTCTACTTGATTGAGCTGGAAGCAAAATTAGGTAACAAGTAACAAAAGAAATAAATTTGGGAACGACAAAAAATCCCCATATAATACACTTAGCAGCATCATTGACTCCATAAGAAGATCCTAATTTTGTAGAGTTCTTCCAAAAAATATAGATTAACTTTGTGTGGTTGTATGCAAACATGCCAAGAATAGATCTAGACCCAGTGATGCATCGTTGTACAATAGCAGAAGGGGCCTAACCAGTCAAACAAAAGCTAAGGATAATCCATCCTTAGAATGCATTTTTAGTCAACGTGAAACTCCAAAAAATTGTTAGACATTGGTTTCATTAGGCCGATTGACTACATGAAATGGATATCTGTTGGAGTTGTTGGATATGGTTATTCATTTCTACTACTAGGATATGTTATTGTCATTGATGTCAACATATTCCTGTGATTTATTCTGGTGAGTTTGGGAAGATCTTTTGATCCAGTTTGGTAGTTTTGTTTTGGCTGATCACTGTTTTGCAGAATCCGGTATTTCCTCCGGTATATTCCTGTGTGATCAAATCATGTGCTGAGGTTTTGGGATATTATTTAGGATGATCTTGTGTATCTTCATTTCATATGGTTCATGATTTGGTGCTCTATAAGCTATCTTTCTTCATGGTAGTTGCTGATTGTTTGTGTTTTTGAGCTTTTTTATGTTTATCAATGAAGATTTGATAAGTGGTGTTGGTGCAGCTATTGGTGATGATTCTAATGTGCTTGATGGTGTTTCCTATTCATGTCCTATTTGTCTTGGTGATTTGCATTGATCAATATGCAATTTTTTGGTGATTTCTATCAACTGGTATTGATTTGTGTGTTATGCAGTGTTTCCGGTGGTGTAGCATGTTGTGGTTGATCTTGACGTGATTTTCGATTGATGTGATCATTTAGAAATTTGATTTAGGTCCATATTATGTAATATAAGTCACTATATTGGTCCGATGATTGATCTTTGTATCGTGTAATGTAATTTTTGTAATTATGAGTTGAGGCTTGAGGGTTTAGCTGACCTTGTTATCCGTTAGATAGTTCAAATAATCGGAAGACAACTGAGAGGGAGGGTGAATCGGTTGTCTCACATTACCGAAACCATTAGCAATTCAAAATTTAATACCGAAACCCAAAACATACTAGAATGCAGTTAAACCAATTAAGCATAAACACTAATCACATAATAAATACCATCCACATGACACCAAGATTTATACATGGAAAACCCGGTAAAGGGAAAAATCATGGTGGGAAGCCTACCCACAGTCAGATAATACTTCTGCAGTAAGTATGTGAATTACAATTGAGGGGTCTGCACTTGTAGGAAGGCCACCAACCTAGAGCACACACTACTCATCACAAAAGGAGTCTCATTGACTCCATAGAAATGCATACTTCAATCCGCAGAAGTGTTGAACTGCAAAAGATAACATCTCCTATGCCTGAGTACAGTTCCAGTTAAGCTCAATATAGGATAACTAAATCCTCTTACATAAACCCATCTTGATCTCCAATGATCGACAAAATCCTCTGCCTGAATGATATTACATTATTTCCACATTACATATCCATATCCCTTGATCTCTACCATATATTATTATCTACAATGAGATCTTACATCTATATATACAAACCCTCGACCATAAACAATCAGGTCGGCCACCAGACAATAAACCAATTACATAATTACAAAAGATGTCAGCCTTAGACTAAAAAAATAATATCCAACACATAAGTCATCCCGGAAACACATCGAGAAGTCCAATCCACACGTTACATTAAAGCTGGTCCATAACCTAGATCAACCGGGACCCAGTATAGGTCCACACGCTAAAGCAATGAGCTCCATCTGCCAAGTCTCAAACATGGTCACCGACAACATCTTGAAACTCCACCAGAAACTGTACCAACACCACTTATGCATATCATCAAATATCTTCATCAAAAATCTCTACCGGTGAAACCCTCGTCGGAACCAGAAGCCAAGCTTCTAAGCAGATAGGATAACATCTGATCACCAGACCAAAACAACCTTACTAAATATGAACATCAATATCATGAATAAGCCAATTTCATAATCAAACTATACCGGAGCCTACCAGATCATGCCGGATCCAAACCAAGCCAAAAACCACTCAACCTACTGGGACTTGAAGGGTGCCAATAAAGCATCCAAACAACTAGTGTTGGCATAAATGAAAAACCATCAATGCAACACATAATCAATTCCTCCAAATGGCCAACAATTATCAAGGTTGACGAATTGTATATATATGTGAGTTATCCACTTAGTTTTGGTGTCGGTATTGTGTTTGTATTATCAGAGTGAGGTGAATGTGTGAGTAAGATATTTATCATTCAGTGAAGTGTTGAGGTGAGATTGGTGTTGCAGGGCAGACAATTGTTCTTAACCGAAACTATCATCAGGCATTTATAGATGTTGTCATTATAGTTCATTTCTTTTAGATTGTAGTCAAAATCATAATGTAAGTCAGTGAGACTTCCCTGAGGGTTGTAGCCTTCTGGGCAAATATCTTTTGAGCAGTGAGCTCTAGATAGTGTGCCTAAATGCATGTGCATTTGCCATTGTAATATTTTTCACATACTACTACAGAGTATCATCTTATTATGGGTAGGTTCCCACAGTGGTTTTTCCCTTAACCGGGTTTTCCACATCAAAAATCTTGGTCTTGTGTGTTGTGCTATTAATTTTCTTATCTGTTTATTGCTGCATTTTATCAATTTATGTTTTGGAGTTTAATTTGTTGTATTTGGTGTAGACTGATTCACCCCCCTCTTAGTCTTCCTTTTTGATTGTTGCTAACAATTGGTATCCGAGCTAGATCCTTCAGTAGAAGCTTAACTACTTGAGGAGATATGGGATGGCAGCTCAAGGTGTAATCTTTAAGAAGGGTAGTCCAAGATTTGATGGAAGTAACTATTCTATATGGAAGGACCAGATAGAAGTGCACTTGAAATGTCTTGGTGAAGATTATTGGAAGATTACAAAGATTCTCTATGTTGTTCCTCAAAATGGACCATCTACTCCCAATGAAGTTAAGGAAGAAGAACACAATATTAGAGTGAAGGAAGCATTTTTTAGTGCCTTGACTGATTTTGAGATGAAAAATGTAATGGGACTTCAGACTGCACATGAGATTTGGGTAAATCTTGAGGTGTTGTATGAAGGTGATAAACAAGTGAAGGATGCTAAGATGCAGAGTTTAAAAGGAAAGTATGAGACATTGAAGATGGGAGATGATGACAACATACACTCTTTTATGGTTAAGGTGAATGACCTTTTCCTAGGTATCAGATGTGCTAGTGCAACCATTGAGGAAGATGAAATTGTTGCTAAGGTGTTTAGATCTATGCCTCCTTCCTATAAGCATAAGGTTGCTGCTATTGATGAGATACAAAGTGTGACTATAGTAAAAAGAGATATGTTGGTTGGAAAACTTACTGCATTTGAGCTAAGCGAATTTGGAGAATCACATGGAAAGTTTGAGACTGCATTCAGAGAATCAACATCTATATCCGATAAGCATAAATTTGATCTTGATGAGTACAAAGTATCCAGATATGAAAGAGAAAGAAGTACAATTAAAGAGAAAGAAAGAGATCTTGATGAGCTTGAAGCATTGATTTCTCGAAGATTGTATAAAGGTGCCGGTAAATATGATGGAAAGTTGCCCTTGAAATATTTTTCTTGCGACAAGATAGGACATTTTGCTTCTAGATTCCTGAAGGGAATGGCTAAGTATGATAGACATGATAAGTTTGATAAGCATGATAGGAATGATAAATATGAGAAGCATGAAAAGTATGATAAGCCTTATAAGTTTAACCAAAAGTTTAGGAACCAAAAGAACTATTATTATGCTGCAGATGAAGGTGTCACAAATGATGAATCAGAAGGAGATGAAGTTGTGTTTATTGCCATTAAAGAAGATATACCTGTAAGTATTGATTCCACTAGCTATTCCATTGAGGAGAAAGCTTTGGCTGCTAAGGTAGAAGAAAAAGGTGTATGGGTGATTGACAGCGGTTGTTCGCATCATATGACTTGTAATAAAAGAAAATTTGTAAACATGGAAAGGTATGATGTTGGAATAGTTAGATTTGGAGATGACAAAGCCTATGTAATCCATGAGAGAGGTTCTATTTCTTTTGATGGTAAGCATAACACTGATGATGTCTTGTATGTTGAAGGTTTGAAGCATAATATTTTGAGTGTTGGATAGATGGTTGATAAGGGCTATGATCTACAATTCAAGGATGGTAGATGGAAGATCTTAAATGCCTCCGGTATAGAGATTGCATCTGGAACTAAGATTGAAGGTAACATTTTTCATTTGAATGTTGGTGAGAAAAGTTATTTGATTGCTAAGATAGATGAGAGTTGGTTGTGCCATAGGATAATGTCATGTAAAATTTGATTCATTGATTAAGATAAGTTCTACACAAGGTGTTAGAGATCTGCATAAGATTGTTAAACCTATTAATTTAGTATGTAAGGAATGTCAGTTGGGTAAGAAAACAAGAATTTATTTCAAGAGTAAATGGTATAAATCTGATGGGTTGCTAGATCTTGTACATACTAACCTATGTGGACCTACAAATGTAAGAAGTGTGCAGGGTGATAGATACTTTATGCTACTAATTGATGATTATTCCAAGATGATGTGGGTTGTCTTTTTGAAGAAAAAATCAGAAGCATTTGAAAAATTTAAGATATTCAAAGCTAAAGTTGAAACTGAATATGGATTGAAGCTGAAGTGTTTGAGATCTGATAGAGATCTGTTCTGGTGAGTTCAATTCATTCTATGAGATGCATATCTGCTCCTAGAACCCCACAACATAATGGAATTGTTGAGAGGAAGAACTGTACTGTTTTTGATGCTGCAAGAACCATGTTGATTGAAGGAAATGTTCTAAAGGTCTACTGGAGAGAATCTCTTAGCACCACAGTCTATACATTTAACATATTCATATTTCATATCAAAGGTGATATTGATAAGACCCCTTATGAACTTTTTTTTGGTCATATTCCTACTGTAAAATATTTCAAAGTTTTTGGTAGCAAATGTTACATCAAGAGAGATGGGGATATTGGAAAGTTTGATGCTAGAAGTGCTGAAGGTATCTTTTTGGGATATTTAACAAAGAGTAAAGCCTACTAGTTATATAATAAGAGACTAAGAAAGATAGTTGAGAGTGCAAATGTGAAAGTGGATGAGAACCTTGGGAAGGAGATCATCGCTTATGATTTAGTAGAGAATCTGGATGTTGCTGCTGCGGGTGAAGTTGTGTAGGAATCTAAGGATGAGAACAAACACAAGACTCCGAGGTAAGTTAAATTGAATCATTTCGAGAATCAGATTATTGGTGAGAAGAATAAAGGTGTAATGACTAGAAGAAGGTTAGCCGTAGAAGAAGTATATTTGATTTCTAAAGTTGAACCTAAAGATGTTGAAGCCTGTAATGATGAAAACTAGATAAGAGCCATGGAAGAAGAGTTAGATCAGATTGAAAAGAATAACACTTGGCAACTTGTGCCTAGACCTAAGGATAAGAATGTTATTGGTACTAAATGGGTTTTTAGAAAAAAATTGAATGAAGCCGGTCAAGTGGTTAAAAAGAAAGATAGGCTGGTCTGCAAAGGATATCCACAATAAGAAGGAATAGATTATGAGGAGACTTTTTCTTTGATTTCCATAATTGAAGATGTTAGATGGATGTCAAATATGCATTTTTGAATGGTGATCTAGAGGAAAAAGTTTACATTGAACAACCTGATGGATATCACTTTCGGATGATGGAGACATGGTATGTAAATTGAAGAAAGCACTTTATGTATTGAAACAAGCTCCTAGAACCTGGTATGCTAGATTAGACAAATACTTGTTAAAATTGGGATTTACTAAAGGTGCTACTGACAATAATATGTACTTTAGATTGAAAATGATAACATTATGATTGTTGAAGTCTTTGTTGATGATATTATCTTTGGTGGTGATGATGATATGAGTATGAAGTTTTCCGGTGATATGGAGAAAGAATTTGAGATGTCTATGATTGGGGAGATGAAGTTTTCTTAGGTTTGTAGGTTGCACAGATAGGAAAAAGGTATCTATATATCTCAAACCAATTATGTAAAGGAACTTTTGAAGAAGTTTGGACTAGATGATTCCAAACCTATTGGAACTCCTATGGTGACTAGTTCTAAATTGTCAAAAAATGATGAATCTCCAAAAGTTAATCAGAGTTTGTACAAATCTATGGTTGGTGGACTAGTATATCTTACTCAGACTAGGCCTTACATTATGCATGTTGTGTGTATGGCTGCTAGATATCAAGTTGATTCAAAGGAGAGTCATGCCACTATTGTTAAGAGGATATTCAGATATCTAAAGGGAACTGTGGATTATGGTTTATGGTATTTGAAGAATGATGATTTCATGTTATATGCCTACACTGATGCAGATTGGGCTAGTGATGTTGATGACAAGAAGAGTACTACCGATGGTGCATTCATTTTAGGCAAGAAGTTGGTTTCATGGTATATCAGGAAACAAGATTCAATATCCTTATCTACTATTGAAGCTGAGTACATTGGTGCTACTAGTAATTGCACTCAGATAGTTTGGATGAAGCAAATGTTGAAAGATATCAGAGTTATTCATGATGAGCCTACTATTATATACTCTAATAATTCCAGGTATATAAACATGTCAAAGAATCTGGTGCAACATTCAAAGACTAAGCATATATCAATCAAATATAATTACTTGAGAGAGAAAGTCAGTGAAGAGAAGGTGAAGGTGAAGTATGTATCTACAAAGGAACAAATTGTTGATATTTTCACTACACCTTTTCCTGTAGATACATTTATTTACTTGAGAGACAAGTTAGGGGTATCCACCCATCTTGATGAGAACTAGATGCATTGAGTCTCATCAATATGGTGGATTTCAGAGCCTTATTCTTTTATCCAAATTGGTTTAGTGGTGATGCTCCTCTGCTGGAGTAGTCTGTTGATTTTTGGTTGTGTGTCCCAAGGGAAGAGAGATTCATGTTTCTATTTTGGGAGAGTTTAGTTTTCTATTTTGGAGATCTTTGGTATTGTTGTCAAAGGGGGAGAGAGATCACGTGAAAAACTACATTATCTATCTTGATCTTAGGGGGAGTTTGTTGGTGAGATCTTCTTTCTTTGCATTGACTGTTTTTCACATTCATATGTTGCCATCAATGCCAAAGGGGGACATTGTTGGAGTTGTTGGATATGGTTGTTCATTGCTGCTACTAGGATATATTGTTGTCATTGATGTCAACATATTCTTGTGATTCATTTTGGTGAGTTTGGGAAGATCTTCTGATCCAGTTTGGTAGTTGTTTTGGTTGATCACTATTTTGCTGAATCTGGTATTTCCTCTGGTATATTCTGGTGTGATCAGATCCCATGCTGAGGTTTTGGGATATTGTTTGGAATGATCTTGTGTATCTTTATTTCATATGGTTCATGATTTGGTGCTCTGCAAGTTATCTTTCTTTGTGGTAGTTGCTGATTGGTTGTGTTCTTGAGCTTTCTGATGTTGATCGATGAAGATTTGATAAGTGGTGTTGGTGCAGCTATTGGTGATGATTCTAACATGCTTGCTAGTGTTTCCTAGTCATGTCATATTTGTCTTGGTGATCCACATTGATTGTTGTATTATTTTTTGGTGATTTTTATCAACCGGTATTGATTTGTGTGTTATGCGGTATTTTTGGTGGTGTAACGTGTTGCGATCGATCTTGGCATGATTTTTGGTGGATGTGATCATTTAGAAATTTAATTTAGGTCCATGCTATGTAATTTAAATCATTATATTAGTCTGATGATTGATCTTTGTATCGTGTACTGTAATTTTTGTAATTATGAGTTGAGGGTTGAGGGTTTAGCTGACCTTGTTATCAAGGTCAATGAATTGTATATATAGGTGAGCTATCCACTTAGTTTTGGCATCGGTATTGTGTCTGCATTATCAGAGAGAGGTGAATGTGTGAGAAAGAGATTTATAGATTGGTGTTGCATGGCAGACAATTGTGCTTAATCAAAACTGTCATCAAGCATTTATAGAAGCTATCATTGTAGTTCATTTCTTCTGGATTGTAGTCCGAATCATATTGTAAGTTAGTGAGATTTTGTAGCCTTCCGAGAAAATATCTTTTGAGCAATGAGCTCTAGGTAGTGTTCTTGAATGCATGTGCATTCCCCATTGTAATATTTTTCACATACTACTACAGAGTATCATCTTATTGTGCGTAGGTTCCCATTGTAGTTTTTCCCTTAATCAGGTTTTACACGTCAAAAATCTTGGTGTTGTGTGTTGTGCTATTAATTTGCTTATTTGTTTATTGCTGCAGTTTATCAGTTTATGTTTTGGAGTTTAATTTGTTGTATCCGACGAAGACTGATTCACCCCCCCTCTTAGTCTTCCTTCTTGATTGCTGCTAGCAATATCAATATTGTACCAGTGGAAAAACCAACTAGGGGCATCCACATTTTTATAAATTTCAAGGACAAACAATTCTTGTCCAAAAGATGACTTCCCCCCTTCCTAACATTGATATTATTATCGATGTGATTGCTGGGCATGAAATTCTCTCACTCATGGATGAAATTTTTGGGTATAACCAGATCAAGATAGTACCTAAGAATCAACACAAAACAACCTTTACATGCCCATGGGGAACTTACCCATGAAGCACTTATTATTGGAATGTGTGCCATTCATCATAAAGAATGCTAGAGCTACATATCAACAAGCAATGACCATAATGTTGGCAAATTCACACTCCAATGAGAAATTGTAGGTGATTGAAGGTATTGTCATTGATGGAAACCTTACAATCATATGATACTGGCAGGCACCGACACTGGTAGACTCTACATTGGCATATAGTTCACCGACATTGAAAAGAAAGATTACCAACACCATGACCGATGAGAATTTTGTATAAATGTATTTTGTATTTAATTATAAAAATCTTTTGTAAGCCGGATTGGTGGATTGTAATATGACTCATATAAGTACGAGATCATTGTAGATCATTTATATAGACATATATGGAAGGATTATTGCAGACCTAATGTGCGAATTGTAAGGTAGATATTGGATAAGGTTTTATGTATATTGCAAAGCTTAAACTGGTACTGAATCTAGCATAGTAGATGTTGATCTGAAGCAGTACATGAAATTGGATTTGTATAATCCATTTTTGTAATTCAGTGAGACTTCTTTTGTAACTGAGCAGTGAGCTCTAGGCACTTGGCCTTCGTGCATGTGTAGGCCCCTATTGTAAACAATAATATTCCCTTATTGGCCAATAAGCAAATATTGTGGGTCACAAATCCCATCGAGGTTTTTCCCACACCGGGTTTCCTCATTAAAATATTGTGTTATGGTGTGTCTTTCATGTTGTGGTTGTTATTCTTATTTACTACAATAATTCTGGTTTACCGGCACATAGTTTTGAATTAATTTTCATGTTATAATTTAAGAAAGTTCTTTTACCGGTCAGATACTGATTCACCCCCCCCCCCCCTCAGTATCTTTGGGAATCCTAACACATAATATTTCATGATACAATGCATACTTTGATGGAAGACTACGTGGATGACCTCTTATCAAATCCTTAACAAGAGAGAATCACTTGGCGATCCTAGATAAGATCTTCACAATATTAGAACAATATAAGCTTCGTTTGAACCCAAAGAAATGTGTCTTTGGAGTAACCTTTGGGAAACTCCAAAGATACATCATCTCAGATAAATGAATTGAAGTTGATACTACAAAGGTGAAGGAAATCTTGAAATTCCACCTCCAAAGAACATCATCTAGCTAAGAACATTGAAGAGAGGTTACAATCCATTCATCGATTCATTGCTCAATTGGCCAATTAATGTCATTCATTCACACATCTGCTACAAAAAAATATTTAGCTTAAATGAGATGAAACATTCCAATAATAATTTCAATAGTTAAAAGACTATGTAATGAGACCACCTTTGTTAAAATCACTAACTTTGGACAAGCCCTTATTATTATATGTATTGGTTACTACTATTGCCATAGGGATCCTAGCGCAATATGATTTAGAAGGAAAGGAATGCACAGTCTACTATATCTCTATAATGTTGGTAGGGTACTGTAGCTACGAAATGTGGAAATCATCAAAGCAAATCACAAAAACTCAATTGCAATGATAACAATCCTAAAAACACTCAATAAAGACATGAAAACAAGACATCAATTCAAACGCAAACCATTGCAAACTTGGATGTCTCCTTCATGTGGCTCCATTGTCCTTCTTTCTCGTTCAAATAGCTTTGTTTATGGGTCTCACCCACTAGTGCATAAGCATGATGTGAAAGCAAGTAGACAAGACGATAGCGCAAGAATACTCGAAGTGTGATTGATTCGACCAGGGATCAGGGACCAGGGGCCTTGATTGAAGAAATTCATCTAATTTATAGACAAATTGGAGAAAAGACAAAATTAGCATGAATTTGATTCGAATGGAATTTTCAAATCAAGAATGACAAATATGACAAATTATGACAAATTTGCACTTTCTATGGAAGATTGTTTGATTGTCAATTATGACAAATTGCTATGTCAAAATTGATTGATTGTCAATTAT
Organism: Cryptomeria japonica; assembly: GCF_030272615.1. Taxonomy (NCBI): domain Eukaryota; kingdom Viridiplantae; phylum Streptophyta; class Pinopsida; order Cupressales; family Cupressaceae; genus Cryptomeria; species Cryptomeria japonica. The sequence continues at coordinate 481,467,218 of NC_081415.1, read as the reverse complement.
GACAAATTATGACAAATTGCTATGTCATTCCCATGAAATTAGGAGAAAATTAGGAGAGAATTGAAAATTAGATGAATTAGAAATTAGGAAATTAGAAAATGAGGAAATTAGGAATTAAGTGAATTAGAAAATGAGGAAATTAGGAATTAAGTGAAATTAGTAAATTGGAAAATTAGGTAAATTAATTAATAATTTTTCATTCATTAATTAATTCACAAAGAGGGAGGAATTAGTTAGCCAATTAAATAAACATTTAATTGTGACAAGAAGACTTAGGATAAATAAACTATTTAACCTAGAGGGAGAAATGATAAACAAGGTTAAATGAATAAATCATGAAACCCTAGAAGATGAATTAGAAATGCAAGGACGACAATTAGGTCTTGATGTAGGATCGATTTGATCATGATTCTGACTTGATAAAAGACCAATGCTGATAAATGATTTTATTGATAAATGCGCCAATTGACGAGGAACAATGACTAATTGATCCAAATTGACATGATTGAGAAGGACGACGATCGATGACAAATCGATCGCAAAATGACAAGATTGAAAATGACAACGATCGATGATAAATGAACACGCACATTGATGTGACAGGATAAGATCGACCAAAATCATGACTGAAGATTATTATCAACAAGACCAAATTCGAAAGCGAGAAAAATGAGGAATGCAGAAGAAGGACTCGATGCTTGCAAATGATAAAGACTAAGTGCACAACATGGAAGAAATGTTAATGCGATGCAAAAACCCTAAAATAAGGCAATGTGCAAATGTTAAAGTACGACTCCGCAAGCAATGACCATTTTTAGACGTCTACAGGTATGAACTCAACTATACCCCTATCGAACGAGCATGTCTTGCAGTGGTCTTGGTTTCAATCAAACTAAGACATTATGCTGACACATAAAATAAAGCTCATTTCAAAGATCGATCCTTTAAAATATTTATTAAGTAAAGCAACTCTAACAGGATGATTAGCAAAGTGGGTCATGATCCTTAGTAAATTTGATATTGAATATGTCAACCACAAATCAATTAAAGGGCAGGTGATAGCAGAACAACTAGCAGAAGCCCCTGTAGTGGATAATCACCCACTCATTTCAACCTTTCCTGATGATATTCACAATAACACCTACACAACACTGGAAGCTCTACTTCAATGGCTCATACACTCGACATGGTTCAAGGGCAGATATTCTCTTCATCACCCCTCAAGGTGATAGCATCCAAAATCATATATGCTAACATTTCCATGTACAAACAACATAGTAGAATATGAATCCTCGATTACATGACTCAAAATGAACATACAGTGGAACCTGAAGGACCTGCAAGCATATGGTGACTCTCAACTAGTAATCCGACAAGTCAATGATGACTACCAAACCAAGGATGAAAATATCATGGCTTACAAATATATGATAGATGGTTTCAAACCAATCTTTATAGCTATCAGTTTCAAGAAAACTCCACGAGAACAAAACAAAGCTATAGATGCAATGGATACAATAGCCTCTCTCCTGGATCTACCACAAAATTCCACACACTACGAGTTCTTAGTAGAATAGCCATGGATCCCTTCTTATGATATCCTAAAGTCTGAAATGGTAACTCAAATAGTTGGTCCCAATTCTCCTTGGTGTGGTGATTCCTACACTTATGTTCAAATCATTCCACTAGACCAATCAAATAACCAATGTAAGACCTTCATCTACCAATATTTATGATACATAATTATCATTGATACCTTATATTGACGAGCTCTCGATGGTACTCTCCTATGACATTTAAAGAAAGGAGAGGTGATGACAACTTTACATGAGGTACATGATGGTATCTGCGGAGCTCACTCTAGTGGCCCTTCTTTGGCAAAAAGACTCATGAGAACATGATACTACTAGCCTTCTGTTGGAACTGATTAAAATTGAGTCAAAGTTTGTAGGCCTATTTCAAATTTTGCTCAGTATGTCAGAAAGGCACCCAAATAAGTCAGTTTGAATGGCCTAGTTAGCAAGGGGGTAAAATGGAGCCAGTTGATTTTCAGAGGGTAAGGCTCGAGATTCATGTCCCACACCTTTCATTGGCCTATTCAGTGTGTTGCAACTTTCAAAATTCAGTTTGGAGAAGTTTATCAAGTACCCGTTTTGAGGGGTGAGCTGAAAGTGCATTCTAGGCACAAGTGCAAATTTTATTAAGTAGCCTACTTTGGGTGTTTATATCTTTTGCCCTGTTGATCGTCATGGAGAAATTCAAAATGGATTCAATTGTATGCATAAAAGTGAGTTACCCTGCAAAATTTCAAGTCTTGACGAATCTGTTTGCTCCGTTTTCATAGCCAAATCCGTTTGTAGTTTGTGATGTTTGCACAAGTGTAAAAATGTTCTGGTGAGCGTCATGTCAGAATATTTGTTCCGGGCTAATGTTGGTATAAATGGTGAGCTACGTTTCAAATTTCAAAGCTCTATCAATCCGTTTGATCGGTTTTCAAAAGGACTCATTTTGTCATCAAATTCAGTTATCCGCACTTCCAATGTTAGATCAGTTAATGTAGCCATTTTGGTGAGCGCGCCATTTGCATCCTGTCAGTCGGGTGATCGAACTGAGAATTCAAAGATTTAATATGTACTTAAAGGTACCTATGTTCCGAATTTGAGGGCCTACGGAGGTCGTTTGGTATTTTTAAGAAAGGCATCATGTGTTGCCAGAACATTGACTTCATCAGGTCCGCAGTGTCGACAAAGCCAGTTGGCCGTTTTCAAAAATTAATATCTCTTTGCTCGGGACTCATCTTGAGAAACTGTTTGGTAGATATCATCCTTGTATATCAGAGTACACGCCTGTCAAATGGCGAGCTCCAGAAAGGTGTTTTGATAGGTTTGAAAATTACGTCTTCGCGATTAAATGCGAAAATTGTGGCGTAATTGCCTGAAGGTTGTAAAATGCGGATTAATGATCCGAAAACGATGCCGATCATTTCCAGAGGTATGTTTGAGGTCAGTGAAGCATTCCAGAGGCCAGTTGCTTGAAAACGAAATTTTTTTTAGTTGGACCCACTTTGGGGCCCGACCTGGCTCATGCCTGCGGATTGATTTTATTGGGGATTTTTGTCTACTGAGAGATTTTAGAATATTTAAATGTGGATTGTGATGCTTTTGGCATATTGAAATTTAGCAAGTTCCTCCTTCCTACATGGCTAACAAAGGAGCCATAAAAAACTTCAACAAATGGATTAGAAGACATTAAACTCATTTCAATGGTGTGGAGAATGCATTTTGATTTTTCTAGAAATGTAAATTGACAGCTGCGAAACTAATCTCCATTGATTTTGCCAGCATTTTCCCCTGCCGTGAACTGTGGTATGGGTGAAAAGGTTTTAAATTTTAATCAAATGCTATTGGTAAGTGTCACATTCAGTATACTGCAGGTTTGAAAGATATTCAGCAGGTATCTCCAGCAAATGATTGAAGACCAGCATTCTCCCTCATGTGCAATATCCAAGAAATGGGACATGGAGTTGAAAGAGGCATGGAGAATGCTGTTGAAGAGCATTAATAAACTCAAACAAATGGCAAACTGCTACCATCAGCTTCTCCTCCCACGTGATTGGTGTTGGAGGCCATTGAAACATAAAAATGCAAATCAAACTTGCAGAAGACTCTAATGGCACGTAGAGTGGATTTTTTTGAAGGGCATATGAAAGTATAAGTAAATCGCAATGTAGCAGGGGTATGCTATGAAGTACCACGACCTCTGCCAACACTTTCCTTCTTTCATATGGCTGCAAATGAAGGAGATGCTTGGTCTGCATGAGTGCTGGGCACTAAAAACCTCCAACAAATGCAATCAGCACCCACCTTTCTCACAAGAAACCATCAAATAAACAAATTGCAACATGATGGCTGGAGGGGGCAAAAAATATGTTTTTAAATAAAAGCCATTGGCAAGTGCAAAGCTCAAACTCCACCACTGAGCCAAAATCCTCCTGCATTGTGTCTTGAGGAAGGCACAGAACATTCTAACTAATGCCAATTAATCCCTCACGTGCCTCCCTCTTTTCTTTCTCTGCTCGCGTGGTGTTTGGAGTGTGGCATGGGCCTCCAAGAGCATTCCTCATCTCCCTCCAGCCTCTGCGTGGTAATGGAGCTGAATGTGATGGTAATGTTAAGTAAATGGTTTAATCCTCTATGTAGCAGTGGAGATTGGGCAACGTGGTGTAGAAGGACCATAGAAAACTTCCAAGCAATGCAAAATGAATGGGCAGTGCCATTAAAAACTCAGAAAAAAGCTCCAAAGTGCAGCTACAGGCATAACGTTTTGTCCCACATTGGCTGGGCAAGAGCAATTTTTGGTATTTATATGCAAAAACGCACTATACTATAATGTCTAAGCCATAAAGGCTTTTGACACAAGGTGCCCATGGGCGCCCAAAGTGGGCCCACGTGCGAGCACGCTTCCCGAGGTGATGTAGGAGTTGACTGGACGAAGACCAAGTGGACCCCACGCAGGCACGCTTCCCGAGGCAAACAGGCAAAATTTTGCAGACGAAGGTCGGGTTAATGAGCGAGCAAGTTTGAGAGAGATCAACGGTGCGCGCTATTTCGCGAAGGGAAGATGCACGTCGTTTAGACCCCGCGAAATAGCAAAAGTGAACGAGAGCCGTTCACGTGGCACACAAGTGGCGGGTACAGTCAGCAGTCCAGCAGGCGGGTCCCGGTGAGGTGGCACCCAGTGGCAATGACGTGGCATACAAGCAAGCAGCCAGGGCGATGACGTGGCCGACAAGTGGCAAAAGATGAGGTGTCATCCCTGGTGGCGCCCAGTAGACCCCATTAGCCAATCAGACCCCGCCACGTGGCAAGGCGTCAGAGCACAAATGGAGGCAAAAATTTAAATTTAAAATTGTTTATTATATAGTTTAGACTATATTAATAAATGAAAAATTTAAATGTTTGAGCACACTGAGGAATTAATTCGCTCAGGACTCAATTTTTGGCCAAGGTATAAAGTGTTATATATTTTCGGAAAGCTCTCGGAGCGAGGAATCCGATTATGAAGTTAATTTGGACAAATGTGGGATATTTTAGAAGCAGTTTCCACGGGAACAAAATTCAGTTAGAGAGGAGAGACACTTGGCAATTTTCAGTTGTGGATTTGTTTTTCTTCCCTCCTCTTTTTATTCCCCATTCTTCTCAGTTGTAAGGGTTCCAGAATTCTGTGAGGAAGTGCTCCAGTTTTCATGGCTTCCATTTTCTGAAATTCTTGACCCAAACTTGTAAAGTTCTATGGATCTATTCAGGGTATAGAGGCTACATTGCAGGATGACAGATTGTTTTCTAGTTGCAGGTCTTACTTGTGTCAGGCATGAGTAAATTTCCCATGATATTGTCTCTGTGATATGTTTTTTTCATTATTATGAATTCAATCCTCAAGGAGGATAAAATTTGTCATCTCAAGGAGATTGTGTGACTGTTGTAGGTATCCTTCAAGGAAGGTTTTAAATTCTATAGTCAGTCATAAATGATGAAATATATTTCCAGATCTGATAAAATTGTGAATGAATCAAATAGTGCATTAATATAAGGTATTGATGCATGAATATCTTGTTTAAGGAAAATAAGCTTGCATCTATGATTCATATTTGTAGTTATGTCTGTGACTCTGTTGCCCAATGAACAAGGCACTGGTCTTGCAAGTTTGGGGGATGGTTTCAGATCAACATTTTAAAAGACAAATCTATTTCCCTTTATGTTTAGGGGTGTGTATTCCATTCTTTCCAAGCTCTGTTTCATTCTATTGTTAATACAGATCTAGCCAATCTGTAATGTTTCCTAACCTGTTGAGCTTGTGAAATGATCTATCTGCTTAATGTTGATGCAGTTACGTGTCTGTAATTGTTGTATTTAGTGCATCAAGAGGGTGTCCGCCCCTAGGTCTAGCAGAACCTGAAGTGCAGGAGGATCAATTAGGGTCCTATGTTATGTTGTCCAAGCCCTGATGTGTTTTGTAGACTGAAATTGGTTATTTCATAGAAAGATTTGCAGGTGTTCTTGGGTTATCACTTTTAGTGAACAACAAAAATGGCGACTCTGCTGGGGAACAAATGAACTGTCAAGAGCCTCTGGTTAATAAAGATTTAATTCATATAAGGTTGAGATTATCCCATCTGAGTCACCACAACAAAATGGCGACTCTACTGGGGAAGTGTTGTAATAATTCATGTTGAATCAAATCCCATGAGTCTAGCCAAAATTCATTCGGGGAAGAGTCTTAGAAGTTTAGAAATCTGAGAGTCATTTTCAGATTTGGAAGTGTATACCTTGCAAATTTTTGTTGCTAAGAAATTTGAAAATATTGTGTGGCTCTGTTGTGTGGTGAGACCCAGAAATCTGAAAGTGTTCAGAGTGAAGATCAATGGTTAAGTTTTATTCCTCTTCAAGGAGGTGGCGACTCTGTAAGAACGAACCTGAGATTTGGAGGAGTTCTTCAAATTTCCAATCAGAAGTGCAGTGAAGAGCAGCAAAAAATTTATCAGGTATTCCCCAAGGTGGTATTCCCCAAGGTATGAAATTATATGTTCCTTATAAGGTGAATCAGTCACCATAGAAAGGAAAAGAAATTTGCAGTATGCATACTTCATGTTTTTGAAACAAATTTCAGTTATATGATCAAAGAAGTATGTAGTTCTGAAATTAGTGACTGCTTGTATTTTGAAAAGAATTTGTAAAATAGTGAGATGCATGGTCAAAAAATAATGGTTCAGTGACTATTATAAAACCTGATGGATCTAGATATAGTTCCTAGATCCGTGAATCCTTTGTCAAATTTGAAAGAGATCAATATAGAAATTGAAAAATGTCTTCAAATGATCCAAGAGAGATTTGTCTGGTTGTTAAAAGGGAAAGTAGGGCTAAGAAGTAAAGGAGAATCATCATATGTCTTCTATGAAAGATTTTTAGCTGCATTGAATGAGCTTTCAACTAATAATAGACCCCCTGAGTCGGTTTTAATTGAGATATTCCTAGAGCTTTATGAGCCTAACTCAGTTAATTGGTCTACTGCCTTCAGAGAAGAATGTGTTGAATCTATTAAAGAATGGATAGATATGATTGAAAGTAACCAACCTGAAAATATACACAAGATTAAAAATAATGAAGGAGATGAGCCCCTAAGTGGATATGCCTCTTATGATGCTGAATGTGATTATTCTCAGCATGAAAGTTCAGATGTGTATTCAGAGCGAGAAGAAATTTGTGAGAACAGTGATTGTTCAACTAATCATGAACCCGTTGAGGTTTCAGATGCTAATGATGTAGATCACCTTGTTGTTGATTTCAATCCACAAGATGTTTGCAACCCCAGTTATGAAACTATGTTGCAACATGTAGCAACACATTATGAGCAGCGTGATAAAGGATATGATGCAGATGCAAGTTGTTGTGATGATGAAATAAATGCGCATAGGGACATGAACACTACAGATCCAATACCTTTATCATATTGGGACAATGTTTACAGCTCAGAGGATGAAGCCAAGGAAAATGAAGAAGAAGGTTCACTATGTAGTGAGCAAATTTCAGAACTCTTAGCTGCTGATTTTCAGAGATGTGGATTCAAAAATGTGCCCAATCTTTCATACCCACTCAGTATATGTTTTGATTCTGATGATGTTTTTGAGGGTGTAAAAAATGATACATATGATGTTGATTCTCTTCCTATGTTTGATAGACAAAATGACAATGCATATATGGTTGATAGGTATGATAATGAAGGTTCATATGTTGATATGAATTCTGGCTTTGATATGCATTATGAGGATCTACCTTTTAGAAGACATGACAGATCTGGGGTGTTTTTCTCAGATTTTCAAGGAGGAAATGAACCATTGGCAAGTAAAAATCATGTACTTTCATGTGTGCAAAATGCTGATAGTTTTTGTGATCAGCAAGTGGAAGTGCAGTCATGTTATGAGGAAGTTTTCCTCTCTAGTTTGCAAGCTGTCATTGTGGAGGAGTGTTCATCATTTGAGAAAACTAGTAATATAGATGTGCCTGATGTTTTGAACTTTCAGAATGAGATAGACTACTTTCCATTTCAGCTGGAAAAAAATGGTAAAGAGTATGGCACTCTTATGTCACCTGGTGATCAACACGCTCAGCATTCGTTTGGTTTCCAAAGATTGATTGATTATGAACATGCTACTGATTATGTTTTATGTGACCAGTTGATTAGAAGTGGAAGTGTCTTTGATCAGGCAGATTGGAATGATGATCTCAACTTACCTTCGGTTAGTGGAAATGAAAATCAAGTGTTTGACAGAGGTAAGAATTGATTTCAGTTTTGATGGCCTGGGGCCATTGATAAGTTGTATATTTTGTACAGTTGCTTTGCTTTTAGTTGTGTGGTTTTCAATAAGGTACCCTGTTGTTTGGGTAGAATAAGGAAGCCCTGTTTTGAGAAGAGAAGAATTGAGAGAAAAATGACCTGTCTTTTGGGTGGTCTGCTTAACCAGAGATATCTGGATTCTTGTGTTGATCTTGCAATCAACCATCCCCAGTCAGAGCCACTGTTGGGACTGATTAAAATTGAGTCAAAGTTTGTAGGCCTATTTCAAATTTTGCTCAGTATGTCAGAAAGGCACCCAAATAAGTCAGTTTGAATGGCCTAGTTAGCAAGGGGGTAAAATGGAGCCAGTTGATTTTCAGAGGGTAAGGCTCGAGATTCCTGTCCCACACCTTTCATTGGCCTATTCAGTGTGTTGCAACTTTCAAAATTCAGTTTGGAGAAGTTTATCAAGTACCCGTTTTGAGGGGTGAGCTGAAAGTGCATTCTAGGCACAAGTGCAAATTTTATTAAGTAGCCTACTTTGGGTGTTTATATCTTTTTCCCTGTTGATCGTCATGGAGAAATTCAAAATGGATTCAATTGTATGCATAAAAGTGAGTTACCCTGCAAAATTTCAAGTCTTGACGAATCCGTTTGCTCCGTTTTCATAGCCAAATCCGTTTGTAGTTTGTGATGTTTGCACAAGTGTAAAAATGTTCTGGTGAGCGTCATGTCAGAATGTTTGTTCCGGGCTAATGTTGGTATAAATGGTGAGCTACGTTTCAAATTTCAAAGCTCTATCAATCCGTTTGATCGGTTTTCAAAAGGACTCATTTTGTCATCAAATTCAGTTATCCGCACTTCCAGTGTTAGATCAGTTAATGTAGCCATTTTGGTGAGCGCGCCGTTTGCATCCTGTCAGTCGGGTGATCGAACTGAGAATTCAAAGATTTAATATGTACTTAAAGGTACCTATGTTCCGAATTTGAGGGCCTACGGAGGTCGTTTGGTATTTTTAAGAAAGGCATCATGTGTTGCCAGAACATTGACTTCATCAGGTCCGCAGTGTCGACAAAGCCAGTTGGCCGTTTTCGAAAATTAATATCTCTTCGCTCGGGACTCATCTTGAGAAACCGTTTGGTAGATATCATCCTTGTATATCAGAGTACACGCCTGTCAGATGGCGAGCTCCAGAAAGGTGTTTTGATAGGTTTGAAAATTACGTCTTCGCGATTAAATGCGAAAATTGTGGCGTAATTGCCTGAAGGTTGTAAAATGCGGATTAATGATCCGAAAACGATGCCGATCATTTCCAGAGGTATGTTTGAGGTCAGTGAAGCATTCCAGAGGCCAGTTGCTTGAAAACGAAAATTTTTTTAGTCGGACCCACTTTGGGGCCCGACCTGGCTCATGCCTGCGGATTGATTTTATTGGCGATTTTTGTCTACTGAGAGATTTTAGAATATTTAAATGTGGATTGTGATGCTTTTGGCATATTGAAATTTAGCAAGTTCCTTCTTCCTACATGGCTAACAAAGGAGCCATAAAAAACTTCAACAAATGGATTAGAAGACATTAAACTCATTTCAATGGTGTGGAGAATGCATTTTGATTTTTCTAGAAATGTAAATTGACAGCTGCGAAACTAATCTCCATTGATTTTGCCAGCATTTTCCCCTGCCGTGAACTGTGGTATGGGTGAAAAGGTTTTAAATTTTAATCAAATGCTATTGGTAAGTGTCACATTCAGTATACTGCAGGTTTGAAAGATATTCAGCAGGTATCTCCAGCAAATGATTGAAGACCAGCATTCTCCCTCATGTGCAATATCCAAGAAATGGGACATGGAGTTGAAAGAGGCATGGAGAATGCTGTTGAAGAGCATTAATAAACTCAAACAAATGGCAAACTGCTACCATCAGCTTCTCCTCCCACGTGATTGGTGTTGGAGGCCATTGAAACATAAAAATGCAAATCAAACTTGCAGAAGACTCTAATGGCACGTAGAGTGGAGTTTTTTGAAGGGCATATGAAAGTATAAGTAAATCGCAATGTAGCAGGTGTATGCTATGAAGTACCACGACCTCTGCCAACACTTTCCTTCTTTCATATGGCTACAAATGAAGGAGATGCTTGATCTGCATGAGTGCTGGGCACTAAAAACCTCCAACAAATGCAATCAGCACCCACCTTTCTCACAAGAAACCATCAAATAAACAAATTGCAACATGATGGCTGGAGGGGGCAAAAAATATGTTTTTAAATAAAAGCCATTGGCAAGTGCAAAGCTCAAACTCCACCACTGAGCCAAAATCCTCCTGCATTTTGTCTTGAGGAAGGCACAGAACATTCTAACTAATGCCAATTAATCCCTCACGTGCCTCCCTCTTTTCTTTCTCTGCTCGCGTGGTGTTTGGAGAGTGGCATGGGCCTCCAAGAGCATTCCTCATCTCCCTCTAGCCTCTGCGTGGTAATGGAGCTGAATGTGATGGTAATGTTAAGTAAATGGTTTAATCCTCTATGTAGCAGTGGAGATTGGGCAACGTGGTGTAGAAGGACCATAGAAAACTTCCAAGCAATGCAAAATGAATGGGCAGTGCCATTAAAAACTCAGAAAAAAGCTCCAAAGTGCAGCTACAGGCATAACGTTTTGTCCCACATTGGCTGGGCAAGAGCAATTTTTGGTATTTATATGCAAAAACGCACTATACTATAATGTCTAAGCCATAAAGGATTTTGACACAAGGTGCCCATGGGCGCCCAAAGTGGGCCCACGTGCGAGCACACTTCCCGAAGTGATGGAGGAGTTGACTGGACGAAGACCAAGTGGACCTCACGTAGGCATGCTTCCCGAGGCAAACAGGCAAAATTTTGCAGACGAAGGTCGGGTTAATGAGCGAGCAAGTTCGAGAGAGATCAACGGTGCGCGCTATTTCGCGAAGGGAAGATGCACGTCGTTTAGACCCCGCGAAATAGCGAAAGTGAACGAGAGCCGTTCACGTGGCACACAAGTGGCGGGTACAGTCAGCGGTCCAGCAGGCGGGTCCCGGTGAGGTGGCACCCAGTGGCAATGACATGGCATACAAGCAAGCACCCAGTGGCGATGACGTGGCCGACAAGTGGCAAAAGATGAGGTGTCATCCCAGGTGGCGCCCAGTAGACCCCATCAGCCAATCAGACCCCGCCACGTGGCAAGGCGTCAGAGCACAAATGGAGGCAAAAATTTAAATTTAAAATTGTTTATTATATAGTTTAGACTATATTAATAAATGAAAAATTTAAATGTTTGAGCACACTGAGGAATTAATTCGCTCAGGACTCAATTTTTGGCCAAGGTATAAAGTGTTATATATTTTCGGAAAGCTCTCGGAGCGAGGAATCCGATTATGAAGTTAATTTGGACAAATATGGGATATTTTAGAAGCAGTTTCCACGGGAACAAAATTCAGTTAGAGAGGAGAGACACTTGGCAATTTTCTGTTGTGGATTTGTTTTTCTTCCCTCCTCTTTTTATTCCCCATTCTTCTCAGTTGTAAGGGTTCCAGAATTCTGTGAGGAAGTGCTCCAGTTTTCATGGCTTCCATTTTCTGAAATTCTTGACCCAAACTTGTAAAGTTCTATGGATCTATTCAGGGTATAGAGGCTACATTGCAGGATGACAGATTGTTTTCTAGTTGCAGGTCTTACTTGTGTCAGGCATGAGTAAATTTCCCATGATATTGTCTCTATGATATGTTTTTTTCATTATTATGAATTCAATCCTCAAGGAGGATGAAATTTGTCATCTCAAGGAGATTGTGTGACTGTTGTAGGTATCCTTCAAGGAAGGTTTTAAATTCTATAGTCAGTCATAAATGATGAAATATATTTCCAGATCTGATAAAATTGTGAATGAATCAAATAGTGCATTAATATAAGGTATTGATGCATGAATATCTTGTTTAAGGAAAATAAGCTTGCATCTATGATTCATATTTGTAGTTATGTCTGTGACTCTGTTGCCCAATGAACAAGGCACTGGTCTTGCAAGTTTGGGGGATGGTTTCAGATCAACATTTTAAAAGACAAATCTATTTCCCTTTATGTTTAGGGGTGTGTATTCCATTCTTTCCAAGCTCTGTTTCATCCTATTGTTAATACAGATCTAGCCAATCTGTAATGTTTCCTAACCTGTTGAGCTTGTGAAATGATCTATCTGCTTAATGTTGATGCAGTTACGTGTCTGTAATTGTTGTATTTAGTGCATCAAGAGGGTGTCCCCCCCTAGGTCTAGCAGAACCTGAAGTGCAGGAGGATCAATTAGGGTCCTATGTTATGTTGTCCAAGCCCTGATGTGTTTTGTAGACTGAAATTGGTTATTTCATAGAAAGATTTGCAGGTGTTCTTGGGTTATCACTTTTAGTGAACAACACCTTCAATGGAGAAAGACTCTTAATATTTTGTTAGAAATGGAAAGAAATTTCAAATTCATGGAGACTTGATACATGCACCAGCATAAGAACTAAAACCTATTGCAACACCATGTCCTTTCTTTCAATAAGGACTCAACCTTGTGGGTAAGATCTATCCATCATAACCAACCAAAAAAAAATCCATCCATCATTATCAGGTGGCCATAAATTCATTATCACTACCACTGAATACTTCACAAAATGGATAGAAGTTCCACTAACACAAGTCACCAACAAGCAAATTGCATAATTTATCATGAATTATATCATATATCAATATGGTATTCCCATGTCTATTGTCATAGATAATGATCTTCCTTTCAAAAACCAAGATGTTTATGAACTTTGTAAAAAATCCATATCCAACGCCAATTATCCACCCCATACTATTCACAAGGCAATGTTCAAATGGAAGCTTAAAAAATAAAAAATCTGAAGAATCCTAAATAAAACAATCAATGACACTAGTTGTGATTGGCACATCTATTCGAATCCTACACTATGGGTGTACCAAAATAGAATTTAAACCCCTACAAGTACAACACCATGGTCACTTGTTTATGGAATAAATATATCTTACCTATTGAGGTCGAGTTACCATCCGTACAGGTATCACTGCACAATCTAATCAATGATGAGGAATACTGAGTCTCATGTCTTGAAGACTTGGAGTTGTTAGATGAAAAGTGACAAGATGCCTTCAATCATGTTCAAGCATATTAGAAATGCATGAGAAGAAGCTAAATTCACAAAGTCAATCCTAGAGCATTTGAAGTTGGCAATTTTGTTCTCAGAGAAAATCCTCACAACTAGCCAAATAAGGAAAAGAGAGGAAAATTTGAATAAAACTATCTAGGTCCCTATGTAATTACCATAGTAATTGGGTCAAGGGAATATTAGTTGGCTACTTTAAAAGGGGAACCACTATTAGATCCAATAAAAAATATGCATCTCAATAAATTCTATCCATAGTTGTTAAGATCATCTTGGCCCATATTTCAAAAATAACAAAAACATTCAAAAAAAAAGGAAAAGAAAAAAAATTATTCACCCAAATGTTGAAAACCACTTTGGTGTCACCTTGGACAAGTACAATAGTGAAAACCTTGCAAATAGGTGCCATTCATAGGGACTTTTATCTAACGTCTTTTAGATTTGTTGATCAAATCCTTTCATCTATATCATTCCATACTTACCATGGCTTGATATTGATCTCTCATTTATCTTTATCCTATAAGCTTATCGCATTTAGCTCCTACACCTAACTAGGGGAAAATTTAATTTCCATAACAATGGGAGTGGATCTTGAATATCAAATGGTTCATGAAGCTACTTTACACCAACTATCAAACACTTGAAAACGTCTTGAAGAAAAAGCAAAAAAAATGGAAAAATTGTAAAATTTAAAAACATCACAAAACCAATCGAAAACACTGCAATAAACTGATTATTGTTCATGCAAATAGTAGGTCAAACACTAGGCCAAACATGAAAAAAAACTGAGCGTACAAATCAAATACCCAAACAAGAAAACTAATCAAAAAGCCTAGACCAAACATCAAATGAACATCTTAACTAGGAAACATTCTGAAAACAAGACACAAAGACATGCATTTTGGCAAGAAAATTCTATTTGGTTGATTGGATCTTATCAATTTATGTGTTATATCATGTTCCTATGCTACACAAGGATTTCCACAAGTGATTTAGAGTGGCCATGATGGTTCAAGATATCTTTTCTTTGTTTTTGTTTGCGGATTTTTCCAATGAAGTTTTGGGGCAAAAACTTATGGTGTCTATGTGGGAGGTTCATAGAGCTATGCAATCCTATGCAAAAATACAAAGTCATGGATCACTATGGCTTATTGACTACAACATATACCTTTACCACAAGTATATGAACTATAATGGAGGGAAATATTTCTTATTTGCAATATGTATGTTTACAAGTGAAATGCTCGATTTTGGTTTCTGATACCTTAATCAAGATTAGTGCCAAATAAGCTCAATGATGGAATAAGCACTATGAAAGGCACAAGATCCATCCATTTAATTTCATATGAAAATATCCTACCATTTCATTCCATCCATCCAAAAATCCATATCAATGCTATGGAGGGGAAAAAGTGAGACCGAGTGACTAGGACCTAATCCCACTTTTGCCAACACATTGGGAATACGAAAGAGCCTAGGGAGATAGCTCACTTTGGATACTTCTTGTGAGAAAGAGAGATACAAGGATTATCTCTTAGGGTTTCTATTCCTCTTGTTGTATATGAAGATAAGATGTGAAAGATAGATCAACTAGACTAGGAGATGAACAATAAAGGGTACAAAAACTAAAATTGAAGAAACTTGTAGAACTAAAAATAAGATATTGAAAGAAGAGAAGGGGGAGGAATCTGGATGTGTACTTGATGTTGAAAGATGAGCCAAACTAACCAGGACTAGAATGCCATGCACCTATCCCTGATGACTTGACAAAGAGCTGCAACTGAAAGGCTAAAACCCTAAGATCCTGAGCTTGCACCCTATCCAAAATCACTGAATTTTAGGGGGACCAGGGTGCCACACCCCTATCACTAATGGATTTGGGGCAATATGAGACCTTAGGATAGTTCTGGTGTCTTTTGTTGATCTGGGAAGCCTTTTGGGTACTTGTTTCTGCACCTGCAACTGAAAAGCGAGGGTTTGGGTGGCTATATAGGGTTTTGCCTTAGTCAAACCCCTATTTTGGTGATTTCCACCTCAAGAAATATTTGATTTGTATAGTAAAATAGTGTGTGCATGAATCTTGTGTGTGTGCAAGATCCTAGAATGAATGCAAACAATCTAGAGAAACCCTAAAGAGTAAATCCTAAATGCTTGTAATTGACAAAGTAAATGCTTTAAATTAATGATGCAAAGTGATCTAAAGCATAAATGTAAATATGAAAATTTATGTAATGAATCTCATAGAAAGACATGAAAAAAACATGAAACCATACCCAACCCCAAGGGAGAGGTACAAGCCAATCGTCAGTTAGTGATCTCCTATTATTCTTCAATGTCTTCAAGGCTCCTAATTGATGATGAATTCTTGGTGAATGCTTAATAAATGCTTGATGAATGTTGTTGAAGACTCCACATAGGCTTCTCTATCACTACATAGAAGGCTACTTGTGCTCGCTAGCTTCTTTTGCCAAAATCTCTTTTTTCATAGCTTCAATCTTAGATCCTTTCAAATGAAGAAAGAGAGCTCTTATGTATGAAAACCTAGATCATAATTTTGACTTTAGGCCAACTTAGAGATTTAATTTCTTGCCAATTTCTTGGAGTTAAGCATTATAATATCATAGAATTATGCTCCCAAAATTTTGGGAAAAAATTTGGGGACCATGTTGCACTTGCACATGGTTCAACCAACTTTTCACCAAATTTTTAGGGATGTTAGATATGATGATATTAGAGCGAATCCCAAAGTTACAACTGATTTTGAGATGTTTTGATATGCGAAATCGGGCCTTAAAGGTCAAAAAAGGACATAATCAGGGTTCATTATGTATTCTCCGGTTTGGTCTGGCTTGTGTTATTGGCTTGGATTGGTTATTCATGTGTCCTAATGCATATCACATTTAGTTGGTTTGGGATTTGATACTCTAGATGCTATCATTTTTTCTAGTAAGCCTTTTAGTCATTGGTAAGGGCTTTACCAACAGTTCTTTGATGAAGATCTTTTGATGAATCCAATAAGTGGTGTTGGTGCGACTTCTAGAAGGTTATCAGGATCCTCATGGTTATCATGTTTGTGTTCTAGTTGATCATGGTGTTTCATTTGGCTTATGACAACCTATTTCGGGTCTGGTATTATTCTGCTAGGTTATGGACTGGTTTATGTAACGTGTTGGTTGATGCTCCCAATGCATCACGGGTTGGATTTATTGTTTGGTTTATGTTGTTTCAGTCTTAGGCCAACTTGGTTTATCATTGGTTTGTGGGATTATGTAATGGAACTATTGTATTATCTTTTAGGTGGCCGACCTAATTGTTTAGGTCTCGGGTTGGTATAAATATTTTGTAAGATCTCCTTGTAGATCGTGGGTTTATGGGATATAGGATTATCTGTGTGCACATAAAGTCATAATCATATGCAGAGGTTTTGGTTGATCACAGGTGATCAAATTGGGTTTGTGAAATAGGTTTAAGACCTCTGGTATTGAGCTTAATCAGAACTGTACTCAGGCATAGAAGATTCAATTCTTGCAGTTCACTCATCTTTCTAGATTGTAGTCTGGATTTATTTGTAGTCAGCAAGGCTCCTTTTATGATGAGAAGTGTACTCTAGGTAGTGTGCCTTCTTGCATGTGTAGACCCTCTTATTGTAATCACATACTTGTTGCAAAAGAATTATCTAACTGTGGGCAGGCTTCCCACCATGGTTTTTCCCTTTAACAAGTTTTCTGCGTACAAATATTGGTGTTATTTATTATGGATGGTTGGTTAATTTTTTTGTGATTTATGTTTATGTTTAACTATTTCATTTTCTATTCTGGTATTTGGTTTATGCATTCCGGTAGAATGTTTTGTGAGCTTAAAGTTTTATAATCTATTGACAACTGATTCACCCCCCCTCTCAATTGTCTACTGGTTATCCTAACAATTGGTATTAGATCCTGGTCCTCTTTTGCATAAGATTAACCACTTGAGGAATATCCTATGGCAACTAATAATTCAACTACATTTGTTTTCCGTAGAGAAACCCATAAGCTTGACTCGACAAATTATAGAGTATGGAAGATTTGGATGGAAACTCATTTGAGATGTATTGGGAAATAAATTTGGGAGATCATGGAGAAAGGCTTTACTCCTCATAATCCGACATGTGGCAATCCTCTCTCGAAAGCCTGGATAAGGACATTGAAAATTATTGTCGAGCTAGAGAAGCACTCTTGAGTGCACTATCTGATCAGAAAATTATGGGATTAACTGACCAATCAAATGTGAAGGCTATATGGGATAAGTTGGAAGCTTTGAATGAAGGTGACCCTACTGTTAAAATTGCTAAACATGATGGTTATTGGGTAAGGTATGAGAACCTGAAGATGGAAGAAGATGAAAGGATTACTGCTTTCATGGAAAGAGTTGATGAAATTGTTGTGGGAATTCAGTGTTGTGGTGGATCTCTGAGTGAAGATGAGATTGTTTCTAAAGTTTTGAGAGCTTTGCCACTAGCTTACAAGATGAAGGCTACCACAATTAATGAGTTGAGAACAATGGCTAACACTTTTGTTAACTAGGATACTTTGGTTGGAAAATTATTTGCTTTTGAGCTTGAAGAATTTGGTCCCCAAGGAGCTGCAAAGACTGAATCTTCTTTTCATGCACCTACATCATCAACTCGCAAGAGTGATTGGAAATATTTATATGCGAAGGAACTGGATGAAATGAAGAAAGAAGATGAAGAGTTTGAGCAAGTGGAAGCCCTATTTGCTAGAAGAGTACCTAAAGGTCCTGCTGGAAGTAAGTATGAAGGAAAATCACCTTTTAAATGTTTTGCATGTAAAAAGATAGGTCACTTTGCATCTAGATGTCCTGAGAGGAATTCAAGATTTGAAGAGAGAGCTAGAAGATATTTTAGGCCTAACTATGATTATCAGAACAAGCATAAGTGTAGGAGAAACAAAGACAAATCATGTTATTATGCGAATGAGGAAGGTGTGACTGATTTTGATGATGAATGGACATAAGATTCGGCTAGTGGATCTGATAGTCGTAAGGAATGGGTATTTTTTGGCTATTAAGGAAGATGCTCTAGTACCTGTTATTCAAAATAAGGAAAAGGCCCTTGCTACTAAAATTGAAGACAAGGATGAATGGGTTATAGATAGTGGTTGTTCACATCATATGACTAGAGATAAAAGGAAGTTTTTATCTTTGCAAGAATTTGATGGTGGATTGGTTAGATTTGGAGATGACAAAGCATGCATGATCAGAGGAAGAGGAACTATATCATTGGATGGTAAGGATGACATTAATATTGTTTATTATGTTGAAGGTTTAAGGAAAAATCTTTTGAGTGTAGGACAGTTGGTGGATAAGGGTTTTCAATTATAGTTCAAGGATGGAAAATGCAAAATCATTAACAAATTTCGATTGGAGATTGCAACTGGTACACAGACTAAAGGTAACATCCTTCATTTGAACTCTGGTGAGAAATCATGTTTGATTGCACAAATTGATGAGAGTTGGCTATGGAATAAGAGGTTGTGTCATGTGAATTTTGATTGCATTGTAAAGATCAGTTCAACTAAGGCTGTTAGAGATATACCTAGGATTGTGAAGCCCTATAATCTGGTATGGAAGGAATGTTAAATGGGAAAGTAGGTCAGAACTTCTTTTAAGAGTATACAAGACAAATCTAACGATGTTCTTGATCTTATTCATATTGATTTATGTGGTCATGTTAGAATTAAGATTTTTTCAGGGTGATAGATATTTTATGCTAATCATTGATGACTATTGTAGAATGATGTGGGTTACTTTTCTAAGGGAGAAATCTAAAGGTTTTGAAAAGTTTAAGATCGTTAAAGCTAAAGTTGAGACAAAGACAAGGTTGAAGATTAAATGCTTAAGGTCAAATCAGGGTGGTGAATTCACATCCGATGAATTTATCAGTTATTGTGAGAAGCATGGGATAAGGAGATAGTTGTCTAGCCCCTAGACACCTCAGCAGAATGGTTTTGTGGAAAGAAAGAACATAACTATCTTGGATGTGGCTAGAACTATGATGATGGAAGCTAATTTGCCTCATATCTATTGAGAGAAGCTGTAAGCACAATGGTATACACATTAAACAGAGTTCATATCAAAGGAGACACCGGTAGGACACCTTATGAGTTATGGTTTTGTCATACACCTCTAGTTAAGTATTTCAGAATCTTCGGTAGTAAATGCTATATCAAAAGAGATGATTCCATTGGAAAGTTTGATCCTAGATGTGATGAAGGGATATTTATTGGTTATTCTAATGGAAGGAAATCATATAGATGTTATAACAAGAGATTGTAGAGAATTGTGGAGAGCACTAATGTCAAGGTGGATGAGTTGTACAAAGGTCAAATCAGAACTTATGAGAGAGAACCGGAAGTAGAGATGATCATAACTAAACTAGTAGCAACTGTACCAGAACAAAATGCTAAACCAATTGCTCTGGCAATATCAAAAAATTCAACAATGACTGAAGATCAAAGCAGGGAAACAGAAAGTTAGAAGACTCCTCGGTATGTAAGGTTAAATCATTCAGAAGATCAGATCATTGGAGACAAGAACAAAGGAGTAATGACAAGAAGAAGGTTGGAAATTGATGAGGTATGTATAATTTCTCAAGTTGAACTGGCATTAGTTATTGAAGCTTGTAAAGATAAATGTTTGATGAAAGCTATGGAAGAGGAATTAGATCAGATTGAAAAGAACAACACATGGACTTTAGTTCTCCGGCCTAAAAATAAGAATGTTATTGGAACTAAATGGGTTTTTAGGAATAGATTGAATGAGGATGGACAATTTGTGAGGAATAAGGCTAGATTAGTATGTAAAGGATATTGTCAAAAGGAAGGAATTGATTATGATGAGACTTTTGCTTCAGTAGCTAGGATTGAAGCTATTAGATTATTTCTTGCTTATGCTTCCCATAAGAAATACAAGGTTTGTCAAATGGATGTTAAATGTGCATTTTTGAATGGAGATCTTGAAGAGGAATTTTATATTGAGCATCTTGATGGTTTTTCACTTTCAGATAAAAACATGGTTTGTAGGTTAAGGAAAGCATTATGTGGTTTGAAACAAGCCCCTAGAGCTTGGTATGCTAGATTGGACAAATATCTTTTGAAGCTTGGTTTCACTAAAGATGCTGACTAGGATGGAGATGTTGATGACTAAAAGAGAACATCCGATGGAGCTTTATTTCTTGGAAAGAAACTTGTTTCATGGATTAGCAAGAAGAAGTCATGCACTTATTTATCTACTGTTGAATCAGAGTATGTTGTTGCTGCTACTAACTGTATACAATTTTTATGGATGAAGAAAATGTTGAAGGATATAAGGGTTGATTGCAATGAACCAGTAGTTATTTACTATGATAACTATGCTACTATTGATATATCAAAGAATCCGATATTTGATTCTAAGACTAAGCACATTCCTATCAAGTATAATTTTATGAAGGAGAAAGTGGAAGCAAATGAAGTCGGACTGGTTTATGTGAACACTAAAGAGAAGATTGTAGATATCTTCACTAAAAATTTGCCTAAGGAATCATTTGAGTACTTCAGAGATAGATTAGGAGTTTTTGCCTCTTTGATAGAGACTTGAGTGATGTTGTTTGGCATCAGTCAGGTATGCATTCATTAATGATATCATTCATTCCAGATTTATGTGTTGATGCTACTACTCAGGGGGAGTAGTCAATAGTGTGGTTCAAAGGTTTTATGATTTTTATTTGATGTTTATGCCATATTTCTAGAATTGATGTCAAAGGGGGAGAGATATATGTGAAAAATAGAGCTTTAGAAAGATATCATTCTTAGGGTGAGTTTGGTCTTTGGTTCAGAACTTCATTGTCATATAATCTTGGAGAGTTTGTTGGATGTCTTCCATTGGGGGAAACTTGTTTGGCATTTTCTTGGCACTTGGATGTTTTTCACATCTAGAGTTGCCATCAATGCCAAAGGGGGATATTGTTGGCAATTTGGAGGAATTGATTATGTGTTGTATTGATGTTTTTCCATTGATGTCAACACTAGTTGTTTTGTTGTCTACCGGTTTCCGATAGAGTGGTTGAATTATGATATTGATCTGCAGACCATCTCCGGTATTCTCCGGTTTGGTCTAGCTTGTGGTATTGGCTTGGATTGGTTATTCATGTGTTCCTGATGCATATCACATTCAATTGGTTTTGGATTTGATAATTTGGATGCTATCATTTGTTCTAGTAAGCCTTTTGGTCATCGGTAAGGGCTTTACCGACAATGCTTTGATGAAGATGTTTTGATGAATCCAATAAGTGGTGTTGGTATGGCTTATAGAAGGTTATCAAGATGCTGATAGTTATCATATTCATGTTCCAGTTGATCATGGTATTTCATTTGGCTTATGGCAACCTATTTTGGGTCTGATGTTATTTTGCTAGGTTATGGACCGGTTTATGTAACGTGTTGGTTGATGCTCCCGATGTGTCACCGATTGGATTTATTGTTTGGTTTATGTTGTTTCGGTCTTAGGCCAACTTGGTTTATCATTGGTTTGCAAGATTATGTAACAGATCTATTGTATTATCTTTTAGGTGGCCGACCTAATTGTTTAGGTCTCAGGTTGGTATAAATATGTTGTAAGATCTCCTTGTAGATCATGGGTTTATGGGATATATGATTATCTATGTGTGAATAAAGTTGTAATCATATGCAGAGTTTTTGGTTGATAATAGGTGATTGAATAGGGTTTGTGAAAAAGGTTTAAGACCTCTGGTATTGAGCTTAACCGGAACTATACTCAATCATAGGAGATGCTATTCTTGCATTTCACTCATCTTTCTGGATTGTAGTCTTGATTTATTTGTAGTTAGTGAGGCTCCTTTTGTGATGAGAAGTGTGCTCTAGGAAGTGTTCCTTCCTGCATGTGCAAGCCCCTCTTATTGTAATCACATACTTGTTGTAGAAGTATTATTTGTCTATGGGTAGACTTCCCACCATGGTTATTCCTTTTATCGGGTTTTCCATATATAAATCTTGGTGTTATGTGTTATGGATGGTTGGTTAATTGTTCCATGATTTATGTTTATGCTTAAATATTACATTTTCTATTTTGGTATTTGGTTTATGCATTCCAGTAGAAGGTTATGTGAGATTAAAGTTTTATAATCTATTGAAAAATTATTCACCCCCCCTCTCAGTTGTCAACCAATTATCCTAACATAGGGCCCAATTTTATGATGTGAGGAGTGATGAAATATGAATTTAAATTTAATTAAATTAATTAATGAAATGCCTAAAGGGAAATTACAATGCAAGATGCAAACACACTAAGGCAGGTGCTAAACTAAGCATAGAATTGTACCACCCTAGCAAGGGTGTACAATTTACAATGCTACATTTAGCCTCCACTTTAGCAGTCATATAACACTACATTCATATGCAAGCTAAAGTACATAAATGTAAATATCATTTGAAAAAAGATATATCCATAAGTTGTCGGATGAATCCCCCAATGGTATCTGCATTACATAGTTAGGAACCACACCCTACAAAACCACATGTTAGATAAAATCACAAAATCACCTAAATTCTTACTAAGGAAGGTGATAAAAATTAGAAGGTAGCTATATGTTGCCCCCTATTTCAGCTTGCTAATTTAGTGAGTTGAAACAGGGTATCATTTTTACCACATCGAATTGTGAAAGAAGATTGATGACAAATGCTCACAAGAAGATTTGATACAAGATAAAAAACTAATGGATAATAATTTGGTAAGAAAGAGGAATAAGCCTCAATTCCAACACAACAAAGAGTGTGAGGATTTGAGAGCTCTCTAACAAAAGAGGAAAGATTTAAATGGAAACAAATGCAAGAAATATAATCCAAAAATGAAACTCCATAAAGGAAATTGGAAAAGAATGGAGGATTGAAATGACATCAAAGATAAATTATTTATACCAACACTCTTCTAAAAGAAGGCAAGAGATCCTCATCAGGGACATGCACGTTCACAAAATAGAAGGGTTTATTATAAACAATACTACTCAAAAAAAAGAAATTGATGAATGATCAAAGACTTCCAACACTAAGGAGGAGGTCTTAATTAAGGATATGTACTTAAGATCCCCATTAGGGATGCTTGTTCCAATATGAGAGAAGGAATTCAAATATGAATACACCTCTACAATCAATAAGAAATCCTTATAGAAGACACTACTTCACAAAGGGGAAATTTTAATCTGAAGGAGAGATGTTTGAAATCACTCTTAACCACCATATATATAAGGAGAAGAGATGAGATAGAAATATGCTATTATGTTGCTTCAAAAAGTATGATTGCACATGCAATTGTACCATCATGAATGATAATGAGCCCCCAGTAAGTGAGATACCAATGTCACATAATGATGAGCAACATAATAGCCAATAATGTTATTTAAAGACATGGTATATTGAATGAGGTATTTGAATATGATATGTTAAATTCTCTACCATAAGTGAGATTAAAAATGTGTATAAGATGATGAATGTTAAAAAGTCTTTAGAAAGATAGAAGTTTATAGGAGAAGAATAGGCCACTAAGTCATACTTTTCTTGCACACAAGAAATATTAGAAGAGGGATAAATGTAATTCATTAGAGCCTTATTCCTAGAAGAAGGGATTTTAAAATGAGTAGAAGATAAAGTCTCATAAGTGGGATTATAAATCTCTTGAGGAGATTCATAAAGAGATTTGTTCATCACAAAGATTTCCTTATGAGGGGGATGAGTGTTGAAAGAAATAGAAGATGATTTAATTGAGGTGAAGTCATCATCACTACTAAATATAACAATTACATTGAGAGACGGTCTTTTAGATTCTTTGGTGGGATTAGAAGGATTATATCCAAGTCCAAATGAATCTTCATGTGTGTTATGTTCTAAAGGAAATTTAATTATGTGTTCATTATAGCCACTCTTAGCTAAAATGTGAAAACCAGGACCATAAAGGGATGCCAAATCAGAAAGAGATGGTTGCGGCTCATAGGTCTCAGTGCTATATGAATTAGAGGAAGGACATGAAGAATTATTTTAATTAGAAGTAGCCACAAAGTGGTTACTAAGCTGTTTAGACAAAGTAGGTTTCTCTTTAGGTTCCTCATATTTCTCCTTCTCATTCTTATATTTTTTCTAAGATACTCTATACTCTCCTACAAAAGTAGGGTTAAAGTCTAGAGATCCCCAATCATCATCTGAGAGCACTCTTTTAGGAGAAAATATATCTTTAGGAGAAGATTCCGATTGACTAGAAGAATTAGGAGTACTAGAAGGAACAAGATCATTAAAGGAAATAGATGTATTTGAAGAAGTAGGAAGATCGGGAGAAGAATGGGAAGTAGTTGAACAAGAAGATCCAAAGTTTAATGGAGCTTGAAGATTGGTATCAACTAACAAGGTGTATGTCTTATTGTCATAAATAAACTTGACTTTCCTATGCAAAGTTGACAGGACAACTTGCATGCTATGAATCCACAATCTCCCTAATAGAAGGCTATATGTCAAATTACCAGGCATGACATGAATAGGTGTAGGTAAAATATTAGGACCTACCTTAATAGGCAAGGTTATGACACCTAAACATTGTTTAGAATAATTATCAAATCCTAGAATATAAATAGAAGCAAGTTTGATGAGAGAATGATCCACATTAATCTTATCCAATGAGTCCACACTACAAACATTCAGGCCAAATCCATTGTCCAAAAGGGTTCATCTTATAGTAGTATCATTGATAATAACCACAATTATAAGGGGATCATATTGATGTTGGATTTCATGAGAAGGTAACTCATCTTGTGTGAATACAATTTGAGCTTTAGGTTTGTTTGTAGGACCAATCAAAGAAGCCATGTTATTAGGTGTCACTGCAAGTGGGACATCTAAGTTTTTCAAAGGATCTTCTAACATCCCATAATAAAGCAATTGAAGTTTGAACCAAATCCCAAATAGAAATCTTGGCAGGAGTAGCTTTAAGTTGTTCATGTTAGTCCCAACCGGTGCTGAGAGGGGAGGGGTGAATGAACACTTAATCAAATTTTCACAATTTAACTTTTAACTTAAATCTGCATTCATCTAAAATCCAACAATATACTTAATCACTGAAGTAAAATATGCAAGGATGAAAAGTTGACAGTGACACCAGGAAGTTATCTTATGGAAACCCAAAAGGGAGAAAACCACGGTGTGAGTAGGAACTCACAAAATTTGTACTCTTCTGAAGTACGCCCTGTGAGGAGACATCCATGTTAGGAGATTACAAAGACACAATTAGGTGCCACCCAGTTAAGGGATTTTGATCAAGGTCGGTTAGTGTCTTTACCCTGTTAAAGGTAGCCTAGTTAGAGGACTTAGAAGATCGGTTAAGATGTCACTCGGTTAAGGGATTTTACAATAGGGACCTGTTAAATTCCACCCGATTAAGGGATTTAAGTTGCAGTTGTTAGAAAGCAACAGATGGATGATCTACTAAATTAGCTACTGATAGCTTGATCAGATCTCAATATGCATCACACTCAATATACATCGGTTGTGTCTTCTTTGCACATCACTGATTTCCTTCTTACCCCTTCGGCTCTTCATTCAGCTGGTCACCTATCCCTTAGCACTGCACTCTACCGATCCTCAGACCTTTGGCTTTGCACTCTTTTGGTCCCCTAACCTTAGGCTCTACACTCTTCTAGTCCTCCAATCTTTGACTCTACACTTTGCCAGTTCACTATCTCTTGACTCTACACTTAGTCGATCTACCTCAAACACACTCTACTGTGCTAACACCTTTTATCACTTCTTCTCTCTCTGCTCTTCTCTTTGGATCGCCTTCAATAAAATCTCCTTGTTGCAAATTTCATGATCAAAACTTTCTAAATGAACTTCAAGAACACTATACATTTTCTGTCGATACCTTTAGACATTCCCTCAGTCAAACCGATCATAGATTTTAGATGATTTCAAATTCAAAATCTCCCACTCTTTCTCTATGTTCCTTACAACAATTTTGCCAAGTGTTCAACCAATTCTGCCACCACATCTCCCAAAGATAGAAACTTGTGAGTCGTCTTCAGCTAAATAAGTGTGAACTAGAAAATCCATATGTAATCATGCTTGACTGCATGATAAAAAAAAATTGACCTTACCAACATATGATTTGGCATAGACACAAGCTCACTAACTCATCCGTTGCCACTGCAGTTGAATAACTAATCACCACTCCAATATTTATGGTGATCACTTGTCTTCCTTCTGTCATACCGGTGCATCGGTATGCCACTGCACTTCTATATTACTGGTTCGTCCTTTGATTGCTAGTTTGTTGTGCTAGCACCAAGTCTCTTTCTATGTTTACCAATAAGTTACCGGTTTGTATAAACAAATAGGTTTTATTGCCTGAGTCACCTTTTGTGACTTCACCATCATCAAAGTGACCGATCTTCCTGAATGATAGACCAGTTGGCTTAGTCTATCTTTCCTTTAGCTGATTGAACCTTTGATCATTCAAAACCAAAGTTGTTTCCATGTATTGTAAGTTGCCACTTTTTCTTACTGAAAAAACAATACCATTCATCCTATACCACTTCACCAGTTAGTGTCTTCACCGGTAAGTGTTGGACATCAATGAAAAATCTTAGCATATACACCGGTTCTCTAGATTGACCAGTTTTGTCAATGCCAACAATCCAAAAATCTCCCCCTTTGGTATTGATGGCAAACACTTCAAAATATGGCTAATTAGTTGCATGTTCCTTCATCTCTGTACCAGTGATGTTCCTTCATCTCTTTACCAGTTTAGTCATTACTTCTGCCCTAAGTAATTAATATCTCCCCTTGTCACTAGTCATACTCTAATACAACAAATTCACCTCAAGCACTCTAATCATATCTCCCCCTTTGACAGCAATGCCAAAGAGTCTTTTCTGAACACTTACAAGACTTCTCCCCCTAACCAGAGTAGTCCACACTCATCAATCTAGTTGTTTTTAAAAAAACTTGAAATCATACCAGATTGATGTAGAACCCTATTTTCTTACTTTACTTAATGGAGGGGCATAACCCCCAACTTACCTCTAAGATAGTCAAAGGTGTCCTTCTGTAGTGGCTTGGTGAAGATATCAGCCACCTTCTCTTTTGTTGGTATGTACTCCAACATCACTTCCTTTTCTTGAACTTGTTCCCTTATATAGTGATATTTGATGGCTATATGCTTCATTTTGGAGTGCATCACCGGGTTCTTGGATATGTCAATGACACTGGTGTTGTCACAATGAATCACTACCGGTCCAACCACTTTTTCTTGTATTCCTTCCAATAATTGCTTGATCTAAACTATCTGTGTGTAGTTGATTGCAACAACTACATACTTAGCTTCAGCTGTAGATTGAGAAATGCAGTTTTATTTCTTATTTGTCCAAGATACAATCCTATCTCCAAGAAATAATGCACCTCCACTGGTGCTCTTCCTATCATCAATGTTTCCAGCCCAATCTGAATCAGTGAAGAGACTTAAACTAAAGTCTCCCTTGTGTGGATATCATAGACCATACTCATTAGTCCCCTTTAGGTATATGCATATTCTTTTGACTGCCATCATGTGAGTCTCTTTCAGATTTGTAGAAAATTTGGCAACCAAGCCAACAACTTGTGCTATGTCTGGTCTGGTATGTACTGCATATTGTAACTTATCGATGATGGACCAGTAAAGTGTCTCATTTACTTCTTCAGCCTCATGATGTTTAGATAGCTTACAACCTATAACCATTGGAGTTCCAATAGGTTTGCAATCTTCCATTCCAAAAGTTTTCAGAATTTCCCTTATATACTTAGTTTGACTAATGAAGATGCCATTCTTTAATGGAGAGACTTGCAGTCCAATAAAGAACTTTATCCTGCCAATCATGGACATCTCAAATTATTGTTGCATTTGTTCTATAAAGCTTCTACTCATCTCATCATCTCCCCCAAAGATGATGTCATCTACAAAGATCTCAACAATTAGGTGTTTTCCTTTAGCTCCACTCTTCAGATACAGGTTACTGTTATCATTGGTTCTTTTGAACTCTATGCTTAGCAGATATGAGTGTAACCTCTCATACCAAGCTCTTGGTACTTGTTTCAGCCCATACAGAGCCTTCTACAACTTGCATACCACATTCCTCCCATCTTCAGATGCAAGCCCTTCAGGTTGCTCTATGTATACTTCTTCCTCTAACACCCCATTTAAGAATTCCGATTTGACATCCATTTGGTAAACTTTCAATTTTTTATAAGAAGCATAGGCCAGCAAAATTTTGACCCCTTCCATCTTGGCTACTGGTGCGAAGGTTTCTCCATAGTCCAAACCTTCTTATTGAGCATAGCCCTTACATACCAGTCTTGCCTTGTTTCTTATCACCTTACCAGTTTCATCCATCTTATTTCTAAACACCCACTTGGTGCCTATTACATTTTTATTTTCCGATCTAGGCACTAGAGTCCATGTATCATTTTTCTCTTTCTCTTCCTTTGGTTATAACTCTTGCATCCTTCTCACCGATGCTATTTTCTGCAGAGTGATTATTTCTGACATATTTAGCCAATACTGGTTCACTCCTAGGAGCTTCTTCTACTAGTATTGCAAGTTCTACTTCACAAGCTTCTTCATTAGCCACTTCAATAGGATCTTCTTCAGTAGGTTCCACCAGTACATTATACTCAAACCCTTTGTAGTCCTCCAGTTCACTCTTATTGTCCTGTTCATTTTTCTTAGAGTACTCATCTACTTTGACATTTGCACTTTCCACAATCTTATCGGTCCTTTTATTTAAACACCGGTATGCCTTTCTCTTTGTTGAGTAACCTAAAAAGGTTTCTTCATCACTCTTGGGATCAAATTTTCCAATGTACTTGTCCTTTTTGATATAGCACCTGCTTCCAGATACTTTGAAATAACAAACATTAGGTGAGTATCCACTCCATAATTCATAGGGAGTTTTATTTGTCCTCTTCTTTACCTGTATCCGGTTCAAAGTGTATAGAGCAGTGCTTATTGCTTCTCTCCAGAAGATATGTGGGATGTCCTTCTGTATCATCAGAGTCCTTGCACAGTCAATAAGAGTTATGTTTCTTCATTCAACAACTCCATTCTGCTGAGGTGTTCTGGGTGCAGAAATTTGTCTCATGATCCCTTGTTCCTCACAGTAGTTCATGAACTCTTGAGAGGTGAACTCTCCTCCTCTGTTTTATCTCAGGCACTTCAAATTCTTACCAGTTCCTCTTTCTACTCGAGCCTTAAACACCTTAAACATGTGAAAGGCTTCAGATTTTTCCTTCAAGAATACAACCCACATCATTCTTGAGAAGTCATCCACAAATAACATAAAATACCGATCTCCATAGAAACTCTTGGTTCTCATGGGACCACACAGGTCTATGTGAACTAAGTCCAGCATATTTTCAGATGAGAAAGTGTTACTATTGAAACTGGACCCGGTCAACTTTCCGAGTTGACACTCTTTGCACATAGCATTTTCAGTTTTTACTATGTTAGGCATACCTCTGATAGATTTTGCCTTACTGACTTTAGCTATTATGCTATCAAGACTAACATGACATGATCTTTTGTGCCACAACCAGTTATCTTCAACCTTAGCCACTAGACAATTACCTATGGTGGTGTCTAGATGAAACAAATTGCCTCTTGACTATTTACCGGTTGCAATCAGACTTCCAAATTTGTCATTTATTTTACATATCCCTTCATTGAACTCTAACCGGTAGCCCTTATTGTTAATTTGTGCAACACTTAACAAACTATATTTTAATCCTTCTACCTAATAGACATCATCATAATTTTTCTTATCATTCAAGGCTATAGACCCCTTACCTTTTATTACACGTGGGGCATCATTTATGAACCTCACTGTTCCTCCATTGTAATCCTCCATGCGGAGGAATTTGTTTCTATCACCAGTCATGTGGTGAGTGCACCCACTGTCAATCAACCATTATCCACACCTATTTGTCCTAGAAATCAATGCCATATATCCTTCCTCTGTGCTATCCTCCTTGACTACCACAAATGCAATGCCATCTCCATCAGATCCCTCTAATTCTTCATCAGTGACTCCTTCTGCAAGATAACATTCCTTCTTTCTCTTGTCCCTGTAACTTCTGAAATCATCCTTCTTGTCTCTATCATTATCAGGGCATCTTGAAGCAATATGATCTATCTTATTACAGGAGAAGTAGTTTAAGGGTAGTTTACCTTTGTATTTTCCTTTACCTCTTGGCAATCTTCTTGACAATAGAGCTTCAATTTCATCTTGCTCCTATTCCTCAAAGAGAAAATTGTCACTCTCATGGGAATGACCGGTTTTGGTAGTAGATCTACTATTGGTTTCTTTCCTTCTCGTTGCTGGTGCATGCATCATGGATGCTTTGAAAGCAACATCAATTGTTGGTACGCTGTTGTCATAATTGCTCAATTAAAAAGAAGTCAACTTACCGATCAGTGAGTCAAGAGTTACATTGACTATTCCCAAGGATCTGAGTTCCTAGATAGCAGAGACCCTTATGGCATATTGTGGTAGCATAGTTCTCATGATTTTTCTAACCACATCATCCTCCTCGAGCTTTCCTCCTGCACTTTTAATGGAGTTTACTACATCCTTTATCCTCTTGCTATATTGTTCTATGTTTTCACTTTCCTGCCTTCTCGTGTCATCACATTTTCCTCTCAGGATATCTACTTTGGCCTTTTGAACATGGGGATCTCCCCCATAGATTGTCTTCAGCTTATTCCATATCTAAAAATCTGATTTCAAATATTGTACCTCAACAAATTCATTATCTGAAAGAGTGCTAACAATCAGATCCATAACGGCAGTATTATCTTGCCTTTCCTTGAT
This sequence comes from Cryptomeria japonica, assembly GCF_030272615.1. NCBI lineage: Eukaryota > Viridiplantae > Streptophyta > Pinopsida > Cupressales > Cupressaceae > Cryptomeria > Cryptomeria japonica. The sequence continues at coordinate 481,435,790 of NC_081415.1, read as the reverse complement.
CTAGTCTGGAGTAAGAGTCCCTAAAGGTTCATTGTACTCAATGATCACATGATTCCAATAGTGTTCACCTAGGGATCTTAGATAGAGTTTAATTCTTCCACACCATAAGGTGTAATTCTCCTTAGAGAACTTAGCACCCTCCTTATGCATCATCTTGGATCTCTCCCTAAGCCAGTTAAGCTTCTTATGATTCTAGGGACCTGTTGCTCTGATACCAATTGTTAGTCCCAACCGATGTTGAGAGGGAAGGGGTGAATCAACACAATCACATTTTCAAAATTTAACTTTTAACTTAAATCTACATTCATCTAAAATCCAACAATATACTTAATCAGTGAAGTAAAATATGCAAGCATGAAAAGTTGACAGTGACACCAAGAAGTTATCTCATGGAAACTCAAAAGGGAGAAAACTACTGTGTGAGTAGGAACTCACAAAATTTTTACTCTTCTGAAGTACACCCTGTGAGGAGCCATCCCTATTAGGATATTACAAAGACACTATTAGGCGCCACCTGCTTAAGGGATTTTGATCAAGGTTGGTTAGTGCCTTTACCTTGTTAAAGGTAGCCTGGTTAGAGGACTTAGAACATCAGTTAAGATGTCACTCAGCTAAGGGATTTTACAATAGGGACCTGTTAAAGTCAACCCGATTAAGGGATTTAAGTTGCAGTTGTTAGAAAGCAATAGATGGATGATCTGTTGAATTAGCTACTGATAGCTTGATCAGATCTCAATATGCATCACACTCAATACACACCGGTTGTGTCTTCTCTACACAACACCAGTTTCCTTCTTACACCTTTGGATCTTCACTTAGCTAGTCACCTATCCCTTGGCACTGCACTCTACCAATCCTCAGACCTTCGGCTCTGCACTCTTTCGGTCCCCTGACCTTAGGCTCTGCACTCTACTAGTCCTCTGATCTTCAGCTCTACACTCTGTCGGTTCACTATCTATCGACTTTTCACTTAGTCGATTTACCTCAAACACACTCTATTGTTTTGACACCTTTTAGCACTTCCTCTCTCTCTGCTCTTCACTTTGGATCACCTTCAACAAAATCTCCTTGTTGCAAATTTCACGATCAAAATTTTTTGAATGAACTTCAAGAACAATTTATACATTTTCTTTTGACACCTTCAGACATTCCCTCAGTCAAACCAATCATGGATTTCGAAAGATTTCAAATTCAAAATCTCCCACTCTTTCTCTACACGCCTTACAACAATTTTTCCAAGTGTTCAACCAATTCTGCCACCGCATCTCCCAAAGATAGAAACTTCCGAGTCGTGTTCAGCCAAATAAATGCGAACCAGAAAATCTGCATGTAATCATGCTTGAATGCATGATAACTAAAATTTGACCTTACCAACATATGATTTGGTGTAGACACAAGCTCACCAAATCATGCTTTGCCATTGCAATTGAATATCTAATCACTGCTCTGAGATTTATGGTGATCACTTGTCTTCCTTTTGTCATACCGGTGTACTGGTATGCCACTACACTTCTATATTAGTGGTTCGTCCTTTGATTGTTGGTTTGTTGTGCTAGCACCAAGTCTCTTCCCCTGTTTGCCAATGAATTACTATTTTGTATAAACAAATAGGTTTTCTTTCCCAAGTCACCTTTTGTGACTTCACCATCATCAGAGTGACCGATCTTCCTGAATCATAGACCAGTTGACTTAGTCTATCTTTCCTTTAGCTGATTGAACCTTTGATCATTCAAAACCAAAGTTATTTCCATGTATTGTAATTCATCACTTTTTCTTACTAAAAACAACACCACTTGACCTATACCACTTCACCGGTTAGTGTCTTCATCGATAAGTGTTGGACATCAATGACAAATCTTAGCACATACACCAGTTCTCTAGATTGTCTAGTTTTGTCAATGCCAACAATCCAATAGTTCAATAAGATCATACTCCTTCCTAAGAGTTTATGATATATGAGGTGCTTGTGGAATAGTGGGTTGAGAGGGAGGAAGTGAAGTTGGGATAGCTAGAGGAGGATTAGGTTGCCTATTGTGTCTTGTGTTGTAGGTATGAGAAACCGTATGATAACTTTCTTCAGTGATTTCTTTAGAATACTCATAAGGGCTCTTAGTAGGATAACCTCCTTGCATAGTAATAATAGGTTTCTTAGGAGTGCAAAAATAATCATTAGCATAACCACCTTGAACCACTAAGATAGGCTTATGTTGAGAACTTTGGGAAGGAAAAGCACCTTGAACTGTGAAGAGGAATTTATTAGGTGTTTCATTCACATGTATCAAATTGATTGAAGATGGTTTAGGAATATCAAAGGTATCCTTATGAATTTTAGAAGAATAATAGACAAGATTGTTGGAAGAATTGTTGATAGTCTCTTCTTGCACTAAAATGTTATCATGGATAAGATAAATTTTAGGAGGTAGACTAGGAGTAGGCATTGATGTTTTAGAAGGAAGAGTATTAGTAGGATAAATCATATCATATTTTATCATCAAAGGATCTACATGGGGAATAAACTCTCTAGGAGAAGGATCAACATTACTCCCTAAAGTTTCACCTTTGAGAGGGAGACCTTTGAAAGAGATGTTAACAATCTCTTCTTGAACTAAGGTATCCTTATGAGTAGAACCTAGTTATGGAGAAGGAGATGCCTTACCTTTATAGGAAAAATGATTGAGATTCATGAGAGGTGATATTCTATCAAGGGGGTTACTCTCATAGGGCAGAGAATAAGAAACACCTTCTTCTAATGGTTCATCCCAAATAGTGAGGTCACTGAAAAAAGTATTCGAAATATCTTGCACAAAGATGTCCTTATTGTTATTGTCAATTTTGGGAGAAGGGATAACATTGTTAATTAATTCTTCATCCTTAGGAGGGAAAGCATCACTAAATGTGTTTAAATCATCATCTTGCCTCAAAATGTGTTCAATAGGATGTTTGAGAGAGAGAGAATCAAGGAGATTTATTATGATTTCATCTTTTTTTTTACAGAATCTTTATGGGTAAGACAAGATTCGGGGCAAGGAAAGGAATTTGTCATTAATGCATTATCTCTAGTGGGAATTTTGTTGAAGTCAAAAGAGGAAATGCCATCACTAGGAAAAGTAGGGGTAATACCATCTTCTTGCACAAAATGATCCTCATGAGGGGAGTATTCTTTAGGAGGGAGATGAACATCGTTCTCCAAAGATTCATTCTTAGGAAGGAGATCTTTGAAATAGATGCTCATAACCTCTTGTTGCACTAACATGCCCCTATTGGTAAGACCAAATTTAGGAGAAGATAAGTAAATGTCCATCGATACCTTTTCACTTAGAGAGGAATCATGTAAAGGAGGTAAAGTAACACTAAGAAAAGTGTTTATGATATCATCCTCTTCCTCTAAGATAGATAGATGGGAAGGACACATTTTAGGAGAATTGTCAAGATCACTCTTCAAATATTCATCCTTAGAGCATGGGAGAGTTTTAAAGGGGTTGGTAAAAACTCTTTTAGGTACTAAAATGTTTTCATAGAAAGGAGGAGGTTCTTTAAGAGATGGACAAATTGAAGCAAGGGAAGCTAACCCATTATCACATTTATGAAATGAATGTATCATGACAACAATTTTCCTCTTTCAAATGATAACATATGCAAAATAGAAGGAAATGTTCAATTTTAACCAATGCAAGCACTCTAAATGTTGATTTAGAAAATGAAATTTATTATTTAAATGTGTTCCTAAATCAGATTTGAAATTAATGATCCAAATTAAGCTATCCACAAGTTCAGTTTTGAATTGAAAAATTAGGGTTTTAACAAAATTGACCTCTAAATTTTTTAAATTTGCAAGGAATTGAAACTTGTAAATGTAAATTTGAATTTGAAATAGAAAAAAATATGCAGATCTAAGAACATAAATCAGAATTAAATAATATTGGATTCATGCCGGGTTCACCAAAATATGGAGGGGAAAAAGCGAGGCCGGGTGACTAGGACCTAATCCCACTTTTGCCAACTCATTGGGAATACGAAAGAGCCTATGGATATAGCTCACTTTGGATACTTATTATGAGAAAGAGAGAGCCAAGGATTATCTCTTAGGCTTTCTATTCCTCTTTTTTTATATGAAGATAAGATGTCAAAGATAGATAAACTAAACTAGGAGATGAACAATAAAGGGTACATAAACTGAAATTGAAGAAACTTGCAGAACTGAACTGAGATATTGAAAACAAAGAAGGGGGGGGGGGGTGGGGGGGGGAATTAAGATGTATACCTAATGCAGAATAAAGCTTGTTGAAATATTGATAAATTCTTGATGAATGTTATTTAAGACTCCACATAGGCTTCTCTTTCACTACATAGAAGGCTCCTTGTGCTCAGCAACTCCTTTTGCCAAAATCTCTTTTTTCATAGCTTCGATCTTAGATCCTTTCAAATGAAGAAAGAAAGCTCTTATGTATGAAACCTTAGATCTTAATTTAGACTTTAGGCCAACTTAGAGATTGAATTTCCTACCAATTTCTTGGGGTTAATCATTATAATATCATAGAATTATGCTCCCGAAATTTCGGGAAAAATGTCGGGGACCATGTTGCACTTGCACATGGTCCGATCAAATTTTCACCAAATTTTTAGGGCCATTGGATATGATTATATTAGAGAGAATCCCAAAGTTACAACTAATTTTGAGATGTTTTGATATGCGAAATCGGGCCTTAAAGGTCAAAATAGGACATAATTAGGGTTTATGATTTAATGATTTATTGGAGGAATAAAATTAAAAGGGGTACACCTAGGGTAAAGGGCTGAATTTAATGATTTGGGGAGTGATGAAATATGAATTTATATTTAATTAAATTAATTAATTAAATGCTTAAAGGTAAATTACAATGCAAGATGAAAACACACTAAGGCGGGTGCTAAACTAAGCGTAGAATTGTACCACCCTAGCAAGGGTGTACAATTTATGATGCTATAGTTGCATATAATTTATACATCATAGTTATGAAAATTGATACTCTATTCAATCCTCTTCAAAAGGTAGCCTCAATCTAAAGGACTGGGTACTAGGTCCTCCACACATTCTATCTAAAACTGACCCCTCCTCATCCTCCCCATCCAGGTGATTATCACCGAATACCCTATATCATGTGCCACAAATTGATCAAGCCAAGTACATCGTAGTCCATCACTAAAAGGATAGGCTAAATAGCTTATGTCATCTAGGTCATCTTGTAAGCAAAACAAGTTACTGTGTCAGTCATTTAAACCTAGCTGTCAAGTGGTCAAACAATCAAACACAGTCAAAATAGATAATTACATCAATTGTCTAAGTCTCAACAGGTAATTCAACTCAAATACCTTGACTTCATCAAGTAATTACATCAATTGTCTAAGTCTCAACAAGTCAATTTGACTCAATTACTCAAACTTTATCCTATTTGAGAAAACACTAACATCAACTATCACACTTTGAATAAAATAGGGGAAATTCAAACAATTGCACTAGACTGTCAAAACAATTGTGCCAAAACTATATTGATCAATTGTGCAATATCAATCAGATGCATTGCAAAATACTGCATTTGCATAGTATCCCCTATATGAACTAGGGTAAGGGTACTTAGTGCCTTACCCTTCTCATCTGCCACTCATCATTCATGCCTAGATCATCCTTTTTCGCCTATTCCTTCACCATTTAATCTCAAAACTTCCATTCTACCATGCCTAATTTTCTTGGAAATTTTTGAGAGATCACTCGAATTTTTTGAAATTTTTTTGCCCAATCACTTGAAGGGGCATACCTAACCAACAACCAAATGCATGTAGGGACATGTACCATGCTTATTTGTTTTTCTTTGAAATGATGTGATAAACCACATTGTCTCAAAGTGGGGCAAATGTAGGCACCTGAATTTGTCCTACCTAATTAAATGAATTTTATATTTATTTAATTATTAATTGTTCAACCATTGATTAAATTCACATTTAATCAATTCATTCCCCTTTTCTGATTATTAATTAAATTAATATTTAATTAACTCACCCTAGCTATGTTCTTCTATTAATTAAAGAAATTATTAAATTTAATTCATTAAACCATGTTCAGATTATTAATTAAATTTTAAAAAACATAATTGTTTAATTAATTCACCTTATCCTAAACCCCCCTTCCCCCACCTCTCTCACACTTGCATTTTCTAGAAAATGCAAGTTGCACACTAACCCTCCCCTTAATAATTTGTGAACCCCCTTTCATTAGCCTAATCAACCCCTAATTGTTTTTACATTCCTAAACCATGAGATTGGGGACGAGTCACTTCTCAACCATTAAGTCTCTTACAAAGCCTTCACCCTTTTACAAGAAAACCCACATGGGCTTTGACTATTCTAACCTCCATTTAACTCTTGTACATTCCCCCAACCCTAAGTTAAGCACAAACCGATCAACTTAGCCATTAGTGCCTTCCTTCATGTATTCTCAATCCTTTAAGGCTTTATCCATTTCCCTCTCAAGTGGTCTCTTGTTGACACTTGTCAGCATGTGATTGCTTGAGGAAGAGCACATGGATTGAGGATCATGGAATCCACAAGCAATCCTAGCCCTTCTTAAGACATTCAATCTTTACCATCCATTAGCCCATTTTTCCTATAAAAAGGAGCTCTCATTTTTATTTTAAGAGTAGGCTGGCTAGCAAGTATATTGAGGTTGTCTTTGAATATCTCAAGGGATTTTGAATTCCATTTCCATAGTAGTACCACTATCTTTATTGTTACTATGGATATTCAACAAGCCCTCACATACTCTCCCACAAACTTCACATAGTCAACCATCTCCCAATATTAATTTTTCATCCTTTTGTTGGTTCTCAAATTGAGAGCAACATTCATAGAAGCAAGATCTTGGAGAGGAGGAGGCCAAGGAAGAGATGTACATTCGATCATGGGAGAAGCATTTTTGTGTTTATGTTGGAGTTGAGAAAATACAACACCATAGGAGCCCAAATGATCTTTGCAAGTTGAAAAACCTGTTACAAGGAGAAGCAAGGAAGCAAATCATAGAAGAAAGAAATACACAGAAAATATGCTCAAAAAGAGAGAGCTCAATATTCACAAAATGTGTAATGTAAAAAACCTTCTTCTTACAAAGAAAAGAAAGAACTCAACCTTTAATAGGTCAAGAAACCCTAAAAAGGAATACCTAGGTTCGCACATAATAATTAATAAAAGAATTAATTAATATGCACCTAAAGTTAGTTTAAGTGTAAAAGAGATAAAGGGAACTTAAATAATTAAATAAATATTGTTTAATTAATCAAGTAAATACCTGAATACTCTAACACCCTGCCTTAAGCTAGACTTAGGGAGAAGCTAAAACCTAGAACAACTACTAAAAGCAGGAAAGATGGGTCTCGACAACAAGGCCTGATCAGGTACCCAAATACAATGAAATCTCTATAAACTTTAGAAATAGAGAAAACCACGTGGGAAAAAACCTCTACTCCAAAAAGAGATGGAAAAGAACACCACTGAAGCATGAAGAACCTGCAAACTCTGTCGAAGAATAATTATTGATCTAAAGAACCTCCACTGAAAGAGAACATGACCAGGTAGAGAAGACTATAATCTATATGAGTACCCTCAAATGACACTACTCGAATCAGAAGGCAAACAAGGCAAACAACTGAAATCGAAAGATACAGATGGCATGAAAACACCAAAGCCTGAAGAGCTAATCAATCAAACCACGGAAGCATTAGAACCAATAGGACAAACCTCCCCATAATATTGAAGAGGGAGAGGGACAAGAACACTGAAAAGAACAGCCAAGAAGAACTGCATGACGAAGAACCAGGAACATCAAAGGTGCTGAGAAAAGTACATGGTATCATGGAAGGAACACTCACTTGACACACATCATGAGGTGAATGTTGTGGAAGGAACACTCACTGGACAAAGGAAGATGGCAAATAATAGGCAAACATCAACCCCCTCATAGCACTTTATAAGTAGTGCATGTACAATAAGGCACAAGATATGCAAGATCCCAAGTAAACAATGCATGATGGTACTTTATCTCAGTGCGTATGCATAAATACAATGCTATAATGATAAGAAGACTATAAATAGAAACGAGAACCAAATTAGAGACATCCTACCTAGAGAAGAGATCCCAGGACCTGAAACAACCAAGATATCCACCAGAGTTATGAAAAGAAAAAAAATTAAATAAAATATGCATGGAGCAGAATTTGGAAATAAAACTCATATGGTTGGAAATTACACAACACACACTTTCCAAAAATGTAAACTTTTTGAAAAACAGAGGTTGGATGCTCATTCTATGGCTCCCAAAGTGCAAAAACAAGACCTCATTTTGACTGGAAAAAAACACAGTCAAATAGAAAAATTGGAAAAAAATACCAACATGACAAGGTACGGTTCAGAACCATCTTTCCGACGCCTATTCGTTTTTGAAAGAACGACTCTGTATGCCCAAGATATGACCAAAAAATCAAACCCCCCTTCAAAACAAGAGGAAGGGGTAGTCTGGTGGCTCTGGTGAGCGGAGGTGGCTAGTGGGTGGCACTTCGGTGGCGGCTGGGTGGAGCTTTAGTGGCCGGGGAGTTGCAGCGGTGGCTAGGCGGCTATTTCCGATGGGGGCTACGGTTTCCGGCAAGTGGAGTCAACGGGCTGTCGGCAGTACGAGGCGGCGAGGCCAACGGGAGCTATTTCTGGCGGGGGCCACAGGGAGACCGATAGCGGTGGGGCTGTAGGGAGGCCGATGGGGATAGAGTTGGGCCAGGCGACAGGGTCACAGGGGGGTTGGTGGCGGTGGGGCTAGGTCTAGCAATGGGGGCCGCAGAGAGGCCGGTGGCAGCGAGGTTGTAGGGAGGCTGACAACGGCGGGGGCTGGAGGCTGGTGTCGGCAGGGGCTGGGCCAGTGGGAGATGGAGGGCCAGAGACTGATGGCGTGGGGCCCGAGGCCTAATAGAGTTGCAGCGACAGGCCTATATGCTGTAAAAAGGCAAAAATATTTTTTTTGAAATTTTTTTTCTTGAACTGTGTGCCAGGGTCGTACGCCCTGGATCTGGAGAAAAATACTCCTAGAGGCTTAGGAACCAAAAAAGGTCAAATTGTATATGACTGTAGGGGTTTTTGGGCCTTTTGAGAATGATGGTGAGGTCCGTTTAGGCCCAAAGTGCTCAAAAAAAAAACCTATCCTTAAGTGCATAAAAAACTTACTAAAACCCCAGATCTGCTTCCAATGCATAAAATCTCAAAACAAGAACAGATAGCTACAAATCTAAAGCTCTGATACCATGTTAGAGTTGATAAAATACAATACCCTAGGAGCCCAAATGATCTCTGCAAGATGAAAAACCTATTACAAGGAGAAGCAAGGAAGCAAATCATAGAAGAAAGAAATACAGAGAAAATATGTTCAAAAAGAGAGAGCTCATTATTCACAAAATGTGTAATGTAAAAAACCTTCTTCTTACAAAGAAAATAAAGAACTCAACCTTTAATAGGTCGAGAAACCCTAAAAAGGAATACCTAGGTTTGCACATAATAATTAATAAAAGAATTAATTATTATGCACCTAAAGTTAGCCTTAGTGTAAAAGAGATAAAGAGAACTTAAATAATTAAACAAATATTGTTTAATTAATCAAGTAAATACCCGAATACTCTAACAGTTTATATGTTTTCTTAAGTTCTCTATGTTTAACATTTTTCTTTCTTGATATATGTTATTGAAATGGTTTGAATTTGTGTTGCTTATGGTTGGGCTTGTTATTCGTATGAATTCATGTTGATTTCTAACATCTCCATTTCCTGAGCATCACTTATGATTTGTGTCCTCTTCCTCTAGAAAGTTGTTATCCACACCCAAATCATCCTCTACCACTACTTTCCACCTCTCTTTAGGCTTGGATTTGGTTATTCTACTAATCAGAGTTTACTTTAGTGGCAAATATTCGCCAATGGCAAATTTTTCACGTCGGCGACCTGAGAAATGGTGAATATTTTGTACTGACTGGGGGTGGCTATGTCGCGAGAACATTATCAATTTCCATCAAATTCACGGCCTGAACGCCATATGTTTTATGTAATTAAATGTTTCTATGCGAGGATTTCACCAATACAATATACGTTGGGCACACGGTAAATTTAATTTTTTCGCCTACACTCTCTGAGGTTGCCTTAATAGATGACCATAATTCGCCTGTAGGCATGTGAAGATTTGTCCACTAGGAGGATCCAATTCGCCCGACATTTTGCTGACGCGTGTCTCCATTCACCCCAAGTTTCACCAACTATATTGTATTTGCCAATTATTTGGACCACCCATAATCGCCTCGAAAATTACATAAGTCGTGTTATAGTTACACGGGATTCATCAAATATTTGTATACCATATAAAATTCCCATGGAATTCACCATATAAGGATTGGTATAAATACATGCAAAGATCAGATCTATCTCTACACAATCTGGTGGGTTCTAGGCTCTGAATTCTGATCAATAGCGAAGTTTTAGATTAAAGAAATTCATTGTTGTTGACTGCATTTGCGACTGCTAGTGACCTAAAGGTGAGCGATCATATTTTTGAAGTGTTATAATGTTAATCTAAATTTATCTATATTTTTTTTGCACTGTTGAGTTCATTTTTATTTATTGGCGACTTGTCAGTGTCAAGTGGTTAGTTGGGACATTCAGACCTTAGACATCTAGATTGTAGGTCGTAGGGCCAATGAAACATATATTATACTTTATAATCTATTATTGCTTCTTCAACAAACTAATATTTTTTTGGCAGCCTTTATTTCGTTGGAGATGTCGAACAAGAAGAAGGGTAGGAAACTTGAATGTGGGGAAGGCCATGAGAGGCCAACAAAAAGTAGAATGTTGTCTTCGTACTCTGGCTTTGGAAAAGAGTGGTGAAAATTAGGAAGGTACATCATCACAAGTACAAGTACAAAATTTTCAATCTACACTCCATGTTGAAGATGGTGGCGAACCTGATATCTCAGATCAGGATGATCTTGAAGAAGATTATCTAGTAGATGCCCAAGTTAGCTGGAATGATATAATCGACTTGGGTGATAATGCCATTGATGATAATGCACGAAAGGGGAAAAGAAAAGGCAGATCAAAAAAGAATGAACCACAATCAAAAAAGGATCAGGAGTGGGATATGTCGGTGAAAAATTTTCAAATTAATTGGGCATCAAAGTATCCTGATAACTCAATGATGAACGGATAGTACCAAACCGGTACTGAGAGGGGGGGGTTGAATCAGTACAGACAAAAACACAATATTAAACTGGTTTGCCAATAGACACAGTGCTTTGGCAGACAAATAGTAACACCGGTCTTAAACAGAGTACAACCGGCAAAACCCAGAGTAACTGAGACAAGCTTAAACTAGTTGACACTTATCTTCTCATACAATCTAATGCTTCATTTCCCTTTCACCCTAGTGCATGAATAGGTAATCTATTAGCAAAAGATATATAAATAGCTAGATCAACATGATTTACCTTCAGACACAAATTACTCAAATCATCACATAAATATCAGCACACATGACACATATTTTTCACATGGAAACCCAACTAGGAAAAACCACGGTGGGGATGAATACCCACAAGCTATTTTTGAACTCTTCAGAAGTCTTCTCTGTTAGGAGCCTTGCCCGGTTAAAGACTGATACAATAGGTTATGTTAGGAACCGATCCTCCTAGGGATCACCCGGTTAAGGGATGGCTAGAATACCCAGTTAATGGTTAAACCCTGTTAAAGGTTACCTTGTTAGAGGATTTCAAGAACTCAATGGTTTTGAGTCACCCTGTTAAAGGATTTATAGTAAGCCAGTTAAAGCTACCCTGTTAAGGGATTTCTCAACTGTTGAAGTGGTTAGAGATCAACAGGTATTACAATGATCTTGTAGCAGCACTCAATGCCAATGCAGATCCACTTTAGCTCCTCTTCACCTTCTGCACTTACACTCTATAGGTATCACTTCTCTCTTCTGGTCTAGCAAGAATCATGTATCTCTTCTCTTGGATACACACACACAACTTTTGCCAACAACCTCAGAAAGAAACACAACATTGACCTTATAGGAAACAGATAGGTCGGTAGCTTAAACCCTAAACCCTAAACCTGTTAGGTTAAGCAATTCAAATGGTTCAATCCTAATCATTGAGCACATTGCATTAAATGCAACAGTCTTGAACCAATCTCAAGACGTTCTCCATTGTTCGTTTTCCACCGATTTCATGGCAGCTGATAACCCATCACACGTTATCACCGTTTATAGACTTCGCACATTCCCGAGGTAGATAGGGATAATCTCCTTCATGCAAGATCCTTCACACGCACAAGACTAGCGTGGCAATACGACCTATTCTTCCTTACAATGCTAACTCATCACACAAAGTCACTGATTGAGTCACACAGGCTTGAGACACTTCAATTGGAAACCTTGAAGTTGAGACTACCAACTAGTAGTCATACAAAGCTTCCATGTGCCGGTTTCCATAACCACATGTTGGTTCACCTTAAACAAACACACCGCTTCACTTTGGCACAATTGCCGATTCATAGTGTTATACCGGTTCTCACATATACCAGTTCTTGGTAACATACTGGTTCTCACATATGTCGGTTCTCTCCTCTTTAGCATATTGACATCAATGACAACATACAATGTCATCATGTCCTTATGCCGGTTCACATAATGCCAACATATCCATTCATTGAACCAATGGAGAATCCAATTGAAGGTGAGCCTCCAATAGAATGTAGGTGTAAGATTTGCACTTGGAAACATAACAAGGAAATTAGGTTGTAGCTAAAATTTGACACCATAGAAAAGCATATGGGTAAAGTTTATGAAAAATAAATGATAGACGGGGTTGAAAAATTAGTGATAAGATGGAAAACAAAGGAGGAATGTAAGCATGTGAGGAATGCCGAAGAGTATTATTTTCATGAAAAAATATAGACGAAGCCTGCTGAAGTTAAAGGTTCTATTCAAGCTAGTTTTGGAAAAGCAATGCAAATAGAACAACTGGGAAAAGTTGTTCAGTTAAGCGTTGTTTTTTATATTTTCAGAAAAGGGCATGCTATGATAGATTTCCCATCAATTAGTGGTTTATTACACTTTTTGAAAGTTCCTAACTATCATAATAGACACTGGTCAGTAAATAGTGGATGGGAATGGGCAAGTTGTCTTGCTAAGGTTGAAAAAGAAGATGTAAAGGAAAAAATAAGAGTCAAAATTTATTGCATTTTCTTTAGACGAAGTTATGACAGTACACAATACTTCATGGGTATGCATGCATTTTTATACTATAGAGAATCATACCCACAAACCTCATCTACTATCTATTGCTAAAATGAAGGAGAGTGCAACAACTAAAAATTTACTTCAACTAGTAAAGAGAAGTTTAATTGAATATGGAGGTATGGATGACATGATAGTTGCCAAAAAATTGGTTTGTGTTGGAGCAAATGGAGCTTCAATAATGCAAGGTCACAGGAACAGTCTTTGTACAAAGATTGAAACTTCATTTGCATCGTACATTACTGCAATTCACTACATGGCTCACAAAATGAATCTAGCTTTTGGAATTGTGAGCAAGTTTGTTTTGGTAAAAAAATTTGAAATTTTAATCAGAGAGCTCTACTCACACTTTTGTTGAAGTCCCAAGTGATTTATGGAATTTCAACACTTTTCTAATGGAATAACTAATGTGAACAAGCTTCTCAAGGATAATGATACTAGATGGATCTCTTTGGATGGTCGAGTGCATCGAGTTTTTTCAGAATATCCATCCTTGATTGGACTATTTCACACAACTCGCGATGAATCAGATCAACTGAAATTTTTTGAACTTCTTCGGAGGTTAAGTAATCTAGAGACACTCTTAACTTTAGTAGCTCTTTTTCCCATGCTAGAGGAAATGAGGAATATTATGAAGGCTACCCAAAAAAGAGCTTTGTATATTGCAGAATATGCTACGCTGCATAAGATGACATGCATGACCCTCAACAATCTCTATCGAAATCAACCAACACTATCTGATGAAAAATTTGTTAAGTGGTGAACACTCACAGATTTAAACAATCCTGATAACTTTTTACAAATCGGTGCAGACAGGGAGGTATGTGCCAATGTATGGGGAGTTGAGATACCAATGCACTTCTATGCCATGGCCAACATCGAGGAACCAGGAAAGTACCCTAGGAAGCAACTGGCAAGAGTTACAAGGGAAGATTTCAACAAGATTGTTGAGACTGTAACTACATCTGTGAAGAAAATTGTGTATGATCTTTCCTTACAAGTTAGAAGCAGATTCCCTCCTGCCAACCTACTTGAAGCCATTTCTATCACGTTTCCTCATTATTGGAGCCTTAACAGTGCAGCTGATTTTTGAAGTGAGCTACTGACTTTGATAAAACAATTTTGCATATCCAAAGAATTGAATGGAGTAACTATAAATGGAATATTAGGTGAAACTCATCTTTGAGAGAAATCATCTCATTTTGCATACACTATGAGAGAACAATATGGCAAAATGGAGAACCCCCACGAAGAGGGATCAGTAACAAGGCTTTGGAAATATATAGCTGAGAACACAGTGTTGTGTGATTCAATGCCAGAATATTTGAAGCTTGCTGATTTATGTCTTACCATGATACTGGGTTCAGTGGAAGATGAGAGAGTTTTTAGTGCTTGGGGGTTCCTAAAATGAAAGCTAAGAAACAAACTAGACAAAAATTTGGAAAATTTCTAGAGGCTCTATACATCTAGGTATGATGTCCACACTTTTCCTTACACTAGGGCACTGCAAATCTGGAGGTCCAAATGTGAAAGAAGAGGTTTGGGCAACACTTCAAAACAAAGTGCCAGTGGGACTATAGACTTGTGTACTGGACCTACTCGTAGTATTGAGATGCAGTTCAACGAAGGTATGTAGACTTAGAGTGAAGAAACCACAAACAAGAATTAAGAAAGCTCTGAATTTGATGAGGATGAATGGCAACTGTGAGAGATTGGTATTTATTAATCTTATTATTGTATCTCATCATTCATATTACAAAAGCATATTACTTTTTGCAATTAGAATTTAATATTGATTTGTAATTGTATTTTTCAACTTTCTATTTCCAAATTTAAAATAGCATAATAAAAGACCATAATGTGTTTATTGATATAGATATGTTTATTGTTTATTTAGACATGTTTAAGAACTTAGATTTTCATTAATTCTTTCAAAACATAGCCAAATGATACAATTCATTCAATAGTAATACACCAATCTGTGTGATTCTCCATGCAAATTGCAAAAGTGAATACAAAGTTTCAGAACCCTTTGCAAATGACCCCGAATTCCCTTTTATAGAAACAAGAGAGCAACAACAACTCCTATGTGATTCTCCAATGTCCATGCAAAAGTGAATACAAAGTTTCAGAACCCTTTGCAAATGACCCTGAATTCCCTTTTATAGAAACAAGGGAGCAACAACAGCTTCAGGTCGAATTGCAAGTTTGCAACATGTGAAGACTCAACATCATAATCACATACTTAACATAGATTTACATGGCCATCATAGACCGTATTAGAAATTTAACATCTGGTACATGTCTAATGTCTCCTGTTAAAAAAATAGAGTTCAAAATTAAATATTAATTCACGCCATGACAAATTAAATATAGATAATAGCAGTACCTAAAACCTAGTAATCAGAAATAGAGAAATGCATAAATGTTAAAGCAAGGGAGAATTTGAGAATACAAAATTATTGGCTGAAGTTTTTCACTGTGCATCATAGAGTCATAGGCTAGATTAGAAAATTAGCAATAGCGAGTGCTATTTTTTTCCTATTCACAAAACAGAGTTATTTCGAGCGATGCCAAATTCCAAACATAAAAAACATAAAACCTTGAAATTAAGAGTAAAAGAAGAAAATTGTGCAATACATACTATGATTCTTAAGATTTTTGTGTCAGTTTTTGTAGGGTGCTCCACTCATCATCTGATGGAAGGTTAATATTCTGTAAACTATGGAAAGTCAACTGCAACTTCATCAACATTCCATATTTAGAAGATTGACTTGACATCACTGTTTCATCCAATACCGAATTTAGAGTTGTAAATGGTTGGATGAATTCCAGAAAGCTTTGGGGAGTTGTGTCCTTAGGAAGCAAGTCTAAATCAGACTTCATTTTTATCTCCATGCTTTTTTTGTAAGCTTCTTTTCCAATTAATTTATTTGATGGATCAATGGTCTTAGGCAAATCAAGTTTAATCAAATTATTTTTCTTTTCTTGCAACTTCAATATCTTTTTTCCACATTTTTCCATAACTTCTGATGTTTCCCTTAGTTTCTGGCATTTTTGAATGATAGATGATGTCTTAACTGTGGCATCAATGTGGCTCTTAATTCCCTTGGATGCCAAGTAGCTGTCGCTAGTACTGTAGACTACTTGCAGAATATTTTTTGTCATATCCTCTTTTGAATAAACATTTATGCTCTTCTCAAAGTGCCCTTTGATTTTCATATAAATTACTCTCAAACTTTCATCAATTCAAATCATTCACACAACTTGTCACTCCTCTGCATTATTTGCTGCCAAATGTTTTCTTGTATATACTTCATTGTATTTTTCATATTATCTTTCAATCTATCCTCCAAAGTTTTTATTTTATCATTTGCATTGTGCAGGTCTTCTTTCATTTGTGCACATTTTTTTCTTTCTTCCTCTACTTCCTCTTGCAAATGTTTTTCTTTTTCCTTCCCACGATCCAATAGGTCCTATATTTTTCTTATTTCGGCAGCAGCAGACTCATAACATTTGTATAATTTTTGAAAAATGGTTCTTTCCTCATCAAATTTTTAACTGCTTTTAGCCATTTTTTCTGTCAGGTCCTTTAATTCTGCATCCATCTTCTCCCACTTTGCAATTTCTACTGCAGAGCCCAAATTTTTTATCCTTTTCTATAAATCATTGCACTTGTTATCTGCTACTTTCCTCCTTGATTTTTTTGTTTTTTAGATCTGCCTGTAACTTTTCTATTTGTTTCTCCAATTTATTTTTTTCTCTCTCCACCTTTAGCAGTGAAGTGTAGACCACTTCGTTAGTCCTTTTTGACACATTAATTTTGTCCACATTATGTACTTCAAAAAATCCATTTGGAGGGTGCTAACTTGAAATTCAGAGGGATCTATCTAACTGCGTGGTGGATTTTTATCTTTAGTTGGGGTCGGAGGAATAGCAACCATGAACTCCATCATATCTTTATGTGGTTCATATGTTGGGAATACCCCGTTCCTTGCAGGTTGTTTGACTAAAACTTCAGTCAGGGCAACCCTATGAAATGCTTTCTTTTTTTCTTTATTTGCTTTTGTTGTGTGTTCATATTTTGCACAGTAATCATGAAATTGAAAATATGGGCTTGATGAAGCAATTGAATGTTTGAAAGGTGACATAGGAATAACAAAGGCTCCAGTTCCACTTATGCGTGTGGTTTTAACTAATGCTTGACTAGGATTGCCAAAAGCAATTCCTGATCCTGTCCCATTCCCACTGACACTTTCATGTGTAGTTTTCATAATCTTTTAAGGTGTGTGATCTGAAGCTACAAATGATTGTTTTGTAGTGTCTGTGGCACTTGATATAGGATTATAAATAGTATGAGTATCTACCACTAGTGGCCTCTTGCGAGAGATATTTTGTTGTAGCCCTTGTCCAGCACCAAGACACCTAGTATCAGTAGTAGTACCCATGCCAACCCCACCAATCACAATGACACTTGACTGAACAATAATGGGAATACTATCCCCAGATTCCCCACATGTGGTAGTGGCACTTAATTCACCACCAATGGGAATACCATGATGTGGTGGTGGTTATGGATTAAAACCTGAAACAAATGTAGGTAGACCCTGAGGGTAATGAGTAGTACCTATCCGTGATGAATCTGAAGAATCAAGTCCAATGATTGGTTTAACAAGAGATTTTTATTTTTAATCTGATGGAAGTTGTACCTGAAGTGGATACAAAATGCCCTCTCCTCTGGGACCTAGACCGCCACCTTCAAAACCCATTTTTTTCCACAATGCTTGCCCCTTTGCTATATTTTTCTTTCATGGACTCATTGACTCCACCTAGTATTTTAGGGACTATAGTAGTTGTTGGAGTGGGCTCAACCTCATACTCATCATCATCTTCACTCCTATCATATGTTATTGTGGGATGCTCCATATTCCACAATTTGTTAAACTCTTCATCCTCGTTGATGGTCTCAAATTCTGCACTGGTCTTTGGTTCACTGAGATTCTTCCTCATAGTCCAAAAATCATTTATTTTGGTTTGAGTCAAAAAAATATCTTTACATTCTTGCATAATTGATTTGGGAATAGATTTGTTAGATGGATTAGCAGATTTTTGGTAGAAAGTGTAGGACCTCCTATTTTGGATGCCCTGGCCCTCCTCTGTTGTCCTCTGTGTGTGCAATTGCATAATTTGTGATGAAATTTCTTTTGTTGAAATGTTATTATCAGCTGCAATTTTCTCCATCTCTTTTTTTACCTCATCCCAGGAGTCCATGTTTCTTAGCTTTTCTAGCAATGGTTTACTTTCATGTTGACATAACGCTGAAGAGTTCCCATTTTTCTTAAGCCTTTCTTGAACTACACCGATTGGATCATACTGCCAGAGACCCTCATCACCAAAGTTAAAGACTATCAAAAAATCATGTGCCACATTGAATGCTTTTCTCTCAAATGTGAACCCTCCACATGAGAAAGGCAAGGAAGGAAATATGCTCTTCTTTTGTTGACCATGGAAGTGCCTATCTGTGCTCTCCAATTTCCATACATATTCCAATGCAAACACCCTCTCTATCACATGTATTGGAAGTCTGTATGGTTTTACTGTTGATCCATAAAACCTTAACATAGTGAATTCTTCCATGAAGAACCACTCAGCCAATTCTATTTGACTTTCGAGTTGAATGCAATCTCTACAAGACATAGGCAACCTAGGCATTGGAGTGCTTGTAATTTCATTATACATTGGTGCCAAAAAGAAGTCTACAAAATGGTTGTAGTTCTTTCTATTATCATGCATCCTTATCTTTGGTGTACATTCATATATTGAACACTTTATTTGTAATACCCTAAAAGTGGTCATCTAAACCATGGGCCCCTAATCTTGACAACATCACCAAGGTCCTAACCAAAGGCAATTAAATCAACCTTGAGAACATTGTTAATTCTTTAATCATCAAATATCACATGGCAAATCAATTACTCAATATTAATTAAATATTTATTTAATTAATTGAATCATTTCCCATAATATCATTTTGATCAATTATCCTATTTTAATTTATTAAATATCCTTGCATATTTAATTAATTAATAAATTTGCCATTTAATCATGAAAAAGGAATTAATTTATTACAAAAGAGGAATTAATCACAAACAAAGAGTTGAATTAAAAATTAAATAAAATAATTGAATTTAGAGAGAAATCAAACTTGAGATATTATTTCTTTTTCTAAATTTAGAACTTGAAATCAGAAAGGCAATTAAATTGAATTATTCAATTATTCTCTAAAATTGGAACTCAAAGCTTTTCAGAAAAAGAAGTTCAGTTGCATTGAAAAGACTCTTTTCTTGAATAAATAAAAGAATTATCTATTTTTATCACAAATGCATGGAATTAATTTATTATTATTTCTAATGCAACTTGGACTTCTAATTTGAATGCATTTCAATTAAACTATAATTGGAATCTATCTCAAGGTTAACTAAACCCGATTTCTCAATTATTTTCAATTAATCCTAAATTGAGCTTTTCTCTTTTATGATTCTCTATAAATTCAGTCTTCATCTCTCATTCCAATTTACTCTAGAGATTTTTGAGAACACGCTTGGATATTATTATCATGCTAATTTCGCTCTGGAGTCATTGAAGATTATTGTGCTTTTTAGATTATTTGCATCTATTTTACTCACTCATCATTGCTTGCATCCATTATTGCTTGAATTGATTATTTGCTTGAATTATTCATCCATCTTGCATCCATATAGTTAAATATCATATAGATTAAATCCTTCGTCTTGGTGTAGTCTAGTCACTAGTATTGCTTATAACAATCTGAGAGCAATCTTATACTCGCATCTTTTAGAAGGCAATTAGTCGCTTTGTTATGGTTTTTTTTTACTTATTGATTATTGATTACTAACCATGCATATAATGACTTAATTGAAGTGTTGTGCTTGCAGCTTACAGACCACTTTTTCACACACACATGTCTGGTGCCCACCGTGGGGTAGAAGACTACATTTTTCGGCCTCCAAGACTGACTGCTTGTTTTTTTTGTTATTTTCTAGATTTTAGATTTTCGATTTTTCATTCGTACATCTTGTACGACAATTCCCACAGGCTGAAACGACAAACTGCAGGTGTCGTATGAACTGGAATCCTATCTTGTATGAGTTGGGATCTTGTATCGTACGAGTTTTCATACTGTCGTACGACTCTGTATTTTTTGGTAAAAAATAAAAAAAAAAAGAGGCAAATTTTCATCATTTTTTGATTATTCCGATGACTGACCCTAACTGTTTATCTGTCTATCTCAGAATTTTTCATAGCCTAATCATTTTTTGCAGAATGCTTGTCAAATAATATGCTTGTCACACAAAGACAATATGATTACTGATTCATTGTCTTTGCAGGTTGCCTAAAGAGAATCGACTAAACATTGTGTATTCTTTAAATTCATTTTTTAGGAACCTAACTAGCTATCTGTTTAAAGAACAAATCTATCTTTTGTGTTTTTAGAAGATTCTGAGAGGTAGGAAAGTATGCTCTTGTCTTTTTCTAGACAATTAGAAATCCAGACCCTTGAGGCTTTTTCTTTGTTTGAGATTTGTACATCTTTAGCAGGCCTGCCCTCCTGAGGGGTTGAAAAACTCTTAAAGCCATTACGGCCGGTGTGAGGGGAACGACCTAAGTGGGAATGGCTAAACACCAAGTACTCCAACCCACTATAAAATAAACGTGATTTGATGAAAATCAAGTCAATGGTAGTGCTCAGGAATAGCTCTCCTTCGTACCTTTGGGTATATTAAACCTTGGTTTTCAAGTCTAGGAGACCTCTTAATTGAGTTTATACTTCGACGCACCGAACAGATCCCTAACTAAATCCAATTCAAAATTAGAAGCTACCCGGTTCACCTCCGAAAGGGACATAATCTTTGTGCAAGAGAGATAGTAACTCTCCCAAGATACTTGTCATTTCGTGCCCCCATTAGCATTTGGAGTCGGATAATACGATGTTGAGAATCCATTGTGAGAGACTCAGCGACCGTATTCTGATTAGCTATTGGGTGTGTACCTAAGTCTACAAGCAAAGTTTTTCTTTCCTCACCAAATTCCTTAGGGTTTGCATGCTGTGATTTGAGTCACTATACATGCTACTTGTTTTTTGTGTTTTCATCCCTGAAACAAAAAATGAAATACCAGAAATTGGAGAAGACAAGAAACAACTCAGTGATTTGAAACTTTGTCTGTGTCAAAAACTTGTCCGTCCTAAGTCAAAACTCTGTCCGTGTCAAAAACTAGTCTATCCTGGTAAAAAATCAGTCCATTTCAAAATTGGTCATACGTAGTGGTCATACTCAGCAATCCAAAAACTCATAATTTTAAGTCTCTACCCTATGAACAGTCGTACGATTCTGATAATTTATCATGCTATATCTGATCCCGTGTCATACGAGTCTTCTGATTTGTCATCCTAGATCTGATCCTGTGTCGTACGAGTCATTTTAATTTGTCATCTGGTTCTGTATCTTGTGTCGTACAGAATAGAATTTCTCTAATTCTTTTGTCATCCTACACATACCCATCTATCGTACGGTACGAGACAACAACTCATACGAATCAGAACTTTTGTCGTCCTATAACTGCTAAATTGTCGTCTGGTTCAGAAAATCTTGTCGTACGAGTCTCTGGTTTTGTCAGAACAGAACAGTCAAACTTGCCTAAAAATAGCTTACAACGAACATAATACTGGTTATCAATTTTCCTAAGCATAAATAGATCAAGATAGTGTACCTTTGCCATTTGCATTGCACGATTTGGTTGATCAACTTTCAGCTAGTTCAATTAACTACCTATCAAATTTTAGTCACTTAGATAATGTCTTATACATGATAGATTGTTCCTGAAACTAGACTGAATCTTACACTACGCTTAGAATCAACTTAGATAAACATCTTATATAGGATAGATCGTTCCTGAAACCAGACTGAATCTCAGTTGTTTCTTCCAAACAATACATTAACCAAAACAACTAGCTCTGAAATTGATCTTGACCTCTACATCACAAACAACTTTAGGATAGCTTTAGGTCACACTAATCCATAAAAATGCCTACACAAACTAGGAGTTCTCATAAGAAAGAAGACAAAGGCAAAGGAATACCCTTTTCATACATCGATAATCCATTTTATGTAAAGGATCCACTTACTGACATACCGTCGTCATCAGGCGAACCAATTTTTGATGAGCCTAAATCTCTCACTATATATGAGACAGAACACAATGACGAAAACAAGGATGATAATAACATTCCTGAAAATGATAAAGATTCCTCATCATCGAGTGAGGCTGATGAAGACACTGAACCTCTAGAAAAAGAAATCCTTGACTATCAAAAGGACAAAGACTTTAGAAAAATGATGAAAGCTATCATGACCCAAGAAAAGGAAGTCTATTTCTTAGAACTAGCATAACAAGGTGCCAAACTTCCTACTGGATATGATGTCCAGATACTCATTACTAAAAAGGAAGACTCACCTATACTCATGGTACACAAACAATTACTAGCCTTACAGATGGAAGTCACAAAACTGAAGAATAAGGACAAGTCCCCAAAACAATATTCTCTGGAAACAATATGTCCCTTTCCATTTGACAAAAATCTATACATGCCTCCATTTCCTTCACGAGTGGAGATCCCAAAATTTGACAAATATGATGGTACCTCAGATCCTCAAGATCATGTTAGGGAATTTTGTGTTTCCTGTATGGAGTTCATGCACGATCAAACGTACCTCATGCACCTCTTCCCAAGGAGTTTAGGGGGTCAAGCAATGGAATGGTTCTCAAGTCTACCCAAAGGAATAAAAATGTTTGTAGAACTAATCCAACTATTCTTACAACAATATTCATACAACATGCGACATCCTGTAAGTATGATCAAGCTTTGCAATACTAAACAAAAAATAGGAGAGCCTCTTCTTACTTTTCTCCAACGCTGGAGAAAGATGTTTTCTAGGTATTCTCGACCTATCCTAGACTCTGAGAAAATGGATATATTTGTCAATAACTTGGTCCCCAAACTGAAATATAGTATACAAATGCAAGTACACCCATCATTTAGCAAAATGGTAGATAATGCCATTCAAATGGAAGATGTGCTCATAAAGAAGGGGGATATCATACCTTGGAAAGAAACACAACCAGGATCTAGCTCTAAAGAGAAGAACAAGTATTGGATGTTTGGCAAAGACAATAACAAGAATGTTGTTAATGATGGAGTAGCAGACATTGTTAAAACCAACTCAAAGCCCACAATTTTCAACTTGGCTAGTGGTACACAAGCACTTAAAGCTGCTGAGGCTGCAATAGAAAATCCACCAAAGAAAACAAAAGAATGGTTCAAAGAAAAGCCTTGGCTTTCCAAACCTAAGTGTGATTTTACTCCTCTCAAAGAATCATATGTGTAGACATCTAAAAATGGTCAACGCTTGTGGAGTCATACTTTAACATTTGTGCATTGCCTTATTTTAGGGTTTTTGTGTCGCATTAACATTTCTTCTATGTCGCGCACTTGGTCTTTATCATTTGCGAGCATCGAGTCCTTCTTCTGCATTCTTCATTTCTCTCGCTTTCGAATTTGGTCTTGTCAATAACAATCTTCAGTCATGATTTTGGTTGATCTTATCCTGTCGCATCAATGTACATGTTCATTTGTCATCATTTTGGACATCATCAATCCTAATCGATGATGGAATTAGGGTTTTGTCCTCTTATCAATTTTATCATCTTGCGATCGATTTGTCATCGATCGTTGTCATTTTCAATCTTGTCATCTTGCGATCGATTTGTCATCGATCGTGGTCATTTTCAATCTTGTCATTTTGCAATCAATTTGTCATCGATCCTTGTCATTTTCAATCTTGTCATTTTGCGATCGATTTGACATCGATCGTCATCCTTCTCAATCATGTCAATTTGGATCAATTAGTCATTGTTCCTCGTCAATTGGTGCATTTATCAATCAAATCATTTATCAGCATTGGTCCTTTTTTAGTTGTGATCAAATCAAATCGGCATCAATTATCTTTTGTCAAGACCTAATTGTCATCCTTGCATTTCTAATTCATCTTCTAAGGTTTTATGATTTATTCATTTAATCTTGTTTGTCATTTCTCCCTCTAGGTTAAATAATTTATTTATTTATCCTAAGTCTTCTTGTCACAATTAAATATTTATTTAATTGGCTAATTAATTCCCCCTCTTCTTGTGAATTAATTAATGAATGAAAAATTGTTAATTAATTCACCTAATTTTCTAAATTCATCAATTTCTAATTTCCTAATTTCCAATTCATTAATTTCCACCTAATTTTCTAATTTGTCAAATTCAATTTCCACCTAATTAATTTCTCTCTAGTCTCTCCCTATTTTTGTGCTTCGGTGGAAGCATGACTTTCTCATGCGTCATACTTTTGGCATAGCAAGATGTCATAAGCTTCTAGTCCTCTAGCCTTTGCATTGGCAAAATGTCATAATTCATGACATAGAAGGTGTCATAACCTTCTTCTTTCCACTCAATTGTGCCATTTTTGAAATCAATTGCCTCTAATATCAATGTCATGCTAATCTTGTCTTTTCTCCGATTTATCTATAAATTGGATGAATTTCTTCAATCAAAAGGTCGAATCAATCACACTTCTAGTACCCTTATGCTTTCGTCTTGTCTTGTCAATTTTGCTTTCATATTATACTTATGCACTTGAAGGTGAGATACACAAAACAAAGTAATTTGAAGGAGAAAGAAGGACAATAGAGATTTCTGGAGGAGATATTCACATTTGTGATGGTTTGCATTTGAATTGAATGTCTTGTTTTTTATGCATCTCTATTGAATGTAATTAGGATTTGTCACTGCATTTTAGTTTTCGTGATTGAGCTAGTCTAATTTGTTACTTGCTTAGATGAATTGGAAATTAGGAAATTAGAAATTGATGAAAATTAGGTAAATTAATTAATAATTTTTCATTCATTAATTAATTCACAAAAAGAGGAAAGAATTAATTAGCTAATTAAATAAATATTTAATTGTGACAAGAAGACTTAGGATAAATAAATAAATTATTTAACCTAGAGGGAAAAATGACAAACAAGATTAAATGAATAAATCATAAAACCTTAGAAGATGAATTAGAAATGCAAGGTCGACAATTAGGTCTTGACAAAAGATAATTGATATATGGTTGATTATGATCATGATTCTGACTTGATAAATGATTTGATTGATAAATGATTGAGATTGATAAAGGGATCAAATTGATAGGTGCCAATTGACGAGGAACAATGACTAATTGATCCAAATTGACATGATTGAAAAAGGACAACGATCGATGACAAATTGATCGCAAAATTGACGAGATTGACAAGAGGACAAGGATTGATGACGAATCGATCGCAAAATGACAAGATTGAAAAGGACAACAATTGATGACAAATCGATCGCAAAATGATAAGATTGAAAAGAACAACGATCGATGACAAATCGATCGCAAAATGACAAGATTGACAAGGACAAGGATTGATGGACGAATCAATTGCAAGATGACGAGATTGACAAGGATCGATCATGACTGAAGATTTGTTATCGACAAGACCTAATTCGAAAGCGATAAAAATGAGGAATGCAGAAGAAGGAATCGATGCTTGCAAATGATAAAGACCAAGTGCGCAACATAGAAGGAATGTTAATGTGATGCAAAAACCCTAAAATAAGGCAATGCGCAAATGTTAATGTATGACTCCGCAAGCGTTGACCATTTTTAGATGTCTACATTTTGCCCCTCTTTGAGACAATGTGATTTCAAGCGTTGTTTCAAAGAACAATAATGAAAATGCCCTAGACAATGACAATGACATATGCATGCCCCCTCGAAGAATTGGCTGGAAACATCTAGAAAAGAGGCCAATTGATCGATAAGAATGATAGAAAATGATAGGTTCGAACAGATCAAGAATTGAAGGTCGGATGCATGGATGAAAAGCAATGGAAGGTGTAAAAGACCGTGACTAGCATAAGATGGAGAGGGTGCACGTCCATCTATGCACTGACAAAGATCTATAAATGAGACAAGGAGAAGGAAAAGAGCTCATTTGCACTAGCCAAAGTGGAGGATTTGTTGCTCTGGAAAAGGACCCTTGCATAGAGATGGTGAACATTCCAATGGTAGATCACCTTGGGGAACGTGTACGCACCTACAGACGACTGAATGATGTGGGAGCAAGTGTATGTATCTCAAAAACCCATATTGTCAATTTCATGAATTTTACTTGCTTACGGGACATTGTGGGGCCCACAGGGAATAGAGAAAGGGACTTCTGTGCCTATGTGGGTGCATCTTGTGCTTGTGTAGGATGTTATGTGCCTATGTAGAGTACACATGCGTAGCTTGATGCTGCACAGGCGCAGGACAGGGTACACAGGTGCAGTTGTGCTCTTGGGACCCTAATTTGACCGAAAACAGGACGCGGATGATCTCGAAAAGGGGGATAAGGGTAGGATAGGTCAAAATAGATTAGAAACACCCTGATTTGTGGATGAAACAAGGAAATGCAGCCCATAGGAGGAAACCCTAAAACTGACAAAGTGTGCCCCAATTGTGATGCAGAGTCGACAGTATTATACTTATGCACTTGAAGGTGAGATCCACAAAACAAAGCAATTTGAAGGAGAAAGAAGGACAATGGAGCCACATGAAGGAGACATCTACATTTGGTTTTCTTAGATTCCATTATAAATGTCTTGTTTTCATGTTTTCATTGAATGTTTTTAGGATTGTTATCACTGCAATCTGGTTTTGTGATTGAGCTAGTCTAATTTGTCTATTGCTTTGATGATTTCCACATTTCCTATCTAAATTAATTGGTGAAACCGACATGAACATGCTTGGATCTAATTTTTTTTTTTTTTGAATGTTTTGTGAAGTTGCAGATTTTTTTGTGGAGAAATTGCAGATTTTTCTTCAAAAAAAAAAAATAGTCATAATCAATTGATCACGTAAGAAATTTCATGCAGGATTAAAATAAACAATTTCTGGGTATATTAGATCATGTTTTTACCTTTCCAGATCATCTTACGGTTTGTGATTTGGATAAATATTGAGGAATTTGTGACATTTTTAATTATGCTACTGTAAATGGTCAAAATTTTCAAAAACAAAATCATGCAACCTTCATCTAGATTAATTTAGCTTGGCAAATTAATCATGCATTCATGCAAATTTTATCTAGATTAATCTAGGGTGGTAAATTTGATAAATTTCACATAGATTAATCTAAGAGGACAAAGAATCACAACTTTTATGGATTAATTTTGATGGTGATTCATTTCTCTTGATTCTCTAACATTGTTGGTAGCTTTGTGGCGAAACGCTTGACAAAGAATTATTTCACAAACTACTAATGAATTTGTTGCAGGATGCAGTCAAAGATTCATGTTCAAAACTATGTGTTTGTGATTTCTAGAGTAGTTGCACATTTCATTTCTTAAAGGTTAATGAACACCATGCATGCTTTGTCTGTTTTTAATTTGATTGCATGTTTTAACCTTTAGAACTGGGCCTACCTCCCGATTTGCCTGGCACTTCGCACAAGCATTGGTGAGAGGGAACGACCCAAAGTGGTGATGGGCTAAAGCCAAGCTCTTCCGAACCACTCTAAATAACTGTGGATGCAACGAAAGTTGTAGACAACGAGTGCTGGAATGGTATTGCGATGATTTATTCGTCGGATCAATACCCACCCGAATGGATGCCCTTATTAGAATCTCTTGTGTAGATGCCAAAATCCTTCTATTTGTTGGCTCAGGTGTTGTGATACGCTCATGCCAAAGACACCTCTCATGTACTCCTCAATTAGAGATAGCAAGTTCTTGGGAAGTGATGCCCCTTGAACTCGAAGCTTGGTATGCCCGAGAAGTGAGTGCACTGTAAGGGGGAGCCAATGCTACCAAGCGTCTAGCTATCCGGCTGAGTGTTGTATTTTACGGTTAGAGGATTCAATAGATATTGCCCTTGCCAGCCATAGGATTTGTTGTGAATGAGCATGATTGTCTTGAGTCAAAGTCCAACAAACATTTTGTCTTCCGTGATTGTCAAAAGTTAAATCGAAAACAAACTTTCAAAAGTGCTCATAATCAACCTGGGTTTTCAAAATCAACAACCTTCAATTCAAAACAAAATCCAAACAAAAGTCCAAATTTGTTCAAGTATTCATCCAACATTCAAACATGGCTTTCAAACACATTGAAAAACTTTGTCTCAACATTCATGTCACTTTAGGCTAGGTTTTGCATAGTCTAACTTAGGTCCTAGGGCATATTGTCATCTCCCTTCATTTTAGTCCTTTTTATTGCAAGCGTCCTCATTTTGCACTTAGGTTCAAAATCATTTCCCTAAGTTTGCATTTCATTGTCATATCCAAGATAGATTTCCATTTAGGTGACATTCGTGCATTATCCTTGTCATGCTAAAATTAGGTCTTGCATAGGTTGCATTTTGCATATTCCAAGTCATTGGTCTTCGCATATCCTTGTCATTGTATTGTCATCTTGTAACATATCATATCCTTAGATCATTTCAATGTCATATCCTAAGTCATTGTCATAATCATTTCCTTCTTGCATTTAGTCTCAAAAATTTGGTTTGTCAAACTTAAAAAAATCAAAACTTTGGATGATACCCTAAGTTGTTGTTAAGAAGTCTTGACCTTGTCTAAAATTTGTCTTTTCATTAATATCATTTTTGTCAAACCTAGCTTAGTATCCAAGCATATAGGTGAGACATTGTCAATTTGTCCTATTTTCATTTGGTCCTTTGTCCTTTAAGGTCTTGACTTCATTTCAATTTCCCAAGGTTGTGTCTTTAGCTTTGCATTCCAAAAAGTTTGTCAAAATCCTGAAAAGGTACAAAAACATTAAGTTGCATTGTCATCCTTTTAGGTTGCATTTGTCAATCCCATTAGTTGCAATTCATAGTGACATGTTTGTTGAAATGGGGTCTCAACCTTCTTACGAAGCCATGTCATCACAATTGAGAAATCAATCATGTCAATCCAATCTCTACATGTCTCAGAACTTGGATCAAACTTTTTATGATGAAACAAGTCTCCAAATACAAAAACTAGAGGAGAAACTAGCTCAAGAAAAGGAGATATTGGAACAAAGAGTGAAAAACATTGAGAAGAATAGATCACAAATGTCCAAAATGTTTCAAAAATTTCCAGGTCGAAATCCAAAGATTGAGCCAATTAATGTAAGATCTCTTATCGAACGATCAGACATACTAGCTCTCCTCTCACAAATAGAGATGATGAAACAATTTCAAGAAAAGAGACAACAACATTATGTGCCTTCACAACAAGAACAAGAAGGTGTTTACTATCAATCACATTTTCAACCATCACAACCAATTGTTCAACAGTTCCAACATTTCCAACAGACACAACCAATGGTCCAATTTCAACAATATGTCTAACCAGCTATACAATGTCCACAAATAGTTCAACCAATGGTGGAATATCAACAAGTTCAATCAACATATCAATGTCAACAACTACAATCACAAATTCAAAAACAAAACTTGCAACATGCACCAAGCCAAATTTTGAACATGTCAAACCAATTTGATCAACATCTAGTTCGAAATCAAAACATGACATCAAACCAAGACCAAATTCTTGCCAAACGAAGTTCAAATTCCAGATTCAACTATGTCAAAACCTCGAAAGAAAGGTGGCCTTATTGCAAGGATCTTAAGGAACCGACCAAGTGAATTCTTTGAGGAAGATCAAGATAATACACTTATGTCTAGCAATGCCTCATCCCCCCACAAACAAATTGACTCTCCAGTGGCATCTATCCCTACACCTTTAGAAGTTTCACAAGAACCTTCCATATTGTCCTCATCAAACAATACACCCAAGGATGAAATTATCCAAGGGCTATCCATAATTTATTGCCAAGACAATCCAATTCATGATGCACATCCTTGTCATGTTTTAGAAATACAAGACCCAATGCCACCATGCACTTTATTTCCATTACTTGTTTTAGAGGACCCCATTCGAAATCCCTCTTTCTCATGTTCAAGCATTGATTCCTTGCCAGAATCCATCACAAATGTTCAAAGTGCATTTCCTTCATGCCAAAACATTGATTCCTTGTCAGAATCCTCCATGCATATCCAAAGTCCAGCCTCATGTCAAGAGGATAATTTAGAGCATGAAGAGACATGTCTTAAAATAGATCAAGATCAAGATCTTGAAACCTTATCATCCCATCCAATTGTTGACTAGGACCCCATCTTCCCAGACACTTGCAATGATTCACTTATTCCTGTCAATTCTATCCAAGAACACAATGTCCTTTCAAATCCCATTGACACTCCATTCCCCGAGCAAGATCAAGATATCCTTTCCATCCTTTATGATGATCCCATTAAAAGTCAAGAGCAAAGCACCTTTAAAGAGGATTCCAATGATCTTCCTCCTTGTCAAGATCAAACTATTCCTTTAAATCCTCCACAAGATCCTTTTGTTCCTCCATCTCCTTGTCTTAATGCTCCATATACACTCCAAGATCGCATTTCTTTTGATGATCCCATTATTTATCCCATTCCATCTCTTGAAGAGCCTGTCATTGAACCATGTCCACTACACAATCCTAGTCCCCCTCATGATCCTAATCCCCCTCATGATTCTAACATTTCAGTGCAAGATGTTCATGAACCCTCGATAGGAATAATGGGTTCTTCCACTTTAGTGTAATCTGATCCACTTCAAGATCTCATTATGTCTCTCATATCATATCCACCTCATAATGGACTCGCGTCTTCTTCCCAAAGAAAAGAGTATCCTACAAGTCAAGATATTCATAAAGGCAAAGGAGTAGACCTTCATGAGAAAGAACCCCTCCATATCAAAGAAGATCTTAAGTGTCATGTCTATACAACTCACTCTCAAGATGTTGGTACCCCTACTAAATCCAACATCCCTTCAAAATCCAAACATATCCCTTCACCATCATACTTTCCATCCATCTTAGGTCCTTATATCCCTTTGTCCTTTATGCAAGGTCAGCAAAGGCACACATCCTTGAGTAAATTTCATCAATCCAAAAGAACTCCACTTCATTCCTATCCATCCATGCATTCCTTTCCCCCTCCAAGCAATTTGGATGCCAAGCATAAAAGTCATAAGTCTAGAAATCCATATGTATTCAAGGATCAACATGTCAAAGAAAAGAAAAGTATGATCCAAAAAGAAAAGTATGATCCAAAAAGAAAAGGAAAAATCCAAAAGGCCACAAAGGCCCACTAAGCAAAATAAAGCAATGTCAAAATATATATGGGTTCCTAAATACCTTATGCAAGCAATGCACTCCAAGGAACCACAAAAGCATGAAAAATCAAAAACCATGTGGATCCCTAAGTAGCTCCTTGAAGCACAAAATCCTAAAGAAACATCAAAATTGGCATCTAAAATTGCTATTCCTCCATCCAAACCTTCCAAGTCTATTCCTCCACCACCTTCTTCATCTGTTTTGGGCCCTTGTGTCCCAAAATCCATAGCCTTTCCTTCATCAAAATCTCAATATCCAAAATACATTTTTCCTCCATTAGTCCATCACCCCTCAAGGTGTGTGCCAATGTCAATCTTTCCATCATTTCCATCCACCCAAGCACAGTTCTTCCAATACCCTATCCGTTATCCAATGCATATTTTCCATCCTTTGATCCCTTTGATCCAATCCTTTGCATAAATCCTTGCCTTAGTTTCATCTTATTTTCCATGTCCTTATCCTACCAACATCTTTGAGCATACTTTTAAAGGTCATGGTCCATTTTTTTCAAGGCTACTATCCAAACAAGAAGACACTTGAGTCCTTCTTCCATCCCCTATCATGTGTCCATCTTCTATTGAAAAAGTCAAAATACAAAAAAAAAAAGTGAAAAAAAAAAAGGAAAAGAAAAAAAAGTAAAGAAAAAATAATCCGTCCACTGGTGAAAACCTGGCAAACAAGCGCCTTGGGAAAGTACCATGATGAAAACCTAGCAAACAAGCATCATGCATAATCTATGAACTTCTTGCATACTGTACTTAGGGATAGGTTTTATCCTATCATATCCTTTTGTCCTTCATTGTTCCATTATCCTATCGAACCCCTGTCATTACCCTCCATTATCATATTGTCCCTCCTGTCCATTTCCTCTTTCCACCTTTGATCTTGACAAGGTTGAGGATCTTCATGAGCATCATGCATCTTGTTTGCAGCTTTTAGTCCATCATAGCTTTTGGTATTTATCCATTTGCTTATTATAACCTTTCATCTATATTCCCTAGCTTATTGCAACTTTCTGCCACTATCCCTTAGCCTACCCCGACCTTCAGTCCATGTCCCTTATCCATTCTTGGTCTTGCTTATCCTATCCATATCTTACCACTATCCATACACTCTTTTTCATTCCTTGATCTTGATCTGAC
This sequence comes from Cryptomeria japonica, assembly GCF_030272615.1. NCBI lineage: Eukaryota > Viridiplantae > Streptophyta > Pinopsida > Cupressales > Cupressaceae > Cryptomeria > Cryptomeria japonica. Next base: position 481,402,911 of record NC_081415.1, on the reverse strand, counting down.
ATAAGGATGCAAAATTTAAACATAGTTTCAAAAACCTCTTGACATGTCCCTCATGCCATGTTCCTGCTTTACATTGTCATATCCAGTCTCTTGTCCCATCACGCAATAGCTCTTGAAAATTGCATCCGTATTGTCTCCATGATAAAAGGCCTTTGTCTTCCCTCCATCCACAAACATTTTAGAAAGCCTATTTATTCACCTGTCATATTCCTTGCCTTGCTAGACACTGGGGGCAAAATCATAAAAATTAAATAATGTCCTGAAATAATCCAAAAACGTTCAAATAATGTCCCGAAAAAATCCCTAAAAATCAAATAATGTCCTGAAAAAATCCAAAAAAATCAAATAATGTTCTGAAAAAATCCAAAAAAATCAAATAATGTCCTGAAAAATCCAAAAAAATCACATAATGTCCTGAAAAAATCCAAAAAAATCAAATAATGTCCTGAAAAAATCCAAAAAAAATCAACTAATGTCCTGAAGAAACTCAAAAAACAAAAAAAGCATTTTGCAATAAATATCCCCTTTGTGCATAGACAGATCGCTAAGCATACGACAATCAATCAAACACTGCGCTTTACTGAAATCATGCATTCGCAGATGAACTTTTTCAATCAAACTAGACATTCAAACTGATCACAATTGTCATATCAATCGAACATTAACATCAATATCATTTGTCCTTGTCACTACTATCATGGGTCTTATATAGGGTGTGGTATACTTGAATCCAGACTGTGTCCTATCTTAGATGGGGTACCGCATTCCCTGAAACCAAACAGCATGATCGTCCTATCAACACTTTCAACTTTTGACAATGAAGATCAAGGTGTTTGTTTGACTTGTTGGAATTAGCGAGTCTTATCATTTATTGATTTATCTTCGATTATGTTCCTATGTTGCTCAATGATGTCACTGAGTGATTTAGAGTGACCGGGATGGTTCATGGTCCTTTTTTTGTTGTGTTTGCTGTTTGTGGAATGTTTGTCACAAACTGGGGCAACTATATCATTGGGTGTCTGTGATAAGTACGTTCACTTTGTGAACGCCACACAGACCTCGACCCTTGATGTATGCACCCTAGGATGCTTCACTCATTCCTTGTGTGTGATGTCTCTATCTTTTGCAAAAGGGGTTGCATTTCAGCTCTGGCCTTTAATGCCATGATGCTCTGCATCCACTTTGCTACAATAAATAAAGGTTCTCACCTACTTATGTGCATTTGTGAAAGCAAGTTTTCCTTCATCTCTATCTGTCCTCTGTCTAATTTCTTCTTAGTAACATTTCTTCCATTAGTCTTGGCGATTCGTTCGAACCTATCATTTTCTATCATTCTTATCGATCAATTGGCCTCTTTTCTGGATGTTTCCGGCCAATTCCTTGAGGGGGCATGCATATGTCATTGTCATTGTCTGGGGGATTTTCACTATTGTTCTTTGAAACAACGCTTAGAATCTCATTGTCTCAAAGAGGGGCAAAATGTGGACATCTAAAAATGGTGAACGCTTGCGGAGTCATACTTTAACATTTGTGCATTGCCTTATTTTAGGGTTTTTGCGTCACATTAACATTTCTTCTATGTCGTGCACTTGGTCTTTATCATTTGTGAGCATCGAGTCCTTCTTCTGCATTCTTCATTTATCTCTCTTTCGAATTTGGTCTTGTCAATAACAATCTTCAGTCATGATTTTGGTCAATCTTATCCTATCGCATCAATGTGCGTGTTCATTTGTCATCATTTTGGACATCATCAATCCTAATCGATGATGGAATTAGGGTTTTTGTCCTCTTATCAATCTTATCATCTTGCGATCGATTTGTCATCGATTGTTGTCATTTTCAATCTTGTCATCTTGTGATCAATTTGTCATTGATCGTGGTCATTTTCAATCTTGTCGTTTTGCAATCGATTTGTCATCGATCGTTGTCATTTTCAATCTTGTCATTTTGCGATTGATTTGACATCAATCGTTGTCCTTCTCAATCATGTCAATTTGGATCAATTAGTCATTGTTCCTCGTCAATTGGTGCATTTATCAATCAAATCATTTATCAGCATTGGTCCTTTGTTAGTCATGATCAAATCAAATTGGCATCAATTATCTTTTGTCAAGACCTAATTGTCATCCTTGCATTTCTAATTTGTCTTCTAAGGTTTTATGATTTATTCATTTAATCTTGTTTGTCATTTCTCCCTCTAGGTTAAATAATTTATTTATTTATCCTAAGTCTTCTTGTCACAATTAAATATTTATTTAATTGGCTAATTAATTCCCCCTCTTCTTGTGAATTAATTAATGATTGAAAAATTGTTAATTAATTCACCTAATTTTCTAAATTCATCAATTTCTAATTTCCTAATTTCCAATTCATTAATTTCCACCTAATTAATTTCTCTCTAGTCTCTCCCTATTTTTGTGCTTTGGTGGAAGCATGAATTTCTCATGCGTCATACTTTTGGCATAGCAAGATGTCATAAGCTTCTAGTCCTCTAACCTTTGCATTGGCAATATGTCATAATTCATGACATAGAAGGTGTCATAACCTTCTTCTTTCCACTCAATTGTGCCATTTTTGAAATCAATTGCCTCTAATATCAATGTCATGCTAATCTTGTCTTTTCTCCGATTTATCTATAAATTGGATGAATTTCTTCAATCAAAAGGTCGAATCAATCATGCTTCTAGTACCCTTATGTTGTCGTCTTGTCTTGTCAATTTTGCTTTCATATTATACTTATGCACTTGAAGGTGAGGTCCACAAAACAAAGCAATTTGAAGGAGAAAGAAGGACAATGGAGCCACATGATGGAGACATCTGCATTTGGTTTGCTTAGATTCCATTTTAAATGTCTTGTTTTCATGTTTTCATTGAATGTTTTTAGGATTGTTATCACTGCAATCTGGTTTTGTGATTGAGCTAGTCTAATTTGTCTATTGCTTTGATGATTTCCACATTTCCTATCTACAGTATGAATCCACTTTGAAAAATCTATTGGAAAACAACTTGATAACGCTACCAGATAACTCCAGACCATATGATCTTGATGTCAAACCAAGATGGTGGAGAGAAAATGAATACTGTGACTTGCATCGGAATAAAGGTCATAACATAAACAATTGCATGTAGCGAAAACATGAGATTCAAGATCTCATAGATGCTGGTAAAGTTGTTGTTGGGAATCATCTGACTAATGCAGATCATAAAGCATTTAAAGACCCTTTGCCTATTTATGAACAAGGTGATTCGTCAAAGACCAAAGGAGGTGCCAAGGTAAATTATACTTATGCCAGTCAGGACAACATTATCAGCATGATTGAGCCTTCCCACTCAGAATATTGCAATGTGATTATAGTCCAAGATAAACCAAATGAATCATGATATGGAAGATCTCTCACCCGTTCTCAAAAGAAAGTCACCCTCCAAGGAGCTAGTTCTTCCAACCCAGATCAAGCAGCATCAAACCCACCAGCCCAATCAAACAAACAAAAAGAATCAACCTTGGAAAAATTTAAAAGGTTAACTTCATCATCATCTTCTAGATGTAGTGTCGTTGAATAGTTGAAAATGAAAAATGCTCAAATCTCAATCTTTGAATTGCTAAAACTTTCATTTGCTCACAAAGAAATCCTAGACAATTCCTTGCTCACCACCAATGTTCCAAAATATTTAGACATTGATCGGTTTCAGTCTATGGTGGGTCATCTGACTTCACCTCACTATCTGACCTTCTTTGAAGAAGATGACAACTCACTAAATCATCCACATAACCAGCCATTGCATATTGAAGCCATGATCCACAAACATAGAGTCAAACATATTTTGATAGATGGAGGCGCAGGGTTGAATATCTGTACTTACAGTCTGCTTACACAACTAGGATTCTCTGAAAATGTCATTGATCCTGGCAAGAAAATAACAATAAAAGCCTATGATGAAGAAGAAAGGACTTCTAAAGGTCTGGTGTCATTACCAATCAAAGTGGGACTGGTAGAGAGAGATATTCTTTTCCAAGTTCTTGATATTCCATTGTCATATAATATATTACTGGGCAGGCCATGGATTCATGAAATGAAGGTAGTACTGTCAACATACCATCAATGCTTAAAGTTTCCTTATAACGGAGCTGAAGTCAGTATTCTTGCTGATACAAATGTCATCTGTAATGCATTGACAAAAGGTGCAGATACTTTTGTGCCTCATAATAGGGCAGCCTCTCCAAATGCAGATCCAGAAGCACTAATGAAAGACTTAGAAAAGATATTGAAGATTACAAATACGAACATGGATGGCTACAAGATAGAACCAGTACTTTCATTAGTTTCTCTCCCTCCATCACCAAAACAATTGGGAAAGCCATCAGAAGCTATAAGAAGATATAAGAGATGAAGTAGTAAGAATCAGAGAATTGTTTGCACCACTAAAAGTTCCAATCACATATACTGGTTGACAACAAGTAGATGATTCACAGACTGATTCAAATGAGTATGAATGGGGTCCTAACCACCTCTTAGACACATCCACTATAGAAACTCCAGAAGAGTCTATTGATGTCATAGATGATTCTCAAGAGTTGATGCGCATAAAACTAGAGAAAGAAATACATGAAATTAGACGAAAAAGACAAGCAAATTATGAACAAGGACTGAAAGAAGGAAGAATACCTAAAAGCCTCTCATCTATGTACCCCTATCCTAAAATAGAACAAATTAGGTATAGCACTACACAAGAAGAGTTGGAAGCTATAGAACAAGAGCAAGTTTTCAGTCCAGAAGAAGTTGAATGGAGTAGACGACAAGAAATCACAGAAACATCAAGATCATGTCAACAGGTGTGTCAGATACAAGTGACAAATGAACCACAACATGAAGGAACTTGCAGCATTAAAGATGTTGGTATTGATACCATACATATGCTTACTAAATCACCTGAAGAAGACTCAAAAACTTCATCTGATGACTCTAATGACCCTGATGACAGTATTATTCAAGACAATATCTACTCAGCCTCAAATTCTGAATCAGCTGATACAAACAATGAAAATCTATCTACTGATCTTATCACTATTAAACCATGATATGACGTCTAGTCTGGCATAGTGAACGATGTTACAAGTATGTCTATCAGATTAGATCAACTAAATATTAATGTGAACTTTAATAGTCATGATCTGACTCTTCCTGGTCTCGAGACACTTATGCAAGGTATCATCCTGGAACTTGACTTTTTGATCCATAGATGTGATAACAATACCATGAATGCTCTTGAACCTATCCAAGATTTATCTTTAATGCATCTCAAATTGATTGACTGTACTTTACAAAACCAGCCCATGAGTATACTTACTTTTTCCAATGACTATATGTTAGCCTATTATCTCAATGCAGTTGAACCCATAGAATCTTCCACCAGTGAATAGAGTGAAAACATGACTGAAGCAGATATCAAGTATCTTAGTCGCAAAAACAAGAAAAATAAAAATAAAAGATCTGATGGCGAAAACCACATTGTGGCAATGTCAAAATCTAAAAAAGAGAAAATAAAGGACGTACCTAAAGGTGAAAACCTCTCTGAGGTGCCTGAAGGTGAGATACTAGATATACTGCCAAGTCATTTCTAGGAAAGGTCCTCCATATTAATTGAGCCAACTCAGCCAGTGAACATTAGGAGTCAAGAGACACCACACATCATTCATGTAGCTCAATCACTATCAGTAGAAAAATTGAAGGAGTTCACTCAACTATTCTTAGAAAAGAAAATAAACTTTGCATAGACGTACTCTGATATGCCAGGCTTGGATCTTGATCTCATTATGCACCATCTTTCAATTACACTAGGAGTAAAACCAGTTAAGAAAAAACTCCATAAGATGCACCCACATGTAGTACTATTAGTCAAGGCTGAACTAGAAAAACTACTCAAAGTTGGATTCATCAGAGCTATAGATTATGTCGAATGGATTTCAAACATAGCACCTATGTCAAAGGCGGATAAGTCTATCAGAGTTTGCATAGACTTCAGAGATCTTAACAAAGCATGTCCGAAGGATGACTTTCCATTACCAAATATTGATATTATAGTCGACATGACTGCTGGGTATGAAATGTACTCACTAATGGATGGATTCTTTGGATATAATCAAATCAAAATAGCTCCTGGAGATCAAGAAAAGACAACTTTCACCTGTGCATGGGGAACCTTTTGCTGGAACGTCATGTCATTTGGGCTAAAGAACGCAGGAGAAACCTATCAAACGATAGTTACAACTATTTTTCATGACATGATGCATAATAATATGGAAGATTATGTTGATGACACCTTAGTGAAGACTATGAAAAGATCAACACATATTCAAGAGTTAGGTCCTATACTCGACATAATGGAAAAGTTCCAACTCTGATTAAATCCAAAGAAGTGTGCATTTGAAGTGACATCTGGTAAGCTACTTGGCTACATCATTTCAAAGAAGGGAATCAAGGTTGATCCTAAGAAGGTCCAAGCTATAATGGAAATGCTGCCTCCAAAGAACATCAGTCAATTAAGAAGTCTACAAGGATGTCTCCAATCCATCAGATGATTAATTTCTCAGCTAGCAGACAAAGCTCAACCTTTCACAAAGATATTGAGAAAATGAATAATATACAACTGGGATCAGCAGTTCAAACAACATCTTCAACAGATAAAAGAGTACCTATCAAATCCACCGATATTGATGCCACCGATTCAGGGTAAACCACTAATCTTATATATATCAGCAACTGATTCATCACTGGGGGCACTTCTGGCACAACAGGATGACAACAAAAAGGAATGAGCTATTTATTACATCAATAGGACATTGGTGTCTTATGAAATGAACTACACTATAATAGAAAAAGCATGCTTGGCGTTAGTCTTTGCATCACAAAAACTGAGACACTACATGCTAGCACATTTAGTCAAGCTAGTGGTCAAAATTGATCCACTCAAATATCTTCTCAATAAGGCAAAACTTACAAGAAGATTAGCGAAATGGGTCATGATCCTTATAGAGTTTGACATTTAATATGTGGAATGCAAATCCATAAAAGGATAGGTAATTGCTGATCAACTTGTTGAAGCTCCACTTGAGGACACTCAACCGCTACACATAGAGTTTCCAGATGAATCTATAATGCACCTTACTCAACAACCTTGGAAAATGTTCTTTGATGGGTCCTTTACCCAAAATGGTTCAGGTGCTAGTATATTATTCATTACTCCTTAGAGATAAAACTAGCTATTGAATGGAAGGTTGCAGAATTGTATATCTATGGAGATTCTCAACTGGTGGTTAATCAAATCAACGATACATATCAGACTCGAGATGAGAAATTGATGCCTTACAAGAAAATGGTTGATGATCTTAAGAAGTATTTTTCTTTTGTATCATTCCAATAGATTCCTAGGTCCGCAAACAGAGCAGAAGATGCTATGGCTACCTTGGCATCTATACCTGAGTTACAGGAGTCCAATTTTTGCTTTGATTTCCTGGTGGAAGAGTTATATTACCCCACTTATGATTCTCCTGAGACCCAAATAGTCTGTTCTATTATTGGACATGACTCATCCCAATACAACCATATCTATTCTTATCTATGCGACCAAATAATCCCTAGAAATCTTACCTGAAATGAGAAAAGAAACCTAACTCGAACTGCTTCGTGGTATGTTATCATAGCTAACGATTTATTTAGATGAGGTTTGGATGGTACATTGCTTAGATGTCTAGAAACTGAAGAATCTAAACATGCATTATCAAAGTCCATGAAGGTATTTGTGGATCTCATTCGAATGGCCTTACTTTAGCTCAAAAACTATTATGGGATGGCTACTACTGGCGAGACATGGAAAAAGATTCCATCCAATTTGCTAAGACTTGTGAGAAATGTCAGCTTCATGGAAATCTCATACATGCCCCAGTAAGGAACCTCATACCATTTATAATGCACTGACCTTTTCAGCAATGGGCCTTTGATCTCATTGGTCAGATATATCCTGCATCATCCAATGAACATAAATTCATCATAACTGCCACTGAGTATTTCACCAAGTGGATAGAGGCGATTCTTCTCATCAAAGCAGTCGATAAACAAGTCACCTCATTCATCCTAAATTATATCATCTACAGGTATGGGATACCTTCGTCCATCGTGATTGATAATGGAGGACAGTTTAAGAATAAACATTTGGATGAGCTTTGTGAGAAATTCAAAATAAAGCAACAGTGGTCATCGGTATATTACCCTCAAGGTAATGGACAAGCTGAGGCATCTAACAAAAACCTACTAACTATCTTGCACAAAAGAGTGAACAAATCGGGGAAGGATTGGCATCTGCAGCTCAATCCTGCACTATGGGCTTACAGAACAAGTATATGAACACCTACTAGGGCTACACCTTTCTCTTTGGTGTATGGGTCCGAAGTAGTACTACCTATTGAAGTAGAAATACCATCTCTAAGAGTTTGTTTGCAAGGTCTTGTTACTGATGAAGATCATAGAATATCTAGATTGCAAGAACTCAAATTGCTGGATGAGCGTCGACAAGTGGTGTTTGATCATCTCAGAGTGTATCAGAAGAGAATGTCCAGAGGATATAACAAGAAAGTTCAACAAAGAGAATTTCAGGTTGGTGACCTAGTTCTGAGAGAAAATCCAAAAAATCAATAGTTTCGTGACAATAAAGGGAAGTTTGAACCCAATTGGCTGGGTCCCTACATTGTTACTGCAGTATTCAACTCTAGGGCCTATCAACTCTCAAATTCAGAAGGAGAACAGCTCCGTGAACCTATTAACACCATCCACTTGAAGAAATTCTTCACTTAGCATTCTATGTGCCACCAACATGTACAGTTGAAAAAAGTACTGAAAAAAAAATAAAAATAGAAAAATCATGAAAAGAAAAAAATAAATAAAAAGAAAAAAAATGCCCTCGTGAAAACCTGGTAAACAGGCACCTTGGTAAAAAAAAAAAGAATCTCTGCCAAGCAGGTGAAAACCTAGCAAACAGGTGCCTCTTGTACTCAAGCGCTCCATCTATCAACACAACGTTGGCATTTACCGCTTTCATGCATCTTTTGCTTTCTCTTGTACATATTTTTAAGTCACTTTCGTGACATCCTGGTTCATTGGAACCCTCATGACTTGAAACTGATCAACGTCCTAGTCTTAGGTTACTCGACAGAGCAATTTACATATCCTAAGTAGTGTCAAACAAATCATCTTTCCGTCAATGAAACCTAGTTGTCCACTCTGAGTCAGTCACCTATCTCCTAACTACCAAAGAGTTTTTATCACTGAGTAAACAAGCAAAACAACATATTAGAAAATAATCACTAAACAGTCATCATTTCTTTGATCGAGTACTTGTGCTTTGAGATGTTTTAGCTGCATACATAACATTTAATGTAGATTCATACATTTCATTATTTACTCATCTAGATTCATCTTTTTGCATAGAAAAATGAAAAATTGCATTATTCATATTACTCATTACACATTCATTCATTTGCATATGAAAAGAAACAAAAATAGACATCCATAATCATTTGCATTACATACATTCATATTGAAAAGAAATGCATACATATAGAATAAAGCATATAAAAGACATCTCATAAATGAATCAACACAAGTACGATGAAGTCAAATCGGATCTCGTGTATATATATCATATCAAGTCTAAAGGTACAAAATGATGTTGAATGATATATACAAACTCCCATCGGAGCAAGAATCATATAGGCTACAAAAAATGGGTGTGTCTACAAAAAATATTTGAGCTACAAAAAGAAATAATCTAGCTAGCACTCTCTCCCTCATCGCCTAGTGGAGGAGGAGGAGCCTGATGCCCAAGATCCTGATGAGGTGCCCAAGCTCCCTCTGATCGTGTCATATACTATGAGTAGGGTATCACCTATTGTGCAATAGGAACTATGAAACTATACGCTGCCACATAGTAGGCTGCCCTACTACTTTCGAGAAGGACCTCCTATCATAAAGCCTCTATCTTTTCTCTCTACTTTGCCCTCAATGATGCAATCTGGCGATCATGCTCGACCCTCACCTCAGAAAGTTGTCGGTCTCACTTCACTAGCTGAGTCTGAGCCACTATCAACTATGACTGCAACTCTGCAAGACATGCTCTCATCGACCGCCCTGAGTTAGTCCCCTGCTCTCTCATAGGCTCCCCACCCCCATCTCCACCTATAGCTCCACCCTGCTCATCCCATCAATGCCGAATCTGTCTCGGAGCTATTCACTCCTCCTCAATCCCACCCAATATCACTCCTACATGCCCTAGGGATCCACCCTCACCCCTTTGTTGTCCAACATTAGCTGGCACCCTGCTGCTGCTAGCACCAGGATCACCACCACTCTGTTGTGGAGCCTCAGCTCTTTGTACCTGTACCTTCCTGTGGCCCTATCCTTGTGCCGGTGCGGGGGCATCATCCTCAACATCCTTAATATGAGGAGCCTGCTCTGCTAGATCTGTGAATTGAGGGAACAGATGTTGCTGAAACCAATCTCTATACTGGGGCAATACCCCCGCATTCGCCACATCATCCATATAATCCCACCTCAGGTGATGTAAACCAATTGGCTCCTACATCACCAAAGCATAAGACAACCATGGAGACCATCCCTGTCTCTCCTCATCTTGGTAATGCGCATACGCTATAAAATCCTGTGAGATCCCTTGAGGCTGACCATACTGCCTCATCACTCGAGAAATGACGAATCACTCCATAATAGTCTATGATTTCCCGATGAGAGGGTGCGTAATAAAAAGGTCCTTGCGAAGCATCTGCTAGTCATCCCATGGATCTTAACCTTTGTACGGTCTCCATTCAATGGCTGTCAGGTCATCTAACTGCCATCTCCAAAAATTTGTCTTGCCCAGATGGGGTTGTGTAATGTATCTAACATACCTATATATAATCGATTGCCTAGGCTCTCTACTGTCATCTACTATGGGCCGACAAATGGGAAGGTGCTCCCTATTGGCATTTTGGATGTTTATGTTGTGATTGCCATTGACGGACATACACTTGCATTAAGATCCTCTTTATATGTATGAGTTAGAGCACAACCGGTATTTGTTTCAACTGGTATGTTGCAAGTATGTTGTATTATAGTCATTAGACTATTGATGTTTTGCAGAATGTGTTTACCGGTCTAAAGCGGCATGTTGACCTCAAGAGGTACAAGGGATTAAAGTGACATAACACATTTCTACCAGTCTTCATTTTTGTCAAACCAGCAACCAGCTTTTTGTATGAACCGGTAATACTCTGTGATGAGTTACCAATCGGCATTTTGTGATGAGTTACCAATCCACCGATTATTTGATGATGTCGACACACTGGCGGTGCTTCTTGTGTCATGTTACTGAGTATGTCTAGATTCATTGAACCTAGGAAATTGAAATGTAATCATATTGGACCGACATGAAATCAGATTCCTTTAAAAGGACATCATGTCTAGGGTTTTAGGTTGTTGCTGAAAGGGTTTATGTTCTGGCTAGGGTTTAAGGTGGTTGAGGAGTTGAAAAGAATATGAATGTGTAGAAGACTGAAGTAATGCAGGAGTGCATTAAGAACGAGCTATCAAGGATCTAACTGAGCAGTCCATGCTATTAGATAGATCAAACACTTGCTGATTACTCACATCTTTGACAAGTCTGTAGCCCTTAACTGGGTAGGCCCAAAAGCCTTTTGTAAAATCCTCTAACAAGGTGGTTCACCTCTGTGAATCTAAAATCCTCTAGCAAGGTAGTCCTTTATTGGACTTATCTCCTAACAGATATTGAGATTCCTAACAGGATCTGTTCTAGTGAAGAACATTGTAAGACCTTAACCGGTCTGACCTTAACTAGTCTGGTTTCTATTCTGTAGATAGTGACTTGTGAGTTCCATCTCACCGTGGTTTTTCCCATTTGGGTTTCCACGTCAAATATCTTGTGTTATGGTTGTATTTCTTTTGTGGGTGAATGCTTTATTTGCATTTTGGTTTGCATGTGTGATAATCAGTCTGTCTGTTAAAGTATTTTACCAATTTATCTTTAGACTATTTTAAGTGTTTAAGTGTAGTGTTTTTTGGTATACTAATTCACCCCCCCCTCTTAGTATTCATCAATTGGTATCAGAGCATACCTTTCTATAAGTTTAACCACTTGGAAAGAGATATGGGGGAATACACCTTGAGAGAACTTACTCTACGACTCACTCAGTCTAAGCAAGCCTATGATGATCTTATGGTCAAATACAAGGCATGACAAGCAAAAAGGAGAGAACATGAAGAAAAGCTAAGGGAGCTATCTGAAAATAGTTCTGCAGATGAAGTAGACATGGAAGCCCTAATTGAAAAAGTAAATAAGTTGAATGAATCAAAATCCAACCTGAGAAAGGAGTTGGAAGGACTGACTATCCGGATGTGTCAAGAGCTTGAGAGTTGGAGAAAAGATGAAGACCTAGTGGAAGAAAGAGATTTTGAGATCTCCAAGTTGAAATAAGAGATGAGTGCCCTAAATGCTCAACTCCATGCAAGCAAGGTGGAAAAGGAAGACATGCAAGGAGAACTGAACACTGTCATCTCTGAGAATGAAAAATTGTTCGAAACAAATGCTGCTATTTCCAAAGAACTCTCTGAGTCAAAGGAAATACTTGCTAAGTTCAACAAAAGTACTGTCAATCTAGAGCAAAAGCTTGAGTCAGCTAGACCAGTAAAGAATACCAATGGACTTGGTTTCTTTGGACACGAGGAAGGAGAATCCCCAGGAACAAATGCTGAAGCATCAAAGAAGCAACCGACATTCAAAGGTAAAGGTAAGCAAAAATTCAAACCTGTTTGCTTTAACTATCTTAAAGAAGGACATACCGCCAATGTATGTAGGAGCAAAGCCTACAATAATTTTCCTTACTTTATTAACAGTGTACCTAGATCCAATAAGTTCAATGGTCATTGTTATGCATGCAACAAGTATGGGCATAGAGCATTTGAATGCAAGTCTATCATGAATGACACTAGAAGATATCCTCAAAGGACCCAAGGAGTTGGTCCTAAACCTTTTGTGAACCAGAATCACAACCAGCTTAATGCCTTCAATCATCAGCCAAGAAGCGGTGGCTATCAAGCGGCAACCGGATGGAGAGAAAATTGTATGATCTATCATGGTCATGGTCACACTGCTACAACATGTAGAAGGAAGAATGGAAACATGAACAATGGACCTTGGAGAGCACCTGGATTGGTTTGCTATCACTGCAATAAACTGGGTCACATTACAAGATTCTGGAGAAGCAGAAAGAGTATATCTGATGATATACCGGTCACTCAGGAAGGAGGAATTGATGTTGAAATAGTTCAAGCAGACATGAACAAAACCCGGAAGAGGAAAACAGTATTGTTGGAAGAGGAACCAATTTCTGCACCTAGTGTGGAAATATCAGAACCGGCAAACTAAGCTTCAAAAGGCTTAGGGGGAGCAAACGACAAAATGTTTTAACCCCCAGTTTATACCGACAAAAGACCTTAACTAGTATATGATACTTGTCGCTTGGCAGAAGACCGGAAACAGTAAAAAGGCAAATTAGGGTTTATGCCCTAATAGAGGAGCATTAATGATGGTAGGTGAGGACTATGTTTAAAACCATTTTTGAAATCATTTCTCACTATCAGTTTTCAAGTGAAGAAAAGTTTTTCAAAGAGCAGAGCGACGAAAAGGCGATTTGAGCAGAGATTTGGAGAAATTGAGAAACCGTGAAGGAGATTCAAATTCAAATAAGCAAACGGTCAAGTGGAGAACACAAAGCGGTGATTCAGCTATCGACGAAGTGGAGAGTAAAGGAGAATCAGAAAGCCCTAAATTCACGTGTTTTAAAAGGTATTTATCAAGTTCTTAAAATTTCTACAATGGCTTCCGCATCTCATACCAGTTCTAGTGCATCTATTGAGTCTGAAATTTTTATTCAACGACAGTCAAAGTATAATGCCCCATCACAAGTTCCGGCTGGAGTGATAGTAGAAGAGGGAATTTCTGATTACATAGATTGCAAGATTGAAGACCTAACCATCTCTAGCCATCCACTCCCAACTAGGTCTGTTTTGTGGAAAGGATAAGAAAATCAAACTAGATAATAGTATCTTGGAGAAGAAGAAAATCCATAATGCTGAATACTTCCTGGAATAATTTATAGAGGATCACATAAGGATAATTTTGAGTAGAGTTCATGGTGACAAAATGTACCTGGAGAGGATGCATGATATCACACTGCAGGCAATTCATGCAGTCACCGATTTTTGCAATACAGGGGAAGTACCAGCCCTAAGGACTGTTAGCAAAATTGAAATGTCCAAGCTCACTAGTTTAGTGAGTGACTCACGTGGCATGACAGTCAATTCAATCAAGGATGATCTGGTGAAGTATGCATGTATGGTGATTGGATACCGGACATTCTCAGCCAACATGATTAACTCTGTATATGCTATAGCGGTAAATGTTGTTTATTGGATGATAAAGAGGATGCATCATTTGACCTATGCACCGGTATGCAGAGGCAACTCCTATTGAGCCTGAAATCAATCAAACAAGATAATGCACTAAGGTTCAAGTTTGGACAACTATTGGTTGGGTTGTTCTTTTACTTTCAAGGATACTTCCCAGGAGTGGGAGACATTCAGTGGTCTGCAGACCAACTGGTTACCAAACAAATAAAGGAAAGTTTGCAAGCAGTGGGAACCGGTTATCCTGAAGTTCTGAACAATTACTTTGATGAGTTTAGACAAAAATTGAGCCCAAGGATGAGGATCTTAGGTGATATTGTCAAGAAATATGAAGATGACATATGTTTCACCATCCAGGTGAACAAATGCATAATGGAGGCTGTTGAGCCTAGAATGGAAGAAGTAGAGCCAATGGGTTATGAGGTGATGTATGACATGCTAGAAGGGTATGCCTCTACCCTTATTGCCTCACCACTTGATCCTAAGGTGAAGAGAACCGGCACCTACCTAGAGAGGATAGCACCAGCTGAGGAACCACCAGCAGTGAAAGAGAAAGAACTGGCAGTGAAGAAGGCAAAGGCAGTGCCTGCAGCATCAACAGTGGTTACTACTGCAACACCAAGAGTGACCAAGTGGTCGCTAGCCAAAAAGAAACTAGAAGTAGCACCGGCTAAAGTCTTCGAGAGGAAAAGGAAGACAAAAAGCAACTCTCCAGACTCAGAAGAAACTGTGTCTGAGGAGCAGCCCAAGAAGGCGAGACAGACAAGAAAGAAGACAAAGAATGAACTCGCATCTTTAGCACTGGTAAATATAGATATCTCCTCCTACAAACCTTTGACACATTGTCAAAGAACTATCAAAAACATTAGGAGAAAAGTATTGAATGATTTAATTGATTATTTTGATGACTTTAATGATGATGAAAAGGAGGCGGTGGAAAAAGAAATAATTCAATATTTATGTATTAATGACTGGTCCCCTTCAGAAATTAGATGTGAAAAACCAGATTCTTTGTATAAGTCCTTAGACAATAAATGGCGCATTGCCATAGAGTAGGAACTAGAAATAAGAAAAAAAGTTTTTGCTGAACACTTTCCTAATGTATCAAATTCGGAACTGTTCGATGTAATGAACAAGTACAAAGGTCTTTTCTTCATGAGAAGAAGAAGACTCCTGTTACTGGAAGGAAAAGGTAAGGAAGTGCTCAAGGATACACACACTCGCGCCCTAGACACTCTAAAGATGCATCAATTGGCTGAAGCCAACCAGCAAGCTAAGAAAGAACTGGTTATATCCAAACTGGATGAAGCATTTGATGATGAAGGAAATCTGGTTGATGAATCGATCGACACTATTGATGTCGATGCCCTGGACGGAGAAGATGTTACCCAGGAGATACCATCTGAGGCAACAGGTCAAGAGCAATAGGCTGAACAAGAGAAGAAAGCTGAGGACAGTCAGGAAGCGGCAAAGAAAGAGGCCGAGCAGAGGAAAAAGGAAGAAGAAGAGAAGAGGAAGAAGGATGAAGAAGAGAAGCGGAAAAAGGAAGAAGAAGAGAAGAGGAAAAAGGATGAAGAAGAGAAGCAAAAGAAGAAGGAAGAAGAGAAAAAGAAAAATGATGAAGAGGAAAAGAAGAAGAAAGCTGAAGAGGAAAAGAAGAAGAAAGATGAAGAGGAGAAGAAGAAGAAAGATGAAGAGGAGAAGCAGAAGAAGGATGAAGAGGAGAAAAAGAAGCTAGAAGATGAAAAGAAGAAGAAGGAAAAAGAAGATAAGGAATAGGAGAAGAAGAAGGAAGCATAAAAGAAAAAGGCTGAGGAGGATAAGGAAGCAGAGAAGAGGAGAGAAGCGGAGAAGAAGAAAGTGGAAGAGGTAGGAGAAGTGGCGAAGAGCACCCAGATGGAGACTTCGAAGGCAACCGAGAGTCAAGCCAAACTGGCTGACCTCTCCAGTCGTATAGATCTCCAGTCTGCAAGTGAATCGGAGCTAATGCAGAGCATTAAGGTTGCTCAAGAGCACCTTGAAATCATTCAAAGAAAGAAGGGGTAGGATATAATTCAAGCAGCTATGGACACACTTACCGGTTTGATACCCGGTACAAATCTTCCCAACACTGAATCATCACTAGCAAAACTCAAGCTTCTATGCATAGTAGTGGATGATCAGGTGCAGAGCCTGGAAGAAGAAGCTGAGGCAAATATCAAGAAAGAGCATCAAAAAGCTCTTAACATTGCTCTGGTAAAGAAGTTGAATGAGCTCCGGTCTGAATTGCAGAAAGACTAAAAGGATATAAGGGACACTCTGGATGAGGGAAATCTGCTACTTAGCAAAATCTGCCAACCCCATCTGTTCTATGATGATGTGCTAGCTCAAAAGCAAAAGCTTCAAATAGACTTACAGTCTTACTTGAGCACATTCAAGCCACCTTATGATTCCTTTGCAACTTATGGGCAAGCCATTCACCGGTTTCATATCCAGTCAGCCAAAATGGAGCAAGAAATCAACACACGGTCTAGAGATTTGCAGGAGCTACAACTGGTTTTACTTCCATGTTTGCAAATTCTTCAGAAGTGTTATCTGAACTTGGATGCCTTGACAGTTACACGGGAGATGAGCATAATTGATGCCATGGAAGAATAGGTCTCCCAGATGCAAACAGAGAAAGAAGTGGCCACCTCCCTACTTGAGTCCTGGTCTCTATCAATGAAGCAATTCTTGCAGGACTATAAATTTGTTTTTGACAAGTACTATTCCTTATTGTCATAAACTTTTATTATTTTTATATATCAAATGGAAACAGGGTTGTTTAGCAGTACTTTGTCATTTTTGGCAAAGGGGGAGAAGTATTCTATTTTGGAGAAGTATAGGGGAGAACTATTTGGTATTTAAAATTTTGCTATATGCTTTGATATATGCTATATGCTTTGATATCTCAATGTTTATGCTCTGTGTGCAAAATTGCTATACATTGTATTGCTTAAGGGATAGTGTATATGCTTAGGGGGAGCAATTTTGCTAATGGCATGATTTTGTTGTAAAACACTTAGATGTCAAAATTTTATTTTCCTAAGTGTTGCCATCAATGCCAAAGGGGGAGATTGTTGGCATTTTTGATGTTTATGTTGTGATTGTCATTGATGGACATACACTTGCATTAAGATCCTCTTATATGTATGAGTTAGAGCACAACCGGTATTTGTTTCAACCGGTATGTTACAAGTATGTTGTATTATAGTCATTAGACTATTGATGTTTTGTAGAATGTGTTTACCAGTCTAAAGTGGCATATTGACCTCAAACGGTACGAGGGATTAAAGTGGCATAACACATTTCTACCAACCTTCATTTTTTTCAAACCGACAACCAGTTTTTTGTATGAACCGGTAATACTCTATGATGAGTTACCAACCGGCATTTTGTGATGAGTTACCAATCCACTGATTGTTTGACGATGCCAACACACTGACGGTGCTTCTTGTGTTATGTTACTGAGTATGTCTAGATTCATTGAACCTAGGAAATTGAAATGTAATCCTATTAGACCGACATGAAATCATATTCCTTTAAAAGGACATCATGTTTAGGGTTTTAGGTTGTTGTTGAAAGGGTTTATGTTGTGGCTAGGGTTTAAGGTGGTTGAGGAGTTGAAAATAATATGAATGTGTAGAAGACTGAAGTAATGCAGGTGTGCATTAAGAATGTGCTATCAAGGATCTAACTGAGCAGTCCATGCTATTAGATAGATCAAACACTTGTTGATTACTCAAATCTTTGACAAGTCTGTAGCCCTTAACTGGGTAGGCCCAAAAGCCTTTTGTAAAATCCTCTAACAAGGTGGTTCACCTTTGTGAATCTAAAATCATCTAGCAAGGTAGTCCTTGATCAGACTTATCTCCTAACAGAGATTGAGATTCCTAACAGGATCTGTTCTGGTGAAGAACATTGTAAGACCTTAACCGGTCTGGTTTCTATTCTGCAGATAGTGACTTGTGAGTTCCATCTCACTGTGGTTTTTCCCATTTGGGTTTCCACGTCAAATATTTTGTGTTATGGTTGTATTGCTTTTGTGGGTGAATGCTTTATTTGCATTTTGGTTTGCATGTGTGATAACCGGTCTGTCTATTAAACTATTTTACCGGTTTATTTTTAGACTGTTTAAGTGTTTAAGTGCAGTGTTTTTTGGTATACTAATTCACCCCCCCCTCTTAGTATTCATCACTCCCAAGACCACACCTGCAAAATATATACACCAGCGGCCATGCTCCACCCATCTCTATACACGATCTCATTCATCTCTTGATACATGTGGGCCAATAAACACGAACCCCAGCCAAGTCTCTGAGGGGTCTCTATCAATCTCTCTAGCATTCGACCCCATCCACACTAGAAACGTTGATGCCCTCTATCTGGCATCAAAAAATAGCCTATGAACCCTACTAAAGCACATGCCAGAGGAAATTCCTCGTTGTACCTTCTCATTAATATGCCCCAACTAATGGAATGAGTCAAAATGTCAGGATCATTGAAGACATGCCTCACTGCCTATAATCCTGGAAGGTGCCCTGAATCATAATCCACCTTATCCCCAGCAAAAGGGATATGGAGGATCCTATATACATCCTCGAGAGTGATAGTCAACTCCCCCACCAGCAAATGAAATGCGTTATGCTGTAAATGGAAACGTTCTACCAATGCTGTGAGCATTCTGTGGTTCACACGGATATCAGGTAATCTCAATAGATGAGTCAAGCCGCACAAGTCAATATGAGCCTGCTCAACCTTAGATAAATGTCAAAGTAATGCCATAGTAGGAGGATAAATGCATCTAAAGAGCACAAGAGGTAATCAAACCTGCAAAAACCCAACAACGAAGCATCAAAAAACATTCCAAATGAGCCTACAAGAGAAGTAAAACATCACGCAAATCCAACTAAGTCAAATGCAAAATCAAAATTTCATGTTTAGACCTTCAAAAATGCTCACTGTCTCTCGAACAACAAAACACAGAGAAGCAGAATATCATATGAGTCAAGAATAGCTATCGTACGATAAAATAACCCCAAACAACAAATTATTGGACTCTGCATGACAAAATGGTATTTTTACAAACCTGTTGTATGATACAAGGCTGCATCCTGAATGACAATTCTAATAACCCTAAATGACAAAAGAAAATTTACCAGTTACTTGTATGAGACAAAATCTTGTTTCGCACGATAAAACGTGAAACCCGACCCCACATGCGAAAAACTTGAAAAATGAGCAAAAAAATTCAAAATTGAAAACATAAAGAGGCTTAAGATCGATCACTTACCGCTGGCTCATAGTTTCATGGTCTATTATGATGTCTTTGGTGCTCAAATAGATGCTGATGAGTAGGGACCACCATTTTCTTCGCAGAAGACTTTTTGAATTTTCAAACTTGGAGGGTTAAAATGATTTGAAAATGACACTTTTGTCCCATATATAGCCAAAAACCTAATTTTCAACTTGCTTCGATGGACATGAAAATTGTACCCTTGGCTAATTTGCCCATTCTGATTCTATTTTCGGGATTGAAATCGAAATTTGAGATCATTTTGCTAGTCAATTTCACAATTTGGGCTGCTTAGCGCTCTTTTCATCAAATGCTCATTCTTTCTTCAAATTACGCTCAATTTCAATGTTGGATATTTAATTTTAATTCTACACATCAACATTATGATCAACTTTGCGCTCAATTTCTTATTAATCAACGTCGAATTTTTCAAATATTCCTCAGAATCAATTTGTGCTCAGATAACTTATCATCATCAACAATTGCCTATAATCATCAATCGCTCGCTATTTTTTGATTTCGTTCCTGAGGGGCCATACTCACGACCTTATGACCTCACATCTCACATGTTGAGAAATTTTTTAAATCTTCATCAAAAGTTGAGCAAAATATTTTTTAACTAAAGAAAATCAATTCTTATTGCTAAGGGGCATCTCAGCTTCATCGCTTCACATCAAGTTAAGATCTCTCGATTATCTGAATTGAATCAATCGCTAGGGGCATATCAGTTTCATCACTTCAAATCAAGCTGATATTTGTCTTTCATCTAAATCAATCTCTTAGCGTTAATCAGTTTCATCGCTTTAAATCAAGCTGATTATTCATTTAAACTCAATCAAAAGTTTAAAGAGTATCTTTGATCACACTCAATTTAAGAAGGTGTTTAGTATTCATTTCTTGATCAAGTTGAACAATTTATCTTCATCATGTCTTGATCATTCAAGTTCAAGATCGTTTTTTATCATCACTCACTACATCTAAGTTCAATCAAGTTCTAGATCAGTAAGATCCGCTTCTTGATCAATCAAGTTCAAGTTTGGTATCTTTGTTTTCTATCGTTCCTCAGTTCAATCAAGTTTGGGAATGGTATCGCTTTAATCAGACTTCATTTAGCTTTGTCACTTCGAATCAAGCTAAACACCTTGCTCTTCATCTAGTTCGTGATCATTCAAGTTCAGAACTGACATCTCCTAGACATCACACATTCTTTGAACCAATGCGCTGCTCGCACATTAATTCAAAGAGGGGCAAATGCAATACCCTAAAAATGGTCATCTAAACCATGGGCCCCTAATCTCGACAACATCACCAAGGTCCTAACCAAAGGCAATTAAATCAACCTTGAGAACATTGTTAATTTTTTAATCATCAAATACCACATGGCAAATCAATTACTCAATATTAATTAAATATTCATTTAATTAATTGAATCATTTCCCATAATATCATTTTGATCAATTATCCTATTTTAATTTATTAAATATCCTTGTATATTTAATTAATTAATTAATTTTCCATTTAATCATGCAAAAGGAATTAATTTATTACAAAAGAGGAATTAATCACAAATAAAGAGTTGAATTAAAAATTAAATAAAAGAATTGAATTGAGAGAGAAATCAAACTTGAGATATTATTTCTTTTTCTAAATTTAGAACTTGAAATCAAAAAGGCAATTAAATTGAATTATTGAATTATTCTCTAAAATTGGAACTCAAAGCTTTTCAGAAAAAAGAAGTTCAGTTGCATTGAAAAGACTCTTTTCTTGAATAAATAAAAGAATTATTTATTTTTATCACAAATGCATCAAAATAATTTATTATTATTTCCAATGCAACCTGGACTTCTAATTTGAATGCATTTCAATTAAACTATAATTGGAATCTATCTCAAGGTTAACTAAACCTGATTTCTCAATTATTTTCAATTAATCCTAAATTGAGCTTTTCTCTTTTGTGATTCTCTATAAATTTAGTCTTCAGCTCTCATTCCAATTTATCCCAGAGATTTTTGAGAACACACTTGGAGATTATTATCATGCTAATTTTTCTCTAGAGTCATTGAAGATTATTGTGCTTTTTATATTATTTGCATCTATTTTACTCACTCATCATTGCTTGCATCCTTAATTGCTTGAATTGATTATTTGCTTGACTTATTCATCCATCTTGCATCCATATAGTTAAATATCATATAGATTAAATCCTTCATCTTGGTGTAGTCTACTCACTGGTATTGCTTATAACAATCTGAGAGCAATCTTATACTCGCATCTTTTAGAAGGCAATTAGTCTCTTTGTTATGGTTTTTTTACTTATTGATTACTAACCATGCATATAATGACTTAATTGAAGTGTTGTGCTTGCAGCTTACAGACCACTTTTTCACACACACATTGTTCTATTCCGAGTCTTCTCATCAATCTTATAGTTCACAATTTGAAGATTGTTGGTCTCGAATATTGCACGATGCTTGGATAGAAGGAGATAGAACAAGTAGGATGAGAACCTAAATGTCTTACAGGAAACATTTTTGATCATTAGTAATTATTTTTGCATGGATTGAACAATGTGCTCAATAAAATTATATCTTACTGGCCGACCTACATAATGGATATTATAAATCATTTCAAGAAGGCTTGCACCCACTTCCCTATCATTTTCCAATCCCAGGCAAAATGCCAGCAAGGAAATAGTATCCGCAACCCATGGAACAAAAATGTTAGAGTCATAAGGAGGCTTATGATTTTGATGCAACATAATACCACTCTTTATTAGAGCTTTGATAAATGAATCTTTGCGACTTGGATTGAGACTCTCATAATTCTCTGTCAGCTTTCCTAGGTCAATTTGGACGTTTGAGTTTTGTGCTTCAAACCCTAGGTTCAACAAATGAGCAAATTCTCCCTCGTTTATGGATAAAATTTCCTCTTTTGTATTTTTATTGACAGTTGCTTTTTTATCTTCATCATAATTTTTGGTGCAGACCATGACAAAATTGGGGCAAGGGAATACTTCAGGTAACACCATGCTTCCCAATCCAACATCCCACGATGCGATTTTATTTGTTCTTTGTTTTAACATTGGGTTGAAAATAGTAAATTTTGACCTGGATGCATCTGCCGCCTTACTAGACAATGTATATCTAATATCTATGATATTCTTTTCACCATGGATAGCAGGGTCATAAATATCATGGTATTCATTAGTGAAACCTAGTGTTTTAAGCAGTTCAGTCAGGTACATTTTTTTTTTCACTTGGAGTTGAACTATTGCTTCCCGTTTTTCCCATCACTGTTATTGTTAATAATTCAAAATAATGCTAGATAAAAACCTGAAAATGCTAACCCTCAAATTGGACCACGAGATTAAAAAAAGCAAAAAAGGCGGGATGTAGGTGTTCTAGGTTTTACTCGGAATTTCTATTTCACTAGATTGGCACAGATAGTCTCTGTTGCAACTTGCATTCCTCAATCTAGTAGCTATTTCTAAATCTCCCTCGATTTATTGATTTGTCCATGAAATGAAATAAGATTATGATTTATGAGTCTCTTATTTTGAAAACTCTGAAAAGTACAAAAGTAATACCTAAAGGGCAAAATATCTAGAATCATGTCGTAATTTTATTAATTATTATTAATAACTATTTGATGCCAAAGGACAAAACATTCATTACTTCAGTATGAATTCTGAGGACATTAAATGTAAAATGTTCAATTCCAGGCGAAGTTCTCACAAATGTGTCCACTTCCCACATTCTGGCCGAAATCCACCCTAAGCCATTGATCTTTGCTCATCCAATGGACGATGGTACCTATTGTTAGATGTCATGGGTCCCATGACTTCTGCCATTTTTTGGGCACGTCACCATACTTGTGTGACTTTTTGGGTCTGTTTTTAAGTCCGTTTAATCATTTTAAACTTCTACCTGAAAAAGAGATTTATAGACTTAATTATATTTAATTAAATTTAAAACGTTCAATTCTGAGCAAAGTTCTCACAAATGTGTTCACTTCCCACATTCGAGCCGAAATCCACCCTAAGTCGTTGATCTTTGCTCATCCAATGGATGATGGTACCTATTGTTAGATGTCGTGGGTCCCATGACTTCTGCCATTTTTCGGGCACATCACCATACTTGTGTCACTTTTCGAGTCTGTTTAATCATTTTAAACTTCCGCCTGAAAAAGAGCTTTATAGACTTATATATTTAATTAAATTTAAAACATTCAATTCCAGGCGAAGTTCTCACAAATGTGTTCACTTCCCACATTTGGGCCGAAATCCACCCTAAGTCGTTGATCTTTTCTCATCCAATGAATGATGGTACCTGTTGTCAAATGTCATGGGTCCCATGACTTCTGTCATTTTTCGGGTACGTCACCATACTCGTGTCACTTTTCAGGACTATTTTTTAAGTCTGTTTAATCATTTTAAACTTCCGCTCGAAAAAGAGCTTTATAGCCTTAATTATATTTAATTAAATTGGGAAAAGTTCTCACAAATGTGTTCATTTCCCACATTCATGCCGAAATCCACCTTAAGTCGTTGATCTTTTCTCATCCAATGGATGATGGTACCTATTGTCAGATGTCATCGGTCCCATAATAAGAGACATTTAAAGATGTGCAATAGTTTGAGATAACTATTAAATATAATGTTAATAATATTTGTTAAAATATGAAATTCAAAAATAGTATAGAACATGAAACTTAGTTTCTAGAATAAAACAAATAACTAAATAAAAATATAAATTTTGATATACAATTTGAAAGGTAAAAGTTTAATATACAAAAGAAAACATTCAATATTAAATCTAAAATATTAATTTAAATCTTAACAAAATTCTTTAAAAATATGTTTACGATATATAATTTTAAAAAATAGTTTCAAAATATATATAAAAGTTCAACATAAATTTAGTGTAATATAAATTTTAATTTAATAAATAAATAAAGACTAAAAATATATATAAAAGTTCAACATAAATTTAGTTTAATATAAATTTTAATTAAATATAATTTTAATGATAAATAATGTGGTGAATCTTATTGATAAACCTGCACCTCCTAAGGACCGATGCAATATGCATTACCTTTTATCCTAGTGAGACTATTGGAAATTGAAATTTGAAACACTTGATGTCCCACTATAAGTCTATATATCACCTGTAAAGATCAAAGACATACTCTTATGAGGGGTTCTCATTGATGATTGATCCAACATGTATGGTGAATGCAATAAGTTAAGAATATCTTTATACTTTACAATTGCATGAAGTAACGTATTGATATGATAAATTTGATTTAGTAGCTAATATCTTAGATGGTTTCTCTTGTCCTACTATAGGTTCTATTACTCTTCTAGTTCCTGTTAAGGTTGGTACTAAGTGCTTAGATGTCATTTTTGATCATTCCTAAATCCTACTTCAAATCAATTTTGTGTGAAGTTGGGACATCCTTGCCCTTTGTTCTCTTCCATGAAAGCGATCCCATCTACTGGGTACCCTTCATAAATGTCTCAAATTTCTTCATTATGACAAAATCTGAGAAAATCTTAACTATAAATCATAGCATGTACCCAGTACCAACCCACACATGCACTAGTTCAAAACTTCAAGTTCAACAACAAGTAAGTTGGAGTTTTAGTTCAAAGCTTAACTATATATTTATAAAATTATAATCAACCATAATCAATGTACAACTAATTTAATGGAACGAATTGGATTTTGTTTTTTATATATTAAATATAGAGGAAGAAGCATTACATAAAAAAGATCACAATATTAAATTTATTTCCATTGTTTAACAAAATATTAAAATAACATAGCTCATATACAAAAAGAATTTGAAAAATTTTCATTAATAAAAATGAAATAGAATTATAGAAAGCATTTTTATATCCATAAGACTCTAAGAGGCAAACTGAAACAAACTGGAATTTGAAAAATTATCATTAATATTTATGCTTTGGAAATTTACAATGTTTATGTCTAAGACTTGAGTCCCTCAAAAACTTAAAAGCCAAAATTAGTGAGCCGCTGAGCCTGTTATGTTTTGAGGACATACGAAAAAAAAAACTATTAGGGGCCCCGGGGGGCAGGGCTAGGGCATAGGTAGTGGATGGTTTACAACTTTGCCCTAAGAATCTGGCCCTCCTTCCATGTAGAATTCTTCAAACAAAATAAGCTGAGAGAATTATTCAAGCCACATGTAGTTTGGAAATTCGTCCAGGAGAAACCATTTCCGGAGGAAGTCCCTGCCAATCCGCGCCCATTTCCTATGACGTGTCAAGTGCTCCGCATTCAGGTTCAGGAGAAACGGTTGCCTGGCCACTGACATTGTTTGGTTAGGGAGGAGAAGCTTGGATAATTCACTCGCCCAAGGGATCTCCACCCCTACTTCTACAAGGATGACAACAATAATGTCATCTCCAAGGAAGTCTTCCTTAAAAACCTTCCTCAACTGCATCAACATATCCACCTTGTCTCCTCCGAGGTCTAGAAGAGATGCTAAGAACCGAGATGTAATGTTCATGTTAACACGACATCTATTTTCATTTCATAGAAACTCTCTACCCAACACCATCCACACAGCCTCATTGGTGAACGACCCAACCTCCTTGCAGATTGATTGGAGGTTTGGGTCTCTAACGGAGCCCAGAAAGGCCCTTTGGTCCTTTGCAGAAATGATTCTCAAGCGGATGGGAGTGTCCATCTTGAGAAAACAGATTAACAAATTAAACAACCTGAGCCTATAAACCTAAACTAGAGGAATAATTTAAATATTGTGAGCTCCGACGATTTATCTACCAAATGGCATGGGCTAATTGAAGTGGAGAGGGAAAGAAGTAGAGATTGTATATAAATAGTTGAAGCTCTTGATTGTAATAATTACTTCTCTAATTGTATTAATTGCTTTAAATTTTTTTAAATCTTTCGTATCTCTGCAAATCTTTCCCATAAATGCACTATTGTGTGAAAATGGAAACAACTATAAACTAGTACCAAGTTGGCAAGTATCACATTGGAAGTCATGGAGACAGAGTGGATTGCAATTAGTGAATAGATATATATTAAATGAACGAAATTATCAATCATGATTCGTAACATTTGATACGTGTCTATTGAATCCAATTCCATTCTGAGCACTTTCTGGTGAGCTATATTCTCTTCAGAAAATTAGGCCGAAATAAAACTTTATCCATTAATCTATGATAATTGAACGGTTCAAAAACATTGATAGATTTTAGGTATGTGTCACCCTTCACGTGTCAAAGAGGCCGCACTTATTGATACATTGTGCGAATTCCGGACTCAATGTGATGTACTGATGTGATGTGATGTGCCTTGTCTATTAATGGCAATGAATTCATGAAATCACCAATAAATTATATATTTTTCCATAAATAACAAAATATTCACCAAAACAAATTAAATAATTTTCAAGCAGTGGATAAAAATCGCCAATACATTTAAATAATTTTTCTTTCGGAGTAAAAATTTTTGCCCATACAATTATATATTTGTTCCTTTTAACAAAAATTATTCACCTCCTACAATATATAGTTTCCCCATAGAACAAGGTATTATTCGCCAGAAATTTATGGAATTTTCGTACCTTAGAAAAAAATCGTCAATAGAAAATAATTTTTTTCCCTATTTTAAAAATACATTTCGCCATCAATATGAAAATCCCCCCCCAAAAATAATGTCTGATTCACCAGGATTTTACACAGTTGCCGGGGGGGTGGTTTCTTAAAGTTATCCCTGCTACTAATCCTATCACCATTTGATTCATTACTTGATCCTTCCCAAGGCTATTAATAAGGTGGGTTACTATATGGATTTATAATTGTACATTTTTGTATTGTGTATTTCAACAACGTGGATATGAAAGAATAAACTTTTTCTAACATGTCTAATTATTGTTACAAAGGATGTATTAAATATTATTTAGCCTATTATGTTGCATAAATTATATTTATATCAATTGGGAAAAGTTGCAAGAAATTTTGGTTTAACTTTCCTTGTGACATTACATTTACACAATTAGGAAAAGTTCAAAAAGAGGAGGTCATTAATAAAAAATGATTTGAAACCAGCTAAATACCATAAGACAACATGGATAAATTGTTTATACCTTGAATATTTCTACAAACAATTCATTCAGTTCAAGCCTGCAACTCTAAGGTGTACCAAAATACTAAGAAGAAAGTTAAATGAAGTTGTTGTTAAGGAGCTCACAAAGAGATTGTTGATCAACTTGGGAATCAGAGAGAAAGGTCAATAATTCATATACCAAATGTGCTAGATTACATCGATATTTTTGTTTGGCACATGGTATTATCACCAAAAGGTTTGAATCCTTGGGTTGGCACAATTCTCTTTGGAAAAAGATGTAACTCCAATAGACTTGTACATGATCAAAGCTTGATACATTTGGGTTGGCACAATTCTCTTTGGAAAAAGATGCAACTCTCGCAGACTTGTACACAAAGCTTGATACATAGTTTGACATAATTGATCATTTTGGAGTTAGAATATTAGAGAATCATGTTTGCAATTTCTTAAGGATAATAATTTTTTTGAAGGGATGACTTGTCATGTCCCTTTTTCCAAAAATAACACTTACTAAAAATAATATGTTCTCAACATCCAAAATTAGTAAGTCAAAGGTAATGAGACACTTTAAGAAAATTTATCTATTTAATATTTATATTATCCAAGTATAATTTAAACCTCTAAACAAATATTAGATTTATTATAATTTTAGTGGCGCTAGCATAGGTCTGGCACAATATTCTCTTGGAGGTAATTATAGTTAGTTCGACATATTTTTGAGCATCTTTGATAAATGAGTAAATTACCAAGTCTGATCAACAATTACAAAGTGGGACCAATTTCACAATTCAAATTTTTTTTACCTCTTGAATCATGGCATGGGGGTTTCTAGGTGCCCAACTTTGGCATGTTTTATATAAAATAATTTTTTTTTCATTTGGGATTATTAGTACATCTTTCATCTTCTCTCACATAATTGTATGCTTGTGATACCTTTAGTGCATGAAAACCCATTGGAGCAGAATGCTTATGAATAGGATTTCCATGATTTTTAGGTGGTCTAAGGATGGGAGGACTTATATTATAGACAATTATCTCATGCAAAATTTACGTTTGTGTGGAACGAGTTTGAGATTTTAACAATTTTGGTTGTTTTGGGTTGTAGGGTTGATTCTGCACTTTCCAAAGTTTTAGGTTTGGATTTGGTGTTACAAAATTATTTGTTAATTTTTTTGTGGTATGTGTACCTAATTTCAAACATCAATATATGTTGGTGCAATTTTGGAGGGTTTTCGATGTTTATTTCAGGCTTCTTTGGTGTTCAATATTTGATGGGCTCTTCTATTCTTTAGTCTAGTTTGTAGTACTCTTTTTAGGTGTCCTTTTATGTTCCTTGCTATTACAGATCATTTTTAGGTGTTGATAATATTTATTTTTTGTGTGGAGAAGATTGCGGTTTTTATTGTGCATTACTAACATTGTGTGTGTCACCAACAAGGTATGAGTTTTCATTTTAATTCCCGATTTTTTTTGTTATTGCAGAAAATTTAATTACTATATTTTAGTCTTTCTTAATGTAACAAATCTGAAATGCAAGTTCTTCACATATGCATCATAATCTATACTAAGTCAAATTAATATATAGAAGACAAGCACATCATCTTACCATTCACAAATAAAGCAATGTATTATTCCAATGTAATAAGATAGTCATAAGAACGCATCATCAGTTAAAGGAATACATACCATTTCCTCTATAATATGATTAATTATATACCTAAACCACCTTTATCATTCAAGTAAGCACTATAAATTACAAGGCAAAACAAGGGCACAAATAATCATATAACAATTACTTACATCAAGGAGGTATTCTCTAGAAATGAATATACATGATGCACAGAATTTTATGATTTTAAAAGGGATGAGAGAGAGAGAGAGAGAGAGCACAAAGCATAAACATATAAAACCTCCAAGTCCCTAATGAACTTTTCCAAACATAAATATCAAAGGACAAGCACAAGGAAAAAACACTTTAACACACCACACAATGCTAGGAATTGGGAAGGACAACTAAGAGGGGGGGGGGGGTGAATCAGTTGTGAACCAGTTGTTAATAAATTACAAATCAAAACCAATTAATCCGGCTTGAAACTTAGTGCCAGTAAAACATACTTTAATGTCGGTGAAACAAATTAACAGTTATAGCAGTACCAGTATAACTTAATGCATGAAACAGAAAGAGAAACAACATCCAAAACACATGACACATAGATTTTGATGTGGAAACCCTATAAGGGGAAAAACCACAGTGGGAAACCTTACCCACAATCAGATGATACTACTGCAGATAGTAAGTGTATACAAATGAGGTTTGCACATGCAGAAAGGCCAACCGCCTAGAGCTCACCGCTCAATCACAAAATAGGAGTGACACTGACTACAGTTGGATGGTTAAATCCAATAATAATGTACTGCTTTAGAATAGCATCTGCAATGTTGGATTCAGTACCGGTTTAAGCTCTGACTATGAGTGCCAAACACCTTCATAACCTTTCCTTCAACCTTTAGATAATGTCTGCGTGATTCATACAAGGATCTGCTTATTTGCGCTCTTCAATATTCACACACACTCATAATGATGATCTTCAATAAGATCTTACAATCATTTATACAAAACCTAAGACCTTATGCTAAGGTTGGCTCACTGAAGATATTATAATTAAATCAAATATAAATAAGTCTTGATGCGATACAATATGTCGGCTCAATACATTTATACATTATCCAATCAATAAACCATTTCCAAAACATGTCATGTTGATCTAGAAGATATATCATGTACCAGTCCATAACCTAGACTTAACTCCCCGGTAAAGGCAAATCTATCAACCTGATTAGACCAATAAGCAAAACACCAAATCCAAACATCAAATCCATGACTTTGACATAACCAATGATCTCCATATGATAACAAGTTATCATCATTTTTGGTGAACAATATAAGCTACCGATGAAGCATATATCGGTGACCGTGCATAAGCCACTAACCATACAATGTTCTGGTTCAACAATAAACCAGTATAACTATAGTGCCAAATCAACAATGTAGACCTCCAAAAGGATAAGTGTTGACATCAATGACAAAACCAATGCAACAGATGACAAATTCATCCATAATACCAACAATCTCCCCCCTTTGGAATTGATGGCAACACTAGATGGAAAAACATCTAAGTGCCGAAAATAGAATGGCAAAAACCAATAAACCAACAATCTCCCAAAATAGATCAATACAAAGTTATGTGCCAAATCAAAAACCAAAACCAAAATACAATTCTCCCCAAAGTACAAAGTTTTTCCATAGATATCTTTCCCCCTTTGACATCAAATGCCAAAGTAGTTAAGAATCAAATCATAACATACAACTAATTAATCCCCCTGAGCAGTAGCTCTCCTTTATCAAAGCTGGAAAAATATTTTTCTGTTAGTCCCTACCGGTTTGATGCCAATCTTCATAATTCAAGTCTCTACTAGTGGGGAAATTACCCCAAGCTACTCTCTGAGATATTCAAATGTTTCCTTAGGAAAAGGCTTTGTAAAGATATCTGCAATTTTCTCTTTAGTATTCACATAGACCAATCTTACTTCATTTGCTTCAACATTCTCTTTCAGAAAACTATACTTAATAGAAACATGCTTTGTTTTAGAGTGAAATACCAGATTCTTTGATATATCAATTGCTGTTGAATTATCACAATAAATAATTATCGGTTCTTTGCATTTTACCTTTATATCCATCAACATTTGCTTGATCCATAATACCTGAGTGCAATTAGTTGCTGCTACAACATATTTTGATTTTGTTGTAGATAATGATGTACAAGCCTGCTTCTTGCTTATCCATGAAATAAATCTTCTGCCAAGAAAGAATGCACCACCAGTGGTACTCTTTTTGTCATCTACATCTCCTGTCCAATTTGCATATGTATATGCACATAACTCAAAATTTTCATCCTTAGGATACCATAAACCAAGATTTGTTGTGCCTTGTAGGTACCAAAAAATCCTTTTAACTGTTGATTCATGATTTTCTTTAGGATTGCTTTGAAATATTGATACAATACATACTGTATTCATTATATCAGGTCTAGTTTGTGTCAAATATAGTAATCCTCCAATCATAGATTTGTACCTTGTCGGATTAATAGGAGCTCAATCATCCTTTAATGTCAATTTATCAGTTGTAGTCATAGGAGTGCTTACCAGTTTGGATTTTTCCATACCAAATTTCTTCAAAAGTTCCTTCAAGTACTTTGTTTGACATATGAATATACATTTATCTATTTGTGAAATCTGAAAACCTAGAAATTTTTTTATCTCTCCAATCATAGACATTTTAAATTCTTCATGTATCTTGTTAGCAAAGTCTTTACATAACTCATCTTCACCTCCAAAAATGATATCATCCACAAATACTTCAATAACCAAAATATCATCATTGTTAACTTTGTAATACAAATTATTGTCAGCATTACCTTTTGTGTATCCAAGCTTTAAAATATATTTATCCGATCTAGCATACCAAGCTCTGGGAGCTTACTTCAATCCATATAAAGCTTTCCTTAACTTACAAACCATATCCTTGTCATCTGTCAATGAAAATACATCAGGATATTCAATGTAAACTTCCTCCTCAAGATCTCCATTCAAAAATGCACATTTTACATCCATCTGATAAACTTTATAGTTCTTATGAGCTGGAAATGCAAGAAATAGTCTAACTGCCTCAATTTTGGCTACCGGTGCAAAGGTTTCATTATAATCAATTCCTTCTTTCTGTGAATAACCTTTACAAACTAATCTTGCTTTATTCCTGATTACTTCACCATCCTCATTAATTTTATTTTTATATACCCATTTAGTTCTAATTACATTTTTGTCTTTAGGTTGGGGTACTAATGTCCAAGTATTATTCTTTTCAATTTGCTCTAATTCATCTTTCATTACTTTTATCCAATGTCCATCTTGACATGCTTCAATAACAGATGCTGGTTCAACTTGAGAAATTAAACATACCTCTTCATTTGTCAATCTTCCTCTAGTCATAACACCTTGATTCTTATTTCCAATTATCTAATTCTATGAATGATTCAATCTTACATACTTGGGTTTATTCTGATTTATATTCACATGCTGATGTTCTTCAGTCATAGTTGAGTTCTGTGATGATGTCGATGTGACTGGTTCTTCACTCTGTACCAGTGCAATCTATGCTGGTTCATTTATAATCATTTCAACTGTCGACTCTACAGATCTTAAATCTCCTCTAAAATGTTCATCTATCTTCACATTAGTACTCTCAATGATTTTCTGCAATTTTTTATTATAACATCTATATGCCTTGCTTATAGTTGAATAACCAAGAAATATTCCTTCATCACTTCTAGGATCAAATTTGCCAATATACTCATCTCTTCTAATATAAAATTTACTTCCAAATATTCTGAAATATTTAAGAGTAGGAGTATGACC
The DNA here is from genome assembly GCF_030272615.1 of Cryptomeria japonica. NCBI lineage: Eukaryota > Viridiplantae > Streptophyta > Pinopsida > Cupressales > Cupressaceae > Cryptomeria > Cryptomeria japonica. The sequence goes on along the minus strand of NC_081415.1, from coordinate 481,369,477 downwards.
AAACCATAGTTCATAAGGGGTCTTACTGGTTTCACTTTTGATGTGAACTCTATTGAAAGTATAAATCGTTGTATTCACTACTTCTCTCCAGTACACTTGAGGTAGATTTTCTTCCATCATCATGGTTCTTGCTGCATCTAGAATAGTTATGTTCTTCCTTTCCACAACTCCATTCTGCTGGAGTGTTTGGGGTGCTGATAGTTGCCTTTTGATTTCATTTTCCTCACAGAATGCATTAAATTCTCTAGATGTAAATTCTCCTCCTTGATCTGATCTTAAACATTTGATTTTCTTGCGGGTTTCATTTTCTACCATTTCCTTGTATATCTTGAATCTTCCAAAATCTTCTGATTTCTCCTTGAGAAAAGTAACCCAACACATTCTAGAATAGTCATCAATTATTAGCATAAAGTAAGTATCTCCCTAAAGACTTCTTGTTCTTGCTGGACCACATTAATCAATATGAATTAAATCAAGAATATTATTAGATTTCTTAGAAATGCTCTTAAATGTGGTTCTAACTTTCTTTCCCATTTGACATTCCTTACATAACAAATTATGAGGTTTCACAATCTTAGGTAAATCCATTACTACCTTAGTTGAACTAATCTTTACAATGCAATCAAAATTTACATGACAGAGTCTTTTATGCCATAACCAACTTTCATCAATGTGTGCAATCAAACATGTCTTATCACTAGTATTCAAGTGAAAGATATTACCTTTAGTTTGATTACTGATTGCAATCTCCAATCTAGTTCTGTTCATGATTTTGCATTTTCCACTCTTGAATTGTAATTGAAATCCGTTTTCTACTAATTGACCAACACTCAAAAGATTATGCTTTAAACCTTCTACATAATAAACATTGTCAGTGTAAAGTTCTAATGCCAATAGCTAACAAGATGAGAGGGGGGGGTGTGAATCATACAAACTTAATCTTTCATGAAATCAACAGATTCAACCTCGGTAACTTATACTTCAGCAATATAACCAAAAACTGCTAAACATGCTAACTCATAAACACATAATCATCAAAACACATATAACACCAGATTTAACATGGAAACCCAAATAGGGAAAAACCACTGTGGGATTTTGGACCCACTAAGAAATATACTCTTCTAGAGTATGCTCAGTTAAAAGCAAATCCTGTTAAAGATTAAAAACACATTGCTAGATGTGACCCGGTTAAGGGATTTCCCTCAGATCTGTTAGGATCTTCACTTTGTTAGAAGTGACCTTGTCAAAGGATTTCAAACACTCATTTAGAATGTTACCTTGCTAGAGGGTTTACAAATAAGACTATTAAGTCCACTCGGTTAAGAGATTTTTTGTCACTTACAAAATAAGAGTAATAAAAATATATCTGCAACTTTACATCTAAAATGCTAAAGCAGATTCTATTTTGCTCAAAAAAATCTTGCTATAGGACTTATCTTATCCCTCTGCTATGCTCCCTACTCTGTTATTCAAAAAGATCTTCAAGCTTCTGTGCTCGGTAATTACTATGTAGCATCCCTATGCTTACACTTGCCCGCATACATTGTTTATCAACAATTCCTTATTTATAAACAATTTGCTAACCGCTGAATCTCCTTGATCACATTTCCCATGATCAATCTTAGCATTCAGATCTTCAATCTTGACTAGTTTCAATGTATTCTTCGATCTGAGAATATTTTACCTTACCTTGGAACTTGCATACCTTCCTAGGAACTTGAGCTAGGTTATTGCGGTTCAATCTGCGTTGTAGATCTTCCTCCTGATTTTCCATTGCCGTAGATCCTTAACAAACTTCATGCGTGGTATACCAATCATTTATTCATCTCCAGCTCATCAGCATCCTTCATTAAATAATGCTTTTATCCATCCAATGCAATTTGTCATAACTCAGTTGCAACTCGGTAAATACTAAACTTTACTCGGTAGACATTCTACCTTCATTAACCGATATCGATAACCTTAGGGTTTACCGACTAGGTTCTTTGCTCGATGACATAGTATAGTATTAACCTTATAATCAACAACATATGTAGGATATCAAAACAATCTAAACATCATGATCTTATCATTGTCTAACTCGGTAATGTTTTCCCATTGAATAACTTATTTCTCCCCTTATTCATCATATTCTTTCTGTGTCTTTTATCGCCATCTTAATTCTCTTCAAATCCATCTTCCCAAGATATGGCAACATCATACTGAATCAGAAAATCAATTTCTTGACATCAATGAAAAAATAATATTATAAAGATAGTTATCATCCTTCTTTAGTTATATCAATAATCTCCAACAACCTTCTCAATATCCTTAATGAATATCAACAATCTCCTTCCATTGAAATGCCAACAATCTCCCCCTTTGGTATTGATGGCAAAACCAACTTTTAAATGGTAATACCAACAAGATATTCAAATTGATTCGGATTCAGATTGTTGTTAGACTTCTCCTATTATCCTTGAGCTATTAAATCTTCTGAAGTCTTCTAGGCTTTCTCCCTCTTTCATTAGGCTTCTAAGCTATTGTCTTGCATTTAGTCTTCTATTATTTTCATCATTAGGGCTTTACCATTTAGTCTTCTCCCCCTTTGACAACAATGTCAAAAAGTAAAAGAACTAAATCATGATTTCTTCCCATGTGAAGTGATTTTCCTTGCTATGTATCATCTCAGTCTCGGTCAGAGAAACCTTTCCTTCAATACTATTTCCTACACACCTTTAGAAAACCTCCTAAGGTGTGTAAATCAACATCAATCCACACATAATATTTTGTAGATTCATCGAATTGATGCTTTTACCGAACATTGACAGTGAGTAGAAGATAGGGGTAGGACCCCTAACTTTCTTCTGAGATACTCAAAAGTGTCCCTTGGCAGTGGCTTTATGAAGATGTCTGCTATTTGCTCCTTTGAACTGATATATTCTAGCACAACTTTCTTCTCTTGAACTTCTTCTCTGAAATAATGATACTTTATAGAGATATGTTTTGTCTTAGAGTGCATTACTGGATTCTTTGAAATGTTAATGGCACTAGTATTATCACAGAATATAGTTACTGGCTCGGTAACTTTCTCATTTATACCTTCCAATAGTTGCTTGATCCATGCTATATTAGTGCAATTCAATGCTGCAGCAACATATTCAACTTTTGTTGTTGACTGTGAAATACATCCTTGTTTCTTACTAAGCCAACTCACTAGTCTTTCTCCTAAAAAGAAAGCTCCACCACTTGTGCTTTTCCTATCATCAATGTTGCCTGCCCAATCAGCATCAGTATAAACTTTTAAATCAAAATCATTCCTCTTTTCATATACTAAGCCATAATCTTTAGTGCCTCTCAGGTATCTGAAAATTCTCTTGATTGCTGTCATATGGGTTTCTTTGGGATCTGCAAAAAATCTTGCAACAATACCTATTGCATGTGCTATATCCGGTCTACTATGCACAACATATTGCAACTTTCTAATCATAGACTGGTAAAGTGTCTCATCAACAAATGCAGATTCATCATTCTTTGATAGTTTACAGTTAGTAGTCACAGGAGTACTCACAGGTTTAGAATCCTCCATTCCAAATTTCTTCAAGATTTCCTTTATGTACTTGGATTGAGTAATGAAAATCTCATCTTTCATTTGCAGTATTTGTAAACCTATAATATACTTTATCTCACTGATTAATGACATCTCAAATTCTTTGACATTTCATTTCCAAAGTTCTTGCATAAGGAGTCATTACCACAAAAAATAATATCATCAACAAATATGGCTGAGATTAGTATTCCATTGTCCTCATCATTCTTCATGTACATATTTCTATTTTCACTTGTCCTTATAAAACCAATCTTGATCAAATAAGAGTGCAATCTTTCATACCTTGCTCTAGGTGCTTGTTTCAGACCATATAAAGCTTTGTTTAGTTTACATACCTGATCTTTACTCTTGTCTTCAACAAATCCTTCAAGCTGTTCAATATAAACTTCTTCTTCTAGTATACCATTAGAAAATGCAGATTTAACATCCATTTGATATACCTTGTGTAGATAGGAATTTGGAATTCATCAATGCAATAGATATTAAACTAGCTCACTCACAAAAACTAGATTGCAATGATAAGAAATCCTAATTACAATCAATAAAGGCATGAAGATGAAATACTACAATAAAAAGCAAACCAAAGCCTGTATCTCCTTCATTATTCCTCCATTGTCCTTCTTTCTCCTTCAAATTACTTTGTTTGTGGATCTCACCTACAATTGCAAAAGCATAGTATGAAAGTAAGATTGACAAGATGAAATGGCAGCATAAGGACACTAGAAGCGTGATTGATTTTCTAAAAATGTGATTAGTTGATCCTTTTTTTTTTTTTTGATTGAAGAAAATCATCCAATTTATAGACAAATTGGAGAGATGACAAGATTAGCATGAAGAGATCTGAAAGGAAATTTCAAATCAAGAATGACAAATATGATAAATTATGACAAAATTGACACTTTCTATGCAAGATTGATTGATTGACAAATTATGACAAGATTATGACATGCAAGATTGATTGATTGACAAATTATGACAAGATGGAAATGCCATTCCCATGAAATTAGGGGAAATATTAGAAAAATTGAAGAAAATTAGGAATTAGGAGAAATTAGTAAATTAGGTGAATTAATTAATAATTTTCCATTCATTAATTAATTCACAAAAAGAGGGGGAATTAATTAGCCAATTAAATAAATATTTAATTATGACAAGAAGACTTAGGATAAATAAATAAATTATTTAACCTAGAGGGAAAATGACAAACAAGATTAAATGAATAAATCATAAAACCCTAGAAGATGAATTAGAAATGCAAGGATGACAATTAGGTCTTGACAAAAGATAATTGATGTAGAGTCGATTTGATCATGATTCTGACTGACAAAGGACCAATGTTGATAAATGATTGAGATTGGTTGACAAATTGACCAAGATTGACAAAGAGATCAAATTGATAGGTGCCAATTGACGAGGAACAATGACTAATTGATCCAAATTGACATGATTGAAAAGGGCAACGATCGATGACAAATCGACCACAAAATGACAAGATTGACCAGGACAAGGATCGATGACAAATCGATCGCAAAATGACAAGATTGACCAGGACAAGGATCAATGACAAATCGATCGCAAAATGACAAGATTGACAAGAGGACAAAACCCTAATTCTATCATCGATTAGGATTGACGATGTCTAAAATGAAATCGAATTGATGATGTCCAAAATATGACAAATGAGAACGCACATTGATGCGACAGGATAAGATCGACCAAAATCATGACTGAAGATTGTTATCGACAAGACCAAATTCGAAAGCGAGAAAAATGAGGAATGTAGAAGAAGGACTCAATGCTCGCAAATGATAAAGACCAAGTGCACAACATAGAAGAAATGTTAATGCGACGCAAGAACCCTAAAAATAAGGCAATGCGCAGATGTTAAAGTATGAATCCGCAAGCGTTGACTATTTTTAGACGTCTACATTTTGCCCCTCTTTGAGACAATGTGATTTTAAGCGTTGTTTCAAAGAACAATAATGAAAATGCCCCAGACAATAACAATGACATATGCATGCCCCCTCGAGGAATTGGCCGGAAAAATCTAGAAAAGAGGCCAAGTGATCGATAAGAATGATAGAAGATGATAGGTTCGAACAGACTGCCAAGACTGATGGAAGAAATGTTAGTAAGCAGAAATTAGACAGAGGACAGTTAGAGATGAAGGAAAACTTGCTTTCACAAATGCACATAAGTAGGTGAGAACCTTTATTTAATGTAGCAAAGAAGATGCAGAGCATCATGGCATTGAAGGCCAGAGCTAGAACGCAACCCTTTTTGCAAAAGACAGACACATCGCACACAAGGAATGAGTGAAGCATCCTAGGGTGCATACATCAAGGGTCGAGGTATGTGCGGTGTTCACAAAGTGAATGTACTTATCATAGACACCCAATGATATAGTTGCCCCAGTTTGTGACAAACATTCCACAAACAACAAACACAACAAAAAACAAAAGGAAAGGGACCATGAACCATCCCAGTCACTCTAAATCACTCAATGACATCCTCGAGCAACATAGGAACATGATCGAAGCCAAAGATAAATCAATAAAAAGATAAGACTCACAAATTCGACCAAGTCAAACAAACAGTCTGATCGTCATTGTCAAAAGTGGAACACAAGAATGATCATGTTGTCTGGTTCCAGGGAATGCGGTACCCTGTCTAAGACAAGACATAGTTTGGTTTTGAGTATACCACACCCTATATAAGATCCATGATAATAATGACAAGGATAAATGATATTGATGTTGATTGATTGATATGACAATTTTGATTAGTTTGAATGTCTAGTTTGATTAAAAAATTCATCTATTAACGCATGATTTCAGTAAAGCGCAGTGTTGTAACATGTTATCTGTTTGTTGTCTACACAAATGTTTGATCGATTGTCATTGGATGTATGCTTAGCGATCTATCTATGCACAGAGGGTACCATTTATTGACAAAATGCAAAATGCCAAAGAAATTGTTTTTGGATTTTGATGTTTTGAAATTTTTTTTGTTCGTTTTTTCAGGACTTTATTTGACTTTTTAGGGATTTTTTCAGGACATTATTTGATTTTTTTGATTATTTCAGGACATTATTTGATTTTTAGGGATTTTTTCAGGACATTATTTGATTTTTTTGATTATTTCAGGAGATTATTTGATTTGAAAGCTCCAGTAATTGATCATGACAAGGGGCACGCACCAAATGAATAGTTGAAAGACATATACAGCGACCAGGACTGAAACATATGCACAAGGACTGGAAACCTGAGTATGCAAGACAATGATGTTGACTAATCACAGGCCTAGAACAGAACATTGGGTTAGGGCCAGCATGATCATGATAAACCTGTGGGGGGACAGTACAACTAGGAGTCATGATAGATAGCGGAGCAATAGTCTTTTACACATGGCGCCTGTTTGTCAGGTTTTCACCATAGTACTTGCCCAAAGCGCCTATTTGCCAAGTTTTCACTAGAGGGAGAATTATTTTTCTTTACTTTTATGCTTTTCAATTTTTTCACTTTTTATTTGATTTTTCAATTTTTCACTTTTTTTTTTTTTTTTTTTTGAGCTTTTTGATTTTTTTTTGTATTTTCATGATCATATTAAAGAACTGCTGACAAAAGAACTATGCCCAGTACTTGTGAAGGTGCATGCTATTTACAAGATCTGACAAAGGTTCACCTTCTGGGGTTGCAAGCTGATATGCCCCCGAGCCATAGGCTGCAGTAACTATGAAAGGCCCAACCCAGTTAGGTTCAAACTTTCCTTTGATGATATCAGTAGATTGTGCATTCTTCGGGTTCACCTTTAAGACCAAATCTCCCACTTCGAAGTGTCGCCCTTTGACCTTCTTATTATAAGAGCGACGAAGACAGTTTTGATATGCCTGCAAATGTGTCAGGGCTGTCTGACGTTTCTCATCTAACATCTCAAGCTGATGCAATTGAGAGACTCTGTGCATTTCATCATCAATCAAATGTTGCAAGGAAACACGCAAAGAGGGAATTTCCACTTCCAAGGGTAAAATGGCTTCCGTACCATACACCAAGGAATAAGGTGTTGCGCCAGTAGGTGTGCGGATGGAAGTGCGATAAGCCCATAGTGCTGGATTCAACTGTACATGCCAATCTCGACCAACATCATTGACAACCTTTTTCAGGATCTTAATGATGGTTTTATTTGATGCTTTAGCTTGACCATTACTTTGTGGATAATAAGGACTAGAGAAACGGTGTTGGATGCGAAACTTTTCACAGAGTTCCTTGACATCTTTATTTTTAAATGGACGGCCATTATCTGTGACAATTGCAAGGGGAAACCCATATTTGCATATGATATAATTTAGTAGAAACTTTGAAATTTGGACATTAGTGATATAGGTCATGGGGATAGCCTCGATCCATTTTGTAAAGTATTCTGTGGCCGTGATGATGAATTTGTGTCCATTTGCAGATGTTGGGTGAATCTTGCCAATAAGATCCAATCCCCATTGAGAAAAGGGCCACAGAGATATGACGAAGTGAAGCTCTTGAGCTAGCGCATGAATGTAATTTCCATGTATTTGTAGCATTTCTTGACAAAATCACGAACATTCTTTTCCATAGTGGGCCAATAATACCCACCATGAATCCAATTTTTAGCTAGACTCAGACCATTGAAATGGCCCCCACATATACCATCATGAACCTCGTGTAAAGCTGTTTGTGCCTCGTCAGAATCCAAACACCTAAGGAGGGTTTGGTCAAAGGAATGACGGTCAAGGGTGTCTGTGATGATGACATATTTGGCCATCTGGAGGATGAAGGCTCGGCGTTGGTTAGAGGAAAGGTTAGGTGGTAAGGTTTGGGATTTCAAATATTGATAGATGTCATTGTACCACGGGGAATTAGGACCGACAAGAACACACATCACATCTGCTGTCAGAATTTCAAAAGAAGGGATAAACAACTGTTTGACCAAAAATTCACATCTATCCATATTGTGGGGCATATTTAACATGGAAGCAATAGTTGCCATAGCATCTGTTGACTTGTTTTGAATTCTTGGAACTTGACTGAAATGGATAGCCGTAAATTTTGTCTTGAAGAAATCCACCATATGCTTGTAGGGAATAAGCTTTTCATCTTTCATTTCATAGTCATCATTCACTTGACAGATGACTAACTGGGAATCTCCATAGACTTGCAAATGTGTGATGTTCCAATGGATCGCTACTCAGAGTCTTGTGACCAGAGCTTTGTATTCTGCAATATTATTAGTGCAATGGAAAGTTATTCTATAGGATTTGGGAATAGCATCACCTTGAGGGGTGACAAACAATATACCTGCTCTGAACTCGAATTTGGTATGAGATCCATCAAAATATAACTTCCATTCATTAGAAGATGTGAGAGCAAATACTGATTCATTTGGAAAATCCATCAACATTGGATGATCATCATGAATAGGTGCCTCTGCAAGTTGATCCGCTATGATTTGTCCTTTTATTGCCTTTCTCTCAATGTACTCAATATCAAACTCACTGAGGATCATAACCCACTTTGCTAGGTGACTTGTCAAAGCTGCCCTGCTAAGCAAGTATTTCAAGGGATCAATTTTTGCAACTAACAATGTCTGATGATTTAACATATAGTGTCGAAGCTTCTGTGTTGCAAATACCACTGCTAAACATGCCTATTCAATAGTTGAATAATTCAGTTCATAGCCCACTAGTGTCCGACTGATATAATAAATAGCTCGTTCTTTGCCTTTCTCATCCTGTTGGGCTAAGAGAACTCCCGTGTCGTTTCAGTTGCAGAAATATACAATATGAATGGCTTCCCTTCTATAGGAGGCATTAGAATAGGTGGCGACAACAGATAATCCTTGAGAGTTTGAAATGTTGATTGACATTGCTCAATTCATTTAAAAGTGACACCTTTATGTAATAAATGCTAGAAGGGATGACATTTGTCTACCAATTGAGCTATAAACTGGCAGATTGACTGTAACTTTCCTTGCAGTCTTCTTAGTTGATGGAGATTTGAAGGAGGAGGCATATCCATTATTGCTTTAACCTTTTCAGGGTCTACTTTGATGCCTCTATGAGAAATAATGTACCCTAATAATTTGTCGGCTGTGACACCAAAGACACATTTCTTTGGGTTGAGTCTGATCTTGTAGGTTTCCATTCGATCAAAGATGGGGCCAAGGATGGCTAGATGACTATCTCTTGTGATAGATTTGCATAATAGGTCATCAACATAGTCTTCCATCAAAGTATGCATAAAATCATGGAAAATTGTCGTCATAGCTCTTTGATATGTTGCGCCAGCATTTTTAAGACCAAAAGGCATCACATTCCAGCAGTAGGTACCCCAAGCACATGTGAATGCAGTCTTATGTTGATCTTTGAGAGTAATACGAATTTGATTATATCCAGAAAAAACATCCATCAATGATAGCATCTCATATCCGACAGTCATGTCAACTATGATGTCTATATTCGACAGTGGAAAATCATCTTTAGGGCATGCTTTATTAAGATCTCTAAAATCCATACAGATTCTAATGCCCCCAATTACTTTGCTAACTGGTACCAAATTTGAAATCTAGTCTGCATAATCAATGGGTCTGATAAAGCCCACATCTAATATTTTTTTTAGTTCTACCTTGACCAAGAGAGCCACCTGGGGATGCATCTTTTTGACTTTCTGTTTGACGGGCTTGGCATCTGATTTTAATGGCAAGTGATGAAGGACTAATTCTGGATCAAGGCTGGGCATATTTGCATAAGACCATGCAAAACTAATCTTCTTCTCAATAAAGAAATTGACAAAATCTATCTTTTCCTGTTTTGATAGAGAAGCAGCGAAATGAATGACCTTAGGGTTGTCGGGTGTACCCAAATTTATCTCTTCGGTCATTTCCACAAGCAATGTTGATTTATCCTGACTTGATAGGGGTATGTCCAATCTTCCACCATTGGGCGCCTCAGAGAGGTTTTCACCCATAGGTACATCTTTTATTTTTACTCTTCTGTGGTCAGAGAGCGCCTTATGGTTTTCACTCAAAGACTCATTCTTTTGATTTTTTACTGTTGCTTTTTCTTTTTCATTTTTATGACTAGAAGATGGAGTTGACTCCCCAAAATATGTGGTGGAATCTAGATCAATAGTAAATCCTACTTTATGATCACCTTGTGGTATGCCTTCTCGGAGTCCAAGAAATTTGGCAATTGCTTCGTCATTTTGAAAACAATCTAATGTGAGTGGTGCTTGTTGGTCATGTTGGATAAGCTGAGGATAGACAAGGGGCATTTCATCATCATTTTTAAGGAGAGAGAGGGCCGAGATGGTAAAGATGTAAACGTCTGTGGTATCACTGTCTCAACTGCTCGTATTTGATTCGGAGCTTGGGTCCCAGAATGACTCTATCCAAGCATTAGGACATGTTTTAGGAGGACAAGTTATTTCATGTTTATCTTCCATGGGCAAATCATCAGGGTCCAAGAAAACATTTTCAAGGGCATATGAGCTAGAATAAAAGGAACTCCACTCCCATTCATTGGAATTAGTTTCAGGTTGGATATCCTCAGGTGTTGTTTCATCATCAGAGTCACGCCCCTTTCTACACGTGGTCACTTTGGTAGATGAGGATCCAATTCGCAATGGTACAAAACCTAACCCTAAAGTTGGAGGTCGCATCTTGGGTATAACAGGTTCTAGTCTTCCTTTCTTGTTAGGTCCCAAGCCACTGCAGCCATCTTATCCCTTTTTCTACAACATAGTAAACCCTTTTCCATATCGCTCCACTGGCAACCTGACAGGTGGTGTCTCAGTTGGATCCTTATAAAGTCAATCTATGACATCATCATTCAAAGTTTCCTTTTCAAGTTCACCCCATCTTGTAAATGTAGTGGGGGGCTGATATTGAATGACTATCTTAGGTTCCTTTTGCAACAAATGTGGTTTGCCATGTGATTTTGGAGATATTGGTAAATTCCCAATGAGGAATGTTTGAGCCATTGAATACTCTCTGCATCCTTGGTCCTGTATCTTCAATTTTCCTTTGACAACATCTAACAATTCATTAGGATCCACATAATTATGTGAGTGGGCCTCCCTATTGATTGGGACCACTTGCTTCGGGGAATCCTTTAGATTAGCACAAAATTGAAATGGATTACGATCTCATGGAATTGTTATCTCAGTCCCATTGTAAGGATATTTTAAACACTGATGATAAGTAGATGGAACTGCTTTCATTGCGTGGATCCACGGACGGCCAAGAATCATATTGTAAGGGAGATCAAGGTCTAGGACCTGCAAGAAAGTGTTTTCTGTCACTGGACCGACTCTGATAGGCAATGAAATCACCCCTTTAGATGGATGCTCAACATCATCATATGCTTTGATTGTTATTCTTCTGGAAGAATCAATGTCATTTTCTGTATAACCAAGACCAATGACCACTCTCAAGGTACAGATGTTAAGACCTACTCCACCATCTATCAAGACTCGTTAGATCTTGCAATTATGGACAAAGACTTCAAGATGTAAAGGATCATTATGAGGGAGCTTATCAGGAGAAATATCATTATCAGAAAAGGCGACGTGTTGGGAAACAGCTAGATGTCCAATTCGGGCTTGAAACTAGTCAACATCAATGTCTGTTGGGACAGTGGACTCAGTTAAAGCTTTATCTAGGACTGCGCGATGCATGGGGGACATTTTCAACAACTCAAGAATTGATATTTGTGCCGGTGTCTTCCCTAGATGATCTAGGAGATTATACTGACTCGTTGGAGTTGATTTGGGAGGAATTGCAGGAGCTTCTTTCAGAACTATTTTGGATCAACGAGTGGTGACTGCGCAAGAAGGATCTTGTCCCTTTATTCTTATGTTGGAAACATACTCATTTGACGCTCGAAAACAATTGATGACATTGTTATAACTAGTATTTGCATAATTAAGATTTGCTGTTTGGGTAGAGTTTGAAGAAGATGCTTTACCCTTATCATGATCAAGCAAAGGAGTTTTAAAAATTGTATGATCAGTGTTAGAGGTTGCGTTGGGTGGGTCTACCTCAATTACTCCTTGATCTAACAAGTCTTGAATCATATGTTTCAATTGAAAACATGATGCGGTTTTATGTCCTTTTCACCGATGGTATTCACAATATGCATTATCATTCCACCAATGCGGCTTTACCAATGGTTCTGCCTTGATATCTGGTAACTTGATAAACTTTGCTTGTATTAGTTGTTTCATTATTGACTCAATAGGCTCTCCCAATGGCGTAAATTGTCGAGGAGGCCCATCCCTTGATCGGAAAGGTTTTCATTGCTTGTTTTGTTGCTGACCTTGTTGTTGATTATAATGTTGAGTATATTGTTGGTATTGCGGCTATTGAGTAACATTGCTTGCTGGTGTTTGATTTTGTTCCATAGCCAACATATTAGGAGCACTCAATTTCTTTATTGTGAACATGGGTTGATTTGCATTCACTGCTCTTGCGTCAACAACTCCATCATTAGTGACATTCTTGTTTTTGTACCAAAATCTGTCCCTTGAATTGTTTGTGTTGTCATTGTCTTTGTTGAGCTTAATGATTCCCTTAGCTACAAGAGCAGTTTCAATGTTCATCCCTTTCTTAATGAGTTTCTCAATGGTACTGGGACTTTTCAATTTGAGTTCATACATCATTTCTGGGACCAAATTTTGAATAAACAAGTTCACTTGTTGTTTCTCAGGTATATCTAGGGAAGAAAGACTATACAAGCTTCGCCATCGTTGCAAGAAAGTCACTAATGGTTCACCTTGCTTTTGCTTGGTGTTGCATAAATCTGACATGGTCACTTCACTGTCAATGTTGAATGTGAAGTGGGATATAAATGTTTGAGCCAATTCCGACCAAGTCTTTATATTCACTGGCAAATGCGAATACCAATCCATGGCTTGTCCTGTGAGACTTCGTGCAAATAAGCGCATTAAATATGTTTCCTCATAACTCACTTCAGTACATGCTGCGAAAAATGCTCGAATATGGTCTTTTGGATTGCCATTCCCTTTATATTTCTCAAAATTAGGTGCCTCAAAATGCTTAGGGAAGGGAGGCATGTACAAGCTCTTGTCAAATGGATTAGGACATAAATCTTGATCTATGTACAATTTCTTTGTTCCTTGTGGTTTCCAATGCATCGACTTGTCGTTGCAACTTCTCAAGCTATTGTGCAAATGTGTCAGGTATCGAAGATTTTGGAAGTTCATCATTCACTCTTGGGTGTACTCTTTGTCGATACATCCTGCTCTCCATTGGCTGTTGATACTTAGAAATTGTTGTCTTTGGTGTCTCTGGCATATAAAGTTCTTGATACAGCTCTTGTTGCTGTGGTTGTGTCGTGCCTTGACATGGACCGTGTTGCTGTGCTTCTTGTGGTGGAATCATGATTGGTAGCCTTGGTTGATTTTGCAATTGAGGGTGTTGTTGATATTGCATGGACATCAATTGTGGTTGTGAAGTATGATAATTTGTTTGTCTTGGCACATATTGAGGCACATGTTGTTGTTGATGTTGACGAATCGGAATTTGCTGACTTTGTGCCAATTGTTGTTGTCTTGATGTAAATCCCATCATTTGCAAAAAACTTTGTTTGGGAGGTTTTTGTTGTTTCTCCTTGAGATGGGGTATGGCACTCACATTTACTTGCTGTGTTGTTTATCCAATCCACTGTGGTGGTTGCAAGTTTGAATTAATTTGTAATGGTGCAAAAGACACCACAACATGTTGTTGAATGCAATATTGTTGTTGTTGTGCATTGCTTGTTTGCACAGTCGATTGTGCCTTTTGTGTATTACTCAATTGTTGTAACATTTGTTGTTGGTGCAAACCACTATTTGTGGCTCTTTGTGTTGCCATTATCGAAGGATCTGTCACAATATTTTGCATAACAGGTACTTGAGTATTTGGCAAATATATTGAACTTAATGGGACATAGGAACTTTGTTGCATTGTGGAATTGTTTTGGACATTGGTAAGATCAGGCATTCCAGTCGTAAAGCTTTCTTGCATCTTAGATTTTGATCCACTTGTAATTATTCCAGGAATCATTTCTTGTTGAGGGACAACTGTCAATATTTGTGTGGCCCTCATTTGATCTTGTGTTAAAGGTGTTGTATTAAATAATGGATTGTTTATTGTTTCAAATGGTGACTTCTGAGGAATAGTCACTATCAACGTTTTTGAAGCATGTTTACTCATCAAGGTGTGTTGAGTTTCTTGTTGCACATTTTCTTCAATTGGATGTGGAGAGAAACTTAACAACTCACTGCCTTGTTGTTTTTGCACATTAATTTGCTCACTTGAGGAGGTCACATTACTCATCATGTCAAGATATTTTTGTGGGAACATCTTAAAGACCTTGTTCAAGAATTTATCCATCTTTTTTGTCAACTTTGGATCTTTAAGGAACATATCAACATCATCGGAAGCATCGGAATCTGATGAAGAATCTGGTAAAAAATTTGGATTTATTTCTTGTTGAATGCCTTGATCTGAACCAAATCCTTGTGAAAGAGTTTGTTCCTCATGTAATGTTTGAATTTCATGTTGCAGGTTTGGTTTAATCCAATCAAAAGGTGCATTTCCTCTTGGTGTTGGTGGAACACTCCCATATCCCAGTTTCATGGGTACAAACACTAGCTCATATAATTGAGGTGGTCCATGTTGAACCATTCCATATGGTGGTAATGATGTGTTTGATGAACCTTCAATTTGTAATGATTGACTAGGTTGCAACTGTGAGTTTGATACGTTGTCAATGGGTTGATATGTTGGTTCACCTATCTTCTTAGATTTTGACCTTGTTTCAACAGGCATGTCACTATGCAAATGCAATATTTTGTTGGGATTTTTTTGATTTTAAAAGGATGATGTATGATATGCAACTAAATGTAACCTAAATAGACAAAAATGAAATCTATGGCAAGAATGCAACCTATGTTTTTGTTGTTTTTCAAGATTTGGACAAACTTTTTGAAATGCAAACCTAAAGACTCAACCTTAGGAAGTTGAAATGAAGACAAGACCTTAAAGGACAAAGGACCAAATGAAAAGAGGACAAATTGACAATGTCTCACCTATATGCTTGGATACTAAGCTAGGTTTGACAAAAATGATATTAATAAAAGGGCAAATTTTAGACTAGGTCAAGACTTCCTAACAACTTAGGGTATTATCCAAACTTTTGATTTTCTAAGTTTGACAAATCAAATTTTTGAGACTAAATGTAGGAAGGCAATGATTATGACATGACTTAGGATATGACATGAAAATGATCTAAGGATATGATATGACAATACAATGATAAGGATAATGCGAAGACCAATGACTTGGAATATGCAAAATGCAACCTATGCAACCTAAATGGAAATCTGTCTTGGATATGACAATGAAATGCAAACTTAGGGAAAATGATCTTGGACCTAAGTGCAAAATGAGGATGCTTGCAATGAAAAGGACTAAAATGAAAGGAGATGACAATATGCCTTAGGACCTAAGTGGGACTACGCAAAACCTAGCCTAAAGTGACATGAATTTTGAAACAAAGACATTCAATGTTTTGACAAGCCATGTTCAAATGTTGGATGAATACTTGGACGAATTTGGACCTTTGTTCGGATTGTGTTTTGAGTTGAATGTTGTTGATTTTGAAAATCCAAGTTGATTATGAGCACTTTTGAAAGTTTGTTTTTAATTTAACCTTTGACAATCACGGAAGACAAAATGTTTGTTTGACTTTGACTCAAGACAATCAAGCACATTTACAACAAATCCTATGGCTGGCAAGGACAATATCTGTTGAATCCTCTAACAAAATACAACACTTAGCCGGATAGCTAGACGCTTGGTAGCACTAGCTCCCCCTTACAGTGCACTCACTTCTCAGGCATACCAAACTTCGAGTTCAAGGGACATCAATTCCCAAGAACTTGCTATCTCTAACTAAGGAGTACATGAGAGGTGTCTTCAGCATGCGCGTATCACAATGCCTGAGCCAACAGATAGAAGGTTTTTGGTCTCTACAAACAAAAGGTTCTAGTTAAGGCATCCGTTCGGGTGGGTATTGATCCAGTGAATAAATCGTCGCAATACCATTCCAACACCCGTTGTCTACAACTTTTGTTGCATCCACAGTTATTTAGAGTGGTTCGGAAGAGCTTGGCTTTAGCCCGTCACCACTTAGGGTTGTTCCCTCCCACCAATGCCTATGCAAAGTGCCAGGCAAATCGAGAGGCGGGCCTAATTCTAAGGGTTAAAACATGCAATCAAACTAAAAGTAAACAAAGCATGCATGGTGTTCATTAACCTTTAAGAAACTAGATGTACAACTACTTTAAAAATCACATGCAAGATGTTTTAATAAAAGTCTTTGACCACATCTTGCATAAGATTTGTTAGTGGTTTCATTTTTTAGTCTTCGTCACACATAACGCCAAGGTGCTGCACAAAAATCAGTACCAAAGAAAAACCAGAATATAAGAACAGAATGAAAACAAAGTAATTTGCAAGTAAAAACACTTGTTTTACCTTTGTTTCTGGCCTTACATAGGTGTAGAATGCCTTGACACAAGCGCAAAATGCCTTGACACAGGCGCAGATCTCTTTGACACAGCTGCAGATCTCCTTGACACAGGCACAGATCCCTCCTACACAGGCGCAGAAGTGTCCAGAAAGCCCTGAGTTGCCCTGTTTCTTGAGTTTTTCACCTGCAAACAACTCAAAGGGCACTCAAAACATGGGTAAATGGTTAGTTCAGGTCGGGTTCACCAAAAAATGTAGATAGGAATTTGGAATTCATCAATGCAATAGATATTAAACTAGCTCAATCACAAAAACTAGATTGCAATGATAAGAAATCCTAATTACAATCAATAAAGGAATGAAGATGAAATACTACAATAAAAAGCAAACCAAAGCCTGTATCTCCTTCATTATTCCTCCATTGTCCTTCTTTCTCCTTCAAATTACTTTGTTTGTGGATCTCACCTACAAGTGCAAAAGCATAGTATGAAAGCAAGATTGACAAGATGAAATGGCAGCATAAGGATACTACAAGCGTGATTGATTTTCTAAAAATGTGATTAGTTGATCCTTTTTTTTTTTTTTGATTGAAGAAAATCATCCAATTTATAGACAAATTGGAGAGATGACAAGATTAGCATGAAGAGATTTGAAAGGAAATTTCAAATCAAGAATGACAAATATGACAAATTATGACAAAATTGACACTTTCTATGCAAGATTGATTGATTGACAAATTATGACAAGATTGAAATGCCATTCCCATGAAATTAGGGGAAATACTAGAAAAATTGAAGAAAATAGGAGAAATAGAAAATTAGGAATAAGGAGAAATTAGTAAATTAGGTGAATTAATTAATAATTTTTCATTCATTAATTAATTCACAAAAAGAGGGGGAATTAATTAGCCAATTAAATAAATATTTAATTGTGACAAGAAGACTTAGGATAAATAAATAAATTATTTAACCTAGAGGGAAAATGACAAACAAGATTAAATGAATAAATCATAAAACCCTAGAAGATAAATTAGAAATGCAAGGATGACAATTAGGTCTTGACAAAAGATAATTGATGTAGAGTCGATTTGATCATGATTCTGACTGACAAAGGACCAATGTTGATAAATGATTGAGATTGGTTGACAAATTGACCAAGATTGACAAAGAGATCAAATTGATAGGCACCAATTGACGAGGAACAATGACTAATTGATCCAAATTGACATGATTGAAAAGGGCAATGATCGATGACAAATCGACCGCAAAATGACAAGATTGACCAGGACAAGGATCAATGACAAATCGATCGCAAAATGACAAGATTGACCAGGACAAGGATCTATGACAAATTGATCGCAAAATAACAAGATTGACAAGAGAACAAAACCCTAATTCTATCATCGATTAGGATTGAAGATGTCCAAAATATGACAAATGAGCACGCACATTGATGCGACAGGATAAGAACGACCAAAATCATGACTGAAGATTGTTATCAACAAGACCAAATTTGAAAGCGAGAAAAATGAGGAATGTAGAAGAAGGACTTGATTCTCACAAATGATAAAGACCAAGTGTGCAACATAGAAGAAATGTTAATGTGACGCAAGAACCCTAAAAATAAGGCAATCCTTTGATGTTAAAGTATGAATCCGCAAGTGTTGACCATTTTTAGACATCTACACCTTGAAATTTTTGAAAATAGCATATGCCAACAATGTTCTTACTCCCTCAAGTCTAGCCATAGGTGCAAAAGTCTCACCATAATCTATTCCTTCTTCTTGAGCATAACCTTTGCAAACTAGTCTTGCTTTGTTCCGAATGACCTCACCTTTTTCATTTAGCTTGTTTCTGAAAATCCACTTTGTACCGATTACATTTTTGTCCTTCGGTCTTGGGATCAGTGTTCATGTGTCATTCTTCTTGATTTGATCAATCCCATCTATCATAGCATTTACCCAATCTTCATTGTTAAATGCCTCTTTTACTATTCTTGGTTCAAATTCAGATATCAAACATGTGTTCTGTCTTAGTTTGTTCCTTGTCATCACTAGATCATCCTTATCTCCTATAATCTGACTTGATGCATGATGTCTTCTAACATATTTGGCTAATATAGGCTTGGTAGGCTCTGTATGATCTTCTTCATCACTCGGTAACTGGACATTATCTTCATTTTCTTTAGCAAATTCTTCATAATTTTTCGGTTCTTTGGAATTTCCTTCATCATTTCTTTTTGCAAATTCATCAATTTTCACATTTGCACTTTCTACTGTTTTGTTAGATGATTTGATCAGACATTTAAATGCTTTACTTCTACAAGAATAACCAAGAAATGTTCCTTCCTCGCTTTTCTGATCAAACTTTCCATTTTTGTCATCTTTGTGTACATAGAATCTACTTCCAAAGATTTTAAAATAACTTACATTAGGTTTCTTGTCATACCAGATCTCATATGGTGTCTTCATAGTTCCTTTCTTCAGTTGTACTCGATTCAGGGTGTAAACTGCAGTGCTGATTACTTCTCTCCAAAATGTTTGAGGTACCCTCTTTTCTATCATCAGGGTTCTGGCACAATCTACAATTGATCTATTTCTTCTCTCAGCTATCCCATTTTGCTGAGGTGTTCTCAGTGCAGATACTTGCCTTTTTATACCATGATCATTGCAGAATAAGTTAAATTCATCAAAAGTGAACTCTCCTCCTCTATTAGATCTAAGACATTTCAGTTGTCTTCCTATTTTATTTTCAACTCTTGCCTTGTACCATTTAAACATTTGAAAAACTTCTGATTTTTATTTTAAAAACATAACTGACATCATCCTTGAGTAATCATCCACAAATAATATGAAATATTTATCACCATAATAACTTTGAACTTTCATGGGACCACAAAGATCAGTGTGCACAAGATCTAAAATTCCTTTAGAAGTGTAGGACTTACTTGTAAAGCTTGATCTTGTCATCTTACCCATCTGGCATCCTCGACACATAGTATTTTCAGGTTTTTCCTAACTTGGTAGACCTCTTACTCGGTGATTCTTACTTATTTTGATCAGATTATCAAGATTTACATGACAAAACCTTTTATGCCATAACCAGGTATCATCTATCTTTGCATAAAGACACTTGTTCAGAGTTGAGTCAAGATGAAATGTATTACCTTTGTTTGTGTCCCGGTAGCAGCTAACTTTCCATGTTTGTCATGAACTTTGACAATTCCTTTCTAAAATTCTATTCGGTATCCTGTATTGTTTAGCTATGCTACACTCAACAAATTGTATTTCAAACCTTCAACCCAGTATACATCATCGCATTTAGCATTGTCAAGAAGTGTTATAGATCCTTTACCTTTCACTGGACATGGTGCATCATTACCAAATTTTACATAGCCTCCATCATAATCTTCTAATTTAAGAAAATTGTGTTTATCACTTGTCATGTGATGTGAGCATCCATTGTCTATGATCCAAGAATCATTATTATTTATGTGAGATATTAGGGCTTTTTCTTCATACCTTTCTTCATCTGATCCATCTTTAATAGCCACATAAACAACTTCCTCTGTATCAATTTCATAAGATTTATCATCGTTGGATTCCTCATCAGCTACTAGGCATGTCTTTCTGTCTCTCCTTCTGAGGTCTCGATGTCCTCTGTATTGGTTGTCTTTCTCCCTATTATCTCGGTATTCTCTCTTTTCACTAGATTCTTTGTCAGGGCAGTTAGAAGACACATGTCCTATTCTATCACAACTGAAACATTTTAAAGGTAGCTTTCCTTTATACTTACCTTTTCCTCTCGGTAACCTGTTGGCTAATAATGCTTCAAACTCTTCTTGTTTCTTGATTTCCTCATACAGTTTGTGCACTTCTTGCATGTTTTTATGAAATCTTTCACTTGCTCCACTTTGATTCCCTTCAGAGTACTTACTCATTCTATCATTGTAATCATCAGATTCACCAATATGAAAAGAACTGAATGCAGATTCTACTTTATTTACCGAAGACCCACTATTATCAAAATTACTTAACTCAAATGCATGTAGCTTACCAATAGTAGCATCCAAAGAAACTGACATATTTGGTACAGACCTCAATTCATTAATTGTAGAGACTCGAATGGCATAAGCAAGTAGAAGGGTTCTCAACAACTTACTTGTTACATCCTTTTCTTCAATAGTTTCTCCTACTCCTTTAATTTGATTGATAGTCTCCTTTAACCTTGTACTGTATTGGGTTATGTTCTCACCTTCATTTATTCTCATGGATTCAAGTTGTCCTCTTAGACTATCTACTTTTTCTCTTTGAACATGTTCATCACCGCCATACACAGATATGAGCTTGGTCCACATTGCTTTTGCATCATTACAACCTTCTAGATCATTAAACTCTAAGTCGGTCAATGCTGATGTTATTTCAATCATAGCTTGAATATGTTCATGCTTTGCCTTTATCTCTTCCAAGGTCATCGGGTTGGTGCTTGGTGGTATGCAGTCATTCTCCAAATAATATGTTGCATATTCTCCAATTCTTGATAAATGCAGCTTCATCCTTTTCTGCCATGTGGAGAAACTTGACTTGTTCAGCTTTGGTGCATCCCTTTTATACATCTTCGGATCTTTGCATCAAGTACCTTTAAACTTTTCTTCTGGAGTCCAATGCTCTAATCCCAATTGTAAAGTTCTGATGCCAATAGCTAACAAGATGGGAGGGGGGTATGAATCATACAAACTTAATCTTCCATGAAATCAACAGATTCAACCTCGGTAACTTATACTTCAACAATATAACCAAAAACTGCTAAACATGCTAACTCATAAACACATAATCATCATAACACATATAACACCATATTTAATGTGGAAAGCCAAATAGGGAGAAACCACTGTGGGATTTCGGACCCACTAAGAAATATACTCTTCTACAGGATACTCGGTTAAAAGAAAATCCTGTTAAAGATTACAAACACATTGCTAGATGTGACCCAGTTAAGGGATTTCCCTCAGTTCTGTTAGCATCTTCACTTTGTTAGAAGTGACCTTGTCAAAGGATTTCAAACACTCATTTAGAATGTTACCTTGCTAGAGGGTTTACAAATAAGACTGTTAAGTCCACTCGGTTAAGAGATTTTCTGTCACTTACAAAATAATAGTAATAAAAATATATCTGCAACTTTACATATAAAATGCTAAAGCAGATTCTATTTTGCTCAGAACAATCTTGCTATAGGACTTATCTTGTCCCTCTGCTGGGCTCCCTACTCTGTTATTCAAATAGGTCTTCAAGCTTCTGTGCTCGGTAATCACTATGTAGCATCCCTATGCTTACACTTGCCCTCATACATTGTTTATCAACAATTCCATGTTTATAAACAGTTTGCTAACCGCTAAATCTCCTTGATCACATTTCCCATGATCAATCTTAGCCGTCAGATCTTCAATCTTGACTAGTTTCAATGTATCCTTCGATCTGAAAATGTTTTACCTCGCCTTGGAACTTGCATACCTTCCTAGGAACTTGTGCTAGGTTATTGCAGTTCAATCTGTGCTATAGATCTTCCTCCTAATTTTCCATTGCCATAGATCCTTAACAAACTTCATGCACGGTATACGAATCATTTATTCATCTCCAGCTCATCAGCATCCTTCATTAAATAATGATTTTATCCATCCAATGCGATCTGTCATAACTTTGTTACAACTCGGTAAATACTAAACTTTACTCGGTAGACATTCTGCCTTCATTAACCGATATTGATAACCTTAGGGTTTACCAACTATGTTCTTTGCTCGGTGACATAGTATAGTATTAACCTTACAATCAACAACATATGTAGGATATCAAAACAATCTAAACATCATGATCTTATCATTGTCTAACTCGGTAATAGTTGCCCATTGAATAACTTATTTCTCCCCTTATTCATCACATTCTTTCTATGTATTTTACCGACATCTTAATTCTCTTCAAATCCATCTTCTTAAGATATGGTAACATCATACCAAATCAGAAAATCAATTTCTTGACATCAATGACAAAATAATGTTATAAAGATAGTTATCATCCTTCTTCAGTTATATCAATAATCTCCAACAACCTTCTCAATATCCTTAATGAATATCAATAATCTCCTTCTATTGAAATGCCAACAGTCAGTATTGTGCTTACCATCCAAAGATATAGTGCCTCTTCCTTTAATTAAACAAGCTTTGTCATCTCCAAATCTTACTAGACCTCCATGAATTTCCTATACTGATAAGAATTTTCTTTTATCACTAGTCATATGATGCGAGCATCCACTATCTATAATCCATTCATCCTTTTCTTCAATTTTTGCTACTAGTGCCTGCTTTATCAGTTTGATAATAGGTGTCTATTGATCTTCTTTTATTGCAACAAAAGCCCATCCATTATCTACTGGATCTTCATCTGAATCATCTGTAACACCTTCATCTACATAATAACATGACTTATCTTTATTTTTCTTAAATTTGTATCTTTGATATTCAGGGTTAGGTTTATATGTTCTTTTTGCTTCCTCCCTTAGTCTTGCATGTCTATCAGGACACCTAAAGGCCACATGACCAACTTTATTGCAATTAAAACATTTGAAAGGTGCTTTACCTTCATACTTACTTCTTGTTGGACCTTTAGGCATCTTCCTTGTGAATAGTGCTTCAAGTTCTTCAAGTTCTTCATTTTCTCTTCTCATATCTTCAAGTTCTTTTGCATAAAGTGCTTTCCAATTAGTTTTGTCAGATGATGATGATGATGATGTTGATAATGATGTTTTGAAAGCTATATTCGTTTTGATTGTAGCAATAGGACCAAACTCTTCAAGCTCAAATGCATAAACTTTTCCAACCAAAGTATCTCTAGAAACTGATGTATTAGGCATTGTTCTCAATTCATTAATAGCAGTCACTTTCATTTTGTAATCCGGTGACAAAGCTCTTAAAACTTTAGACAATAACATTCTAATTTTGAAATTTTGATAGTGGTATCTCCTTCATTAAATGTTTCCAGTTTATCCCAAATAGTTTTAGCAATAGATCGGTCTGATAATCCCATGATTTGCTGATCTGATAATGCACTCTGAAGTGCTTCTCTTGCTTTGCAATCATTCTCCAAGTCCTTAGCCAATGTCGGTGAATGAGGTTGATTCAGAGTACGACCAACATAACCATTATTTGTAACATCCCATGTATCTCTGCTAATGCAGTTCAGATGTGTTTCCATTCTCATCTTCCATATATCATAGTTAGTTCCATCAAGTTTCAAACTATCCTTCCTGAAAATATTTGTTGCCATAAGATCTCCTCAAGCTGTTAGGCTTCTGCAAAAAGAGGACTTAGCTCTGATACGAATTGTTAGGAACTGGGAAGGACAACTAAGAGGGGGGGTGAATCAGTTGTGAACCAGCTGCCAATAAATTACAAATCAAAACCAATTAATCGAACTTGAGAGTTAGTCTCGGTAAAACAAACTTTAATGTCGGTGAAACAGATTAACAGTTATAGCAGTACCGGTATAACTTAATGCATGAAATAGAAAGAGAAATAACATCCACAACCCATAACATAGATTTTGATGTGGAAACCCTATAAGGGGAAAAACCATAGTGGGAAACCTTACCCACAATCATATGATATTACTGTAGATAGTAAGTGTATACAAATGGGGTCTGCTCATGCAGAAAGGCCAACTGCCTAGAGCTCACCACTCAATCACAAAATAGGAGTCACACTAACTACAGTTGGATGGTTAAATCCAATAATACTATATTGCTTCAGAATAGCATCTGCAATGCTAGATTCAGTACCAGTTTAAGCTCTGACCATGAGTGCCAAACACCTTCATAAACTTTCCTTCAACCTTCAGATAATGTCTACGTGATTCGCACAAGGATCTTCTTATTTTTGCTCTACAATATTCACACACACTCATAATGATGATCTTCAATAAGATCTTACAATCCTTTATACAAAACCTAAGACCTTATGCTAAGGTCGGATCACTAAAGATATTACAATTAAATCAATTACAAATAAGTCTTGATGTGATACAATATGTTGGCTCAATACATTTACACATTATCCAATCAATAAACCATTTCCAAAACATGTCATGCTAATTCGGAATAGATATCATGTATCGGTACATAACCTAGACTTAATTTCCGATAAAGGCAAATCTGTCAACCTGATTAGACCAATAAGAAAAACACCAAATCCAAACATCCAATCCATGTCTTCGACATAACCAAATGATCTCCAGATGATAACAAGTTATCATCACTGTTGGTGAACAATATAACCTACCGGTGAAGCATATATCGGTGACTGTGCATAAGCCACTAACCATACAATGTGTCAGTTCAAAAATAAACCAATATAACCATAGTGTCAAATCAATAATGTAGACCTCCAAAAGGATAAGTGTTGACATCAATGACAAAACCAATGCAACACATGAAGAATTCATCCATAATACCAACACATAAGACTAAGGGCACAATCTTAACCAAAGATCCTAGTGTTTCCACCACAGGCCCTGATACTAGATGTAACACCCCGCTAAGGAGCCCCAAAGGAAAACACATCTAATGAACTAACCTCAAGAGGAAAACATTTTTTTCCCCTAGAGATACATTAACTTATTAAACTATAATAATGAATAACATAATATTTAACATGAGAACAACTTATCTAAGCACAATCGGAAATAAATTGAGACAGTAACACCTATATCCTCTAAGGTCCCCTAACGTCACTACAAGACAATGCTAACTCTTACTAAGGCATAAGAACTAAATGTAAACTAGCCATTGCATAACATAATGCTTAAACATAAATAGATGAATCTTAATATAAAAATGATATCATATAAGAATTAAACAACATGATTATCCTAGAGACTATTTTCATTTTAAATCCCAAATCCAAATGTTCCTAAGATCACTTTCCACATTATCAGATATCCATAGCAACTAATATTAATAAATAATATATTTCTCATGAAATAACATTTAATAGACTTACAACTTACATCTTACTTAAGGGATAGATGGTACCAACATCGCACTATCTAAACTCACAAAACAACCACATAGTTAACACCATTACATTAAATTTACATTACATCTTCCTCTCAAATAGAGTGTTCATATAGCATAATGAATAGAAATGGAAATCTATTCTAGATACATGAATAAAACATTACATAAGAGAATACAACTTGCATCTTGATTCCAAAGCACTTGTAATTGAAGAAGACACAATCCATCCATGAAGCTCATGAACATATCACCAAAATTCCCAATGGAAGAAAACATCAACCACTCGACCTTGTGGAACCCAAAGGTCCACCCTCCATGCTCTAGGGAATGACATAAGGCTGCACACACTAAACAAACCACTAAGATTGACACTAACAAAATCATGGAAATGTGATGAATACACGAATATAACAATCACAATGACTAGAACAAAACATAATATAGACTACCAAAGGCTTCTGCAAACACTGCATAGGGTAGGGTGCCAGGTTACAACTAGGGAAGAGTGTCATCACACATCAACATGAGTTATCCTATCAATCCAACCCTCGCCAACCTCCAGACTTTGACACCCATTTGATTTCACATGCGGAACCGAACAATCCTTCCAAGGAGGCAAGGAAGTTCGATCTGCCATGTAGGCCTTCCCAATCTCATCCTCTATCTATAAATGAACATGAGGCATGAATGGGGCACCATAAATTATCTTATTAATGTGTGTGTTCTACCCTCCCCTCAATTCATTTAATTTAATGTTATCACTTGATTAAAGAAAACTTCCAATGGGATCTCCTAACAACCACTTAGGGCCCCAACACCCACTTGGAAGCCACTCTCCCTAACTTGCACCTAGAATCTACTAACATATGGGTACAACAAAAGGACAAAAACAACCTCATACACATCTGAGGTGCATATAATTATTCATCATAATCTATCTCATAAGTAAAGATCTCATAAATTAAGACAAGACTTCCATAATACCCCAATCAACAAAAGGTTCAAGTCCAAAATCTACTGATTCATAATCATCAAGAATGGGATTGGGCCTATGATCACAAATACAAATACATGTATCTATACATAAATCAAACTTTATAAACAATATCTCATAAGATGCCATATATCTCACATCACATGACATCAAAATCTCAACCATGACTTACTTTCAGATTAACATATACATGAAATGAAAGCATATGAGATCATATATTACATCACATGAATCAAATCATAATGAAAATCATAACACAATCTAATCCACACATCCCTCGCTTGATCATATCCACTCATGACATTGATATGAATGCAAAATAAGAAAAGCCTAATTACCGAATGTATAAAATTAAAAGAAAATACATGGATCCATCCCCAAAAGATCAATTAGCCTATGGTAAATACATAAATAAATTTGAAGACTCAAAAATAGACCCTGGAATGAAATGGATTGGCATGAGTCCAAAAAACCAATCCAGGAAGCCAAATGGGGTTTCTAGATCAAAATTCCCAAAATAGGACTAAAAACTAGGGCTAACTTTAAGCTTAGAAAACAACCATGAGACCACATCAAAAGAAAAATGTGGAAAATACCAATTTGAGATGGATGTATCCTATTTCCATAAATATAATCATTTCATCTCCATGATCAAAATTGAATTCACACAATAGGAAATCGTAAAAACTCTTCAGAAAAATAATCTAAAGAACACACAATGAACAATGAATGCAAATAAATTTTAGAGTGAAAAATAAACACAAAAAAATTGGAAATACAATCTTTTAAAATTCAAAAAACATTTAAAACCATATAATTGCAAGTGGCATTTGAATACAACCTGGAAAGTGTAGAAGAAAATCTTTCAAAATCAACTCCTTAGGATCTGCACTTCCAATCCAAGAAATAGCAGCAATAAAATCTAGAAAATCACATACAAACTCTCACAAAATATTCACAAATCCCTCGTTCAATTCAATGCAAATATTTCTCTCCAATGCCACACCCAAATCTCTCCTCAAACTCCAAATATTTCTAGCCATCATTCCAAAATTCTTTTGCATCCACACACAATAAAAACATGTTATTTCCAACACAAAACCATTCCCCCAAAATGGGAGTTGGTGTTTGTACGGGAAACAACCAAATTTCCCAACCAATCACAACTAACTATTGAATCATATAAACCAAAACTCATAGATAATAAACATATCACATTATATCCCACCAAAGATTATTTTATGCACATAAATATTTAATGAAATGAATAAAGCATAATAATATATCATATAATTTCCTCCTAAAAATAGGATGGAAAATAGGGAACGCAAATATTTATATTATTCAACATCACTCAATAAAAATACACACATGATAAATACCAAAGATATTATTATTATTATAATTTACATCTTATCTTATATAAACAAGATTTAATTTATTTAATATCAATATTATAATAATTAACCTAATATCATAATAAATCTTAAATAAATTAAATAATTTATTTTTTTTTGGCAAAAGTGGAAAGCCACTAATATATATTAATAGAGTACTAGATTACAAAATCTGGTTCAAAGAGCATACCAGGAGGAAAGAACCAGAAATAAAACCTCTAATTATGGCTCAAGTTACAATCTAGTTGATAATTAACTAAAAAAAATCTACTAATAACCTAATTTAAAATTTAAAATTTTTGTTTATACAAGGCCAAAATTACTCGATTGGTCAAGGCCACATAGTGTTCCCATAGAATCATGAATAGTGTCATAACAAATAACCAATTCACCAAGTGACTGAGGTTGACAAAATTGATCAAGACATAATCGCAGAGAAGGATTTACATACCACTCGCAAAAAAGCATTATACACAACTATCCTCATTCCTCCATGGCTTGCAAGTCGACTTCATTTTCATCCTGTTCTTCTTGAGGAACCCCGACTTCTTATGTAGGCAAAAATTATGAGTTACTAGTTGTCTCGAAATCATCTGCATTACCATCCTTGGAGGATTGTTAAGATCCAAGATTGGAGGTTGATTGTTGTCATGAACATGAGAGCCTTGAACAATGAGAGGGTGTTGGGGAGTGGGGACATTAACCTGGTCATGAGAGTTGTGAGAAACTGGAGGACATTGAGAAGGAGGGACATTGTCTGCATTGTCATGGAATAACACAAATAAGATTGCATTAACCCTTTTATAAACTCTCTATCATATCTTGCCCAAGCACCCTATTGTGTGTGTCTAGTGCTTGCTGAATGAACCTAACACTCTGCATGTCCAATGTGTGTTTTATATTATCATAAACTGAGATATAAGCATGAGCATTAAGGAGAAGTGGTGGGTGAAAAGTCCCCGAATATGTGCTTTCCCTCTCCAAAAATTGTAATGCTACACCACAAGCAAGAGTTTGTTTCCAGGAAGAAATATTTCTCTTACAACCCTACTTGCAATTAACTTAAGAGAAGCCAATGACTATAACAAATCTAAGGCATTTGAAAAAAAGATAGAAATCAACTAAGAAGGGAATATGATTCTTCTTGCCTGTGGGTATAGAATTTCGTCCCCAATTAGCCTTTTAACACATTACCTGACCTAAAAATTGTGGACTTTGAACACTTGCCTTCATCTGAAATTTGATCTATGAAAGGAATTTCCCATTGTGCAACTGAAATGTTCACCCTATAGTTTTGTGGCATATACTCAATGTACACCAATCGACAACCTGAACACCAATGGGTTGTTTGAATTTTGCCTTCGTTCAAGGAAGATGAGCTTTGTTGCATTTGAAATGAGGCTTATTACAGAGCACTCTGCACCCTTTTTCTTTCTTTTTGATATGAATGCGGAAGGCAGAGTAAACTTAGGGAGATTTATTATGAAATTTCTATGGCATAAATTACCACATATTTCTTGAAACTTGAGAACATAATTACCTACGAAGGCAAATGAATACATCACATATGACAATCTCACACACATTGTCAGCTTTGGAATCGTATGAAGCACGATTTATTTCATGTAATAACACATCACATATTAGCCCCCTTAAGAATGTGAAAAGGCCTTTCACACATGTGAACATAGGACTCTAATGAATGGAAGGTTCATTTAAGTTTTCCCACTGTCGAGTATTAGTTGCTATCATTTCATATAAAATGAATGCAAGATTTAAATCTTTTTTTGCAATGATATTCATCCTTAATGACTTCCTTTTCTATAAAACATAGTTGGCTCATCATACTCAATGTCTTGTAAGTCGCAAAATGTTAGATACTTTGTTTCAAATGGAATGATTATACTGCATGAATACCCCTTCTCTTTGTTGAACACAACTCCTCCTCCACAATGTCCTCGAAGTGAGAGAATAGTTTTAAATCAGTGCCATCTATCGTTGAGTCCACTTCTATTTTATTACAATCCATATGTTCGAGGTTGTTTGCTAACCTATTACTCTCTCTGTATGATTCTGATATGCAGTATGCTTCAAAGGAATCCAAAAGGACCCAAGCTTGCATAAAAATATAGTTGATATGCCAATTGAGAGATTTTATGTTTTGCATGCATTAATAATTATCAAAGAGTCTCCCTCAATATGAATTCTAGAGTATCCCAAAGATTTGGCAAGTATCAAGCCACTCAAGAGTGCTTGGGCTTCAACCATATTATTAGTCCCTAGTGGTAACGTAGAGGATTTGAAATCTTTCAAATCACCTAAATGGTCCCTAATATAGACGCAAATTCTTGATTCACCTAGATTGCCTCGAGAGGACCCATCAAAATTTACCTTTACAAAGTTTTGGTGTGGAGGCTGCCAAGAAATGAGAGATCTATCAGCGTTTGGTTTAGAGGATGATGGAAAAATAGCTATAGGTGGTAAGAAAAGTAGTTTCCACTTCTTCATAATGTTTCCATCACATGAAGTAAAGAGAGAGTCACCATTGTAATGCTTTTGTACATATGCATTAACTAGTTCTTAAATAGTTTTCTCAATTACCTCTTGTACTTTCTGAGTAGGAGATATAACATTTCTAAAAATTCTTTTATTACGCTCCCACCAAATGGACCATAGGACTATGGCTGGGATAACCTTCCAAATGCAAGAGAATAGGGATGACTTATAGAGAGTAGGCCATGATTGAAATAAGTCCCAAATTGTGTTTGGTAAAGGTAGCGAAAGGTCCAATTTATCCATAATTAAATACCAACATTGTTGAGCAAATAAGAATTGTATAAATAAATGGTCAATAGATTCATTAATGTTATCACATAAAACACAACAAAAGGGTTGTGCATCTGAAAATTAACTAGCTAGTCACTTGTTAGAATTTTATTTTGAAGATCCAACCAAGAGAAGCACCCTACCTTTGGTAAAACTATGTTATTCCAGTAGAAAGAATATGCTCTATGCACCTGTTGCTAATCCATCATGTGTTGCAATGCTGAGTGCCTAGTTTTGATAGAGAAAACACCTGTTGGCAATTGACACTCATTGGATTCATATGTTGTCATTGATGGCAACAAGATTCTATTGAAGGCATATACCGACATTAGAGTATTCAGGGTCATCGCCGACATTAGCACCAGTACCGACATCTAGCACTTCAGCGAAGCCGACATTAGTTTGGGATCCAAAAGGTTTTATTTGTAATTTTTTTTTGTAATTATTGTATAGGGCCGACATTGAATATCTTTTTGTATTGTAAGCCGATATAAGGCATATTGTTTGTAAAGGGTATATAAGTCAGTACTACTAGGTCATTTTGTAACATGACAAGGTAGTAGAACAAGGTGATGCAAAAGATATGTATGTAGATCATTTGTATGCGAATGTAATATCATGCTATGATCAGTAGATGGTTTGTAAGGCATTCTTGGAGGAAAGGAGATATCGGTAGAAGGGTTCAGGGTTTATGAACTGGTACAGAACAAAGTTATAACCGAAACTCTTTTTGGCATTGTAGATACATTATGTGAGTTCACTAGTACTCTTTTATCTCAGAAGAAGCTTGTAGTCAATGAGACTCTTTTGTGTTGAGTAGTGTGCTCTAGGCAGTGTACCTTCCTGCATGTGTAGGCTCCCATGCTATGTAATATCTTTCATATCGCCAGTGAATTGATATTGTGGGTCACAAATCCCACCATTGTTTTTCCTCTTTGAGGTTTTCCATGTATAAATTCAGTGTGTTATGGTGTTCATTCATGTGGCTGGTTTATTTACTTCTTGTTATATGTTTCTTCATTTATCGGTTTATATGTGTATATTATAAAAGGTTAAAATATTGTATTACCGGCAGAACACTGATTCACCACCCCCCCCCCCCCCCTCTGTGTTCTTGGATTCATTGTATTCCAACAATTGGTATCAGAGCTTGGTACCTAAGAGGAAGTTTAATAGCATGAGGAAGATCTTGAAACTGAAATCATTAAATATGGCTATGGAGAAGCAAATTGAGATGGCACTTGAGGATTATGATGCTGAAAGGATGAAGAACCTAAAACTACAAGATGAATTGAATTTTGCTAATGAATTCATTCTTGTTCTGTAAGAAAGGTTATCATCTGCTTAAGCTAAGAGAAATGAAATTTTGCAAAACTAGGATGATGAAGAGAAAAATGAACTTAAGGAACAATGTCAGAAACTGAGTCAAGCTAACATGCTCACAAAGAATGGAATGCAAGATGTGACTATGAGGTTATCAAAAGATATTGAGGATAGAAAGAAGAAGGAAGAAAATCTTGCTATACCTCTGAAGCAAAAAATTGAAGAATGTGGCAGATTGACTCATGAGAATAATCTGTTGATAACTGATTTGGTAAAATCCCGAAAGAATGAACAAGAGCTTGAAAGATAACTATTGACTCTGAGAGATGATCTAACTATTGTAATTGAGTATAAACAAAAATTCAGGATTAGTGCTACATAGTTGGATGATTTATTGAAAAGACAAAGGCAGAGTGAAGATTCTAAAGGACTTGGATTTGTACAAGGCGAAAGCTCCGGTATTGCAAATGAAGATCAGATAACCGGTATGCAGAACTCATCTGACCAGAGGAAATTGGTAAGGGAATCTAATGCTTACAAATTCAATGGTAGATGCTTTATATATAATAAATTTGGGCATATGGCTAGACAATGTAGAAATATAGCAAATCAAAACTACAATTCAATTCCCATTCAATGTACAAATTGCAAGAAATATGGTCATAAGTCAAAAGATTGCAGAATGAATGTTAAATGTCATGCATGTGGAAATTTTGGATATTTGGCCAATCAATGTAGGTCAAGGAATGACACCAGATATGTCAAATAAATTCAAAAGAACAATGTTACATGTTATGCATGCAACAAAATAGGTCATATTGCTAAGCACTGCAAAAGAAAGACTACACCTATTAGCAATAATAAAGAAAATGAGAAAGGAAAGAAGAAGGTAGATGAAATACAACAAGATCTCACCAAGAGATGGGTTAGAAAATATTAAGAACCAAGTGGAGATGAAACTACACCAGTAACTGCACCTGTAACTCCACTAATAGAATAGAGCATTCATGCACTGGCAGGAAATTCAATTGGTAACTGAGGAATACGCCTTAGGGGTTGGAAAATTCATTGCAAATATTACATATTCCCCAGAAGAGATCTGGAGAGTGGTATTGATCATTGATGGAGGTTTATCTAGCATAAAACTATGAAATTGACATCTGGTAGGGTACATCGCTAAGCATTTATGATAGTGATGAATTAGGGTTTACTCGCTAATAAAAAAGGGAAAATGGACTCATTTTCACTCACCCACCACTTGAGAAAATAAGAGAGAAGAAAAGGTTAATCATAGGTGATCAAGAGTGAGCAAAGGCATTCCAAACAATTTTCAGCAGTTATCTGAGAAGTAACCAAAATCTTTCAACCGATGACTGTTTTCCAAGTATTTCTTTAAAATGGCATCTGGATCATCATATGCTCCTACTTTCATTGTGAATCTCACTGTTGTTGAGGTTAAGGATAGGCTTAGACCTATTTTCAAGGAAGTTCCCCAAATTTCTACAAAGGAAGACTCTACTGGTGCGTTTTCAAAGGTTCTCGATGGCGTGGTTTATGTGGAAGATGTCAAGGCCTATATTCACTACACCTTGGAGGATTTAGGCACTGAGGAAATCAAGGGAATTTATCAATATGTGATACTAGGAAGCTTCGAAACAATCAAGCTGGAATATCAAATCATTGTGGATCTAGGGTTAACTGGAATCCTGTATACTAGAATTCAAGGATGAAGTGATCAGATATGTTCTGAGTAGGGTCCATAATGAATTTATCTGGTTGGACCGGCCTCACATGATCATGAAAGAAGCTATTCAGGCGGTCACCAACTTACCTAAATTTGGATAGGAACAAGGTAAGAAGATCTCCAACACTGCAGTTGAGAAGCTCACCGGTGCAACCCATGATGGAAGATCAATGAGGGTCAGGACCATCAAAGACACAAATGTGAAATTTTCCAGCATGATCATCAGCTACAAGGCAACTCAATCAAGTCTATTGAACTTTGTTTCCAATTCTTCTATCCATGTTGCAAACCAAATGATAAAGAATAATGAAAAGTATGACTTGTGTGAATGGTTAAGGGGTGAATTAATGATAAATATTGGCAAGATCAAAGGTGTTAAGAAAGGAACTTTCTGGTTTGGCAATCTCATTATTTGTTTGATGTTATACTTCATGAGTGAGCTACTGGGTTTGGGAAAGAAATGTTGGGCTCATGACATATCGGTAGGTATGTAGATCAAAGATGCAATCACTAGTCTTGGTAGTAATAGGGATGAGAAGCTTTGGGGCTACTTCAAAACTTTTGAGGAGAACATGAGACTAAGGGAGAGAATCTCCAAACACATTATAGAGAAATACTCCACTGATATTTGCTTCATGGTAAAAATAGATGAGACACTCATGGAAGCAGTGGAGCATAGAACTATATGGGTCACTGAATTGGGTTATGAAGTAGATGATAGTATCTTGGAGCTATATGCTAAAATATTGATTGATGCTCCTTTGGATAAAAAGGCAAAACACTTTGGCACTACAGAGGAGAAGGATCTTGAGGTCAAAATTGGCTTCAACAAGAAAAGAAGAGAAAAGAAGATAAATAAAATGTCTGCATTTGTTCAAAATGTAATTCATAGGATAGATATAAAACTAGGTTCTGGATCTAAACCGGTAGATCAACCGGCAGAAACTAGTGCTCCTGAGGTGAAGAGGCCTAAAACTTTCATTTCTTCTATTACTTCTGACTCTGATCCAAAGGATAATCAACCTCTTGCATTGAGAAGGGTACAGAGGAAGAAAGATGACAAGACTTTGGTAGAGGAGAAGAAGGTGTAACCAAGGAGGAATCTAATTAGAAAGGTAACAAGTACATCCACACCTTCAGCAAGGAAACCTTCTCAGAAGAGGCAGACTGCTTGATCCACTCCCGCAACCCCCAGAAAGAATAAAAAGAGTGTGATTGATGAAGCAATTGAATCTGGTAATGTTACCATCATCCCCGCAATGAATTGTGCAGAATTGATAGATGAGGTAACTAAAGATGGAATCTTGAAGAATGTGTCAAATTTCTATGAAGATTTAGATGATAATGAGAAAAATGAAATAGAAGAAGTAATCTTGTTATATTTAGACATATATAGGAAAGCTTTGGTAGAGATTTTGAAGGAAATGACTTTATCATTATATAATAAGTTAGATGCAA
This sequence comes from Cryptomeria japonica, assembly GCF_030272615.1. Taxonomy (NCBI): domain Eukaryota; kingdom Viridiplantae; phylum Streptophyta; class Pinopsida; order Cupressales; family Cupressaceae; genus Cryptomeria; species Cryptomeria japonica. The sequence continues at coordinate 481,333,515 of NC_081415.1, read as the reverse complement.
GGAGATTAGATGCAATAAGGAGGGACAGAGAAATTAAAGAAGTTGAACTTATGAGTATGTGTGGCTCTATAAATAATGAGTAAATGAAAAGGTGTATAGATATTGCAAATAGAACAATATTTAGTAGCAAAACCTGACAAATAGGCCTAATGATGGGTAGAGTCAATGAGATAATAAATGAGACCAGAGATGATTGGGCCAAATTCTTCCAAAAGGATCCTGATTTTCTCACTTCTCAAGAAGAATTTGCTAAGGCAGCCGCTCCCACCAATCTAGACAAATCTAAAGGGAAAGGAATTTTGGGAAGTTCATATCAAATTTTGAATGAACCAATAGATAGTCCTAAAACTAATGAGAGGGTACAGACTAAATCGATAGAGACTACATTTGTACAGTCTAGGCAAGGTAATATAGATAATGTATAGGTTACAGATAATATTATGGATAATAATCCACTGACAGTAATAGATACTGCACCAAGTGATGAAGCCACCAGTGAAAAAGAGGATGTGAAAAGGGATACATCGGGAGAGGATAAGGAAGATAAGGAAAAGGTGACTGAACCAGCAGTTGATTCCCCAACAAAAATTTTGGCAATTGACACTTCTCAAGTTGAGAAGAAATCAATCACAGAGATGAGTCCCATAGAGCTAATGATGATGGCTACTCAAAAGCTAATGAAGGAGGGATCTGCTGACAAAGGAATAATAGATCAATCAATAATAGTTTTGCATAGATTGATTCCTAATTGTATGATTGAAGATGAAGCAATCCATTACGGAAAGCTTAAGGCATTGACATAGCATATGTCTAAAAACTTTCAGTCATTGCAGCAGATTTTCAACAAGAAAGCACTTGAAAGATTTACTCTGGCCAAGAAAGACGCTTTTGACCAGATTATTGGGACAGAGAAGAGGAAGGTTGAAGAAAGACTTGTACTCATTGAAAATTCTTTGAAACAATGTACTAACATTTACAGGTTCTATTGTAATATAGAGATTCTTATAGAAAATGTAGATAAGAGGTTAAGAGAATTACATGAAAAGATTGCTAATATTGCTAATTCTTTTGATGGACTAACTTCACTTACAACTTCCATTGATGGACAAATTTTGACTTTGGAGAACCAAGTTTTTGCTTTTGAAAAGGAAAGAGACAAGATTATTTGGAGAGCAAGGATTCTTAGTGGTGAGTCCGAGATTGGATTCACTTTGTGTACATAAAAGGGAATGTATGGATATGCTTGTGAAGCCCACACTGACAGAAGCCACTAAGAAAGAAACACTAGCACATTTACTGAGTGGACTTATATTCATATCTGAAACATTCAAAACCAGCTGGGATACCTATGTATAGTTGCTAGAGAAATCTTACCCAGAAATTTTGAGATTGGTCAAGCTCCAGTAAAGTAATCTGTAATTATTCTTTAAATTCTTTCACCAGTCTTTGGCATTGATTCCAAAGGGGGAGTGTATATTATGTGAAAAATATGTATATAATCCTAGGGGGAGGATATCAATAGAGCATATTGCAGACAAAGTCAATCAGCTCAGGGGGAGCATGTTTTATGTTTCAGTTGAACTGATAAGGAATCCATTTTTCACATGAGTGTTGCCATGAATGCCAAAGGGGGAGATTGTTGGCAATTGACACTCATTGGATTCATATGTTGTCATTTATGGCAACTAGATTCTATTGAAGGCATATACTGGCATTTGGAGGCATACATCGACGGATACCGGCATTAGAGTATTCAGGGTCATCACCGACCCCGACATCCAGCACTTCAGTAAAGCCGACATCAATTTGGGATCCGAAAGGTTTTATTTGTTAAAAAAAATTGTAATTATTGTATAGGGCCGACATTAAATACCTTTTTGTATTGTAGGTCGACATAAGGCATATTGTTTGTAAAGGGTATATAAGTTAGTACTGTTAGGTCATTTTGTAAAATGACAAGGTAGTAGAACAAGGTGATGTGAAGGATATGTATGTAGGTCATTTGTATGCGAATGCAATATCATGATATGATCAGTAGATGGTTTGTAAGGCATTCTTGGAGAAAAGGAGATACCGATAGAAGGGTTCAGGGTTTATGAACCGGTATAGAATAGAGTTGTAACCAGAACTCTTTTAGGCATTGCAGATGCATTTTGTGAGTTCACCAGTACTATTTTATCTCAGCATAAGCTTGTATTCAGTGAGACTCTTTTGTGTTGAGAAATGTGCTCTAGGCAGCGTTCCTTCCTGCATGTGCAGGCCCCCATGCTATGTAATATCTTTCATATGGCCAGTAAATTGATATTGTGGGTCACACATCCCATCATAGTTTTTCCTCTTTGAGGTTTTCCACGTATAAGTTCAGTGTGTTATGGTGTTCATTCATGTGTCTTGTTTATTTACTTCATGCTATATGTTTCTTCATTTACCGGCTTATATGTGTATATTATAAAAGGTTAAAATCTTGTATTACCGGCAAAACACTGATTCACCCCCCCTCTCAGTGTTCTTGGATTCATTGTATTCCAACAATACCATCCTTAGTTGGGGCCCATATGATTTTATCATCTTTTTTTGATAAGAACACTTCTTTTTTATAGTAGTTGTTGAGCTAACCTCCTTTGACTGTCTTCAATGAGTAACTCTGTAAGATCTTTCCAAATAACCTTCCCTGAGTGTAACTCAGTTCCATTTACATATTCAATTAATCTAGATCCCCATGAATGAATGAATATTGGGACTACATCTTGAAAATGATGTAGATGGACTAAGGGGGGATAACCATTCCATGAATTATTCCAGAAATGGATTGATTTGCCATTTTGCACTTGGCAAGATATATATGTCGTTACGACTTCCCTAGATGACATCATGAAATTCCACATAGCTGACCCATCTAGAGGATTAGAAATAGTTAGAAATAACTCTGAGGGGGTTAGGGGAGTCCAAATACTTTGCTTGAATGATTTGACACCATTTATTATTAGGATTTGAGTACATTTTCCAAACTAATTTTCCTCCAAAATCTTTATTGCACTTGGCCAAGTCATGCAGCCCTACTCCTCTTGTTTTCTTACCAAAGGCCATGTTACTTAGTGAAACTAAAGGGATATTTTTTTCCTCAGACAGGTTTCCTTTCCATAAAAAATTCCTAATGATTTTCTCAATTTGGAGGATCACTGATTTAGGGGCCTTGAGTATATAAATATAGTAATTTGGAATGGCTACGAGGTCAGTTTTAATGAGAATGCAACATGAGAAAGAAAGCCACCTAGCTTTCCAAGATAAAACCCTAGATTTAATCCTTTCAATAACACCACTCCAATAAGATGGCTTGTTTGATTCCATAAAAAAGGGGATACCTAAATATGTACAAGGGAGCTCCTCAACCTTGAAACCTAGGATTTTGACAATCTTTCTTCTAACAATTGCTCTTGTGTTGAAAATGTAAATCTTTGATTTGTGAGCATTAGTTTTCTGACCTAAAGTTGAAGTATACATTTCCATAATACTTTTCATCTATTTATCCTCAAGGATTGTTGACTTTCCATATAAAAGGGTGTCATTTGCCAAACAACTCTTTCATTCCATGTAGATGGAATGTGGATACCTTGGCAAACACCTCTTTCATTATTAGATCTCACTAACCTACTAAAAGATTTTGCCATGATAATAAACAGAAAAGGAGATAGAGGATCTCCTTGCCTAATCCCTTTAGTAGCTACAAAGAAACCCATTGGTGCCCCATTTATGATTATAGAAAAAATGCACCTGAAATACATGCCTTGATCCATTTACACCATTTATCAAAAAACCCAAACTTATGAAGAACTATTAAAAGGAAACCCCAGTCTACTCTGTCATATGCTTTCATCATATCAAGTTTAACCACAAAAGAAGACAACTCAGATGTATGAATCAGGTGAAGAACTTCATGTGCAACTAATTCCCCTTCCACAGTCTCCCTACCTAGAACAAAGCCACCTTTCTCCAGGGAAATGATTTTTGGGATTAAGTGTTGTAATCTCAAGTAAATTGCTTTTGTAAAAAATATGTAAATTGTATTGCTTAAATAAATTTTCCTGAATTCTATAAATGTCTAAGGGTTCTTGGTTTTGGGTAGAATTGCTACACTTGTGGCATTAAAGGTTTATAGAATATAAGTGCTTCTTCTTGATTCCTTAAGTGCTGCCAACAAATCAAGACTTAATACATCCCCACAATTAAATAAATTAAAATAGAATAAAAGGAAAATAAAATGCAACTATTCACATATTAAATGCAAAGAGTGACGTTATAATAATTGCAGCCAAAATTATAAAATAGAAATTTAATTCATAAGTTAATATTAATAATATTTATCCATATAAACAAATAAACCATTAATAATTCAGTTCAAATCAAATAGAATTAAAGCCTGGATAAAGCACAAGTACTTGCATAGCCATCAACAAGACCACATAACCAAAATGGAGATTAAACCAAAGGTAAAGCAATCAAGGCAAGGGTCAAAAGCAAGACACGGACTAGGGTTAGGCATGGTAGGGTGTTAGTGTCACCTTTGATCAACTGCCATTGGGAAAGGAGGCATGTTAAAACCTATGGGACCAGGTGGAGTTGGTGCCTAGTACCTGCACTTCTGCACAACATCATCTAGGAACAAACATATATATATATATATATATATATATACATATATATATATATATGTGTGTGTGTGTGTGTGTGTGTGTGTGTGTGTGTGTGTGTGTGTGTGTGTGTGTGTGTATGTATGTATGTATGTATGTATGTATGTATGTGTATATGTATATGTGTATGTATGTATGTACATACCTATATATATACATACACACACATATATATACATATACATATATGTATATATACATATTATATATATACATATATATACACACACACACAATATATATATATATACATGTGTATATACACATATATGTGTGTATATATGTGTGTGTATATATATATATGTATATATGTATATGTATGTAAATGTATATATGTGTGTCTATGTATATGTATATGTATATGTATGTAAGTATGTATGTATGTGTATGTGTATGTGTATGTGTATGTATGTATATGTATATGTATATGTATGTGTATATGTATATGTATATGTATATTCATTAGATTAATATAGTCAAGTGAAAGAGAATTATAACATCACATCCTTCTCATGATGACTGAAGTGATATCATCTCTTACACACTTGTAGATAATAAAACATGATAAACATAGATATATCATAATCAAACAACCATCACTCATATCCAATAGAATTATAATAATTGGGGTTAGCACAAGATATATCATCATAAATAGAAAACATAAACCATATTATGTAAGAGATGCATTATCACCAAGTCCATCAAATAGTAAACCCTAATATCATCCAGCAACCTTAAATATAGAATCATTATTTTAAATATCATAATGTATCCATTGATATGAAGAAGTATCTCAAAATATGAAAGAACAAAGAATGAAACAAGGAGTATCAAGACATGATAAGATTCCATCAATATCTATCATAACCACCATAGAGTATGAATCATGGAGGGGCACTACAAAATTTATCTTGTTATTTCTAGATTTGAACTTGTAGAAAAAAAAATTCATTAATTTTTCAAATCATACTCCATGATCCATCATTAGGATGAGTTGTCTAGAGAAGAGAATTGAAATGAATAGTAAGCTAGGTATATTAAATAGATTGGAGGAAGGAGGTGGCACAAGAATCAAGTGATGTTAAGGGTGGGAGAAGGAAACAAAGGAAGAAAAAGAAGAAGAAAAAAGGAGACAAAGAAATGAATGAAAATTAAATTGAGAGTAAATATAATTATATTGGTATATATTGTTGGCAATATGGAGGAATTGATTATGTGTTGCATTGATGTCAACACTAGATGTTATGGTTGGTTACTGACAGACAGGTTTTTGTTACCGATAGAAGATCTTGTGTTACCGGTAAGGGTTTAAGGTTTTACCGACAGAGCTTTCACTGAGAATCTTTGATAGAATGCAAGTGGTGTTGGTGCGACTTCTAGATGGAATTCAGGATGGAGAAGGTGATCCTTGATCGTGCCTCAACTGATTGGAGACATCGCTTTGGCATGGTGGACCCAGATTAGGTTTGGTACCTATCTACGTTATGGACCGGTATCATGTTAACATGTTCTCTACATGTTACCGGGATGTTTTATGGATTGGTTAATGTTGTTTTGGTCTTAAGCCGACATGGCATATCATTGTAATATGCATGTATGTAATGATCTTATTTTAATATCTTTTAGGTGGCCGACCTAATTGGTTTAGGCCTTAGGGTTTGTATAAATTGATGTAAGATCTCATTGTAGATCGTGTGTCGTGGTCATGAAATGAAATTTCATATGCGAAGGAGATTTGGTCGATCATAGGTGATAAAATTGGGTTTAAGTAGGAGGCCAAAGGTCTCCAGTATTGAGATTAACTAGGACTATAATCAGGCATGGTAGATGCTATCTCAGGCAGTTCATTCTTCTGGATTGTTTTCCAATTATCTATAGGTGGTTATAACCTCTCTGTAGTCAGTTAGACTCCTTTGTAATGAGCAGTACACTCTAGGAAGTGTGCCTTCCTATAGGTGCAGGCCCCTTATTGTATCACATACTTTATGTAGAAGTATCATCTGACTGTGGGTAGGCTTCCCACCATGGTTTTTCCCTTTATCAGGTTTTCCATGTACAAATCATGGTGTTATGTGGTATGGTTGCATTGTGTTAATTCTTTGTTTCATTATAAAGTTTTATTGCTTACTGGTATTTGTTTATGGTATTCCGATATTTAATGTTTATGTGCTCTGGTTAAATGTTATTGTAGATAGGAAATGTGGAAATCATCAAAGCAAATAAATATTAGCCTAGTTCAATCACGAAAACTCAATTGCAATGATAACAATCCTAAATAAACTCAATAAAGACATGAAAACAAGACATCAATTCAAATGCAAACCATTGCAAACTTGAATGTCTCCTTCATGTGGCTCCATTGTCCTTCTTTCTCCTTCAAATAGCTTTGTTGTGGATCTCACCTACTAGTGCATGAGCATGATGTGAAAGCAAGTAGACAAGATGATAGCGCAAGAATACTCGAAGCGTGATTGATTCGACCAGGGATCAGGGATCTTGATTGAAGAAATTCATCCAATTTATAGAAAAATTAGAGAAAAGACAAATTAGCATGAAGATATTCGAATGGAAATTGCAAATCAAGAATGACAAATATGACAAATTATGACAAATTTGCACTTTCTATGCAAGATTGATTGATTATCAATTATGACAAAATATGACAAATTGCTATGCAAGGATTGATTGATTGTCAATTATGACAAATTATGACAAATTGCTATGTCATTCCCATGAAATTAGGAGAAATATAGGAGAAAATTGAAATTAGATGAATTAGAAATTAGGAAATTAGAAATGAGGAAATTAGGAAATTAGGAATCAAGTGAATTAATTAACAATTTTTCATTTATTAATTAATTCACAAAAAGGGAGGAATTAGTTAGCCAATTAAATAAACATTTAATTGTGACAAGAAGACTTAGGATAAATCAATAAATTATTTAACCTAGAGGGAAAATGATGAACAAGGTTAAATGAATAAATCATGAAACCCTAGAAGATAAATTAGAAATGCAAAGATGACAATTAGGTCTTGATGAAAGATAATTGATGTAGATTCGATTTGATCATGATTCTGATTGACAAAGGACCAATGCTGATAAGTGATTTGATTAATAAATGTGCCAATTGACGAGGAACAATGACTAATTGATCCAAATTGACATGATTGAGAAGGATGACAATCGATGACAAATCAATCGCAAGATTGAAAATGACCACGATCGATGACAAATTGATCACAAGATGACAAGATTGATAAGAGGACAAAACCCTAATTAGGATTGATGATGTCCAAAATGAAATCAAATTGACGATGTCAAAATATGACAAATGAGCACGCACATTGATGCGACAGGATAAGATCGACCAAAATCATGACTGAAGATTATTATCTACAAGACCAAATTCGAAAGCGAGAAAAATGAAGAATACAGAAGAAGGACTTGATGCTCGCAAATGATAAAGACCAAGTATGCAACATAGAAGAAATGTTAATGCGACACAAAAACCCTAAAATAAGGCAATGCGTCAATGTTAAAGTATGATTCCGCAAGCATTGACCATTTTTAGACGTCTACAGTTATAATGTGGTTTGATTAATATAATCTATTGACAACTGATTCACCCCCCCCCTCTCAGTTGTCCACCAGTTATCCTAACAATTGGTATCAAATCTTTGGTCCTCTTTTGTAGAAGCTTAACCGCTTGAGGTAGATCTTATGGTAACTAATACTTCAAATCCACCGGCAACTATTTTTCAGAAGAGAAATCCCTAAGCTTGATGGAAAAAATTATGGGATATGGAAAACCCGAATGGAGACTCATCTTAGATGTCTTGGCTAGGATATTTGGGAGATCACTGAGAACGGATATACACCTTATGATATGGCATCTAGCAATCCTACTCCTGCAGACCTGGACAAAAATATTGAAAATGATTGCAGAGTTAAAGAAGCCCTCTTGTGTGCACTCATTGATAAGCAAATCATGGGATTGATTAATAAATAATTAGCAAAGGTTATGTCGGATAAATTACAAGCTCTGAATGAAGGTGATCCTACTGTCAAAATTGCTAAACTTGAGCGTTATTGGGTAAGGTATGAGAACTTAAAGATGAATGATAATGAAAGAATTCCTACATTTATGGAAAGAGTAAATGAGATTGTTATGGGAATTCAATGTTGTGGAGGAATTCTAAGTGAAGATGAAATAGTTTCCAAAGTCTTGAGAGACCTTCCACCAGTTTATAAGATGAAGGCAATTGTAATTAATGAATTAAGAACAATGGCAAACACTTCAATTAACAGAGACATTCTTATTGGGAAATTATCTTCTTTTGAGCTTGAATAATTTGGATCTTTTGGACCTGCAAAGTTTGAATCTACTTTTCATGCATCATCATCTATCGACTAAAGTGATTGGAAAGCCTTATATGCAAAAGAATTGGAAGATATGAGGAAAGAGGATGAAGAATTTGAGCAACTTGAAGCCTTATTTTCTAGAAGAGTACCTAAAGGACCGATAGGAAGTAAGTATGAAGGAAAAACACCTTTTAAATGTTTTGCATGTAATAAGATTGGTCATTTTGTATCTAGATGTCCTGAAAGGAATACAAGATTTGAAGAAAGAGTTAAGAAATAATTTAAGCCTAATCAGAACAAATATAGATTCAAAAAAAGAAAACAATGCTTCATAGTGAATGAGGAAGGAGTAAGTGATGACTCTGAGGATGAACCAATAGTAGACTCTGCTAGTGGATCCAACAATGGAAAGGAATGGGTGTTCTATGCTTTAAAAGAAGATGAACTAGAACCGGCTATCAAGAATCAAGAAAAGGCCCTGGAAACAAAAGTTGAAGACAAGGATGAATGTGTAATTGATAGTGGATGCTCGCATCATATGAGTGGAGATAAAAGAAAATTTACATCCCTTCAAGAATACAATGGTGATCAAGTCAGATTTGGAGATGACAAAGCATGTATGATCAAAGGTAGAGGTATTATTTCTCTAGATGAAAAGCATAATACTGATAATGTCTATTATGTAGAAGGTTTAAAGCATAATATTTTAAGTGTTGGTCAATTGGTGGACAAGGGATTCCAACTTTAGTTTAAAGATAGAAAATGCAAAATCATTAACAAAATTGGTTTGGAGATTGCAACGGGTACTCAGATTGGAGGTAATATCTTTCACTTGAACACTGGTAATAAGACATGTTTGATTTCTCATATTGATGAGAGTTGGTTATGGCATAAGAGGTTGTGTCATGTTAATTTTGATTGTATTGTTAAGATCAGTTCAACAAAGGCAGTTAGAGATATACCTAAGATTATAAAGCCTCATAATCCGATATGTAAGGAATGTCAATTGAGAAAGCAAGTTAGAACTTTTTTTAAGAGAATACTTGATAAATCTAATGATGTTCTTGATTTGATTCATACTGACTTATGTGGTCGAGCAAGGACTAGAAGCTTTCAAGGTGATAGATACTTCATGCTGATAAGTGATGATTATTCTAGAATGATGTGGGTGACTTTTCTAAGGGAGAAGTCTGAAGCCTTTGAGAAATTCAAGATCTTTAAAGCAAAGGTGGAAACAAAATCTGGATTAAAAATCAAATGTCTGAGATCAGATCAAGATGGTGAGTTCACTTCTCATGAATTTAACAGTTATTGTGAGACAAATGGAATTAGGAGACAGTTATCTACACCCCAGGCTCCTCAGTAGAATGGAGTAGTGGAAAGGAAGAATATAACCATTTTGGATGCAACAAGAACTATGATGATGGAAGCCAAATTTCCTCACATATACTTGAGAGAAGTAGTGAGTACAGTAGTCTACACATTCAAGAGAGTTCACATCAAAGGTAAAAATGGTAAGACCCCTTATGAATTATAGTTTGGACATACACCTATTGTTAAATATTTCAAAATTTTTGGAAGTAAATGTTATATCAAAAGGGATGATTCTGTAATGCCCCGCTAGGAAACCCCTAAGGGTTTAAATTAAAAACACTCGAATAGATTGTAATTTTTTTTTTTTTTTTAAATTTTTTTATAATAATTAAAAGGGTTAATGAAACGGTTACATTATTAAGATAAATTGAAGTTAACTCAATTCATTATTAGTCACGACATTAAAATACAATGGAGATTATCTGTCAACTTAGATATCACAGCGGAAGGCTCAGCCAATCCTAAGGAGTTTCCTAACGCGATTACACAACCTTACACCTAACTCAACTTGCGTCATTAGATCCATTAAACTAGATATCTTAGTTACGAGATAACGCATAGATCTTGATTGATGGTTTGGCATCTTCTAATTTTAGGAATCGATCATTTACTTTGGGTGGATAGGAGGCCCTTGATAGGTTATTTAATTAATGCACTTAATTGTCATAATTTCATTAAGAGGTCTCCCAAAAGGGTTCATGCTTTTAATATAGTGAGGTTCATTCTTTGGGTTTGAGGTATCCATTCACAAATGATTTTATCCTTTAATGTTTAATAATAGGCTTAATGAGATTCATACATTTAAGGTTAAACTACGATTAGTACAGCGTGGTTTCCTTCATTTGATTTTAAGATATTCACCCACATGTGATATCTCTTTTTAAAATATTAAACAGTATGATTAATAAGGAGAATTTTCGTTCTTAAGGATTGACCACAATTAATAGAGTGAAACCCCTTTATTCGATTTCATGCGTAGCCAACTAACGAGTTGCAGCTCTTAAATGAAAGATAAAATGTGAGTAGCCATAGGAGTCATTTGAAGTTTTAAAATAATACTACTAGATTGGCTAGAATCATTACGTTGAAAATGTATCGAGCCACAAGAGTTCATCCTTTACCTTTAAGATGTAGTTAGCTAGATAATATCTTACATTTCAAGATTAGAGTATAAGTTCCAACAGATGCTCTTTCATTGGGATTGAATTACAATTATCTTGTTGCAAATCACTTTTTTTTTTATTGTTAAATGAATATAAGGTGAGAGAGATTCTTTTATTAGGTTTAATGTATCAACAACTAATTGAATCCCTTCTTTTTCAGTTCATCTTTAACAATCATAAAGAAATTCATTTGTTGGGGTTATAATTAGGATGGACTAGTTGAGTTTCACCAATTATCAAGTTAAATTTCGGTAAGGTTGATTTGTTAAGATTAAACGTACTTGACCAAACAACTATATCCAATATAATGAAACATAATTAACACGACGTTTCCCATTCTAGTTCAATCTTAGCAACATGAGGGATTCCTTTTATAAAGATTAACATATGGGTTTTCTAGTTGGGTTCACCCGGTTATAGAAATGATCCGGTGAGGATTATTGATTCAAAATTACAGCATAAATTACTAAGTATATTCGTTCAATATACAACATGAATATTTGATTGAGTCCACACGATTAACAAATTAATCCGGTGAGGATTATTGTTAAGATTAAAACGTGAAATAACTTAACAAATTTAACCAATGTAATGAAACATAACTGACATGACGTGATTCATTTGCTAGGGTAAAGGATAGATATTTCTATTATGTTCATCTTTTAGATTTCAATTTAAGAATTGTGACATAATTTTATCTTTGTTTCCTTTTTACATTCATTTCATTTATATACTTAATATCAAGTTAATCCATTAAAGTAATTCTAATGAGATTTCTGCCACTATTACAATCTAAATTAACATTACCAATTTACCTTTTTTTTCACACTTTAATTTCAATATTTAACTACCATGCCATATGCATAATTCTCAACGTTTTATGAATTTAAATAACTACGTTTATCCATATGAAAAATGTTATACATTTAAATTTGAATTCATTTAATTTACACCATACACTTTGCAAGAATACAACCATTCAAGATAATTTAAAACATAAAACAAAGTACGCTATAAACATCGCATGACACAGAATATGATCTCGGAGTTCACCCTGGATGGGCTACATCTCCGGGTCTGCTCAACTGCAAGACCCTTTTGGTATTTAATATAGTTAAGGTTACATAATTACATGTCTATACAATCTTGCCTTTTAGGCGAACACATACACCACTCCACCTCTACCTCGTTAGTTTATTACATAGTGATCCCTTTTAAAAACGGGTCTAATTAAATCATAACAAAAGAAGACAAACACACCTAAATTCTATTGTTTGACGGTACCCTAACTAGGGTTTTGACCGACTTATGACCCAAACTAGCATATCAAGTCTTACTATAAACTAACCAATTTAATTACAGCAATTTAAACTGCAAGGACATCACCCGGAAGATGCATTTGTTTACCCATATCATCTCTATCCACAATTGTCGGTCGAGTTTATGGTTTTGATAATTTAACTATATTTTAAAATGCGTATTAGTCCACCGCTACTAATTAGTTCATGTTATTAATAAATATTAACTCGATTATGGCGTAACCAATATGAAATTAAAAAACTTGCATTAGAGAATGGATTTTCTACGTGTTGATCCTCTAAAATCCAAACATATTATGCGCTAATTTTGAAATTAAATGAGATAAGAGCTGAATTTAGAGTTACATAATAACTAGGAGATTGATTTAAATCTCTAATACTAATTTTAAACTCAGTTAATAATCAGAATTTTTTTCCTTTTTTTTTTTATATATCACATCCAAATAACTTTCCTTCTTTGTTTTTTTTTTAAAGATTATATAAAATAATAAAAGAAATTAATTAAAATTTAAATGTAACAAATCTGTTTTTTTTTGAACTGCGAAAAAAAAGAGGGAAAGAAACCCCACGTGGACAACCACGTGGGTCTCCCCTTGGCAGCCCTTCCCATCTGTTGGTAGCGCAGCCTACCATTGGTAGCGCTGCTACCCAATGGTAGCAGGCTGCTACCTCAAGTAGCACTGCTACCATTTGGTAGCAGATCGCTACCAGTGGTAGCGCTGCCTACCAACTGGTAGCATAAGCTACCTGCAGCGAGAGGCCAGGTAAGGGATTTTTTTGTGTTTTATTTTATTTATTATTTTTTTTTTGTTTTCAACACACACAAATTTGCAAAAACAGAAATAAATAAAAGGAAACCATAACAAATCTCCAAAACACACAGTCTTACAGACAGGGGAAAAAAAAGAATAAGTTCTAGCAAACCCCTTTCATTTTTATATATATATTTTTTTTAAGAAACTCACATTCCAAAAAAAAAAAAAACCTTCTATTTTGAAAGAAACTCATAGTCAATACATTTTTCCAGAATTCTCAGAATATTATGGATTTCAAAAGAGGGCAAAATAGAAGAGTCTTTGAAGAATAACCAAGCCTTCAACCAACTGAAAACTAAATCTTAATAAACATTCATGGGTAGCAATCCTCTCTGTTTTTCCAGCATTTCATGGAGGGCATAACAATAAGCAAAAGGGGAGATTAAGATTTCTTACCTCCAAACGCTTTCCAGGAAGAGATTTTGATGAAGATGAGCTCCCAAATCAGCTGCTCTCATTCCTCATCCCTCTCCAAAATCCCCAATCTCCCTTGCAAGAACCATGTTTTTTTTTTCCAAAAAAAAGACCCAAAGCCCAGAAGCCCCCAAAATGCTTACCAAACAAGATTCCCAAAAAAAAAACCCTAATTTTTGCCCTAATTTCAATTTCGAAATTAGGTATTTATTTTTAAAAATAAAATGATTGAAAGTCCCAAATGGAAGTCATTCATTACCATTATTTATTAATCTTATATGTTTTCCCCTATTAAAATTAAAATGCTTCTTTTTCTTATTGAGTTTTAAATTTTAATTTCTTAATATCGATTTAGGCCTACATTTATATTTTGGGACTACTTACCGGGTAAGGTGTTTTGATTAAATTTTAATTTTCTAAAAGTCAAACTTTTATACTTTATCGACTTTACAAGTAAAAGAAAATAATTTCATTTAAATAATAATAATTTACCCCTTTTTCTTCCAAAGTGCGAAAATGAGTAATTTAATTCTATCTCTCAATGACTTTAAAATTTTTTCCTTTCTAAAACGCATAATTTATTAAAATCGTCGTTATTAAAATTAACTATTAAATTAACTCGCTGCAACAAAATAAAGCGACATTTTAAAATACATGACTAATCTAGTACTAGAGTCTTATTTATTCTAATTTCTCAATTACAAATACGTAAAAGTTACAAATGCGTAAATGAGCACGCTAACCCCAGTTAAACACCTTAAGCTTGTTACAATAACAATTTAAAGCAATCTCTTAAATTAATGATTAATCATATAGAAGAAGCTACCCATTTAAATTTCTAAATTTCTAATGTGCTCGTCTACTCATAAATTTAAATTTAATACTTAGGATCACAAACCTCACTTACCTCGCGCATGGCATGCAAATCGAGGGAGTCCTCCAAATCACTCGACACGCATCCCATTGAAGAGAAAGCCCACGAATCCACACACGATGCTCACCTAACCATGGCTAAGGCAAGACGAGAGTTATATGACCACTAAATCCGAATTCAAAAGATGAACGAGCATACTCAACCTTGCAAATTCCAAAGGAGATGAACCTTGCCCTAAGCGGTGTTGTACCTGCAATCTCCTGCACCCATGAATTCATACAAGCATGCATATACAAATACATATTCAATGAAGATGTTAGCTCAAGATTTATCACAAGGGTTAGGAACAATTGCATTTACACGAGAATCGATGCAAAAACACAATAATAAGTATGCTCAGTTTATTTATATTATCTAAACTACACATTGCATATCAGTTAATCTACCATTCAAGAGTGCCACGTAGGAAGTCAATCAAGGTTAAACGGGTTTTAAAAGTCCGACTAGGGTATGGGCATTACAGATTCAATTGGGAAGTTTGATCCTAGATGTGATGTGTTGGGACTCATTAAAATTGAGTCAAAGTTTAGAGGCCCATTTCAAAATTTTGCTCTGCATGTCAGAAAAGTACCTAAATGAGTCAGTTTGAATGGCCTAGTTTGTGAGAGGTCAAAATGGAGCCGGTTGATTTTCAGAGGGTAAGGCTTGGGATTCATGTCCCACACCTTTCATTTGGCCTATTTAGTGATGTGTAATTTGCAAAATTCAATTTGGATAAGTTTATCAGGTACCCATTTTGAGGGGTGAGCTGAAAGTGCATTTTAGGCACAAATGCAGATTTTATTGAGTAGCCTACTTTGAGCGATTATATCTTTTGCCCTATTGATTTTCATGATGAATTTCAAAATGTATTCAATTGTATGCATAAATGTGAGTTAGCCTGCAAAATTTCAAGTCTTAACAAATCCATTTGCTCAGTTTTCAAAGCCAAATCCATTTGCAGTTTGTGTGTTCTGGCTAGTCCCTGTTTCGACAGCTAGTCGGAGCCCTGTCTTGCACAAGTGTAAAAGTTGCCTCAGTAAGCACCATGCCATAATGTTTTTTTTGGGCTAATGTCAGTATAAATGATGAGCTACATTTCAAATTTCAAGCCTTTATCAATCCGTTTGATCGATTTTCAAAAAGGATTCATTTAGCCATCGTTTTCAGTTATCCGCACTTTTAGTGTTATATCAACTATTGTAGCATTGGCAGTGAATGAGTTTCCCTCTTCCCACGCATGATATTAGTTGCAGAAGTTTTAAATGCAAATGCAAAAGGGCATAAACAAAATGAAATGCTAATGGCAACTCCTCTATGTGGTATGATTAAGATAAGAGGCCAGTTGAAATGTTTCTGCAGAAATGAACCTTCAGCAAAGTGCTATGTAACAGGTGTATGCCCAAATTCCTCCAACATCATGTGCCTCCCCTTTTTTCTGCTGACTATGGAGTTTTAGAAAGGCATTGATGTTTCCAGCCAATGCAATTTGGGCATTCCTTCCTTCACGTGGCCTGTGAAAAGGGGTTAAACTTCAAAACTAAATTCATATAGCAATTGGCATGACTCCCCTCTTTGCGTGACAGGGAAGGTAAAGTAGCAGCTGGAGTCTTTTGAAGAATGCAGTGTGTGTGGAGTTTAGTGTGGAGTTTTAGGAGTGCAAATAGAAAGCAACCAAAACAAAGGAATTTTCCTCCCTCACGTGAGAGTGGGGAGAGCTGAAACCAAATCAAATGAAGACAATGCATTCTCCCATGTTCACGTGCCCTCCCAAATGCAAACCTCCAAGTCTCACGTGGTAGGTGAAATGGTTTGCAGAGGCCTTCCAATAGTTCACGTGGTGAAGAAAGGGGGGGGGGGGCAGATTGATATTATAAAACAAATGCCAGAGTGCTTGCTAGGCATTGGAGTTTTGATGAAATGCAGCAGTAGCAACAAGAGGCCAAACCTCCTATGTGATGTGGGGGAAGGAGGGGTTTTCAGTTTCAAAAAAACAAATGCCATAGGCTTGTTATCTCCTCCAAATGCCATGAGCTTGTAGCATCTTCCAAATGCCATGAGTTGCAGAAACAAAGCACATTCAAGCAAGGGTAATAGGCGTTGGTGATGGAGTATGGTGCAGAAATAGAGGTAAACCAACAACATCGATCCTCCCCTTTAAGCAATGTTGATGCCTCCTCCCAGTATGGCGTGGTTGAAAGGGCCATTGAATTACAGGCAAATGAAAAAGACTTCCATTAAAGTGCAGAGAAAAGCTTCAAACATGCAGCTCCAGGCATAAGCTTTATCCCACAATCACTGGGAAATGGTTTGTTTTGGTATTTATAACAAAGAACGCACACATCTATAATGTCAAAGCCATCAAGGCTTTTGACGGGCGGTGCCTATGGGCGTCCAAGGTGGGCCCATGCACGGGCATGGATCTCAAGGCAACAGAGGAGGTGACTGAGTGGTGACTAGGTGGACCCCACGTAGGCATGCTTCTTGAGGTAAACAAGCAGAATTTTGTAGAGAAAGGCTAGCTTAACCGGTGAGCAAGTTCGAGATGATCCGACGAAGCACGTGATTTCGCAGGCCGAAGATGCACGTGAGTTACACCCTGCGAAATTGCGAAAAAGGTAAAGATCATGCAGGTTCCACCCGATTGGACGGTTTGCACGGTTTCATAGGCCAAAGTTGCTCGCCAATTAAGCCCTATGAAATGGCAAAAATGGCGAAAATGCAGCAGGTTAACCAGTGAGCATGTTAGATGGAGATCGACGAGCTGTGCGGTTTCGCGAAGGAAAGATGCATGAAAGTTAGAGCCTGTGAAATGGCAAAAGCCAGGTGGCACACAGGTGGCGGGCACAGTCAGATGTCCAGCAGGCGGGCCTGGTGAGGTGGCGCAGAGGTGGTGCCTAGGTGGCGATGACGTGGCGTACACATGGCGGCCAAGTGGCAGTGACAAAGCGGATGACATGGCAGTGATGAGGTGTCATCCCAGGTGGTGTCCAGTCAACCCCATCAACCAATCAGGTCCCACCACATGGCAAGGCATCAGAGCACAATCAAAGCAAAAAATCAAATTTAAAACTTGTTAATTACATAGTGCAAACTATGTCGAAAATTCAAAAATTTAAATGAGGTGCACAAATGGGGAATTAATTCGCCCAGAGCTCATTTTTTGGGCAAAGTATGAAGTGTTATATGTTTTCAGAAAGCTCTTGGAATGAGGAATCCGATTATGGAGTTAATTTTGGTGAAGATCAGATATTTTGGAATCAGTTTGGCCAGGAGTAAAATTCAATTAGAGATAAGATATTTGATAATTTTAGTTGCAGATTTGATTTTCTTCCCTCCTCTTTTTATTCCCAATTCTTCTCATTTGTAGGGGTTCCAAAAATTTGGAGAAGGGCTCCATTTTTTCATGGCTTCCAATTCTGAGTATTCTTCAAGATTGTACAGAGCAAGGCTATCCTTTCAGTAATGGAGTTCAATTCTTTGCTATAGGTGTTCTTAGTTGCAGGTTCTTGTGTATGTAAGGCATGCACAAATTCACACAGAAGTTGTCTCTGGATTTATATTTTCATTATATTCAAATCAGATCCTCAAGGAGGCTGAGATTTGTTATCTCAAGGAGGTAATTGTGATTGTTTGCAGGGATTCTTCAAGGAAGAATTTAAATTCTATAATAAATCATGAATAATGGAATATAGTTTCTAGATTTGATATTTTCTGTGAGTGAGCTGAGTAATGCATTTATACAAGGCATTAAATGCATGAATATTTAATAATGAAGATGGATTTGAAGTATAAGCTCTCATTTATAGTTTGATGTGTGACTTTGTTGCCCTTGGATAAGGCATTGGTCTGGCAAGTTTGGGGATGTTTTTCAGATCAAACAATTTAAAAGATAAATCTATTTCCCTTTATGTTTAGGGGTGTGTGTTCCATTCTTTCCAAGCTCTGTTTCATCCTATTGTTTGTACAGATCTAGCCAATCTATAATGTTTCCTAGCCTATTGAGCTTGTGAAATGATCTATCTGCTTAGTGTTGATGCAGTTATGTGTCTGTAATTGTTGTATTTAGTGCATCAAAAGGGTGTCCCCCCCTAGGTCTAGCAGAACCTAAAGTGCAGGAGGATCAATTAGGGTCCTATGTTATGTTGTCCAAGCCCTGATCTGTTTTGTAGACTGAAATTGGCCATTTCATAGAAACATTTGCAGGTGTTCTTGGGTTATCACTTTTGGTGAACAACATGATGAAGGGATATTTCTTGGATATTCAATTCAAAGAAAAACATATAGATGTTATAACAAAATATTATAGAAAATTATGGAGAGTGCAAATGTGAAAGTAGATGAACAATACAAAAATCAATCTATATCATATGATATGGAACCGGTAGTGGAAATGATCATAACTAAACTGACAATGCCTCAATCGGTACAAGACATTGAGATAGTTGCACCAATACAATCAAAAAATTCAACTATGACTGATGATCAGAACAGTAAACCTAAAGTTCAGAAGACACCAAGGTATGTAAGGTTAAATCATTCTAAAGATCAAATCATTGGAGATAGGAACAAGAGAGTTATGATAGGAAGAAGACTGGCAAATGAAGAGGTATGTCTTACTTCTCAAATTGAATTGGCATATATTATTGAAGCTTGTAAAGATAAACATTGGTTAAAGGCCATGGAAGATGAATTAGATTAGCTAGAGAAGAATGAGACTTGGACTTTAGTTCCCCGACCTAAAAATAACAATGTTATTGGAACTAAATGAGGATGGTCAAGTTGTAAGAAACAAAGCTAGATTGGTTTGTAAACGATATTCTCAAATGGAAGGAATTGATTATGGTGAGACATTTACACCTATAGCTAGAATTGAAGTTGTTAGACTATTTATTGCCTATGCAGCTTACAAGAACTATAAGGTCTATCAAATGGATGTTAAATGTGCATTTTTGAATGGTGAACTTGAGGAAGAGGTATACATTGAGCAGCCTGATGGATTTTCACTGACAGATGATAAAGATATGGTTTGCAGGTTAAGGAAAGCATTATATGGATTGAAACAAGCTCCTAGAGCTTGGTATGCAAGGTTGGATAAATATCTTTTGAAGCTTGGTTTTACTAAAGGCAGTGCTGACAGTAATTTATATTATAAGATCAGTGATGATGATATTCTGATTATTGAAGTATTTGTTGATGATATCAATTTTTGGAGGTGAAGATAAATTGTGCATGGAATTCTCTAATAATATGAAGAATGACTTTGAAATATCAATGATTGGTGAGATAAGATTTTTCTTAGGTTTGCAGATTACTCAAACTGACAAAGGTATCTTTATCTGTCAAACTAAGTATCTAAGGGAATTGTTGAAGAAGTTTGGTATGGATAATTCCAAACTGGTAAGTACTCCTATGGTGACAAGTCAGAAATTATCTATCAAAGATACATTTGCATCGGTAAATTCGACAAGGTATAAGTCTATGATTGGTGGCTTGTTATATCTATCTTAGACTAGACCAGATATTATGAATGCAATAAGTATTGTTTCAAGATATCAAAGTAATCCTAAAGAAAATCATGAATGTGCAGTAAAGAGGATTTCAGTATTTGCAAGGAACAACAGAATATGGCTTATGGTATTCTAGAGATTATAACTTCACTTTATGTGCATATACAGATTCAGATTGGGCGGGAGATATTGATGATAGGAAGAGCACTTCTAGTGGAGCTTACTTTCTTGGAAAGAATTTGGTTTAATGGATCAGCAAAAAATAGTCATGCATTTATTTATCTACTGCAGAAGCTGAATATGTTGCAACATCAACCAATTGCACTCAAGTCTTGTGGATGAAGCAAATATTGAAGGATATCAAGGTAAATTATAGTGAACTAGTAGTTATCTATTGTGATAACTCTGCAGCTATTGACATGTCTAAGAATCCGATATTTCACTCTAAGACTAAACACATATCAATAAAATATAACATTCTAAAGGACAAGGCTGAAGAAAAGGAAGTCAAATTGGTTTATGTGAACACTAAAGAACAAATTGCAGATATATTCACTAAACCATTGTCTAAGGAATCATTGGAGTATTTGAGAGATAGGTTAGGGGTATCTACCCCTCTGATAGAAACTTAATTGATGGAGCAGACCAGCAGTCTGGTATGCATCATCAGCGTTATCCTTTTCTTTGGGTTGATGTAGTGGTGCTACTACTCGAGTGGAGTAGTAAGATTTGAGATTCATAAATTTTTGATATCTATGTCATATCTTTGGCATTGATGTCAAAGGGGGAGATTTATATGTGAAAAATAATATTTATGGGAGAGAGACTCATATCAGTTTCAGATTGGATTGCACTCCTCAGGGGGAGTTGCTGGGATTTTTTAGTTTTTCATTGTTATATCTTCTATGAGAAATGTTTGGCACTTCTTGGCACTTAGATGTTTTCTTTTTCACATCTAGTGTTGCCATCAATGCCAAAGGGGGAGATTGTTGGCAATATGGAGAAATTGATTATGTGTTGCATTGATGTTTTGTCATTGATGTCAACACTAGCTATTATGGTTGGTTACTGACAGACAGGTTTTGGTTATCGGTAGAAGATCTTGTGTTACTAATAAGGGTTTAAGGTTTTACCGACAGCTTTCACTGAGAAAATCTTTTCTTGAAATTCGTGATCCGGACAGGGCAATTGCATGACCCTGTCTGGACGAATACGTGACCCTGAAGGGTCGAATGCATAATTCTGTCTATGCGATTGCGTGATGATGTAAGCTCCATTGCATGATGGAAAATCTTTTCTTGAAATTTGTGCAACCTGCAAAAAAATGAACAATCCGTACAATCTGCAAAAATCACACAGAACATAGAAAAAGGTTAAATTGTTCTTAGTTCATGTCGGGTTCACCAAAATGTAATGCATGCTAGAATTCATTCTTCAAATAAACAAATCTATCAATTAGAAGCACAAGGTAAATCATGAATCCCTATCTAATCAATAAATCTAACAAACTAGACAATGAAAAGATACAATCAAGCCAAAATAGGAATTATGATTTCAATCTATAAAAACTCCCTATTCCATGACTGC
Source organism: Cryptomeria japonica (assembly GCF_030272615.1). NCBI lineage: Eukaryota > Viridiplantae > Streptophyta > Pinopsida > Cupressales > Cupressaceae > Cryptomeria > Cryptomeria japonica. The sequence goes on along the minus strand of NC_081415.1, from coordinate 481,311,365 downwards.
GTATTGCTTCCATTGCTCTTCTCCTCTTCATGGTATGATGGCTCTCAGATATTGCGTTGGTAACCTGCAAGTGACACAAAGATTCAAAGTTCGTGATTGTTGAAAATGGAGATTGGATGCTCAATTTATAGATAATTGGTGAAGATTGATTGAAAGGTGGAACATATTGATCAAGAGGTGTGAACACAGGTGAGCTCAAATGCAAGTTGATAGTTGAACTGCTGACTTGGAGGTGAAATAGAATAGATTGAATAGATTAATTGAGTCAACTAATTGATGAAAGAGTTAACTGAAGGAAGAAAAAGAATGATTGGAGGAAATAAAGAGGATGACACAGAAACCTTAATTTAGAAAAAGCTAACTGAAAGAAGGAAATAGAAGTTGGAGAGATAAATGATTTAATTAATTAATTGATTTAGTTAATTAATTTAGCATGTGCTTGCATTTAGATTTAGATTATTAATTTAATCTTTGCATGAGATTTATTCAAATAATTGAATTTATTAATTCAATTTAGCATTTGAATATATTTAGAACTTGACTTTGATTTTCAATTTGGTTTCTGAAATCATGCACATGTATTTGAATTTGAGAGAAATTAGAAGAATATGAAATTAAATGAAATTAGAATTTGGGGGACTAGAAGAATCAATTAGTTAATTAAATAATTTAAAGAAACTATTTAATTATGTTAGAAATGAACTTTAATTAAATAATAAAGATTATTTAAATTAAAGGAATTAAATCACAATTAATTAAATAATAAATATTTAATTATTATTTAGAAAAGAGTTGAATGATTAGATGATTAGAGATAGAAATTGAGAATTAATTTATTTAAATAATAAAGATTATTTAAATTGGGGAATTAAACATAATTAATTAGCTAATTATATAATTTAAAGAAACTATTTAATTATTTAGAAATTGAATTTAATTAAATAATAAAGATTATTTAAATTGGGGAATTAATCATAATTAATTAAATAATAAATATTTAATTAACATTAGAAAATGATTAAAATGATTAAATGATGATAGAATAGGAAAATAGAATAATTAGTAAGATGATGAAGAAATATGAAATTAGAAGAATTTAGAAGAATAAGTTTAATTGACTTAATTAAATAATTAAAGAATTATTTAATCAATTAGAGGAATAATTAGTACATGATCAATGAGACATTTTTAGGTGTCTACATTTGCCCCTCTTTGAGACAATGTCAAGATGATGTTGTTTCAAAGAAAATGAAAATTTTTGGCCCAATATGCCTCAGTGATACATTTTGGTGAACCCGGCGTGAACTAATAGCAATTTAACCTTTTTTGTGTTCTGTGTGATTTTTGTAGATTGTACGGATTGTTCATTTTTTTGCAAGTTGAATGAATTTCAAGAAAAGATTTTTCATCACACAATCGAGCTTACATCATCAGGCAATCGCATAGACAAAATTACACATTCAACCCTTCGGGGTCACGCATTCGTCCAGACAGGGTCACGCAATCGCCCTGTCCGGATCACGCAATCGCCCTTTCTGGGCCACGCATCTGCAAGGTTAATTGATGTTTTATTTTTCTTCTGTCTGTTATAAATTATGTATAATTCTATCCTAAATTTGGTTAATCTGGGATCAAATTTTATTTTTACTTCAGGATTTGATTAACAAAGTTTATGGCAAGAAAAGTTCAATTCAAAATTTCAGGTGCGAGAAGGACGAAAGAACAAAGGAGGGAAGCTAAACGATATCAAAAATTTCTCCAAGCAGAAAAATTGATACAGGATTGAGAAGAACAATTGGCCTTAGACAGATATAATAGCCTAGTTCTTTCTTATACAGTTAAATATGATCTAATCAATATTGAATGGATGATGAGGGATTTGGCTAGGGCTTCACAATTGGTTTCGCAGGTTCCTGATCGGGTTTAGTTTTCTTGTATTTTTCTAATTTTTTTTTGTTGTCTACATTCTGTCACGCAATTGATCTATTAGTGTTATGCAATCGAGCAGATAAAGTCACACATTCGCTCTATCAGATTTACGCATTCGGTCTGTCAGATTTAGGCATTCGCTCAACAAGTATCACGCAATCGCTCAGATAGTATTACGCAATCGCCTCTATCAAGTTCTCAGTTTCTGTTTTCTATTGGTTTATTTTGCTACTAATATTCTATTTATAGCTTGTGGCGGATTCATAGAGAGGATTAGATTAGTAATTTTGCATGCACATCTCACAACAGTTAAAATGGACATGCATGGATAATCTCACACTTCAATTTTTAGTGCTTAAAATCAACAACAGCTCAAATTGACATGCATGGATAATCTCACACTTCGTTGTTGGTGCTTAAAATGAACATGGGCTAAAATTGACATGCATGCATCTTACACTTGGTTTTTGGTGCTTAAAAATCAAACAAATGGTTAAAATTGACATGTATGCCTTCATTCTTGGATTTGGTGTTTAAAATTGGCATGCACATGCGGATCTAACACCTAAATTTGGGCTATAAAACGAACGTGAATTAGGCTACATTATATTAAATCATTTTTTATTTTCTTAAGGGAAAATAACTTTTCATTGTGTCTGGGGTGGACCTATAGTTGCACTAACTGACTTTCTACCCACCATCGGGCTTTTTGGGAGAAAGAAGGAAGGTGACAAGGACATCCAAATTTTCTTTTTATTCTATGTAGTGAGGGGTATCTTTGACTAGGGATTTCATCACCCCACAGAGGTACTTCAAATTGGGATGCGTTGGGGATATCATCTCTCCCAGCGTACTCTCGAGTGGGTTTTTTGAGCCGCTATATAAATATATTGGTCAGGCAGCTAGAGTGTTGAGCGAATTCGATGTATGTGGGGGCCTTCCTTGCACCGATAAGCTCAACTAAAGCCTTAAGTGGCTTGCTCTGAGAATCCATCGTTGGATTGGGATCCCTCGAAACCTAATACTAAGAACCAATTTAGTTGCCAAAAATCCCACATTCAGTGGTTCCGGGAGTGCGGATCGTACCCCATAGATACCCTTCATGTACCTTACACTATGATATATAAATCCCTTGGTTAGAAGATCTTCGGATCTTCAGGGTAAGAGAGACTGGCATGCCCGAGAAGTGTGTGCCATGGAGTGGAGCCAGTGTTGCCAGACTCACTATCTGTTCATTTTGTTTTGGTATTTTATTGTAAGGGCCTCACTGAATGGTGTCCACTATCCAGCCTAAGATTGTATTCCATTCTTTTTTATGTATCTTCAAATTTTCTGAGATTGTATGAAATTTGAGTCAGTCAGCTATACATATCTACCAACCATTGTTCTCAGATTTGGAAAACTGTAAAACATTGTCCTACACACGAAGTTACCAAAAAACAAAGTCCATTTTGAAACTGATTCTCAAAATGTCCTTACATACTTGTGACCATAGGTAGTCCCATTTGCGTCCTCATTATCATCCATAGTCTTTTGCATAGTCCTATTTACATCCTCATTATCGTCCATAGTCTTTTGCATAGTCCTATTTATGTCCTCATTATCGTCCATGGTCTTTAGCATAGTCCTATTTACGTCCTCATTATCGTCCATAGTCTTTTGCATAGTCCCATTTACGTCCTCATTATAGTCCATAGTCTTTTGCATAGTCCCATTTACGTCCTCATTTATTTTAGTTGCATAGTCCACCATCTATCATATACGTCTTCACCTAGACCTCATATACGTCTAAGTCCATTATCAGTTATAGGTTCATAGCATGTGCCTTCATGGGTCTCCTAGGTGATGGTTTGCTCCCCTTCGAGCAACCTAATCTAGTTCCAAACGGCGGTCAACAAGAAATCAATGATGGTCTAGCTAACTTAGCTTGGGATTTAAGAAGAAGCACACCCCAGTTTATGGGAGTTATATATGAGATAGATATTGAGTCTAGGATTTCCCGTACGATTGATAGAGAGATTGATGCTGAACAACTTCGTCAACAAATGGAAAGACTTGCATTAGAGAAAGCTAGAAAAGCTAAAAAGCTCTCACATCAAAATCCTCAATAGAGCATCTAGTATAGTATTGCATACCTCATATTTATGTCTACTGTCTAGTGTTAGGTCATCATCTTGCATAGAACCATCATCATATAGGCAATTTTAGATGCCTATCACAAGGTCCCAGAAAGCAAAAGGAATAATGGACCCGAAAAACACACAGTCTATAAACCCTACTTGGAACATGGACATGTCAACAGGTCAACACTTAGGTACATAGACAATGTCCACCATAAACGAATTACAACAACATCTGACAAAGGAAGAAATTGAGTATGCACAGCAAGACCTGCATGTCCTCATGATCCTAGATGCACTTATACATAGCAATAGGGACAAGTATCTTTCGTTGTTAATACAAAATGGGGCAAAATTACCTGAGGATTTTGATGTCACAAAGATTTTACCACCAAGAAAAACTTTAGGTCAAGATAATAGTCAAACACCATCCTTGACGGAAATACAAGCAACGACCTCTAGTCTTCCTCAAAACGTACCTCTCCCAACAAATGTCAATACAAATGCAAACTTTCAAACAAGAGTGTCATCTTCAGTGATCAATGCTAGTATACCATCACAGAGCATACCGATAATGTCAAGTATCTCAGCACCTATTCAAACGCAGGCAACAAGTGTATCCCAACCTCCAGTTTCTTATTCTATGGGATCCACATATGGTTATCAAAATGCAAATCTAGGTATTACCAATACAATAGGTACAGCTCAACCAAACATGGGTTCACATATCGCCTATTTCATAGTACCTACTAGAACACACAACACACAAGGTTACAATCTTGGTTCCTTTCAACAACCTCCTAGTTATGCAACCACGAATCCTTTTGTGGGACATACACACACACAAGGTATATCTTTGACATCAACAGATATTCTGACACATCAAGTACATAGTTTGCAACAACAGATGATGACCATGCAAATTGGTAATGATAAAAAGAGCTACACAATGCAAGACTTACATCCTTATCCATTTGATCACACATTATACATGCCACCTTTCCCACAACATTTTGAAACACCCAAATTTGATAGATATCGTGGGAAGGGTGATCCCAGAGATCATATCAGAGAATTTTTTACGACATGTATAGAAGTTGCCTCGGAAGATACTTACCTAATGATACTATTCCTTAAAAGTCTAGGAGGTCTAGCTTTAGAGTGGTTTTCACATCTACCACCAACCATCACGTCATGGGGGGAATTAGCTGAACAATTTATTGCAAACTTCTCGCACAACATTGACACCCCAATTACTTTGATGGATTTACGTGCCACTAAGAAATACAAGAATGAAACATTTGCAACCTTCATACAACGATGGAGGGCTCTCTACAAGAGATGCAAGACAGTTATACCAAAAACAGAGCAAGTGGATATGTTTACAGAAAATTTGATTCCTAAGATAAAATATCCGATACAAATGCAGTGTCTTACCACATTCAAACAAATCACAGAAAAGGCTCTCAAATGTGAGAAGGGCTTGGTAGAACAATGTCTTATTAAGTATGGCAATACCAACAACAATGACAAATCTAGGTTTTGGTCAAAAAACAAAAATGTGACCAATGATGGTATTGTAGATGCCAGAACAATAAATAGAACTCAACCTGTTTTATCACTTGGAACGAGTCCATCAACAAATCCACATACCGGGAATAACACAACCTCAACCAATGTAAATTCTATGCAAAATAAAAACACAAGATACCCTAGGGTAAATGCTCCAAGAAGAAATTGCACACCTTTAGGAGAACCTATTGAGTCAGTGCTCAAAAAGTTAATACAGATAAACATGATCACTCTACCTGAAGTAAGAGTATATGAACCAGGTCCTTTCAAACCCACATGGTGGAATGACAATGATTTCTGTGATTATCATAGGACTAAAGGTCACAAAACGGCAAGTTGCTACAAGTTGAAAAACTTGGTCCAAGATATGATAGACAAAGGAGATATCACAATTGATACGGATAAGACCTCAACAAACACAAATCATACAATTTTTAAAGATTCGTTTGTTCAGCATGACAAGGGAAAAGCTACCACATCATGTACCCAAGACAACACGGCTAATTACACGAAAGTCTCATACGAGTACACTATTCATGCCATTAGCTCAAGAGAGACAACAAACAATGATTCACAAGAAACACCTGATCAGGAGGACCAATATCAAGACACTCATAAAGATAACAACCAAATTTGCATGATATCTGAAGGACCAAAGTACGACGATGATACGAATCTTTGTCTCCAAGACTAGGGGCAAGATCAACCATCTTACTCAGATTGGTTTGAAGATGAACTCATTGAACATATTATGAGTGTCAAACATATACATTGGGACTATGAAGAAGGATTTAATATAAATCTAGATAAGACAACCTATGATACAAATGATACAATTGCTACAATCACAATTACTCCCAGAGACAGAGATTGTGTAGTGGTTACTCGCAGGTCAAAAGTAACCTTGCAAGGGATACCACAAAATCAACCACCAGCAGTAGGGACTTACAATGTAGTTGAGCAACTTAACAAAACTCTGGCACATATATCCTTATTCAAACTAGTATGTATTTCACCCAATCATAGAGCAATACTGGACAAAGCACTTGAAGATTTAGTAGTGGATAGAGATATAGATGAACGTGCCTTCCAGTCTATGGTAGGAAATCTGACACATGGTACACATATTGCATTTACAAAACAAGATATTCCTAGTGATAAATTGCTCCATAATGACCCATTACATCTGGAAGCTTACATTCACAAGAAAAGAATCAGAAGAGTACTTATAGATGGGGGAGCCAGTCTAAACATTTGTACCTTAAAGTTGGTCAAAGCACTGGGATATTCTGAACTTCACATTGATTCTTCCAAAAGGATAAACATCAAGGCTTATGATGATGAAGAACGTCCATCTAAAGGCATTGTAACATTACCTGTACAAATAGGACCAATAATGACAGAGGTTGCTTTTCAAGTACTTGATAGAGAGCTAGGATATAACATGTTATTGGGCCACCCATGGATCCACACTATGCAAGCAGTACCATCTACATTTCATCAGTGTGTCAAATTCCCATACAATGGTATTGAAATCACCATAAAGTGCAATCCAAATCTATTTCAACATTGTAATTATCTAAAAGACAGTGTCGATAATCAGGTACCTATCAATCAGGCTGCACCTCTCACTACATAGTTGGAAACATTAAAAATCACAGAAATACAACAAGATATGCCTATGACATCCTCCTTACAAATAAAGGATATGGGTTGTGGAGAGTACTCTATTGCAAATAATTTAAATGGAAAACAATTATCTCTTTCTCCTAAGTCCTTTGGGAAACCTCACACTACAGTACAAAAGAAAGACAAAGGAAAAGAAATTGTCAAATACTCAGACTCATGCTCTTTCATTAGATGGGGAGACTTAGAGGAAGAATCCTTGAATGAAGATGTTAACCATTGGATATATATAGAGGAAGGTCATATGACGACACCCAGAATACACATAGATCAGTATGGAAATGGATTCAAAATACTCCAAAGACATGGATATGATGGTACCACGGGCCTAGGGTTACAAAAGCAAGGAAGACTAGAACCTGTTGTTCCTAATGACAACCCAAGAAATCAAGGGTTGGGATACAAACATGTACAACATATCACACAAGCCAGACATCGTACCCTTGATATACTAAATCGACCAAGCAAACCATCAGATTACATATCACAAACGAATTGGTCCACACAGGCTCTTCCATCTTCATCTCAAACAAGCAATCAGGTACCCACATCACCAAGCGCAGAATCAAATGGGGAAGACATGAGACAAATCTTGCAAGAACCCACCACAGAGTTACAAAATGATGCAGTTATTGACACAATAGTATAGGCTAATGTGGCAACAGATGCAGGATTACCCACACCACCTGATTCCCACCCATGGTTATTGTCACTACTTTTACCACGAGAAGCAACTCAGGCTCTATCAGACGAAACAGATGAAGAAAGATTGCAAAGGCTTATACCTGGCTTAAGAATGGTCACTAATGCACAAAGAAGACTAGTCAATCAGGGACAGGAACAAGAAGAAATAAGTGATGATAGCCCATATGATGAAACATATATTGATAGTGAGACAAATTCTCATGACTACAAATTCTTATCACTCCATGATTCTAGCCCACCAGAAAGTGTAATATTAAGGAATCAAATAAGGCTTATACAAGATGAAGATACACAAAGCCAGTCAAACAATCAAGTCTTAATGTTATCCAAGTCTACTAAAAAAGGGAGTAATGATTTACCCCTAGTACATTCACACTTTATTGATTGGGGGCAAGAAGGAAAACCAACACTGGATTGGTTTGAAAATGATGAAGCGATTTCAGAATTTTTAGGAGTCAGAAAGGGATTTCCGCAAGGTGATCATAAAGCAGGGTTTGCTATAGACCTAAATAGAATGACATACTTTAGAGAAGAAAGTACTTCTCAAACAGAAGATACGGATCAAACTACCCCTAATGACTTGGGAAATCTTCCTATGGAAAGAGAAAGTTTAGCATTACTTACAGAGGAAACAGAAGAAGTAAATATAGAAGAAGGAGAAGTTGTACATAACATCCATCTAGCAAAATCACTAAGCAAAGAAGAAAAAGACAGATTCATTCTTTTTTTCAAACAAAGACCTATCAACTTTGCTTGGTCCTATTCAGACATGCCGAGCTTAGATTCTGAATTAGTGTTGCATCACTTACCATTGATACCAGGAGTTAAACCTTACAAGAAAAAATTAAGAAAGATGCATCCAAGTATTGCATTGCTGGTTAAAATAGAATTACAAAAGTTGTTGGATGTAGGTTTTATCAGACCTATTGACTACGCAGAATGGATATCCAACCTGGTGTAATACCCTAAAATTGGTCATCTAAACCATGGGCCCCTAATCTCGACAACATCACCAAGGTCCTAACCAAAGGCAATCAAATCAATCTTGAGCACATTATTAATTCTTTAATTATCAAAAATCACATGGCAAATCAACCACTCAATATTAATTAAATATTTATTTAATTAATTGAATTATTTCAAGAATAATCATTTTGATCAATTATCCCATTTTAATTTATTAAATATCTTTGCATATTTAATTAATTAATAAATTTGCCATTCAATCATGCGAAAGGATTGATTTATTACAAAAGATGAATTAATTTATTACAAAGAGTTGAATTGAAACAAAACAAAAGTCAAAAAAAAAAAAAAGAATTGAATTGAGAGAGAAATCAAACTTGAGATATTATTTCTTTTTCTAAATTTAGAACTTGAAATCAGAAAAGCAATTTAATTATTGAATTATTCTCTAAAATTGGAACTCAAAGCTTTTTAGAAAAAGAAGTTCAGTTGCATTAAGAAAACTCTTTTCTTTTCTTGATTAAATTGAAGAATTATCTATTTTTATCAGATGTGCATGGAATTAATTTATTATTATTTTCCAATGCAACTTGGACTTCTAATTTGAATGCTTTTCAATTAAAACTATAATTGGAATCTATCTCAAGGTTAACTCAACTTGATTTCTCAATTATTTTCAATTAATCCTAAATTGAGCTTTTTGTAATTCTCTATAAATTTAGTCTTCAGCTCTCATTCCAATTCACCCCAGAGATTTTTGAGAACACGCTTGGAAATTATTATCACGCTAATTTCGCTCTGGAGTCATTGAAATCATTGTGCTTTTTTTTAGATTACTTGCATCCATTTTACATTCATTATTGCTTGCATGCATTGTTGCTTGAATTTGCTTGAATTACTCATCCATCTTGCATCCATATAGCTTAATATCATATAGATTAAATCCTTCATCTTGGTGTAGTCTAGTCACTGGTATTGCTTATAAAAATCTGAGAGCAATCTTATACTCGCATCTTTTAGAAGGCAATTAGTCGCTTTGCTATGGTTTATTTCTTATTGATTATTGATTACTAACCATGCATATAATGACTTAATTGAAGTGTTGTGCTTGCAGCTACATATTCACTTTTTCACACACACATTTCTAGCGCCCACCGTGGGGCCCGAAGACTACCTTTTTTTCGGCCTCCAAGATTGACTGCTTTATTTTTTCTTATTTTCCAGGTTCCAAATTTTTTGGTTTTTTGTCCATACATCTCGTGCGACAATTCCCACAGGCTGAAATGACAAATTGCAGGTGTCGCGCGAATTACAAACATATTATCGTACGAGCATATCCTCTATCGTATGAGTTAACATCATCAGCAATCTGGTCTCGTACTGTACTGTATCTTGTCTCGTACAAGTCAAGATTCTATCGTACGATTCTGTATTTTCTGGTAAAAGAGGCAAAATTTCATATTTTTCATTTCTGACGACTGACCTTGACTGTTTATCTATCTGTCTCAGAGTTTTTCATAGCCTAACTAGTTTTTGCAGAATGCTTGTCAAAGAATATTGCTTGTCACACAAAGACAATATGACTACTAATTCGTTGTCTTTGTAGGTTGCCTAAGGAGAATCGACTAAACATCATGTATTCTTTAAATTCATTTTTTAGGAACCTGACTTGCTATCTGGTTAAAGAACAAATCTGTCTTTTGAGCTTTTAGAAGATTCTGAGAGGTAGGAGAGTATGCTCTTGTCTTTTTCTAGACAATCAAAAATCCAGACCCTTGAAGCTTTTTTCTTTGTTTGAGATTTGTACATCTTTAGCAGGCCTGCCCTCCCGAGGGGTTGAAAAACTCTTAAAGTCGTTACGGCTAGTGTGAGGGGAATGACCTAAGTGGGAACGGCTAGATGCCAAGTACTCCAACCCACTATAAAATAAACATGATTTGATGAAAATCAAGTCAATGGCAGTGCTTGGGAATAGCTCTCCGCTGTACCTTCGGGTATATTAAACCTTGGTTTTCAAGGCTGGGAGACCTCTTAATTGAGTTTATACCTCGACACATCGAATGGATCCCTGACTAAATCTAATTTAAAATTAGAAGCTACCCAGTTCATCTCCGAAAGGGGGATAATATTTGTGCAAGAGAGATAGTAATTGTCCCAAGATACTTGTCATTTCGTGCCCCCATTAGCATTTGGAGTCGGATAATACGGCGTTGAGAATCCATTGCGTGAGACTCAACGGTCGTATTCTGATTAGCTATTGGGTGTGTACCTGAGTCTACAACCAAAGGTTTTCTTTCCTCACCAAATTCCTTAGGGTTTGCATGCTGTGATTGAAGTCACTATAAATACTACTTGTTTTCTATGTTTTTCATCCTTGAAACAAAAAAACTGAAATACCAAAAATCAGTGAAGACCAGGAACAACTCAGTAAGTCAAAACTCTGTCCGTGTTAGAAACTAGTCCATCCTAAGTCAAAACTCTATCTGTGTCAGAAACTAGTCCATCCTAAGTCAAAACTCTGTCTGTGTCAATCCTAGTCAAAAATCAGTCCATCTCAGAATTTGTCATACTCAGTTGGTCATACTCAGCAGTCAGAAAACTCAAAATTTTTAGTCTCTGCCCTATGAACAGTCATACGAGTCTTCTAATTTATCATGCTGCACCAGTCCTGTGTCGTACGAATCTACTCAATTGTCGTTATAAAGTAGATTCTCTATCGTACGAGTCTAAATCATTCATCATCCTGCACTGTATTCTGTCTCATATGAGACAAAATTGACCTCAGTCTTTTGTCATCCTACAGATGCCCATCAGTCGTATGGTGTAAGATAGCAACTCGTACGAACCAAAAATTCTGTCGTCCTGTAATTGATAAATTGTCATCTAGTTCAAAAAAACCAGTTGTACGAGTCTCTGGTTTTGTCAGACAACATTCAAAATTGCCAAAAACACAGTCTACAGAGAGCATAATACTAGTTATCATTTTCCTGAGCATAAAATAGATCAAGCTAGTGTACCTCTGCCATTTTTTGTTGCATGATTTGGTCGATCACCCTTCAGCTAGTTCAATCAAAACTACCTATCAAACTCAAGTCACTTAGATAATGTCTTACATAGGATATATCGTTCCTCAATCAGACTGAATCTTAGTTACAATTTTAGAATCAACCTAGGAAAACGTCTTAGACAGGATAGATCGTTCTTGAAATCAGACAAAATCTCAGCTGTTTCTCCCAAAACAATACGCTAAACCGAACAAACTAGCTCTGAAATTGATCTTGACCTCTACATCACAAAACAACTCTAGGTCACACTAATCCATAAAAATGCCTATTCAAACCAGGAGTTCGCGTAAGACAAAAGCCAAAGACAAAGAACAAACCTTCACTTATCAAGATAATCCATTCTACGTGAAGGATACCCTTACTGAGATACCATCGTCATTAGGCAGACTGATTTTTGATGAACCGAAATCTCCCACTATACATGAGATAGAATACAATGATGGAAACAAAAATGACCGTAATATTCCTGAAAATCATAATGACTCCTCATCATCAAGTGAGACTAACGAAGCTATTGAACCTCCAGAAAAATAAATCCTTGACTATCAGAAAGACAAAGACTTTAGAAAAATGATGAAAACTATCATGCTCCGAGAAAAGGAAGACTATTTCTTAGAACTAGCAAATCAAGGTGCTAAACTTCCTATTGGATATGATGTTCAGACACTTGTTACTAAGAGGAAAGACTCACCTATACTCATGGTACACAAATAGTTAATAGCTTTGCGAACAGAGCTCACAGCCCTGAAGAATAAGGACAATTCCCTGAACCAATATTCTCTGGAAGCAATATGTCCCTTCCCATTTGACAAGAATTTACACATGCCTCCATTCCCTTCACGAGTGGAAATCCCAAAATTTGATAAATATGATGGTACCTCAGATCCTCAAGATCACGTCAGGGAATTTAGTGCTTCTTGTATGGAATTTATGCACGATCAAACATACCTTATGCGTCTCTTCCCAAGGAGTTTAGGGGGTCAGGCAATGGAATGGTTCTCAAGTCTACCCAAAGGAATAAAAACATTCGAAGAACTAATCCAACTATTCTTACAACAATACTCATACAACATTCGACATCCTGTGACTATGATCGATCTTTGTAATACTCAACAGAAAACAGGGGAACCTCTTCTTACTTTTCTCCAATGCTGGAGAATGATGTTCTCTAGGTACCCACGACCTATCCCAGACTCTGAGAAAATGGATATATTTGTCAATAACTTGGTCCCCGAACTGAAATATAGCATACAAATTCCAGTACACCCATCATTTAACAAAATGGTAGATAATGCCATTCGAATGGAAGATGTGCTCATAAAAAAGGGAGATATCACACCTTGGAAAGAAACACAAACAGGATCCAGTTCTAAAGAGAAGAACAAGTATTGGAAATTTGCCAAAGACAACAACAAGAATGTTGTTAATGATGGAGTAGTAGACACTATCAAAATCAACTCAAAATCAACAATATTCAATCTGGCTAGTGGTACACAAGCGCTTAAAGCCATTGAAATTGCAGCAGAAAATCAGCCAAAGAAAACAAAGGAATGGTTCAAAGAAAAGCCTTGGCTTTCTAGACCTAAGCGTGATTTTACTCCTCTTGAAGAATCATATGAGTCGGATTTCAAAAGTCTATTGGAAAACAACTTGATAACACTACCAGATAACTCTAGACCATATGATCCAGATGTCAAACCAAGATGGTGGAGAGAAAATGAATATTGTGACTTCCATCGGAATAAGGGTCATAACATAAACAATTGCATGAAGCTAAAACATGAGATTCAGGATCTCATAGACGCTGGTAAAGTTGTTGTTGGGAATCACCCAACTAGTGCTGATCATAAAGCATTTAAAGACCCCTTGCCTGCTTATGAACAAGGTGATCCCTCAAAGACCAAAGGAGGTGCCAAGGTAAATTATGCTTATGCCAGTCAGGACAACATTATCAACATGATTGAACCTTCACACTCAGAATATTGCAATGTGATTATAGTTCAAGATAAACCAAATGAATCACGATATGCAAAAGCTCTAACCAGATCTCAAAAGAAAGCCACCCTCTAAGGAGCTAGCTATACAAACTGGCTCCAGAAACATCAAATCTGATAGCTGTGCCAAATAAACAAAATGAATCAACCTTGGACAAATTTAAAAGATTAACCTCCTCCTCATCCTCTGGATACAGTGTGGTTGAATAGTTGAAAAGGACAAATGCTCAAATTTGAATTTTTGAATTGCTACAGCTCTCATCTGCTCACAAGGAAACTCTACACCAAGCATTGCTCATTACCAACGTTCCAAAAGATTTAGACATTGATCAGTTTCAGTCTATGGTGGGTCATCTAACTTCACCTCACTATTTGACCTTCTCTGAGGAAGATGACAACTCATTAAATCATCCACATAACCAGCCATTGCATATTGAAGCCATGATCCACAAACACAGAGTTAAACGTGTTTTGATAGATGGAGGCGCGGGGTTGAATATCTGTACTTATCATCTGCTTACACAACTAGGATTCTCTGAAAATGTAATTGATCCAGGAAATAAAATAACAATTAAAGCCTATGATGAAGAAGAGAGGACCTCCAAAGGTTTGGTATCATTACCAATCAGAGTGGGACCGGTAGAGGGAGATGTCCTTTTCCAGGTTCTCGATATTCCATTGTCATACAATATATTGTTGGGCAGGCCATGGATTCATGAAATGAAGGTAGTACCCTCAACATATCACCAATTCTTAAAGTTTCCTTATAATGGAGCTGAAGTCAATATTCCAGCTGATACAAATGTCATCTGTAATGCATTGACAAAGGGTGCAGATACTTTTGTGCCTCATAATAGGGCAGCCTCTCCAAATGAAGATCCAGAAACATTGATAAAAGACTTAGAAAAGAGATTGAAGATTACAGATACCAGCATGGATAGCTACAAGATAGAACCAGTATTATCATTAGCTTCTCTTCCTCCATCGCCAAAACAGCTAGGCAAGCCATCAGAGGCTATGAGAACACAAACTCCAGCTCCAAATATTATATACGATGGTCTCTTTATATAGTCTTCTACCTGCTTGGTAGATGAAATAGAAGAGGATGTTGTGCTTAACTGGCTCTATAAGGAAGATAGTCCAAATGAGGAGGTACGACATTGTGAGATTTCCTCAAACCAGTATGGTCATGGTTACAAAATGATTCAGCGCATGGGGTACTCAGGTACTAGTCCTTTGGGCAAACAAAAAGAAGGTATTACTGAACCAATTCAGCTACAAACCAAATCCACACATGATAAAGCTAGACTGGGATACAATCCTAAAAAGACATCAGAACAAAAACATGTTTCTAAGTCTCAAGACTTGAAAAAGATATCGCCTTTAATATTACATGAAGCAAATGCTAAACAGATGAAAGAAGAGTGTAGAAAAGAGAGAGAGGAATCAACAATCAAGAAAGAAGAAATAGTCAGTGCTCAAGCTTCAACGGTATCAGTTACGATAATACAAGAAGTTGAGGTTCCTGAAGATATAAGAGATGAATTTGTAAGAATCAGAGAATTGTTTGCACCATTAAAAGTTTCAGTCACATATACTGGCAGGCAACAAGTAGATGATTCAGAGACTGATTCAAATGAGTATGAATGGGGTCTTGACTATCTTTCAGACACATCTGCTACAGAAACTCCAGAAGAATCTAGTGGTGTCATAGATAATACTCAAGAGTTGATGCGCCTAAAACTAGAGAAGGAAATACAAGAAATTAGACAAAAGAGACAAGCAAATTATGAACAAGCACTGAAAGAAGGAACAATACCATAAACCTTCTCATCTATGTGTCCTTATCCTAAAATAGAAAAAATCAGTTATAGCACTACATAGGAAGAGTTAGAAGCTGCAGGACAAGAACCAGTTGTCAGTCCAGAAGAAGTTGAATGGAGTAGACGACAAAAAGTCGCAGAAACAATGAGACCATGTCAACAGGTGTGTCAGATACAAATGAAAAATGAACTACAATATGAAGGAATTTGTAGCATTAAAGATGTTAGTATTGATACCATACATATGCTTACTAAATCACCTGAAAAAGACTTGGAAACTTCATCAGATAACTCTGATGATTTTGATGACTCTAATGATAGTCCTATTCATGATGATACCCACTCATCCTCAAATTCTAAATCATCTGATACAAACAATGAAAAATTGCCTACTAGTCTTATTGCTGTTAAACCACGACATGACATCCAGTCCGACTTAGTCAATGATGTTATAAGTATGCCTATTGGATTAGATCAATTAAATATTAACATGAACTTTAATAATCATGGTTTGACTCTTCCTGGTCTCGAGACACTTACGCAAGGTATCATTCTGGAACTCGACTTTTGAATCCGCAACTGTGATAACAATACCGTGAACGCTCTTGAACCTATCGAAAATTTGTCCTTAATACATCCTGAATTGATTGACTGTACTTCACAGAATCAACCCATGGATATACCTATTTTTGCCAATGACTATACATTATCCTATTATCTCAATGTAGTTGAACCTATTAACTCTTCCACCAGTGAATGGAGTGAAAATATGACTGAAGAGGATATCAAGTATCTTAGTCGCAAAAATAGGAAAGATAAAAATAAAATATCTGATGACGAAAACCACATTGTGGCGGTGTCAGAATCTAAAAAAGAGAAAATAAAGGATGTACCTAAAGGTGAAAACCTCTATGAGGCACCTGAAGGTGAGATACTTGGTATACTGCCCAGTCATTTTCAGGAGCGGTTTTCCATATTGATCGAGCCAACTCAGCTAGTAAATATCGGGAATCAAGACACACCACAAATTATTCACGTAGCTCAATCACTATCAACAGAGGAATTGAAGGATTTCACTTAGCTATTCTTAGAGAAGAAAATAAATTTTGCATGGACATACTCTAATATGCCAGGCTTGGATCCTGATCTCATTATGCACCATCTCTCAATCACACCAGGAGTAAAACCAGTTAAACAAAAACTTCGTAAGATGCACCCGCATGTCGCACTATTGGTCAAAGCTGAACTAGAGAAACTACTCAAAGCTGGATTTATCAGAGTGATAGATTATGTTGAATGGATTTCCAACATAGTACCTGTGTCAAAGGTAGATAAATCTATCAGAGTTTGTACAGATTTTAGAGATCTCAATAAAGCATGTCCAAAAGATGACTTTCCATTGCCAAATATTGATATGATAGTCGACATGACAGCTGGGTATGAGATGTACTCACTAATGGACGGATTCTCTAGCTACAATCAGATTAAAATCGCTCCTGGAGATCAAGAAAAGACAACTTTCACCTATGCATGGGGAACCTTTTGTTGGAATGTTATGCTATTTGGGTTAAAGAACGCAGGAGCGACCTATCAAAGAGCAGTTACAACTATCTTTCATGACATGATGCATAAGAATATGGAAGATTATGTTGATGACACCTTAGTGAAGACTATGAAAAGATCAACGCATATTCAAGAGTTAGGTCCTATACTTGACAGAATGGAAAAGTTCAAGCTCTGATTAAATCCAAAGAAGTGTGCATTCGGAGTGACATCTGGTAAACTACTTGGCTACATCATTTCAAAGAAGGGCATCGAGGTTGATCCTGAGAAGGTCCAGGCTATAATGGAAATGCCACCTCCAAAGAGCATCAGTCAAATGAGAAGTCTACAGGGACGTCTCCAATCCATTAGAAGATTTATTTCTCAACTAGCAGACAAAGCTCAACCTTTTACAAAGGTACTAAGGAAAGGCGTATTATACAATTGGGATCAAGAATGTGAACAACATCTTCAGCAAATCAAAGAGTATCTATCAAATCCACTGATATTGATGCCACCTATTCAAGGTAAACCATTAATCTTATACATATCAGCAACTGATTCATCATTGGGGGCACTTCTGGTGCAACAGGATGACAACAAAAAGGAAAGAGCTATTTATTACATCAGCAGGACATTGGTGTCTTATGAAATGAACTATAGTATAATAGAAAAAGCATGCTTGGCATTATTCTTTGCATCACAAAAACTGAGGCACTATATGCTCGCACATTCAGTCAAGTTGGTGGCCAAAATTAATCCACTCAAGTATCTTCTTAATAAAGCAACACTTATTGGACGATTGCCAAAGTGGGTAATGATCCTTACAGAGTTTGACATTGAATATGTGGAACGCAAAGCCATAAAAGGATAGGTAATTGCTGATCAACTTACTGAAGCTCCACTTGAGGATACTCAAACACTACACATTGAGTTCCCAGATGAATCAATAATGCATCTTACTCAACAACCCTGGAAGATGTTCTTTGATGGGTCCTTTACTCAAAATGGTTCAGGTGCTGGCATACTATTCATTACTCCTCAGAAGTACTCAATTCCAAAATCTTATAAGATTATATTCCCTTGCACAAACAACATTGCAGAATATGAAGCACTGGTAAATGGAATAAAACTAGCCATTGAATAGAAGGTTGTTGAATTACATATTTATGGAGATTCTCAGCTGGTCATCAATCAAATCAACAATACATATCAGACTCAGGATGAGAAATTGATGCCTTACAAGAGGATGGTAGATGATTTCAAGAAGTATTTTGCTTTTGTATCATTCCAACAAATTCCTAGATCAACGAATAGAGCAACCGATGCTATGGCTACCTTGGCATCTATACCTGAGCTATAGGAGTCCAATTTTCGCTTTGATTTCCTAGTGGAAGAGTTATATTACCCTATTTATGATTCTCTTGAGACCCAAATAGTCCATTCTATTATTGGACACGACTCATCCCGATACAGTCATATCTATTCCTACCTTTGTGACCAAATTATCCCTGAAAACCTTACTCGAAATGCTTCACGATATGTTATCATAGCTAACGATTTATTTAGATGAGGTTTGGACGGTACTTTGCTTAGATGTCTAGAAACTAAAGAATCAAAACATGCATTATCAGAAGTCCATGAAGGTATTTGTGGATCTCATTCGAATGGTTTTACTTTAGCTCGGAAACTATTATGGGCTGGCTACTACTGGCCAGATATGGAAAAAGATGCCATAAAATTTGCTAAGACTTGTGAGAAATGTCAGCTTCATGGAAATCTCATACATGGCCCAGTGAGGGATCTCATACCATTCATTACACACTGGCCTTTTCAGCAATGGACCTTTGATCTCATTGGTCAGATATATCCTGCTTCATCCAACGGACATAAATTCATCATAACGGCCACTAAGTATTTCACCAAGTGGGTAGAGGTGATTCCGCTCATCAAAGCAACTGGTAAACAAGTCGCCTTATTCATCCTAAACTATATAATTTGCAGGTATGGGATACCTTCATCCATCGTGACTGATAATGGAGGACAGTTCAAGAATAAAGACCTGGATGAACTTTGTGAGAAATTCAAAATAAAGCAACACTGGTCATCAGTATATTACCCTCAAGGTAATGGACAAGCCGAGGTGTCTAACAAAAACCTACTGACTATTTTGCACAGAATAGTGAACAAATTCGGGAAAGATTGGCATCTGCAGCTCAATCCGGCACTATGGGCTTATAGAACAAGTATCAGAACACCTACTAGGGCTACACCTTTCTCTTTGGTGTATGGGTCCGAAGTAGTATTACCTATTGAAGTAGAAATACCATCTCTAAGAGTTTCGTTGCAAGGTCTTGTTACTGATGAAGATCATAGAATATCTAGATTGCAAGAGCTCGAATTGCTGAATTAGCGTCAACAAGTGGCGTTTGATCATCTCAGAGTGTATCAGAAGAGAATGTCCAGAGGGTATAACAAGAAAGTTCGACAAAGAGAATTTCAAGTTGGTGACCTAGTTCTAAGAAAAAATCCAAAAAATCAATAGTTTCCAGACAACAAAGGGAAGTTTGAACCCAACTGGCTAGGTCCCTATATCGTTACTGCAGTCTTCAGCTTTGGTGCCTATCAGTTCTCAACATCGAAAGGAGAACAGCTCTGAGAACCGATTAACACCATCCACCTGAAAAGATTCTTTACTTAGCATTCTCTGCTCCAGCAAACTGTACAGCTGAAAAAGGTCCTGAAAAAAATCCTAAGAATCGGAAAAGTCTTGAAAAAAATAAAAATGGAAAAATCATAAAATACAAAAAAAATAAGAAAAAGAGAAAAAAAAAATGTAAAGAGAGAAAATGCCTTGGTGAAAACCTGGTAAAAAGGCACCTTGGTAAAAAAAAAATGATGATGACTCTCTGCCAAACAGGTGAAAACCTGGCAAACAGGCGCCTCTTGTACTCAAGCACTCCATCTATCAACGCAACGTTGGCATTTCCCGCTTTCAAGTATCTTTTGCTTTTACTTGTACATATTTTTAGTCACTTTTGTGACATCCTGGTTTGTTGGAACCCTCATGACTTGAAACAGATCAATGTCCTAGTCTTAGGTTACTCAATAGAGCATATTACATATCCTAAGCAGTGTCAACCAAGTCATTATTCCGTCAGTGAAACCGGATCAGCCACTCCGAGTCAGTCACCTATCTCCTGACTACTATAGAGTTTTTATCACTGAGTTCACAAACAAAACAACATAACAAAGAACAATTACTAAATAGTTTGAGCTATGAATGAAAAATTTTCTTTGTATGCTATCTTTAATGTTGGTTTTCGATTATTATCCCCCTGAGTAACTCGAGGAAGTCTGTATTGACTAAGAGGTACAAGGATTGGGGCATAATATTTTCTTTGTTTTCTGCTTGTAAGAATGATCCCAATGATCTAGAAACATATAAATTAGCTGGGTGTCTGTGATAAGAGCTTTCACATTAAGGTGAAATCGCCTCACATACCTTGACTCCGCTTATTTGTATGCTACAGGGAGGTCCATGTCATTTCTTTGTCTGTTTTGAGGGAATTTCTTTATGATGCAATTCGAGTCCCTGCGAAATCTATCCAAGGATATGAACAAAAAAAGGGTCATTGCGAACAAGATAATTAATATTGCACATTGAAAAAGAAAGGAACTCTACCTTGCCTGTTGTGTTCGTTATGCTCAATGATGAATCTTAAGTATTTTAAATCTAGTGACTAGGTTAAGGTTGCATTTTGCACATCATTTTGCATTTCATTCTGCATTTTAGTGAATCTAAAGTGATTTTGGTGTGATAATAACAATCTCTTTATCTTCAGAATGAGAGTTGAAAGCATCATCATTTCTTACGCTAAGTAGTCTATTTATCATTATTTCTCCAATCGAGTACTTGTGTTTTGAGATGTTTAGCTGCATACATAACATTTCATATGGATTCAATCATTTTATTATTAATCATTTGTATTCATCTTATTACATAGAAAACAAAAAGAATAAAATTTGCACTACTCATTTTCATTCATTTATTTGCATATGAAAAGAAACAAAAACATAGACATCCATTATCATTTGTAATAGATACATTCATGTTGAAAAAGAAATGCATACATATAGAATAAAGCATATAGAAACATCTCATAATCGAATTGACACAAGTACAATGAAGTCAAATCGGATCTCGTATATATATATCATCTCAAGTCTAAGAGTACAAAATGATGTCCAATGACATGTACAAATTCCCATCGGAGAAATAATCGTATAGGCTACAAAAAAATGGGTGTGTCTACAAAAAAAAATATCCAAGCTACAAAAAGAATCATTTAGCTGGTACCCTCTCCCTCATCGCCTGGTGGAGGAGGAGGAGCCTGATTCTTGGGATCTTGTCGAGGTGCTTGCGCTCCCTCCGATCTAGCCATATACTGCGAATAAGGTTGCACCTGCTGTGCAACAGGAACTACAACACTATACTCAGCTACATATTAAGATGCCCTACCGCTCTGGAGAAGGACCTCTTGTCATAGAGACTCTATCTCTGCTCTCGACTCTGCTCTCAAAGCCGCAATCTGCCAATCATGCTCAGTCCTCACCTCGGCTAGCTGTTGATCTCACTCTGCCAGCTAAGTCTGCGCCACTAACAACTGTGACTGTAGCTCTGCAAGACATGCTCTCATTGACTGACCCGTGTCAGCCCCCTACTCTCTCGTAGGCTCTCTACCACCATCTCCACCACCGTCTCCACCTATGGCTCCACCCTACTCCTCTCATCACTATCAAACCTGCCTCGAAGCTGCTCGCTCCTCCTCTCCCCCACCCAACCTCACACCTACTCTCCCAAGGGATCCACCCTCACCCCTCTATTGTCCAATGTTTGCTCACACTCTGCTGCTACTAGCACCAGGATCACCACCAGTCCATCGTGGAGCATCTGGTCTCTGGCCCTATCCTTGCCTATGACCCTGTCTTTGTGCCTGTCCCTGTGCTGGTGTGGGGGCATCATCCTCCACATCCTCAATATGAGGAGCATGCTCTCCAGGATCTGTAAATTGAGGGAATGGATGCTGCTGCAAATAATCCCTGTACTAGGGCAATACCCCCGCATCTGCTATATCCTCTAGGTAATCCCACCTCAGGTGGTGTAAACCTGTCAGCTCCTACATAGCCAAGGCATAAGATAGCCTAGGTGCCCAACCCTGCCTCTCCTCGTCAGCATACCTAGCATATGTTGTAAACTCCTATGAGATCCCCTGAGGCTGGCCATACTACCTCATCACTCGTGAAATGACAAATCGCTCCACAACAGTCTGTGATCTCCTAATCAATGGGCGTGTAACAAATAGATCTCTGCGCACTGCCCGCCAGTCATCCCATGGCTCTAACCCTCTATATGGTCACCATACGACAGCTATCAAGTCATCGAGCTGCTGTCTCTAGAAGTCTGTCTTGCCCAGATGGGGCTGCATAATATATCCAGCATATCTAAAGATGACCGGCTGTCCTGGCTCCTTGCTGTCTGTCACTATCAGCCGACATACGGGAAGGTGCTCCCAAGCCCACACCTACAAAATGTACACCCTAGCAGCCATGCTCCGCCCCTCTCTATAAACGATGTCATGCATCTCTCGATACATGTGGGCCAGTAAGAAAGAACCCCAGCCAAGTCTCTGAGGGGACTCTATCGATCACTTGAGCATCTGGCCCCATCCGCTCTAGAATCCCTGCTGCCCTCAGTCTGGGATCAAAAAGCACCCAATAAACCCTGCTAAGACACATGCCAGCGGATACTCCTCACTATACCTGCTCATCAGTATATCCCAACTCATAGAATGAGTCAAGATATCTGGATCCCTGAATACATTCCTCAGTGCCTACAGTCCAGGTAACAATGCGGTATCATAGTCCACCTTATCCCCAGCAAAAGGGATACGAAGGATCCTGTACATATCCTCAGGAGTGATGGTCAACTCCCCAACTGACAAATGAAAGGTATTATGCTCCGAATGAAATCATTCTACCAATGCCATGAGCATCCCGTGGTTCACACGGATATCAGGTAACCTCATCAAATGAGTCAAGCCACATAAATCAACATGAGCCTGCTCAACCTCAGACAAATCCTGAACTAAAGCCATCGTGGGTGGATATACACATTTGAAGAGCACAGGAGGTAAACAAACCTGCAAAACCCAACAACGAACATCAGAAAACATTCCAAATTAGCCTACAAGAGAAGTTAAATATCACGCAAATCCAAATAAGTTAAATACAAAACCAAAATTTCATGTTTACACTTTCAAAAATTGTCACTGTTTTCCGAATGACAAAACACAGTTAAACAGCATCTCGTACGAGTCAGGAATGGCTCTTGTATGAGAAAACAGCCCCAAACGATAAAGTTTTATACATCGCATGACAAAATGGTCTTTTAACCGGCCTATCGTATGACACAAGGGTTGGTCTCGTATGACAATTCTAATGGGTTGAAACGATGAAACAAAATTTGCCAGTTTCTCGTACAAGACAGGATCCTGTCTCGCACGATAAATCGATAAACCCGACTTCAAACCCATCAAAAACATGAGAAATACCTAAAAAAATTCAAAATTGGAAACATGCAGAGGCTAAAGATTGATCACTTACCGCTGGCTCATAGTTTCGGGGATGATTATGTCTTCTCTGGCGCTCAAATCGATGCTGACGAGTAGGGACCACCAGTTTTCTTCGCAGAAGGCTTTTTGAATTTTCAAACTTGAAGGGTTAAAATGAATTGAAAATGACACTCTTGTCCTATATATAGCCTAAAATCTAATTTTTCAACTTGCTCTGATGGACACAAAAATTGTACCCTTGGCTAATGTGCCTGCTCTGATTCCATTTTCAGGATCGAAATCGAAATTTGAGATCGTCTTGCTAGTCAATTTCACAATTTTGACCACTTAGCGCTTTTTTCATCAAATGCTCATTCTTTCTTCAAATTGCGCTCAATTTCAACACTGAATCTTAATTCAATTTCATTTTACACATCAACATTACAATCAACTCTATGCTCAATTTCTTATCAATCATTGCCAAAATCTTCAGAAAAATCCTCAAAATCGATTTGTGCTCAAATAACTTATTTTCGCCAAACAATTGCCTATAATCAACTACCCTTGCTATCTTTTGATTTCGCTCCCGAGGGGGCATACTCATGACCTTATGACTTCACATCTCACAAGTCGAGAATTTTTTTCAAATCTTCATCAAAAGTCGAGCAAAATCATTCCAATTAAAAAAAAAAATCTTTATTGCTAAGGGGCATCTCAACTTCATCACTTCACATGAAGTTGAAATCTCTTGATCATCTGAATCAATCAATCACTAGGGGCATATCAGTTTCGTCACTTCAAATCAAGCTGATATTTGTCTTTCATCTGAATTAATCTCTTAAGATTAATCAGTTTCATCACTTCAAATCAAACTGATTATTTGTTTAAACTCAATCAAAAGTTTAAAAAGTTTCTTTGGTCATTCTAAATCTAAGCAGGTGTTAAATATTCGTTTCTTGATCAAGCTGGACGGTTTATTCTTCACTCATCGTGTCTTGATCAATCAAGTTCAAGATCGATTTTTATCATCATTCACTATATCTAAGATCAATGAAGTTCTAGATCAGTAAGATCCACTTCTTGATCAATCAAGTTCAAGTTTGGTATCTTTGTTTTCTATCGTTCCTCAGTTCAATCAAGTTCGGGATCAGTATCACTTTAATCAGACCTCATTTAGCTTTGTCGCTTCGAATCAAGCTAACACCTCACTTTTTATCTAGTTCATGATCAATCAAGTTCAGAATTGGCATCTCCTAGACATCACACATTCTTTGAATCAAAGCGCTGCTCGCACATTAATTCAAAGAGGGGCAAATGTAATACCCTAAAATTGGTCATCTAAACCATGGGCCCCTAATCTTGACAACATCACCAAGGTCCTAACCAAACGCAATCAAATCAATCTTGAGCACATTATTAATTCTTTAATTATCAAAAATCACATGGCAAATCAACCACTCAATATTTATTAAATATTTATTTAATTAATTGAATTATTTCAAGAATAATCATTTTGATCAATTATCCCATTTTAATTTATTAAATATCTTTACATATTTAATTAATTAATAAATTTCCCATTCAATCATACAAAAGGATTAATTTATTACAAAGAGTTGAATTGAAACAAAACCAAAGTCAAAAAAAAAAAAAAAAGAATTGAATTGAGAGAGAAATCAAACTTGATATATTATTTCTTTTTCTAAATTTAGAACTTGAAATCAGAAAAGCAATTTAATTATTGAATTATTCTCTAAAATTGGAACTCAAAGCTTTTCAGAAAAAGAAGTTCAGTTGCATTAAGAAAACTCTTTTCTTGATTAAATTGAAGAATTATCTATTTTTATCAGATGTGCATGGAATTAATTTATTATTATTTTCCAATGCAACTTGGACTTCTAATTTGAATGCTTTTCAATTAAAACTATAATTGGAATCTATCTCAAGGTTAACTCAACCTGATTTCTCAGTTATTTTCAGTTAATCCTAAATTGATCTTTTTGTAATTCTCTATAAATGCAGTCTTCAGCTCTCATTCCAATTCACCCCAGAGATTTTTGAGAACACGCTTGGAAATTATTATCACGCTAATTTCGCTCTGGAGTCATTGAAATCATTGTGCTTTTTTTTAGATTACTTGCATCCATTTTACATTCATTATTGCTTGCATGCATTGTTGCTTGAATTTGCTTGAATTACTCATCCATCTTGCATCCATATAGCTTAATATCATATAGATTAAATCCTTCGTCTTGGTGTAGTCTAGTCACTGGTATTGCTTATAAAAATCTAAGAGCAATCTTATACTCGCATCTTTTAGAAGGCAATTAGTCGCTTTGCTATGGTTTATTTCTTATTGATTATTGATTACTAACCATGCATATAATGACTTAATTGAAGTGTTGTGCTTGCAGCCAAAGGTTCACTTTTTCACACACACACCTGGTACCTATGACTAAGCCCACGGGAGGCATCAGAATCTATATGGATTTTTGAGATCTAAATAAAGCTTTCCCTAAGGATGACTTCTCGCTACCTCATATCGACATGATAGTTGACCTCACAGCTGGAAATGAGATGCTATCCTTAATGGATGGTTTTTCAGGATACAACCAGATTAAAATTGCACCAAAAGATCAACATAAAATGACCTTTTCATGCCCATGGGGAACATATTGCTAGAATGTGATGCCATTTGGTCTTAAAAATGTTGGGGCAACATACCAAAGAGCCATGACAACATTATTTCATGACATGATTCATAACATAGTGGAAGATTACATGGATGACATATTGGCTAAATCACAAACTAAAGAAAGTCACCTTGCAGTTCTTACATAGATATTTGATCATTTGGAACAGTATAATGTTAGATTAAGTCCAAAGAAATGTGTGTTTGGCATAACAATAGGTAAACTATTAGGGTTTATAGTATCAAACAAAGAAATTGAAATAGACCCTGCCAAGGTCAAGGCAATCATTTATATGCAACCTCCATCAACACTTAAACATCTTAGAGGGTTACAAGGAAGATTACAATCCATAAGGAGATTCATAGCATAGTTAGCAGATAAGTGTCACCCATTCCAGCATTTACTCAGGAAAGGAGTTACTTTTAAATGGACAGAACAATGCCAGGAAGCTTTCCAAGCTCTAAAAGATTATCTTTTGAACACACTAGTGTTAATATCTCCTACTCTAGGACAACCTCTATTGTTATACATATCAGAAACGAACTCAGCTTTGGGAGCTCTATTCGCACAACATGACAAAAATGGAAAAGAAAGAGCCATTTATTATATAAGTAGGACTCTAATTGGCTATGAGCTTAATTACACCCCCATAGAGAGAGCATGCTTAGCAGTGATCTTTGCATCCCAAAAGCTCAGACACTACATGTTGAGTCATAAGGTACAACTCATTGCATGGTTTGACCCACTCAAATACCTATTGAGTAGAGGGACATTGACTGGGCGATTGGCTAAGTGGGTTATGATCTTGAGCGAGTTTGATATAGAATACATAGACAGAAAAGATATCAAAGGAAAAATCATAGTAGATCAATTAGCAGAGGCTCCTATACAAGACAGTCACCCATTGCTGATAGATTTTCTAGACAAATCTGTGTTTACACTAACCGCCTCAGTAATGTGGAAGGTATACTTTGATGGGTCATATACAAATCACGGATCCAGAGCAGGTATTCTCTTCATTACTCCTCAAGGGGATGTTATACCCAAGTCATTTAGGATCAATTTCCCATGCACCAACAATATGGTAGAATATGAAGCTCTCCTCATAGGGCTTTGTATAGCGGTGCAATGGAAAATACAAGAGTTACATGTCTATGGTGATTCACAGTTAATTGTAAACCAGGTCAATGATGATTACAATATGAAGGATGAAAAACTCATGCCTTATAAAAAGTTGGTCAAAGATTACAAGGAGAATTTTAGCAAAATTACCTTCAAACAAATCCCCAGAATACAAAACAAGGCAGCAGATGCAATGGCGACCATAGGATCTCTTCTGAATATGCCTGCTAATGAAACTCAGTTTGAGTTTAACATAGAACAGTTAATGCTACCTGCATATGAGACTCCCTTATCAGACTATGTATGTTCAATTAAGGGTACAAAATCACCTTGGTACAATGAAATATATACATATTTGCATACCCAATACATGTCACCATATCTGTCCAGAAATCAAAAGAAGACCTCTTATTTATCAAGCATCTAGATAAACTATTATAGCTGATACTCTGTATAGAAAGGGTTTTGATGGTACTCTTCTCCGATGTCTGGATGAGAATGAAGCACACCTTGCTTTAAAAGAAGTCCATGATGGAATCTATGGGGCTCACCAAAGCGGTCTACCATTATCAAAGAAACTACTGAGAACAGGGTATTATTGGCCAACCATGGAAAAAGATGCTTACAAGTATGTACAGAAGTGTAAACAATGCCAAATGCATGGAGACCTTATTCATGCACCAGCACAAGATCTTCAACCCATCACATCACCATGGCCATTTTCACAATGGGGATTAGATCTAGTAGGTAAAATCAACTCTACTTCGTCCAATGGGCACAAGTTTATCTTGACAGCCACTGAATACTTTACAAAATGGGTTGAGGCGATTCCTTTAACATACACCACTGGAAAGAAGATAGCAAAATTCATGCTCAACTACATTATATGTAGATACAAAATTCCAATGTTCTTTGTAACAGATAATGGGCATCCATTTAAAAACTAGGAAGTGAAAGAGTTGTGTGATAAATTCCACATACAACAAAGATTTGCCACTCCATATTATCCACAAAGTAATGGGCAAGAAGAGGCTACAAATAAAACAATATTGAATTTCTTAAGAAAGTAGTCATTGACACAGGACAAGACTGGCATCTCCAGTTGAATCTTTCTCTTTGGGCCTACAGAATAGGAGTATGCACACCTACAGGAGAAACACCATATTCCTTGGTCTATGGTACAAAAGCGATACTCCCCATTGAAATAGAAATACCATCTCTAAGAGTATCCTTACAGAACATTATATCAGTTGAAGACTACAGGGTAGCTAGGTTGCAAGAACTAGAGACCCTTGATGAAAAATGACAAACAACATTCAATCATTTACAAGGATATCAAAATAGACTAAGACAAAGTTACAATAAAAGGGTCCACCCACGAACCTTTCAAGTGGGAGATCTAGTACTTAAAGAGAATCAAAGGAACTTAGCAGAACGAGAAAGGCTAGGGAAATTCGAACCTAATTGGCTAGGTCCTTTCATTATAATATGGGTCATAGGCAATGGTGCTTATCATTTGGCTACCATGGAGGGAGATCCAATCTCTGGCCCTATGAACAACATGCACCTTAAGTGATATTATACCTAAGGGTTGTGTAGTTTAGGTTTTGCTTTCCGCATTGCATATCATATAGTTTAAAACACTGCATAACATGTAGTTTCCTTTTTAGACGCATTGCATTCTTAAAGTTCTACATTCTTATATAGAAGCTTCAAATAAAACAAGGCAACTATTTGAGTTTATCATTCATTTGCATCTAAAGAAAACAAGGGTCATCTCCTTTCTTAGATATTCAGACATGAATTTTTTGGGGTTCTAAAGTCATTCATTCTCAACATTACCCTATGACGATGCTTTACTTATGGTTGGGTAGTGGTTTCACTATTTGAGACTTGTTAACCTACAATCTATCAATTGCTATATATCACACATTAAGAAAATCTCTAATTCATTCTAAACACCAAGTTGATCATATGACTCGTGAAAAATCTAAAATTCTACTTCAGCGCCACTATAATTGTCATACCCAAGTAGGTTTCATTACTTACAAGTCAAGGTAAGAAAAGAAAAAAAAGAGAAAAAGAGCTATGCCAAATATCCATCTAAAGGCAAATAGAGCAATGATATATAACTGAAATATCATGTATACAAATGCGGTAAAAAACTTGACTATGGGAACATGCAAGTAACTCCATCAAGGCTATGAATGCCTACTGGCAATGGAGCAATATTTGAGAAATTACAGTCTATAACCTCGTTGGAGCTCTCAAGGCTTGCTGGCAGCGAGGCTCTATTCGGGATGCTTTTGAAGTTAGAATAATCCATGTAGCTAGTTGTATAGGATGCTAAGGATCTTTAGTGAACACAAGAGTGGGAATTAACTCATTTGCACACACATGGGCAAACGAAGATCAAAGTTTCAAGAACCAATGGGGAAGTTTTCCGCGTCTCCATTTGTAAATCCAAGTCACTAAGTGTGTTGAGAAGAATGTTCTGAAGGGCCTTAGAGATTGATTGACCACTTATCTATGAAATTTTTTGCACCTCCATTTCAATTGGTGTATTCAAATGCAAAAACTAACACAGTCAACCTTGTTCGAATAGGAAATGGATCTTCATCCTGCATGTTGCATTCACATAGGTCATGTCAAAAATTCATTTGTCTCCATATGCATTCTACAGATCATCATGTCATACAGGTCTGCACACTGGGGGCATAACTGAAAAAATCCTAAAAATCAGATAAAGTCCTGAAAAAATCCAAAAAATCAGATAAAGTCCTGAAAAAATCCCAAAAATAAGATAAAGTCCTGAAAAAATCCAAAAAAATCAGATAAAATCCTAAGCAAATCCAAAAATAGTCAAATATGATCCTGAAAAAATCATCCAAAAACATTCAAATACGATCCTAAAAAAATCAACCAAAAACATTCAAATATTGATCTTCATAATCCAAAAAACAGTGAAAAAGCTATTGGAAAAGAACTAAAAATTGAAAACCAATCAATCAAAACATTGCAATAAAATGTCTTGTGAGAAACAAATACCCTAGTAGATATCCAGCAAACACTTCGCACGAAGTTAACAAAGGATACGACTATCAAGTCAAACATCTGCAATCAACTGATCAAACTATCTTATCAATCATATCATATCCATATCAACGTGATCATTATATTGTCTTAAACAGAAGAGGATACACCTGAAATCAGACAGGTCAGTCTTAAATGGGGTCCGCAACTTTCTGAGATCAAACATTATCAACCATCACATCAAACAACTGAGAACGAAGGTACAAGGTCAGTATAGCTGCTGAATTTTATCTGGGTCAGTCTTTATCTTTTATCATTTGGTGACAGATATTGTTCCTATGCTACTCAAGGATGTCCACAAGTAACTAGAGGAGCCATGATGGGCATTATCTTTTTCTTTGTTTTCTACTTGTCTGCTACGTGTTTGTTTCTTCAATGAGATATCTTTACGTCTTGGTTCCTTATACCCTGATGTGCTAAGCTTCATTGTTCAATAATAAGGCTCAGTGATCAATATATATTGATGCAATAAAATATGTGACACAGGTTCGTGAGTCATTTAATTTCATTCTCATCTCATATGTTTCTTGATAGTCTGTTGATTTCCCGTCTTCTCTCTAAATCATATATTCTTTCTAAACATTATTTTCTCATCATCTCTTTCTAAATTATTTTCTCTCATCTAACATCATTCTATTTCATTCTAAGGCTCATTCTCCCATATTCTATCTCAATATCATCTTCACATCACCTATCTCTATCTCTATCTCTATCTCTAATCAACAAACTATTCTTCTATCTTTCACCTCACATTCTTCTTTTTTTCAAGAGATCAATCATGTCTTTAATGCACAAACAATCTCTCGAGGGGGCATTACACCCTAAGTATCACCGGGGCATACTGGGGCAGAAATTTTTGTTTTCTTTGAAACAACATCATCCTGACATTGTCTCAAAGAGGGGCAAATGTAGACACCTAAAAATGTCTTATTGATCATGTACTAATTATTCGTCTAATTGATTAAATAATTCTTTAATTATTTAATTAAGTCAATTAAACTTATTCTTCTAAATTCTTCTAATTTCATATTTCTTCATCATCTTACTAATTATTCTATTTTCCTACTCTATCATCATTTAATCATTTTAATCATTTTCTAATGTTAATTAAATATTTATTATTTAATTAATTATGATTAATTCCCCAATTTAAATAATCTTTATTATTTAAATAAATTACTAATTATTTAATTTCTATCTCTAATCATCTAATCATTCAACCCTCTTCTAAATATTAATTATTTAATTAATTGTGATTTATTTCCCTTAATTTAAATAATCTTTATTATGTAATTAAATTCCATTTCTAAATAATCTTTATTATTTAATTGAAGTCCATTTCTAAAAAAATTAAATAGTTTCTTTAAATTATTTAATTA
Source organism: Cryptomeria japonica (assembly GCF_030272615.1). NCBI lineage: Eukaryota > Viridiplantae > Streptophyta > Pinopsida > Cupressales > Cupressaceae > Cryptomeria > Cryptomeria japonica. The sequence goes on along the minus strand of NC_081415.1, from coordinate 481,279,062 downwards.
ACTAATTAATTCTTCCATTTCCAAATCCCCAAATTCTAATTTCATTTAATTTCATTTCTTCCAAATTCAAAACACATGTGCATGATTTCAAAAACCAAATTGAAAATCAAAGTCAAGTTCTAAATATATTCAAATGCTAAATTGAATTAATAAATTCAATTATTTGAATAAATCTCATGCAAAGATTAAATTAATAATCTAAATCTAAATGCAAACACATGCTAAATTAATTAATTAAATCATTTATCTCTCCAACTTCTATTTCCTTATTTTAGTTAGCTTTTTCTAAATTAAGCTTTCTGTGTCATCCTCTTTATTTCCTCCAATCATTCTTTTTCTTCCTTCAGTTAACTCTTTCATCAATCAGTTGACTCAATTAATCTATTCAATCTATTATGTTTCACCTCCAAGTCAGCAATTCAACTATCAACTTGCATTTGAGCTCACCCGAGTTCACACCTCTTGATCAATCTGTTCCACCTTTCAATCAATCTTCTCCAATTTTCTATAAATTGAGCATCCAATCTCCATTTTCAACAATCATGAACTTTGAATCTTTGTGTCACTTCCAGGTTACCAGCGCAATATCTGAGAGCCATCATACCACAAATAGGAGAAGAGCAATGGAAGCAATACACAGTCATGGAATAGGGAGTTTTTATAGATTGAAATCATAATTCCTATTTTGGCTTGATTGTATCTTTTCATTGTCTAGTTTGTTAGATTTATTGATTAGATAGGGATTCATGATTTACCTTGTGCTTCTAATTGATAGCTTTGTTTATTTGAAGAATGAATTATAGCATGCATTATAGTCAACACTAGCTATTATGGTTGGTTACTGACAGACAGGTTTTGGTTACCAGTAGAAGATCTTGTGTTACTGATAAGGGTTTAAGGTTTTACCGACGGAGCTTTCACTGAGAATATTTGACATAATGCAAGTGGTGTTGGTACGGCTTCTAGATGGAATTTAGGATGCAAAAGGTGATCCTTGATCATGTCTCAACTGATCGGAGACATCGCTTTGATGTGGTGGACCCAGATTAGGTTTGGTACCTATCTAGGTTATGGATAGATATCATGTTAATGTGTTCTCTACACGTTACTGAGATGTTTTATGGATTGGTTAATGTTGTTTTGGTCTTAAGTTGACATGGCATATCATTGTAATATGGATGTATGTAATGATCTTATTGTAATATCTTTTAGGTGGCCGACCTAATTGGTTTAGGCCTTAGGGTTTGTATAAATTGATGTAAGATCTCATTGTAGATCGTGTGTCATGGTCATGAAATGAAATATCATATGCGAAGGAGATTTGGTCAATCATAGGTGATCGAATTGGGTTTAAGTAAGAGGTCAAAGGCCTCCTGTATTGAGCTTAATCAAAACTATAATCAGGCATGGTAGATGTTATCTCTGGTAGTTCATTCTTCTAGATTGTTGTCCAATTATCTAGAGGTGGTTATAACCTCTCTATAGTCAGTGAGACTCCTTTTTAATGAGTAGTACACTCTAGGGAGTATGCCTTCCTGCATGTACAGGCCCCTTATTGTATCACATACTTTCTACAGAAGTATCATCTAACTGTGGGTAGGCTTCCCACCATGGTTTTTTCCTTTACCGGGTTTTCCACATACAAATCATGGTGTTATGTGGTATGGTTGGATTGTGTTAATTCTTTGTTCCATTCTTAAGGTTTATTGCTTACCGATATATGTTTCTGTTATTCCGATTATTCAATGTTTATGTGCTTTGGTTAAAGGTTATAATGTGGTTTGATTAATATAATCTATTGACAACTGATTCACCCCCCCCCCCCCCCCTCTCAGTTGTCCACCGGTTATCCTAACATATATTACTAAATTTTATAATAAATACAAATGGAAAAAAATACTTCACATTCAAAATAAATGAGAGAAGACTTACATTAAACCCTGATGAGGGGAAAACTCGAGACTTAGAAAAAACAACAATAGAGATACAAAAGATCTATTTTATAATTATTTGAAAACTATCTTCAATACATGCAATTGCATATATGAGGATTAAATCCTCACAGGCTACAACACAACTTGCACAAAATTCTGGAAAACCCTTCTCTCACAATCCAACTTTTCTAACCCCAAAAACTAACTCCAAAAATTAACCCACAGGTTTCCTAAATATCCTTTCCCCAATTTGGAGCCAAAATTACAATTTAAAAATTAAAATTTGGTAGTCTAGCGCCAAAACAAACAATTTGAATTTTAAAATTGAGCCAAATTTGAAAACTGGAAACTTTCTGAAAAATTGTCCAACTTCCGGCAACCATAACTTGTGATTTGAGAATCGGATTGACATGTTGTTTGAACTGTTGGAAAGATCTTTGAGTAAGGAAAATGCTAAGAATCTTCCCTGTTGATTCTCACCATTTTCAAGGTCTTTTAATGCCTCAAATCTGACTCAGAAGATTTTTTACTAGATTTTTGGGAAACTAAAACTTGAATAACTTTCAAACCGTTAATGATTTTAACCTGATTCTTTCACCAAAGTGCTTATTTTTCCATTCTAAATATTCTTGCAAATTTCGGGCTCCATCTGCCTTCAAATTAAAACTTTTTTAAAAATAGGAGGTCGGCTAGAAAAAGCAACAAAATAATTTTGAAAGTTGGAATCTCCTATTCGCCCAAATGGGTATCCAAATATGCAAAAGCATTAAAAAAAACTAACAAAAAGGAAATATTTTTGGGTGATGCAGGAGAATCCCCGGTTCTTGGCAATCTTGCATCAACCAAAAACATTTCTTTTTTGTTTGTTTTATGTTTTGCAGTTTCAACATTTCTTTCTTCATTTTCTTGCATTGGCTCATTGGATCTTGCAGAGCTGGATTTTTCTTGAGGACAATATCATCTTCCTTATTCCTGAATTGCAGAGCATTTGGATAATTTACCGACAAGTTATTGATTTCGGATTCTAAGATAGTTTTCAGGCATCAGAACCACTTGGACCTATTTTCTATTGGTGAATCTCCCAGATTCCTTTCATAGCTTGTGGAGCCCCAATTTGTTCATTTCGATGTTCCTTGGTGTGTGGCTGACCTTCCCTATGATCCACACTTCATCCTTTGGATTTTCTAGAGGAATCTCTTTGGTAGAGGCTGACCTATTTGTTTTACACATGTGATCTTGTTCTTTGGCATTTGATCCCTTTTGGGTCGAACAGATCTCCTTGGATCATATAATTCATTATCATTGAGAATTAGAATTCATTCACGAAGAACATAGAAGATATATCCTAAGATTCGGAGGTTTGGAGTTGACCGATTTTTTATTTGAGCATGTATGTAGCAGGCCAGTGAGATAGATCTTGTAACCTAGATGTTACTAGTTATCTGTAAACAATTTTCATGATCTAATTCATTTAGTTCTGCATTGCCTCCATCATATTCTCTTGTTTCCGTTGTGTTTACTCTTGCTGCCCGATCTGGATTGATCTCTTTGAGGTCCCTCCTAGCTGATGACTGCACCAAGTGGTATCAGAGAAAGATTTCATTTCGGAGATTGTGTTGTCCTGAAAATTTTGTTGTGGGGTGGTAGATTATGGATCCGACCTACAACTGCAAAGGACTAGCATGAAGATGGCACGAAGAGGAAATAGGAATGGTGGAGCGCATGGGAATGCATACCCTGTTGTGATGGAAATGTTGAGAGGAATAGCAGCCTAGTTGGAAGTCGTTGAAACAAACTAGAGAAGAGGTGGACATATTGAAGATGCGAGTGAAGATGAAGAAGCACTGACATAATAAGTAGCAAATCCACGGGCGATCGATCCAAATGAAGAGAGGTTTTTGAGGGTTTTGAGTAGGGCGAATACTAAACCATATTTTACCCCATTGGAGTATGATGGTAAGTTGGATTTTGATGAATTGATGGATTGGATCTCAGAAATGGAGAAGTATTTTGATTTTGAGAACACCGTAGAGGAAAGAAAGGTGAAATATGTCTGTACCCAGTTGAAAGGTCATGCATCTCTCTGGTGGGAGCATTTGCAAGTTGATAGATAGAGGAGAGGCAAAGAGAATATCAAATCATGGGAGCGGGTGGTTGCTAAGTTAAAATAGAAGTTTATGCTAGCTGAATATCAAGTAAATCTATTTTGGAAGTTGCAGGACCTGAAGTAGAAGGAATCTAGTGTGAAGGAGTATACCAAAGCATTTTACAAGTTGAATATCAAATCTGGACATGTTGATGATGAGGTTGAACAAGTTAAGAGATATTTGAATGGATTGCAGATGTCTATACAAGATGAACTCGATTTGACCAAGTTGTCAAGTGTCGAAGAAGTGTACCAGTGTGCCTTGAAAGCAGAAGAGAAGTTGATCAAAAGACATGAGTAGAAATAGAGAGGTAGAGGTGGAATGTTTTCCAGAGGAAGATTTCAAGGAGGAAGAGGAACCTTTATAGATCAGAACAAGGACAAAGAAGTAAGAAAAGATGGCAGTTCATACCAAAAGGATGATAAAACTTTCTACTAGAGGAGAGGACTTGATGGTTACTAGAATGAGGGTTTTGTAAAAGATGACAGAAGACAAGATAAGAGTGTTTAGAGGTACTTGCTATAAGTGTGGAGGAGAAGTACATCGTGCTTTTGACTGTAAGAAGACAAAGAACATTGGGAGAACATCATTGGTGGAAGAAAGCCCCAATGGATCAACTAACAAACTAGAAGATGGAGAACTATTGATGATGAGGAGAGCTTTGTGTTATACCGAAGAAGATGAAGAGCCCTTACAGAGGAGAAATTTATTCAAGGCCAGATGTAAGGTATCTGATAAGTGTTGTAAAGTAGTTAATGATAGTGGTAGTCTAGATAATCTTGTTTCAGAAGAAATGGTGAATAAATTGAAGTTGGAAAGATTGAAATACCCTAAGCCTTATCAGATAGCATGGATTCAGGATGATCATAAGTTGTTAGTAAATGAGCAATGTTTGGTGAAATTAAAAATTATGAATTATCATGATGAAATTTTGTGCGATGTCATGCCTATGGATCTTTGTCACCTTTTGTTGGGTAGACCTTGGCAGTTTGATAGACATGTAGTACATGATGGAAGAAAGAACATATACACTATTGTGGTGAATGGGATGAAACAAACCTTGTTACCCTTGGAGGATCCCTTGAAGAATGAAGTTTGTACGAATGCTAGAATTTTTTGGTGGATGGAATGAGACATTAGAATGTGTGTTTTGCCTTAGTTCCTAAGAAGATTGAGAACCTAGAGAATGAAGAAGAAGAATCGAAGGAGATAAAAGAGTTGTTGATAGAGTATAAAGAGATCATTTTGCCTGATGGATTACCACCTATGAGGAGTATCAGTCATTGCATGGATCTGGTTCCTGAAGCTAGTTTGCCTAACAAAGTTGCACACTAGATGACACCAACATAGAATGAAGAGTTGAATAGACAAGTGCAGGAGTTGTTGCATAAAGTTTTTATCAAAGAAATTTTGAGTCCTTGTGCAGTGCCAACAATGTTAGCACCTAAGAAGAATGGAGAATGGAGGATGTGTATCGATTCCAGAGTGATAAACAAGATCACAATGAAGTACCAGTTTCCTTTACCTAGGATGGATGACATAATGGATTGTTTGAGTGGATCCAAATGCTACACAAAGATAGACCTAAAGAGTGGATATCATCAGATTAGAATCAGAGAAGGAGATGAGTGGAAGACAACATTCAAGACAAATGAAAGATTGTATGAATGGTTGGTGATTCCTTTTGGGTTGACTAATGCACCAAGTACTATCATGAGGTTGATGATTGAGGTATTGAAGAAATTATTGGGTAAGTTTATTATTGTATATTTGGATGACATTATGATCTTTAGTAAGACAAAAGAGGAGCATCTATTGCATTTAAGACAAGTTTTGTAGAGGTCGAGAGAAGAGAAGTTGTTGATAAATATAAAGAAGTGCAGTTTCATGAAAGAAGAGTTAGTATATTTGGGATTTGAGATATATGTGGATAGATTGAAGATGGACCTTGAGAAGGTAAGAGTAATTGTTAAATGGCCTACACCGGAAAGCATTGGAGAGGTAAGATCATTTCATGGATTGGCTAGTTTCTATGGGAAGTTTATCAGGAATTTTAGTTCAGTTTGTAGTCCTATGAATGAGACAATGAGATGAGTTAGGAAAGAATTCAAGTGGACAACCAGAGAAAATAAGATTTTGAATTATTGAAGCAAAATGCCACTGAGCAGCCTGTGTTAGCTTTATCATATTTTAACAAAGTATTTCAAGTGGACTGTGATGGAAGTGGAAATGCAATTGGAGTAGTATTAAGTCAGGAAGGGAGAGCAGTAGCTTATTTTAGTGAGAATTTGAATGATGCCAAGAGGAGATATTCAATATATGATCAAGAATTTTATGCCATAGTTCAATCCTTGAAGAAGTGGAGACACTACCTATTGCCTAAGGAATTTGTGTTGTATACTAACCATCAAGCCTTGCAATATTTGAAGAGTCAGAGTAAGTCGAATGAGAGACATATGAGATGGGTAGAAGTTTTGTAGAGTTATACCTTTGTGTTGAAGCATAGGAGTGGAAAGTCAAAAACATTTGTTGATGCATTGAGTAGGAGGAGGAATCTGCTGACAGAGATGAGAGTGATAGTGTTAGGATTTAAAGAATTGGAGACCTTGTATGATGATGACCCAGATTTTGCAAAACCTTGGAAAGCATGTAGAAAATGAGTTATGGTGGACAGATGTCAGTGGTGATGAATAAATGATGAACAGTTAGTACCAAACTGGTACTGAGAGGGGGGGTGAATCAGTATAGGCAAAAACACTTTTCCCAAACCGGTTTGACTACAAACATTGCACTTTGACTTGCAAGCAATAACACCGATTTAAACCAGATTACTACCAATAAAACACAGTAAGAATGTCAAAGAATTAAATCGGTAACCCTTTTCTTTCCATACAATCTAATACCTCATTTCCACTTCATTCTTATGCATAAACAGGTAATCTATCATCAAAATATAACAACTGCTAGTTCAACACATTTTACCAGTTTGACATAAAACACTAAACCATCACATGAAAGGCATCACACAACACACACTAATTTTTCACATGGAAACCCAATTGGAAAAAACCATGGTGGGGATGAATACCCACAAGCTGTTCTTGAACTCTTTTGAAGTCCACTATGTTAGAAGCCTAGTCTAGTTAGAGACTTTTACAATAGGTTCTGCTAGGAATCAATCCTTCTATGGATCACCTGGTTAAGGGATGGCTAAATACCCGGTTAAAGGTTAAAACCCTGTTTAAGGTTACCTCGCAAGAGGATTTGAAGAACTCATTGAATTGAGTCACCTTGTTAAAGGATTTACACAAAATCCTATTAAAGCTACCCAGTTAAGGGATTTTCCAACTGTTGAAATGGTTAGAAGTCAATAGGTTATACACTGATCTGATAACAGCACTCAATGCCAAGGCAAATCCACTTAAGCTCCTTTTTTTCTGCAATCACACTCTGCAGGTATCAACATACTTCTCCGGTCTAGCAAGAATCAAGTATCACTCACTAGGATACACACATGCCATTTGCCAACAACTTCAAAATGAAAAACATCATCAACCTTATAGGAAACATATAGGTTGATAGCATAAACCCTAAACCCTAAATATTCAAGTTTTACAATCCACTTGGTTCAATCTTGACCGTTAATCACACTGCATCGAATACAATAGTCTTGAACAGATCTCAAGACATTCTCCAACGTTCATCCATTGCCACTTCAGGAAGCTGATAGCTCATCATGTGCTCTCCACCATTTACAAAGACTTCACACATTTCCGAGGTAGATAGGATCACTCTCCATGCAAGATCCTCAAGGAAATCCTTCACGCGCACAAGGCTAATGTGGCAACACTATCTAGTCTTCATACAATGTTAACTCATCACAAGATGTCATCGGTTGAATTACACAAGCTTGGAATGCATCAACTGGAAACCTCGAAGTTGAGACTACCAACCAGTAGTCATGAAACCCTAATACAAAACTTCCATTTACCAGTTCTTATTCCAACATACCGATTCACCTTGAACAAACATACCACTTCACTTTTTCACAAATACCGATTTACATCATCATATCAGTTCTCTTGCTAGTTTTCTTACTACACCATACCAGTTCATACTTCAGCATATTGACATCAATGACAACATACAATATCATCATGTCATCATGCTTTGTACATATGCCAACAATCTCCCCCTTTGACATTGATGGCAATATACAAAGATATCTTGTTGCTTCTGCTTCAAATCTTCTCCCCAGTACTACAAATATCTTCTCTGCTTCACATCTTCTCCCCCTTTGACAACAATGCCAAAGTGGAGGCATGCACATCTATGTTACACTATGCTCTCCCCCTAAGGAGTAGCATCCTTCAACACATCAATCCTGAAAAAGATATATCAATGTAAGACCTGACTGATGTGGAGCACACATCCTTAGTTCACCTCTTGAAGGGGCATCACCCCTAATTCACCTCTCAAATAGGTAAAGGTAGCCTTTGGTAGAGGCTTGGTGAATATGTCTGCTACCTGCTCCTTACTGGAAACATGTTCTAGTACAACTTCTTTGTTTTAAACCTTCTCCCTTGAGAAACGATACTTGAGCTCAAAGTGCTTGGTTCTAGCATGTAAAACCGTATTCTTGGAGATGTTAATCGCACTTGTGTTGTCACAAAATATACTTACCAATTCAGATATAGGAACTTTGAAGCCATTTAATACATGCTTCATCCAAATTGTCTGGTTGTAGCTCATAAATGCTGCAACATATTCCACTTCTACTATAGACTGAGAGATACAACTTTGCTTCTTACTCACCCATGAGATTAGTCTACCACCAAGAAAGAATGCACCACTGGTTGTGCTCTTTCGGTCGTCCACTTTACCAGCCCAGTCAGCATCTGTAAACACTTTCAGGTTGAAATCATTACTATATGGATACCATAATTCATAATCAATAGTTCCCTTTAGATATCTTAGAATTCGTTTGATTGCTACCAAGTGGGATTCTCTTGGGCTTTTTTGGAACCATGCAGTAATGCCCACTGCATGTGCAATGTCCGGTCTGCTATGTACTACATAGTGTAATTTACCAATCATTGATTGGTATTCCTTCTCATTTACCAACCCTGAGTCATCCTCTTTTGATAATTTACAACTGGTCACCATCGATGTACCAACCGGTTTGTTGTCTTCCATGCCAAAAGTCTTCAACACCTCTTTGACATACTTGGACTGAGTGATAAAGATTCCATCTTTCATTTGTTGAATTTGTAGTCCAATGAAGAACTTAATCTCCCCTATAAGTGATGTCTCAAATTCCTTTTTCATCTCATCTACAAAATCATGACTCATCTTGTCATCTCCTCCAAAAATTATGTCACCAACAAATACCTCACAGATTAGAAGCTGATCTCCTTCTGACTTCAAATAGATATTGCTATCTTCACTTGTTCTCTCAAATCCAATCTTCACAAGATGGGACTGCAAGCATTCATACCATGTTTTAGGTGCCTGCTTTAGTCCATACAAGGCTTTATGTAGCCTACACACCATGTCACTGTCTTGTGATAGGGCAAACCCATCTAGTTTCTCTATATACACCTCCTCTTCTAGTATTCCATTCAAGAATGCAAATTTTACATCCATTTGATATACTTTGAATCCCTTGAATGTTGCATATGCAAGAAGCATACGAACTCCTTCCAATCTGGCTACTAGAGAAAAGGTTTCTCCATAGTCTTCTCCTTCTTCTTGAGCATATCCTTTGCACACCAGTCTGGCTTTGTTTCTTACCACTGTGCCATCTTCATTCAGCTTATTTCAGAAAAACCCATTTGGTGCCTATGATATTTTTATGCTCAGGTCTGGGTATCAAAGACCATGTACCATTCTTTTCTATCTGGTCAAGTTCCTCTTCCATTGTCTTGATCCCGTCTTCATCTTTATGTGCCACTTTGAATGTTTTAGGCTCAAATTCAGAGATGATGCAAGAGTTTTCTTTGACCTTTCTTCTTGTAAGAATTCTTGCATCCTTGTCTCCTATGATCTACTTTAGATCATGATTCAAATTTGCATACCTAAGAATGATCTTAGTTGTTTCCTCTTGCTTTTCTTCTTCATCCTCATCTTCATCAAGATCAACATCTACTAGTATAGGAGCACTGTTACTGGTCCTAGGCTGTTTTGCAAGTGGTTCCCAAAAGGTTACTACTAGTTCATCTCCTACTTGCTCACTACCGGTTTCCTTAGGTTTCTCAGAGATTTCATCAACTCTAACATTGATGCTTTCAACAATTCTCTGAGCCCTATTGTTGAAACATTTGAGAGCTTTTCTCTTTGTGGAATACACTAGGAATATTCCCTCATCACATTTAGCATCAAACTTGCTATGATGTTCACTCCTCTTGATATAACATTTGCTACCAAACACTCTAAAGTAGCTTACCACTGGTGTCTTACCGGTCTAATACTCATAAGGTATTTTATCCTTACCCTTTTCTATGAGTACCTGGTTCATTGTGTAGATTGCAGTTCTCACCACTTCTCTCCAAAAGGTGTGAGCAACTTTTCCTTGGATCAGCATTGTTCTAGCGGCTTCATCTACAATCCGGTTGTTTCTCTCTGCTAGGCCATTTTGCTGTGGAGTCTGGGGGGCAGACAGTTTCCTCTTGATGTCGTTCTCTTCACAGTACTTTTTGAATTCACCGGAAGTGAAGTCTCCTCCTTGATCAGTTCTCAGGCACTTAATCCTCTTACCGATTTCTTTTTCAATCAGTGGTCTGAAGGCTTTGAACTTTCCAAAGGCTTCAAACTTCTCCTTCAATAATGCAATAATGTGACCCACATGATTCTTGAGCAATCATCAGTAAGAATCATAAAATACCTATCTCCCTACACACTCCTAGTTTTCATAGGACCACACAAATTAGTATGCACAAGATCAAGTAAATTGTCTACAGTGAAAGATTTACCTTTGAAGGTTGAGAAAGACATTTTCCCCAGTTGACACTCTCTACACAAAGGATTCTTTGGTTTTCTCAACATAGGCAATCCTCTAACTGCCTTGATCTTACTGGCCTTCACAATATTATCAAAGTTTACATGGCAGAGTCTCCTATACCATATCTAGTTATCCTCAAACTTATCTATTAGACATAAACTGGCATTAGCATTCAGCTGAAATAGGTTACCTTTGGTCTATAGACTGGTAGCAATCAGTTCACCACTCTTACCTTTTATTTTACACACTCCATCTCTGAATTCCAAAGTGAGTCCATTATCATTCAGCTAGGCAACACTCAAAAGATTGTGTGTGAGACCTTCTACCCAATACACATTGTCAGCACTTGTTTTTCCATTCAGAGAGATGGACCCTTTGCCTTTTACCATACATGGTGCATCATTACCAAAATGAACCACACCACCATCATACTCTTCTAGAGATAGAAACTTACTCTGGTCACCAGTCATATGGTGAGAACAACCACTGTCAATAAACCACTCATTGGAATTATCAAAGTGGGAGATAAGAGCCTTCTTGTCTGACACATCTTCCTTAACTGCTACAAACACAATGTCTTCACTTTCTTCATCTTCTAATTCCTCATCAGTGACACCTTCATCAACTGCTACAAAATAGTTTCTCCGGTTTCCTCCTTTGAACTTCTTGAACTTCTCCAGTTTGTCCTTGTTATCACCAGTAGGACAGTTTACAACAATGTGTCCTATCTTATTGCAAGAAAAGAATTTCAAAGGGAGCTTACCTCTTTATTTACTGGTTCCCTTAGGAAGTATCTTGGCAAGAAGAGCTTCAAATTCCATCAGGATCTCCTCATCATCCATTTCTCTGCTTTGTCTTGGTTCACCACTGGTACTAGCTTCTTTGCCCTTTCTAGATGGTGTAGCAGATGCTCTAAAGGCCAATTCAGTCTTCTGAATACTACCATCATAATTATTTAGCTCATAAGTTGTCAAGTTAGCAATGATGGAATCTAGGGATACCTTTGTCTTGTCTATAGACCTCAACTTCTGAATAGCAGCAACCCATATTGCATAGACTGGTAATAAGGATCTCAAGACTTTGCTTACAATAGTGGAATCATCTATTATACCATCTACACTCTTGATGTCTCCAACAACAGTTTTGATTCTTATTCCATATTGTTGAATGGTCTCTCCTTCAACCATCTGCATGTCTTCAAACTTTCCCCTAAGGCTCTCTTCCTTAGCCTGTTTCACATGCTCATCACAGCCATAGATATTCTCGAGAGCATCCCATACTTCTTTGGGATTGTCTTTATCCTGAACATCAATAAACTCAATATCAAATAGACTACTGATTAGGGCTTCCATGACTTG